>NW_026250690.1:600000-1194363 GCF_024043175.1 Alternaria infectoria
CGACCCCGACGATAGCGACGATGACGACGATGACGACGACGATAGCGACGACAGCGACGATAGCGATACTGACGATGATGACGTACGGCTTGACACTCCAGTTCCTGCTACTGAAGCACTTTGGCATGCATCGAAATGTCGGGGCGCTAAACTCATGTTTGCGTGTACCCAGGACCCACCGCAAGCCGCCCGGTTTGTCAATCCCTTGACAGTTCCCTGGGATGGCGACCTCAGGAACGAACTTCTCACCTGGGGTTACAACGAAGGAACTAGTGATCCTGATGACGACTGCGAGATCGGTGTTCTCCAGCCAATGCTAGACGCCCTGGGACTTTCCAAGGAAAACAATCTTCATGGCGGGCCAAACTACTGTTTCTCTTACCAACATCGTGATAGCGCTGTCGTGGAGAGACCAAATGGAATCTTGCCACCCAAGGACAAGCAGTGGTATACTGTCGATGGTGTGAGGTACAGGGTAAGCTCATGCTTCGACTCCCTTCGCTGGCCTTTACTAAAGGCTTTGTGCTTCTAGGTCACGGACGCTTATGCCACCGTCGTCATCAACAAAGCTGCTGGTATAATTTTCTTCCTTCGCAGAGGGTCCGCTGAGCATCAAGCCCGCAGACTCTGGAAGGTAAAGGATCACGTTCCCATTCCGCCAAATGAGTTGCCGGCCCTTCGTACAAGCTCAGACGTAGCCTGGGGATTCTGGAACCGAGTAAGTGGTGAAAACCTGGCGAATATTAATGGCGTCGTCTCCATGTTAGTCACCAACGACCAAACGCGGAGAATTATGGATAGGATGTTGGTGGACAAGAATCTCGAAACGGTACAGCTATGGCCAGGAACTGTGGTGGACGTCCACTCAGTACATTATCTGGCTCTTCTGGGTACGTTGAATTTCTCCATACTCTCCCACTCGTGATGCAAAGCATCTTATGCTTCGGGCTTGGGAAGTCACTGACGACCAATGCGAATCTAGGATCACCCAATGGTAGAGCTGTAGGATATCTGCTGGCGCAACACAAGGCAAAGATTGGCGGCAACAGATATGTTGAGTCTATTCACATATTCCGCCCCTACGAGCACTCGACACTGCCTCACCTTTTCTTCCGCGTCGGTTGGGCGCCATCACCGCCGCCAACAGTACCAGAGGAACCGATAGAGAACTTATTGCCGCCAGAAGGAAATGGGTTTGAAGTGGTTAGAAGAGGTAACGGTGAGAAGAACATCATCAGAGAGCATGTGATTCGGGCGAAATTGTGAAAATACGATCAGAGGCATAAGACTTGAGCCACGATACACCGGCTCACAGATATCCCAGCTTAGTACAGACGGGGGGCTCATTCAATTCCTGCTTCGCGTGAATTGATAACGGTGTCTTTCACTCCCAGACTAGCCACCCTAACGCTTCTGACTCTTGTTGCTTACCTTGAATGATGTTTCACTCATATCGCAAACACTCCGAGTGTCACTCGCGTCATTCCGGGTACGTACGCGTCGTGTCACTGGAACTAGAGCCCTTTACTCCATAGACCCGCTTACATCTCTCATGTGCTCTCTCACCGCAGCGCCTACCACCTCACATTGATCTGCAACATGAGATTCCACCTACTTTCATGTCTCGCCGCGTTTCAGAGCCTCGTCGCGAGCGAGGCTCTGCTACCCTCCGTCAACGAGACGTCACTCGATCTCTCCAGCCTGGTCACTGAAGACGGCCATAGCCTACTCAAAAGAGCACCCATCGCGCCAGCAAACGACAACCTCTGGGTGATTGCCGGTTGCCGCGGCCAGAAGCTCCAGCTAATGGACACCCTCAATCCACAGGAAGCGCAGCAGTTCGGTAATCCGCTGAACAGCCCATGGACTGGAACACTTGTCAACGAGCTTGCGCTGTGGGGCTACCTGGACAACAGCGAAAATAGAGATATCAAAGACGAATGCGACTTTACCATGAAGCCGATGTTCGAAACCGCACTGAAGGCTCTTGGAATCAGCGCGAAGAGTGCCCCAGATGGCGGACCGAACAAATGTTTCTCCTACGTCCACAGAGACAGTGCCGTCGTCCAGCGGTTGCCAAACGGCCAGCTGCCAGCCAGAAACCAACAGCAGTACGTCGTCAACGGGAGAACCTACAGGATCACCGGCGCATTCCACACCATCGGCATCAACGCGCAGGACGGTGTAATCCACATGATCAACCGCCGGTCAGCCCAATCTGCTGCCAAACAATTATGGAACGTCGCCCAAGCTCCAAAAGACCAACTCCCGGCCCTCGCTTCGAGTTCAGACATCGCGTGGGGTCTATGGGAAAGGATGAGCGCCGGTAACCTCGCCAACATCAACTACATTTTCTCCCACCGGATCACAAACGAAGAGACACGCGCCATCATCGCGCGCGCTTTGGAAGGCCGGGAAGTACGACCCTGGCCGGGAGAGGTGTTCGAAGCTGGAATGGCTACGGAATACTGGGCTTTGTTGGGTATGTTCCACACGGCCTCTTGCTTGCAGCATGTTACACAGTGCTAATATATTACTTCTAGGGTCGCCGAACGGCATCGCGGCAGGATACCTGCTCGGACAACATAAACCCCAGTTTGGTCACAACAGATACGTGTCGGCTATACATGTCTTCCAGGGCGCTCCGGGAAGTCCCTTCATGGGGGTACCGGCGTTGCCGTATATGTGCTTCGTTGTTAAGCCGGCGCCGTATCCACCGCCACCTCCTCCGCAGGAGATTCAGATGCGAAATGTTGCGCTGAATGAGCCTATTGCTATCGATGAGGATGAGGATCGAGTGGTAGCGCGGTCTGAAGACGGGAAGAGCATCGTGCGGAGTCATAAAGTGTTTGGGAAGTCGTGATAGAAGGGTGGGGGGATACTTGGATTTGGAGAAGGCAAAAGCTCGATAATGTTTTCTTGTACATGTCATTGTTTCAGGAATGCACGTGTACATTGAGTGCTTTCAATAGAGTTTACTTTGTGCTAGTGATCGCATGCTCTCGAACCGAACCGTTGTTGTCTAACCATCTAATCGTTTCCTTCTTGTACACGAAACCATCTGCTCAAGGCGCAGCATCGAAGGCCGGCTTCTACGTACCTAGTCTGAGCGGCCTGCAAAGACCACGTGTCGTCTTATAAGACTTGTCCCATCCTCATCCCCATCAACAAGGTTCGACTCCACCAGTCCAGTGCCCTTATCCTTGCCCTTGTCCTTATCTTCAGGCTCCGCCATCTCCGGCGGCGGCGAAGGCACATCGTCGACGTAAAAGAGAATGTTTCTCAGCGGGTCTTCCTTATCGGTCAGGAAGACGTTGATCTTGGAGATGTACTTGTCCTTGCCCAACTGTTTCTTGTGTTGCGCAAGGAAATAACCTGCGGCTCGACCGTTCGCGGAACCTGTTGAGCGATCTTGTTAGTAACTGAAGGTA
Organism: Alternaria infectoria; assembly: GCF_024043175.1. Classification (NCBI taxonomy): domain Eukaryota; kingdom Fungi; phylum Ascomycota; class Dothideomycetes; order Pleosporales; family Pleosporaceae; genus Alternaria; species Alternaria infectoria. The sequence continues at coordinate 603,432 of NW_026250690.1, forward strand.
ACACGCGATGCTAATGAGAGACACTCACCGATAATCGCTAGTCCTTCCTCTGACTTTGGATCAATCTCCGTTCCTGGCCACTTCTTCAGCTCTTTGATGGCCTGTTTAGCGATCGCTTTATCGATGATAGATTGCGTCTCTTTGTTGTTGATGTACAGGCTGAAAATCTTGCGGATGTCACCAAGGTTATCCTTTCCACGTAGCTTATTCCAGAGACCCCATGCGAAGTCAGAACTGGCGCGCAGCTCGGGTAGCTCAGAGGTCTTTGGGGTGTATTTCCAGAGCATCTTTGCGGTTTCGAAGGGGCTACTGCGCGAGATGAAGAAGAGTACGCCCGCTTTGGGATTGACGCCGAACGTGTACGTGGAAGCTGTGCACTGGGCTCTGTGTCAGTCATTCCCCGGAATTTGCTATGATAGTCGGCTTAGCAGGCTGATGCGCAAACCCAACTTACCCGCTGCCTCTTGCCCGATGGATCAAGATAGTATTGTTTGTCGATTGGCAACATCCGACCATCGGGGTCATCCAGGTAAAAGGGATCTTTTGGATCAAAAAGAACGGCCGGACTGTTGTAGTGGAAGGCGCTAAAACACTGATTGTCTCCTCCGTCGTCGAGCGACTTATCGCTGATGCTGAGACCTTTGAAAGCGGTTGTCATCCCTTGGTGGCCGAAGGCACACCAAGAGTCCTCGTCTTCCCACATATCCCAGGCCCACTTCAACCCCTCTTCCTCGAGGCTGCCGTCCCAAGGGCTGTTGAGGGGATCGATGTAACGTGTGCCCTGATTGCCGTCTCTAGTCATCGCGAGGAAGAGTTTCTGGCCTCGACATACCGCCTTTTCATACTCTTCATCGCTGAGTGCCCGAGTATGGACGACGAAGCCGGGGTCCGCGGGGTTGAAGCCAGCGAAGTCGATTGGAATGGTGTTCCTCCTGGAACCGTGAAGGGCTGAGATGTTTAAGAGAGGCCCACGTGGCGGGCTAAGACGCTCACTTGCGACCAAAGCGACCAAACCCGTCCATGACAAGAAATTGAGTGCCTTCATCGCGGCGAAAAAGGAAGAGCGCGGTAGTGTTTGACTAGTTGAGGCTGAGCGACGGACGGGTACGCGAAAGCGGAGGAGCAGAAGAACAAGTAGTTCCGGCGGGAGGTGGGGAGGTGAAGGGTGAGCAGCCTGGATACAATCTTTGCCTAAGGTGCACGAGCAGTCGAAGATGTAGAGCTGGGGGCTCGACCCACACTGCGTTCTGAGCGTACTACGAAAAAGGTTTAGTTGCAAGCGACTCTACTGTCTTTCCGTTTCACTCAATAGTACAAAATATCACCGCCACCGAGATACAGTGAAGGCGTTACCTGCTCAGCAATGACACTGGCCTTGGACCCTCGACCATCGGAACCTAGAAACCCACGACGGGTGTTTCCACCTCTTCTCCCACGCGTGCAGTCATGCTGCCCGTCGCCGTGAGTCAGAGAACAGTCTGGGTGATGTCAATAGCATGAAGCCGAGATGTCATAGTTGCAAGCCTTTCCTGGCCTTCGTTCCATAAGCTGTGGTTGTCTTATCTTTGTCCGCTGGACCATATCGCTTGGAGCTTTGTTTCTGCGGCCATGCTAATCGATAGAATTTGCTTGAAACGGATCAGTAGTTCTTTGCGGTATTATTGCGCGGGCGTTTGCTGTAGATGCGATTGAAGGTGCGTGCCATCATTACCTGCATAAGCTGGACTGTAATACATCGACAATGGAGACGCGCCGTTCAAACTTTCGTTCATTGCGAGGATGAGCCATCGATTACGCTCGACATGGTGACGGAGAGATTGATGACGGGTGCTGAGCTCCTCTCTGGTGCAATGGTACACGGTGTTGATAGACGCGCCTGAATTGATCAAGTTTAGCGATGATCGGAGCTCGTAGCGTTGGAGCATGACAATGTAGCTGGAACTGAGAGAGAAGCAGCCATTGAATAATGTAGGGAGCGGCGCATTCCACAACCGTTAATCTGGGTGTGGATGGTGAAGCTCAACGCGTCGACGCGTCGTTCGGTCTAGCCTGAGGCGGGATGACATATTAGTCAGCGGGAAATGCCGGGGCAGGTAAGCCGAGCGGTTGCTGCAGCGCGCGTCAACACTGTCAACGGCTTCCATACACTCATCGGCAGATGCTCCATGTGAACGGTGTCCTGTCGAGATATATTTCATTCTGTACCTGTCTATCACGCACAGGTGCATGCGCAGCCTTTGACTACAGCCTATCCCACCCTTCGTCGACCCTTTCGCCGCTTCATCTCCGATTCGCGTCTCTACACTGTTGGACTTTTGCTGACACCGCTCACATTTACAGTCATACACGAATAACATGCTCTTTAGGCACATTCCATCCATCCACGCTGCTTCTCAGTACCTTCGTCTTCTCCAATTCTTCAACAACGCCGATCGCATCCACATTCGAGACGTTCGCCAATTGCGCGCCAGCGACCTCTCCATAAAGATTGGGTACATCTTTCACCCAAAAGAGCAGGGTCGGATAGTCGTCATCCGTAACAGGCCGACGCGCTTTGAAGGCTGTGGTCTTGGAGATCATATTGTTACCTCTTAGTTGCTGTTTGTGCTGGGCAAGGAAGAAGCCGACTGCGATACCGCTCAGAGAACCTGCAGTGTAGTCTGTCAACGCTATAAACCTACAACTTTCCCCATCCATAACAGGAGTATAGCAACAGCTGTCATGCCGAACACACTGGACCTACCTAATATTGCGACTGCTTCGACAGAGGTGATGTCGAAGTCAGTTCCTGGTCATTCCTGGATACTGTCCACCTTTGTATGCCCTGGTGGCGGCCTATAGGTCTCGATGGCGAGGTTCAGAATGCCCAAATTCTGGTCAATATCGCCACTTAGACTCCAGAAAGCTGAGATTGGAGTATTGTTCGGTAAACGATTCCAGAAGTCTCATGCAAAATCAGCGTTACTTCGCAAAGCTGGTAGGTCTCTCGATCGTGGTGTGTTTGGTTCAGCGTCCGCGCGCTATCATGAATATTTGAAGGCATGCTCGCGTTCTGTTCCATTGGATGAGACTCCGCTCTGATAAAAGTCAGCTTTCCTACTTCCTAATGGTGACTGCGGTCAAATCATCCATAAGCCTCTTGCGGGCGCAATGCCCCAGCCCCACGAGCCAGTGGACACGGCGGCGGGAGAGTGGGCATAGGGCATGGTGCGAAGTGGCGTCGCCTTCAACTGTTGACTTTTATCAAATCGTAATTACGACGGCAAAATCGATCAGGTAAAGATGCAATTATCATGATGACAGTGGATGCCCGGGCACGCACAACGTGTGGTAGTTCTTAACTTGTCCCGATGCAGTAGTCCGTCGTGCGTACCTCTGGGGAAGGTTTGCCGAACCCCGCATTACCGTGTACACACACGCGTCTAGCCAGCGCTCGCGTCGAGACGACTCAACAAGCAATTGTAATTGCTTATAAGCAGTGATAGATTACGATGTTCTCTCAGAGTAGTGAACGGAATTCATCTTCTGACATATTTCCATCATGAACGGCCATGCAGAACCGAGCAAGCGTCAACGCTTCGATGTGCCTGCCAAGATGAAAGCATTACAGTAGGCATGCTCGGCGCGAAACATACGATATCTCATTGCTAAGATACTCAAGATACTCTGGCCCCGAGAAATTCGCAGTCGAGACCATCGATGTGCCAACAATCGGTGATGATGATGTTCTTGTACGACACACTATTCATCACCCCGCGGTATTTGCTGCACTAACACACGAAAGGTCAAGATCTCAGCCTGCGGTGTATGCGGAACAGTAAGTACCAGAAGAGGAGAAAGACTCTAGGGAATACATCATACTGACCAACTTAAAGGATTTGCATTACCAGTAAGCTCCGGATGCGAGAAACTTGCGAGGCATGCACTAACTCGGCATGCTCACATCTGCAGCAAAGGCGAGTTTCTGGCAAAGGTGAGATCATCAGGAAATCATGTATTGACTAAAGCTGACTTTCTTGAAGTATCCATTGATACCCGGTACGAGCGATCGTTCAATTCTCCACTCACCTCACTCACCTTCCCAGGCCACGAAGCAGCAGGCACCGTCGCCGCTATTGGCAAGAACGTCAATAACGTCGCAGTTGGTAACCGCATAGCAGCCGATGCCTTACAGCCATGTCTGAACTGTTTCTACTGCACGCGCAGAAAGACCCAACTCTGTGAGAACGTCATCGGGTATGGCGGTAATGTTCCGGGTGGTTTCGCAGAGTACTGCAGATACCCAGCTCGTATGGTCTACCCTATTGGAAACCTTCCGGATCTAGAGGCCGTCTTGCTCGAACCCGCCGCATGCGCAACACATGGTATTGAGAGAATGCGGATGGAGGTCGGAAGCAGGGTACTGCTTTTCGGATGCGGCCCGACGGGCATATTGTTGGCTCAATTGATCAAGATGAATGGCGCTGCTCATGTATGCAGCGCATCCAAAATTTACGCGCAACTACTAACGCAACCTAGTTGACCATCGCCTCAAAAGGCGGCCCGAAACTCGATCTCGCGCGCGAACTCAACATCGCTGATTCCTATGTCACCATATCTGATGATAATCCCGGAGATGACATGGCCGCGCTCTCGACCGACAATCCCTACGGCTTCGATATCGTGGTGGAAGCCACCGGCGCACCGACCGTTCTCGAGAAGGCCATCGAGTATGTGCGCAAAGGCGGCAAGCTAGTTGTTTACGGTGTATACGACGAAAGTGTCAAGATTGCATGGTCGCCCTTCCGGATTTGGGAGAATGAGATCACGATTCTGGCCAGCTTTTGCAGCATGAGTCACATACCGCATGTCTTGGAGTATGTGAAAGCTGGGAGATTGAAGTTGGGCGGCATTGCGAACAAGACGTATCGAATTGAGCAGTGGGAAGAGTGCCTGGACGCGGTGAGGAAACAAGAGGTTGTCAAAGCTGCTATTGTGTTTGACTGATGCGAATCGTGGTAGTAAGTAAAGAGACGGAGAACCTCAAGGCCTCACAAACGACATATCTCTAAACGGTATAGGCGAGGTTCGGAAGTGTATTAGCGTGGCGCTCCTAAATCTATAACTACTTATGAGTACATCTTCTTGTGGAAGTCGGTATTCGCCAGATCCACAGCCCGCTTCGTAGCCTCAATGAGGTCCTCCTTTGGAAGTCCCAATTCATCATTGTTCAGCTTATGATCCCTCTCAAACAAGCCTGCCTCATCGATGAAGTACCTCGTGTACAAAGCTGTCGCAAAAGACATGCGATCACCCATCATCATCTTCTCCCTAGCAGTGGCCAAGCGCTGCTTCAACGGCTCCGACGTAATCTTCCAGTCTTTCTCCGTGGTGCCAGTAACCTTCTGTACCGCCTCGAACATCTCGCGCTGGTTGAGGGCGAAAGACGATACGAAGGTCATGCGGTTGCGGTACTGCTCCAGTGTCGGCCCGTTGCCATCAGATGCCGATACTGGCAGGGATAGCAAGTTCGCCACAGCCAGCCCGGTCTGGGGCCATGTGGCAGTATTCAATCGCTGTTTACCGTCGTCAAAGTAGACGACCTCTCGCTTCGGTATATCGATGCCGAAGTAAGCGCCGCTGAGCGAGTACTCATACCAGAAACCAGAGGTAACGCCTATCCAAGAAGAAACTCCGAGCGACTCGATGAGATTGCGAGCTATCGTCTTGCCAGGCCCGATGGTTTCGTTTTGGATCTCCTCCGTGTTGTACATGCCGAACTCGTTTGGTAGAATCCATGGTACGCCAGCTTGAGCTGCTCCACGGATGAGCTTCTCTTGCGCATTACCACCGAAGACACTCATTGTGATAACGAGTGCATCTTGTCCGGTCAGAGCTTTGACTATGGTGTCTGGGCTGTCGTAGTCGATGCGTGCGACGTTGACGCCGGATGGGAAGGTGGCCTTGGACTCCGCACGCGTGACGGCGGTGACATTAAAATGGTTCTTCGCAAGGAGGGCGGAAGTAATATATGAACCGACGTTGCCATTGGCACCGACTACGGCAATGTTCTTGAGTTTGGATAGCAACGCCATGTTGCTAAGTATGAAGACGAAGGGATTCTGTGCTTATTGGTAGAGTGAGGAACACAGAAGCGTGTCAAATTGTCACTTAAATACTTGGGGGTGACTTCCTTCTATGCACCTCTTGATGTACATTAGGAAATATCAATGTCGGGAGGCATACGGTCGGTATTCGGTCGTAGCCTGCTAATTCCGCCCATGCGTAGACAAGGCGGTGCTCCTATGCTGCAACCAGTGTAGCTCGATGAGCCAATACACACAATGTCGACTGGCAACACTGATGGAGCCTTGTTCAGGCCTCCAGATCCATACAAAACAAGCTAAGTATGCACCGAAGTCCGATCGCTGACATGATCCATCCGAGCTGGATAGGCGTTAAAGCGCGAGCACCGAAGTGTGTGGTGATGTCATCTTCAAATTCGGTTAGCGCGGTGGTTAGCGCCCGGACGCCCATCTCCACACCCGCGGTCAACGATCTCCGCGCATGGAAGACGCGTCAAAAGAAGGGGTGACGGACGTCCTCCCGACTTCTCGTCATGCGAGTGTACCCCTACCAAATCAAATGTCACGCAATGCTCGTTGCGTCTCCGTCATTCCGCTGGAGTCTTGCGCGGACGAATGCCACGCCGCATAAGTCTGGCCGCCTAAAGGAAGCAGCTCGGCTGCAGGCGTTCGCCAATCATGTGTCTTGCACAGCCCCTCCACCAGGGAACGACAGTCTCAGGCCAGCCTGATTCTCTCGAGCAATCGCGACAGCATTGCCTCGACAACGACGCAGAGCCTGCGACATGACGGCTATTCAGGACTACCAGTACCGACCACTCGTGGAAGATGACAACTCGCGCTTCATACAGTTGTATCCAGCGGCGCAGTTCGACGATCCCATACACGTGGATCTCGTCGAGCGGGCGTACGATGTCTCGAATACCGATGGCCCGACCGGCTACGAAGCTTTGTCCTATACGTGGGGCACAGATCTGGATTCGGCTTACATCTTCGTTGCGCAAGATTCTCGCTTGCTTGTCCGTCGCAATGTTACCCATATCTTGAGGTATCTGAGGGACGGTATTGCCCCAGGATGTACTACCCGGATCCTGTGGATAGATGCTATATGTATCAATCAAGCGGATAATGACGAGAAAGGAAAGCAGGTTACCATGATGGGGAAAATCTACGCATGTGCTACGAGTGTGCTGATCTGGACCGGAGAACCCGGACACGACTTGCAAGCGTTCAAGGTCGGGCCTCCAAATAAATACTTCTTCACTGGGGAGGACGACGACATTACTCGTGCAATGAAGTTCCTCGAGACTGGATGGTTTACTAGGCGCTGGGTAGTCCAAGAGGTCATGCATGCACGCGAAGCTTACATTATCTCCGGTAATGGTACCACGCAGTGGCATCAATTAAGTTCCCTTATCAAGATCCTCGAGAAAGCAACTGTCTACAAAGCGTTGACGCCGCACATTATTGCAATGTTGCGCCACTTGAGCAATCTCACCGCAGCACGAAACACAGACTCAGAGGACTCGTCTCCGGGCAACGAAAATACTACCGGTCTTCGAACGGATGATACCGTAGCTCAGGCGGAGAGTATGGCGACACTCTTGACACGGTACTCTGTTACCGAATGTGCAGATGGCCGCGACAGGATATACGCACTGAGAAGTCTCAGTTCGACCTCAATTCCAGTTGACTATGAAGTATCAACGAATGAGCTATATTCTCGTTTGAGCCAGAACGAAGTGGTCCGATATCCGATGGGCATCATGAGCTGTGCTGGGGCCTTCGGTATCTTAGCAGCCTCTTGGATCCCGGACTGGAGATTGCCCATGCGACACAGCCCTTTTCAGTCTTCTCTCAAGATGCAATGCCCGACATTGCCAGGAGAAGGGGTATTGGTTAGCGTTACGAAAAGTTTGCTCACGATACAAGCCACCTTTGGCGGCGTCATCAGCAGTGTTGTAGATTTGCCAGGCAACCCAGGTTTCAGATACGAACGAGAAGACGAGACCCTGTACAGGTGGGGTAATTTTTTCGCCCAACATCACAAGATCGCGATGTCGGAGCTGACATTGATGGATGAAGTGGTCTTGTGTTGTACTCTGAGAGCGATACTTATTGAAGATCTGGCGAACTCTCAACCCTCTGCCCATGTACAAGAGCGGCCATTACTCAGTGAAAAGATAATGCGCCGCTGGGGAACATACAGTACGCAAAGACTTGATGAGGAAGTTTTGCGAACGAAAGCAAGAGATATGGGACTCATTTACACAAGGAGAGGTCGAGCATGCTTCTTTACCGACGCAGGGCAGTTCGGCTTGGGACCCGACTCAATACAAGTTGGCGATTGCCTTGTGAGCATGCCAGGGTGCGACTCCATGATGGCACTACGTCCAGTCGAAGTTGAGCAAAATATCGAGCCGATACATGGAGACATTGGACCATCTCAGTATCCGGCTATGACAGTCGTCGGTGACTGCTGGATACCTGAGCTTGTCAAATCTAATAGGCAAAGTACCGCATCTAATCTTCGCACATTTCACATTGTGTAGAAGGGCAAAGCCTAGCAGCATCTGTACGTACTTTTCTCGATGAATATCTTGCACTAGCTGATAATATAGATGCCGCATCACTACAGAACCACTCCACAAGCGCGATCCTCATACTTATGACTGCGGAACAAAATCACCCCCCGGAGCTTCACCTTCATGGTCCACCCCTTGGTGCTCTTCTTCAACATATTCTTCATCTTCCTCTTCCTCTTCCTCAGTTCCATCACCCATGACCTCCGGGTTCTCCGCATTTCTTTGCGGCCTCGCCCGGCGAGGTCGTCTGACAAACATTGCACCTCTTTGCGGTGTGTGTGGATTGTTTGGCGCTCGGGTAATCACCGGTGTGCGATGTGGTCCACTCTGCATCGGCACTGACCATGCGGCTCTTGCACGCGCCTCACCCCTCGATTGATCCCGACACATACCCGTCGAACTTGCACATCGCCTTCCTAAACCAGGTGAGGGTGGACGAAACTCATATCCCATATGCCCGCGCTCCCTATATTCGAAACCACCATACCCTTGGCCCATTCCACCAAAAGGCTGATTGAGGTTCTGATGGTGCTGGAAATGCTGGGGCCTTGGAGCTGGTGGAGCTGTGTAGTACTCATCCTCGGAAGGTGTATTCCAAGCCGAGGCGGCAAACGGATCGGGCCATCTTGGATGTTCGTGTGCATAATAGCGCGGTTCTGGTCGGGCTGCGGGCATTCCCAGCGGGGCTTGCGCCGTGACGGATGTGCTGAGGCCTGCCATAATCCTTGCCCAAGCATGCAAAGCATCCAGTTCACGAATGAATCTGTGGAGCTCGGATTGCTCGATGAGGAAGTATGTTGATCGCATGTTGGATGGTGTTGTCTTATGAGCTTCGAGGAAGTATATTGATATAGTGAAACCTTCTACTTGGTTTCATCGCAGTGAGGCAGAAGGACTTTCTATATACACGTCCAAAGTACAATGCGCTGGTCTAGATTGGTGCGCTCGTAGGCCACGTCTACTAATTGCGTACTCCGAGAGTGGAAACGAACGCCTCGCAGAGTGTGTGGCGAGCATACGGGATTTGTTTGGCATTGCAAACTAGGGCTGTTCGCTACATCGCACTATACAGTCACGATCAACACGGCCGTTCGCTAAGACTCACGAAGCCACTGTCCAACAGGCTCATTCGATCATCACAAGTATCAAACTATGGAGAAGGTATTACAAACGCGAAGGTCTTCACAATCACCCAATCACAACTGAACTAAGCCACGTCTTCCCGCACCACTCACCCGCTTCATCCATTCCACCGCCTACCCCCTACCATTCCTCCCGCTCTCTCATTCTAACTGCCTCTCCCATATCGCAAACACCCTGAAGACCAATACTATTACAACAGGCAACCAAAACGCTATCAGACCCCTATCCACATTCGTGAACCGCGACACACCACCTACACTGTCTAGCTGACCCGGGTGTAGATAGTCCTGGGTATAGAGCAGCATGCGCACGGCGATGTAGTGAGTAGCGTAAGCAGCAAGACTGGCCGCGTACGCGATTTCGAACAAGGAAAGGGCGAGTACGATGGGTAAGAGGATGAGAGGTGGTAGGGCGCCTTGATTGGCCATCTTGTGATCCGCAGGGTGGTGGAGGACGATGAGTCTCCACAAATTTAGTGAAGCTTCAAGAAGACGGGAATGGAAGTCACAGCAGAGAAAGATGTGATGAATGTTTTATCGTGTGTTTTCTAGTCTATTTTCTCCTCCCCCGTTTCCGTGTTGATAATAGCGCCCTTTACATCAAGCGGCCGCGGTGATAATGTTGATGATGATGAACATGCCCCTCCGTTCGCGTCGCTTAGCCGCAAAGCTGCAAACGCTACTAGCGATGATGCAGCCCGTGAAATGTGTGATGGTAATGTCGTCGAACGCAAAAGTAAACGCAAAAGTAAACGCAAAAGAAGAAAGATAAAGAAAAACGAAGAAAAGCAAACGCCGTGCTTTGTTCTTCCGTGAACTGTGTCCGCCCAGTATGGTATCGTAATGCGAATGACCAAACGCCTTGCTGTGTTCTTATGTGAGCCGTGTCCGCCCAGTGTGGTAATGTGCAGCAGATAATCAAACGCCGTATGCAAAGAGGAAAAGTGTGTCCCGATGCCGGTCGAGATATCCTGTAGCCAAACACCGAATGTAAAGACTGCGAGGTAATCCTGCAGCCAGAGACCGAATGTAAAGACCGCGAGGTATCCAGGCGCCGATCGGGATGTCCTGTAGTTAAACGACAATAGTGTGAAAGTGAGGTGTGTCGGCCTGCCACAAGGGTGTCCAAGCATGCCTTGAACAGATGTGGTGATGTAGTCTTAGAACGAGTTGTCGGGGATGTTCGACTTCGCAGGCTCATAGCCGGCGTAAGGGCCGGCGTAAGGGCCAGCGTGCTGCATCTGCCAGTGCAACTCCGCAGACTGCTCGCTCTTCTGAGCTTCTTCCTTAGCCTCATTGGATGCGAGCCAGATTGTGAGCTTAGACCTGAGTCTCTGATCGTCTGGATCCTCTGTGTTCTCCGATTGCTGCTCTGTAATTGGCTGCGTGACCTTGGCTACCTTGGTGGCTGGGCTTGGCTCATCGTCGTCAGAACGAGGCCGCTTCAGCTGAGGCGCCGGTTGTGTTTGCTGAATACGTTGCGCCTGCGGCTCCTGATGTTGCTGAGCTTGCGGAGCTTGCAGAATACGTTGCGTCTGCGGCTCCTGATGTTGCCGAGCTTGTGGGGCTTGCAGAATACGTGGCGACTGCAGCTGTCGATGTTGCTGTACTTCTGGAGTTTGCAGAATACGTTGAGGCTGTTGCGCGAGCTGTTGCGGCTGCAACACCTGCTGTAGCTGCCCGGCTGGTTGATGCTGCTGCATTTGTTGCATTTTCTGCTGTTGGAGCTTCTGCGCGTTTTGCATCTGCTGGTAGACATCGCAAAGATGCTGCTTTTGCTGTATTCCGGAACCCTGTCTGAATCGTTGCAACTTCTCAGGACTGAATGAGCTGACGTATTGCTGTGTAAATCTGTTGAAGTGTGCCTGTCGCGCTGCCAGCTGTTGCGCTGCCAGTTGTTGCACTGCCAGTTGCTGCGCTGCCAGTTGCTGCGCTGCCAGTTGTTGCGCTTCCTGTTGCTTTGCCTGTTGCGCCGCCATCTGCTGCTCCCGCGCCTTGTGAATCTCTTGCTGTTTACGTTGCTCGATTGCGTTCCTAACGACCTCGTTTTGCTTCTGCGAAGGCAACTGTTGGAACTGTTGCTTTGCCTGCGGGTCCAACCTCTGGAAGTAGGCCATTCCAAACAGGGCAAACTGGCGGTTCAGGCGTGCCTGAGCCTCCTCGGGAGTGGGAGGCTGCGCTTGCATAGTGGTTGGGGGCGGCTGTGGCTGAGTTGATATGGCCTGACGGCGTATGTAGTCGGCAATCATCTGCGGACTCATCCTAGGAGTCGGTAACTGCGCTTGAAGAGGGAAGGCCATCGCGGGATCGTGCGGTGACTGAGTCTGATAGCGACCGAGTGCGCCCTGTGGGGTTTGCGGGCCGCTGGTGTAGCTATTCACGGAATCCCGCCTGACGGTGTAGTCGTTTGCTGCCATGACGAGCAACTGGTGTGGGCTGAAAGAGCAAAGGTAAAGGGTTGTAAAGATGAGAGTAGCGGAAGAGAATACTCAAGGTTGTGGGTGATGGGAATCAAAATAGAGGGTTGTGATAGTCAAGATGGTGGGATGTGAGAGTTTGAGTTGAAAGAAGGTGACAAGGCGGAAAAAGCCAGACTATATGGCCTCTGTGTGCGCATTACCACGCTCACCTAACCGAACGGAGCGAGAGATATTGCGAGAACAGGTGACTCAGTCGGACGGCCGGCCACAATAGAAGCGAAAGGACAAGTGAGAGTGAGAGGGAATAGCAACGGCCGCGCTGCTACTGGCTGCCCGATAGTCGTCGACCACAGAATTCAGGGTCCAGTGATCAAGTCCCTTAACGCCGACATCCCATGAGTCTGACAGCGTCCAGGAGGTTGAAGAAATGGTTAGTCGCATAGAAACCTACATATAATAGTCCTGCAAGACTCACGATCCCAACGATATCGATATTGAGCTAGTATGCGGGAAGGTGAGTGGGGGAGCACGGGCCTCCAAGCGACTTAGAGGGAACTGCGCGCGGGTTCGCCTAGGGACGGATAGCAATGCATGCACGTTTGTCAGCACATTTCGTACTGAATCCAAGGGTGTTAACAAGCGGATGGCTCTTGCACATCGTTCCAAAATTCTCGTAAACTTGCTAGTGCGCCAGAGTACCACAAAGATGCCGCGGTGTTTTACACACTCCGGCAGCCCCAAAGCGCCCAAAATAGGTAAATCAAACAAAGTGCGCTCGTCTCGACCTGTGTGACAGTAACCAATATGGCATCTTCAGACTTCCAGTCCGAACCATGGTTGAGCCCCAGTCCTGAACGTGGACCAGCGTTTATACGTAGCCTGCCAACACGCGTCAGCCCATAGTGCCCCAAACTCCTCTCATGATGAGAGAGCTGTCATATAATACCTTTCCTGGCGCCCTGGAAAAAGAAGCGGACAATGAAGACCTGCAGTCCTGCCATGGTCATAATCAAGCCCGACTCCATCAAACTGAAGTTGAATATCCTCTTCTCGGTGCTCTTGACGGTGCTGAAGTTGCGGTTCTCGCGCGTGCGGAAGTACTTTTGGTTGCGGGAGATGGTGGAGAGTTGCGCGGAGAGCTTGAGGATGGATTCTTCGAGGACAGAGGTCTGCTCGGGGGAGGAGCCCTGCTTGGATGGGATTTTGGCGCGCGCGGCTTCGTTCTCAACCTGTAAGAATATGGAGTCAGCATTACGGTTCGGCGATGTCTGGAGAGATATGGCCAGGTGGTACGTACGGCGATCTCGAAATCGACCATCTTCTCGGCGAATGTGCTCATCTCATTGTTAAAGCAGAAGCGGTATTCGCCCACGTCAAGCGCCGTGAAGACAAAATCGCCCTGCCGCTCCTTGGTGCCGTCGAGAATGACTTTGTCTGTGGGGCCGACAACCGAGTAGTCGACATCGAAAGAGCCTCCGGATTGCACCTGTTCACATGTCCGTCAGCTCGATTGCCATAGATTTTGCTGCTACTGCATGGCGATGTGGTTCTGAACAGCCCAAAAGCAAATGCGCATTGGTCTTCTGGGTGGAACACATACTGCAAAGTAAAAGGCCAGCTTGGTCCCCTTGTTCTCAACGGTCGCGAAGAAGCATGCTTTCTCGTGCGCTTCTAATCGGTAGGTGAGAGCGGTTGCGTACACAGCCGTGGTATATGCCAGCAACGCGCTGAAGAGGGTGAGTAGTGACCGCATCGTGTTCGTTGGCGTGGACGACTGCGTTTGTTGATGCGTGCTCGTGTGTTGGAAGTTACAGCTGTCGACATCGAACGTCGGCGGTAGTTTTTGCCGACGCAACGCATGCAGGGAGGGAAGGCGCGGGGAACGAGCCACCAGCCAATGAAGATCAAGGCGACCGCGGACAGGTAGCGCGAAATGCAGATCCTCGACGCGTAGTCAAGTCACACTTATCATGTTGCGCGTTCATTTGAACCTATTGCGACTGCTAATAGTTTTCATCTTCATTTTCGGAATTGAGAGCCGTGGTATATTGTTACGTTGTTCCTTCCCGGATAGGTGGCTGGTGTCTGGTACCATGGGATGGGTGGAAAATTCAGTCGACAATCACAGTGCAAGTTACACTGGTGACATGAAAGCAGAATGATGATATCTTTGAGACTAATCTACACTGCTTACTTACTGATCCAAAATGATACGCCATAATCATGTGCCCAACGCCTGCGCCAGCCTCCCACGCACGCTACTCCGCCTATGCAATACTTGCAATATTTCAAGCTCCATTGCGCCATGTATGTTGGAGGGTGCGCAACCAACGCTTTATTGCCACTCCCTGTGAAATGCTGGCAAAACTTTGCGGACAATCTCATGCCGATCGTACCCGTGCCGAGTAATGTCGCGCACCGTGCTTTTCTTCGTATCTTACACAGTCATTGCGCTGCTTCAACGAATGAAGATGGAATCAGTCTTTCCCCAAAGCGTCTTTGTCTTGGCGGGGTGTTCAAGACCAAGTGATACATCGTCACGCGCACCTACCAAGTCCCAAAGTACTTCATCTGTGACTTCGTCAGTGCTGCAACATCATCATTGCCAAAGTGGCTTACCGTCATCGATTGGCTCAGGCTTCGCGTATTGACCCTTGCCGACAAGAGAAAACTTGATCTTGTCCAATTGCTTGCCCTTGATCTTGGTGAAGTCTGAGAGTCGTTGTTTTGTTTCGCTAAAAGGCTCGCCCTGATGTATGTTAGTGCAAGTAGAGGAGGTAGGCTGATGGCTGCGCGTACCTCTTTCAGCGCAAACTGGAACGGGATACCATGTGCCTTCGATGGCTCCCTGTCAAAGTGGAATACCGAAATCTTCTTCGATGCATCGTCTTCGGGGTAAGGCGCAGCAAAGATTGACGTGTAGTCGTAGAGGCTCATGACAGAGTGATCTAGCGGGAGGACCCTGTGGAACTTGTTCACATGTGCCTCGTAGACCCGCACCTTTTGCATCACCTCGTCGCTGATGCCCGCTTTCTTTTGCAGCGCTTCAACGAGATCCGCGACTTGGGCATTCTTGGGTACCATCAAAGTGTGCTCCTCCTGTACGACGTTAGTTTGAAGAAAGAGCAATGACTGAGTTCAACTCACCTCTTTGCTGAGACCCTCAGGGAGCCACACCACCTTTACAGGTTTCCTCAGCTCTAGTTCCTTCAGGCTCATATCCAAGACCTCGTAAAACAGGGCATCGTTTCGCTGATTTGCGCTTGCCGAATAGTTGTATGGGCCAGGGAAGAGGATGTTGTTCAGAGTTGACGTGGGGTTGTACTTGACAGGGTTCTTGGGCTTGCCAGCAGTGCTAACCGTCGAGAAGCGGATATAGCTAGAGTCGGTTTTGAGGTACTCAGCCACTTTGCTGGAGAATTGGTCATACGCCATCTTTTTGCTGAGAGTCAAGGAGAATGTGGGTAGATCTGTATCAGGCAGCTTAGGCACGAACTCAATGCTGACTCTGTTCAAGAGGTAGTCGTAGAATTCCTTTGCCTCGGTGTAGCCTCCCGCAGTGGTTATCTGTGCGGTTTCCTTGTCGCTCAGTACGCGCTGGACCGTGATGATGTCACCATCTTGTATCTCCGAGGCTGCCAGTGTGACTTTTGGCTTCATCGCTTCGATCATATTCTGTTTGATCTCCTCAGAAAGCTTGATCTGCGTACCCGCTGGCCAGCCCAGCATCTTTGTGATTGCTGGAGTTAGATCGGAAACCTTGTCCTGGAATCCGGCGTAGAAGGTGCCAACACCGAATAGACTCTGCTCTTCTGCGTCGAAGTGCTTCAAAAAGATCATCAATGGGCGGTTGTTAGCCTGACCCTTGAGGTCCACTAGCTTCTCGCCAAACACTGGCGCACCGCTTTCGTCGCGTTCTTGAGCTTTCTCGATCCACATCCTGAACTGCGACTGTTTCGTGCCATGTTTGCTTGCAGCCTCTTCGACGGTCATCTCCGGGAATTCCAGTGCGGTATCGGGGCGAATTGTGCCGTTTTGTCTATTAACCATCGACCATGGCCGCAACATATCGGCTTCGGTTCCTAGATCTTGGGCGACCGTAACCGCAAAGTCGGCCATAGTTGTGCTTCGGAGCACACGGTAGACCCTCGGACTAGCAGGTGTGTCTGCGTCGGCTTTCCATGGAACGATGTCAAAACCTTGGTGGGCCTTGAACTGTTCATCTGACGCGACCGCAACGTCCATGTAGAGATGAGCTTCCTCGCGTTCCTTCTTCCTGCGCTCAAACAATGCCCGTTCTTCAGCCAGTCGTTCTGCCAGATGCTTCGGTGGTTCTACCGCCTTGCTGTCTATAAGAACTTGATCAAGCCTCGTCTCCCTAATGTATACCAACATGTAGGCGCTCATTGAGCGTTTTGCGGACCAGGCTCTGGTGTAGGGATTGCGTTGGCCAGTGTTCCCGTTGGCCTGGGCGTAGTCACCGCCAAAGTTTTCTTCCAGCGCCTCACGTAGTGTCGCTCGAGTCACACGGTCGTCGTCGAATTTGTAATAGTGGCCGTCTTTCGTTGGCTTCAGGAAGGCGTAATAGTGACCAGCGTTGAGATCACCGCTGTGAACCAAGACGCCGTGGAGGTGGTATATCCAGGATTCGGATCGATCGGCTCCGTCGGAGAGATATGGCGCAGCGTCCCACACTTCGGGGAATTCGTAACGGTCGTTCACCTTCATCATGGCGTCGCGCGTAAAGTCGTATTCGAAGCGCTTCAGCTGGAGATGTAGCACTGGCGGAAAACTCTCGAAGATGACACCCTTTTTAGCGTCTTGCAACCCAAAACCCTCTGCAAAATACTTATTTTCGCCGTCCATGGTCTCGACCTGCACGTAGTCTTTGAAGCTGTCGTCCAGGTTCTTGTTCCCGCTCACATTCAATTGTATGTCCCAGAAATCCTCAACCCGAGACGATTCGTAGTCGACGTTGATACAGGATATGTAGGTCTTCATTTTACCAACGAACATGTTGGTCAGGGCGCCCTCGGCTTCAGTACCCTTCATCCTCTCATCGAGTTTGTCCA
The DNA here is from genome assembly GCF_024043175.1 of Alternaria infectoria. NCBI lineage: Eukaryota > Fungi > Ascomycota > Dothideomycetes > Pleosporales > Pleosporaceae > Alternaria > Alternaria infectoria. The sequence continues at coordinate 620,716 of NW_026250690.1, forward strand.
TGAGCACACGGGACAACTCCTGTACGTCCTGCTGTTCGAAAATCTGCTTCGAGTCCCAACCAAACGAGTGTGTCAGCTCCGTGGTTCCTACGGCGTTGTTTGATGTTTGGAGAAGGTAGAAGAGTCGTTGTAGGGCGTAGGCGCTATTCGAGCGATCGGCTTCCTCGGCAGTCGGGATCTGGTAAACAGCCTGGCGGAGTCAGCTGTCGTTCTATGTGTTGGGATCCGTGGCATACCTGGCGGAACGCATTGGTAAAGAAAAGTGACTGTAAGAGCGAGTTCAGATAGCATGTTGCGCCTTGGTTCTTCAAGCCGACCATGCCGGTCTCTTTCTTAGAGTCGTAGCTGTGCAAGTCAGGAAACAACGTCGGCAAAACTGTACATCTGTGAAACTCACTTGATGAAGTTGTGCCATAACACTCCCGTGGGGTCTTTGAGCACTCTTATGTATGCAGTCACATTGGCCGCATTGTCTTCTACCATTGGCCGTCCCCGGTCCTCCCAGGAGTTGCTGAAGAGTTTTCTCAGCTCTGCAAAGCGTGTGAAGCCCCAGTCGCCTTCGTCGGCAGTAAAGCGGTGGTGTGCGGTGTGTGTGGTGAATATGGTAGGGTCCTTGGGGTTCCAGAGTACAAGCATGAACTCGACACACGCATACCAATCCTCTGGCATTTGCTTTTCTTCATAGGCCTGCTCGAGGTAGAAGGACGCAAAGTCGACGTTGTTACCGTACGGGAAAAATAGTATCCGCCAGGGATGACCGCCGCATTCGAAGATAGGGCCATGTTCACGTCGTGTGAGTTGGCGCCAGTCCCTGATCTCCCATGTGTTGTATACTTCGGCCTCGGTCTCGTACTCTGGGTTCTTGGGCATGTGTCTCTTCATGAAGGCATCGTACTCGTCGGCGCGGGGCTCGGGTTCGGCGTCGACCTCGTCCATTTGGTCGTCTGTGTCGGGCGTGATTATGGCCACGTCGGCCTTCTCGTCGTACTCGTGGTCCACGAGCATGTCGCTTTCGATCTGCGTGGGTGAGTGGGTCAGCGTGGCCGCGTCTGGCGAGACGCTGGCGAAGGCGCAAGCTTACCTGATCCATGGCGGCGTCGTCTTTCCGGGTGCGGATGGAAGCGGGGGCAGATGTCAGGAAAGAGCTGCAGAGACGGGTCGCGGGGGCAGTCACGACTGGGTGCGCTCGACACTGCAAGGTGAAAAGGGAAGCTGCGCGCCTGTCGCCTAGAGAAAGGAAGGTACGGGTGGGCAGCACTTGCGCGGGCGGGATGCGGGTAAGGATAGGTTCCTCGCTAAAGGTGGCGGCAGTGGAGATATGACGATCGGATTATTGTCGTCTGGAAAACTCCAACATCAAGCATGTGCAAGGGCGAGGTGGACAACGAGGGCGCACAAAGACAAAAGCTGGGGAGCAGCTCTCGAGGCTCAGAACAGCAGCTGTCTTTCGACGGATGCAGCCTTGGCGCTCGATACAGTGGAGTGCGTCAAAGCAAAGCCGCGGCCTACGACGTCATTCGTCCAACATCACATACTGGCAAGCGGCATGCCACGCGCATATTTCGAGCTACAAACGCTCACCCAGCATGTTTGTTGCCATTGTGCGTGATATGACTGGCGGTGCCGTGAAATGCGCGCCCCTCTGCTTTTGCGACCGTTAATCAGAGGCTGTGAGTGAAATTCCCAAAAGTTACGCCGGTTAGCGGAGCCCGCCGTCACATGCCCCGTATTTTGCTACAGCTCCGTGAGCGAGCTCCTCCACATGTGCGCTCTCGCACCAACAATTATGAGTATAGGAGCACGTAGTCTCGCGTTGTGCGCGCGACGCTCTGGTATCTTACGTAGAGCACCTTCAGCATCGCCTGTCTCTAGAATACAAATTCGACATCCACATGCCGCAGCCGTCGCGCCCGCGTGGAGACCGTCTTCGGCCTTGGACGAGTGAGCACATAAGAGATGCTCCTGCCAACTTCCACAGCTGACATGTGAATAGATGGGTGCAGCGTGAAGCCAGACCCATAAGTCTGCGCCAGTTGACTTTCTTTGGAAGAACCTTGACAGAGTCTCGTCTCATCGACTCGGCCAACTACTGCCGTCTGGAGCTTCCCACGAGGTGTGATCTTAGTATCTGACAAGCGGAAATATAAGTGCTGAACACGTGTAGACTTGCGCACCGATTGCGTGATATTCAGACCCTACCATACGTCGTCGTCGCGAACCCTCATCTAGCTCATGTATACGAGTCGTATCTACGCGCTTTCGAACGCTTCCGCCGCGTACCTGAGATAAAATCGCTGGAAGATAACGAGAAGTACTGCAAGGTGCTGGAAGAGACGTTGACCGAGCATGCCACTGTCATACCCCGCCTCGCCATTGGTGTTCTCGAAGTTCGGGGCCTGATGAAGGCTGAGGAGACGGACAAGTTCATGACCACCATGTTGCGATCGGTATGGTCTCCGTCCATGCACAGCGTCGGGCAATGCTAATTGATTCAGCGCATCTCGCGACGCGTCATTGCGGAACAACATCTAGCACTGACCGAGACTTTCGATTCGCCATGGCATTTCCCGCAGGCCGAAGTTCATCCCCACGACCAAGAGGCAGTCGGCGAGATATTTTTGCGTTGCAATGCGAAGGAGATAGTCGAGAATTGCGGCAAGACGATGCAGGAGCTCATCAGGACCGCTCAGGGCCCACATGTCGAAATTCCTGAGATCAAGGTCTACGGTCACCTTGACGCGACGTTCCCGTACATCCTGAGTCATCTCGAGTATATTATCGGCGAGCTCTTACGCAACTCTATCCAAGCTGTCATCGAGGAGCGTAAGTCGAAAGACGCCAAGCTGCCGCCTATTGAGGTATTGATCTGCGAAACCTCGCAGCACGTTATTATCCGAATTTCTGATCAAGGTGGTGGCATCCCGAACGAAGTCTTGCCATACCTGTGGAGCTTCAGCAAGGGTCCTAGGCGTGAGAAAAGGCTGCGAAATCTGGCGAGGGTACCAAAACTACTGGGAACATTGCAGGAGCTGCAGGTGCCTGGAGGTGAATCTGCAGCACAGGTGCAACAACGTCTAGATAGGAGGTCCAAGCACGGCGATTCGGGGCTGTATCACGGCTCGCTGTCTTCCTTGACCAGCCGCGCACCAGACCTGCGTCTTGGTATTGGACTTCCCATGTCGCGACTATATGCTGGTAGGTATTTCATAACAATGGCGGGGCTGCGCAGCTAACAATCTTACAGAATACTGGGCTGGCAGTCTCGAAATCCACAGCCTGGAAGGCTATGGCGTCGATGCTTTCCTTCAAATCTCGAAGCTTGGCAACAAAAATGAACGACTCACTACACGAGCCTCAATGGACGCCATTTAGATGGTGCACCCGGGGAGAATCTTGCGGGTGTCCCGCGTTGTCGTGAGGCAAGCGCAATCTTCACGCTGCTCAGTCACAACACAGTACCGCGGCAGTCGCTCACGAGTGCCTTCTCAACACCAACGCAGACATTTGCCTGGATTGCGACCTTCTGTCTGACAACGACATTAGCACTACATCCAGACACCGCCCAATCATCACGACGACGTATTCTTTACGAGCATCTCTCACGATAGCATGTCTGTAGAACATCTCGTGAGTACACTCGACCCGGCTTGCGGACTTTACTAAAGATCTCCCAGCCATCGCTACGCACCGGTGTTGGCGCTACTGGCCATGCCCATCCATCACCCGTAGTCAATCCCGTCTTATCCGACAATGCGGAACGCCAGCACTTGGAAAGCCTCATAGCTAACTTAGCTTTCGATACCGATTTGTACGGTCATGGCTTTCACAAGAATTGCCCGCCACAGAACATGCACTGTCCTCGCAGGAGGAGATCAGGGTTCGAGCAGGAAGGTAGGACCGATACCTTCGAGCATGTTGTGGTACTTTGCTAATGCCCAACAGCGACGGACGTCGATTACCTCGACGTGGTCATGTGCTGGAAAGGCATATCAACTGCCCAAGCTGTCGAGCTCACGATATGGGAGCGCGTCTTTGAGCAATGTCTGGTCCCACAATTCGAGAGTCACATGAGGCGAAACATTGTTGCTGAACTTGGCGCATTACGAGGTACGATACCCATTCTGCACTTTAAATTTCCAAACTGTTACAGACATCGCGTTGCCGTAGGAACTCATACAATGAACAATCTGAACACTCTGGAGCCTACGTCGACGCTGGATCACCTACTGTGCATGCTTCTATGCTGACCAACGTTGCAGATCATATTGCCGAGGACGAGCTCTGGCCTTGCTTGAAACAGATCATGCCCGCCAAGCACAAGCGTCTTGTTCCAATTGATCTTCCTAAACTCATCCACAACATGATCGACGCTTTCTACGATGATTTTCGGGCCGTCCCTACAAATACCAGATGGTCGTTCAGGTCTGGCGACCTACCAAACTTCGTGTATAATTACATCATGACGCAGGATTACCTGCTCCGCTTCTCAGACGGGCTATACATATCGGTCGATGTCGATATTGCCTGGGAAACAATGCCTGTGCTCATGATCTACGCCGCGGTCGTCTCGCAGCCACCCAATATCAAGCTCTGGCGTATGCCCTTTGGCCCGAAAGACCGGAACGCCTTTGTTCTCTACTTTGAACGCATCTTTAGCGAATCAGGATCTTCAAGCTACGAACACTTCCCCGAGGATGTTGTCTGCGAAGTGAAGAGATACAAAACGAAGGTACAATACCCATGAGTTTCCCCTCACGTTACGTTATCCACTTTGCGCTTTTTCTTCTTGATTTCGGTTGCAGACCTGTCCAGTGCTTTCCTTTCTCACTGGAACGCAATTGCAGTTGTTTGCTAGACTATTACTTACAGCATGGCTAGGGTGACACACAGACAGTGTCTGAGACGATCGTTCAAGCCAAGATGGTCACGCAATTTCCAGGTCACGTACGCTACGATCGTGTATTGCGTCATGCGGTCAAGGGTGAAGTTATGGACATTTATCAAGTCGTTGCAACGCCAGACGACTACATACCACAGCAGGAGGAACCGTCGACGCCCTGGGTTCCATCGTACACTAGTACGCCACTGTCCAAGACTCGCCCCAGTAAAGCACGTATTCCGTCTCTACATGAATCCTGGAATGAAGCATTTGCATACTTTAGACGACAGTCTGATAAGAGCCTCGATGACGAAGCGGACATCTCAGCCACATCGATTGCGGACGCATCCGTGCTGTCTGATCCTGACCTGCCAGCTGAATCGCCCAACAAACGAAAGGCCTCATTGCGCTCTACAAGCCTGGACGGAGCATCGACCTTGAAACCGGCGGACTACGAGTCAGACACTTGTCTCAAGCGTCAAAAGGTGGAGTCTTCCGGCCATCTCCACATGCTCACGACTTCTACGTCTACCGAGGTCATCGAGCTGCAGAAGAAGTGCGCTGCGATTGCACAGGACGTTGCCGCTATGCGCAAACAACTCGGCCCACTCGGTCAACCTGTGAACGGCAGTGATTATGATGTGTTGCGTTATAGTGAGGATGTTGTGCGTCGTTTGAGGGAAGCAGTCGGCTCGTCACGCCCCTCGACTCCAACAGTATCTGCCACCAAGTTACCGCAGCCACAGGGCGAAGACCGACAGAGATCTCCTATTGAGAAAGAAAAGGCAGTCGTTTTACCTCCTACGCCTCCCACGGAACAACACGACTCACTGCTCCCCCGATCACCTTCGCCAATCTGTCTCACCAGCGAATCTGAAGAGAGCGGCAGTATTTCTTCAAACTCTGCCACCAATGCCAGCGGTCTAGGTGCTCAGCAGCGCGGTCATGGTGATAGTGCAAAGCGGCACCGTCATTCGAACGAGCTTTCTCAAGACGAGATCCAGAGGAACTATCGCGAGTTCGAGGCGGCTGCTAAACGCAGGCTGACGGATCCCACGTACGCGCCCGTCAGCGAGGTGGGTGACATGAACTTTGAACGCATCTTTTTGGGCGACAGTGAGGCTGAGGATCTGAGCCTAGGTGACACCAGTGGGTTGAGTGAGGAGATGAGTGGATTGGACATGGATGAGAAGTAGATTGGTGGATTGGGTTATTAGTCGTTGCGTGGACTCAATGCTTGGATCAGGTCATTGTCCATTGTGTTGAGTTGATGTTCGCACTGGTCTATCCATAGCGCATGCGTAGTATCGAAGACTGCGTATCTCTTGAGCTTTGTTGCAACCCAAGGTCTAGTAAGTGATATCATTAGGGCATCTACTGCATTCAATACCAACACGCGGAGGCAGCAACCGACCACATAAGCCTTCATAGTCCTGCCTGTCTGCAGCGTTCGACCCGGTAGAGACCATTTCCAAACCCTTCTCGTTCGAACTAGCATTACTAACGAGTAGCAAACGCGTACGAACGAAGAATCCTCTTCGCGCTATGAGAAAGTGCTGGTCCAGCCCAGCAAACATGGAACGAACGCCTTCTCGGCAGTATATGTACACGCCGCATCAGTCATTCTTCTCTACTGCTTTTCCTGCTGCGATGATGGCTATGCATTACTTCGAAGACCATTCTTGGCTCGACTTGCTACTGCTCTCTCTACCTGTTGTTGTACCTCTTTTGATCTCGATCTATTTCATCATGATAGAGCAACCGAGACCAAGAGCGCACGCCAATCCTCTTCCGATCTATAACGACACCAGAGCTTCATGCGAACGGCTGGAGCATGTTATCGGTCCTGCGCTTCAATTCCTAGATACGCCAAATCCGCGAGTACAAAGACGCCAGATTATGCGGCCAACCTCTCCGCTACCCTTCGAACATGGTGTGTACATGCCAGACCCACGTCGCAGCTCAAGAGCTGAAAGACGTCGGATCAACGAAGACGATCTCATCCATCGCGAATGCATTCGTCAGTTGAGGAACCGAAGGTCGCAATACCAAGACTTCGAACCTAGCGAGATGGCACCGATGCAAGAACCAGAAATCCCCGAAATCGTCGCGTCGCTTGAAGACCCTTGGATTCCAGATGATTTCAGATTACCCGCCGCCGTCGAGGAAGAAGAACAACCATCGCCAGATGAACATTCCTTTGTGTTAGTAGATCGCAGTCGCAATTCTTCCTGGGAAGTCGTGTCTGATGCTGAAGAGCGAGAGTGGCAGCATGTTAAGCCTCATCTACGGGGTGGTGGGGGCGACGAGCCGGTCGCGCTCAGGCCTGTTCGTGTTTGCATGTCGCCGGAAGAGCTTCGTGAACATATTCGTAGAAATCGCGCTGAGACGTTGGCGATGCTGGAGTATTATAGTAAAGCTGCGGTAAGGGCGCGCGAGAGGGATGATCAGACTCGCCGGTAAACGGATGGGGGTGAGCAAAGGGTGGGCTATGTGTTGGCCATGTGTCACTGATGGCACATGCAGAATGGGCGGGATGAGTTGAGGCTTTTCGGGCGCGACGTGGACATGTTTTGTCATTTGTTGGGTCAGCGCACGAAGAGACCTCGCTCGGTTAGGACCGTAGTCGCCACATGATGAACCGAAGCTGCTTTCGCAACTGTGTCAAATAATACATTACGGTGAATACCACCTAGATGTGAGCTCCCAAAAATAAAACCGTTCAAAGACAACACACAGACAGCTATTATCAATGTAGGTTGTGTTGATGTTCCGACTCTCCTCGGATGCACGACGGTGATCCCCCTCGCAGCTGCATGACTGTGGCACAGTGCCTAAGGCATGCCACGCGTACCTATTGTGGCCTACATGTACACTCTCACTGTTATCGTAATTTCCGCTCGACGCAATCCATCTTATCAATACTATATTTGTTTCAAGGCTGTTCTTCGAACGCGGCCACGTCACGCATCACTGCACAGATGGAAGAAGGCGCGTCTTCGTCGTCGAAGCCTGTCCCACTTGACGTCATAGAGATCCATCCTACGGCCCCGTCCACGGCAGTCTGGGGGGAGTGTTACATCTGCCACTCTTTCGAAAGGCTATCAGGTTTCTTTCTCCACGCGACATATGCTTGGGCTGATGTTGTTACTTCCGCGCATGATTGCACCTACTGTGACGCGATCATACGCGGTTGTCGTGGGTGGCTAGATGAAGACCGCAAACGCGACTGGACACCGGACAATCTACTGTTGTATCTTGGAGACTCCGAAGATCAGGCCAGCTCGGTCAACATTAGTGCGAGGCCACGTCCTGGTGAACGTCACAGATATCATTGGGATGCGTGGAAGTTAGGTGGCTACTTGAAGAAATGGGGCCATTACTATGTGGAGATGAGTTTTGCATCGACCACCATACGTCTGAAAATACTCGCAGCCCAATGTGAGTCACTACGCGACATACCAGCCAGACAGGACTGGAAGCATTTTGGTCAACCTCTCCCTGAACCTTGGAGCTATCTTCAAAGGGTACGTCCTAGGACCCCGTTCACAGGGTCCAAGGACGCTTTTAAGATTGCTAATACATGGCTGAAAAACTGCGTCGAGAACCATACGGCCTGTCGTATCGGAAGAGGTCAAGCTCTGCCGACACGATTGCTTGACCTTCGTTCACCTGACGACAAAGAAATCATTAAGCTGGTAGAGAATATTGATGGAGATGTGCGATACGCTGCGCTCAGCCATTGTTGGGGAGTCATAAAACAATTCACGACCACTAAAGCCACTCTCCCAGAAAGGCATGAGCATATTCGCCTCAAGGACATGACGAAGACCTTCAGAGAGGCGGTGGAAGTGGTCCGAGAATTAGGCATCCGATATCTTTGGGTAAGGAAGTAGCATTCAATTCATATGGAATGAATTACTAACCTTGTGTGACGATAACTTAGATTGATTCGCTCTGTATAGTGCAGGATGACCATGAGGATTGGGCACGAGAAGCTGCGCGAATGTCCACGGTTTATCAAAACGCATTTGTTACCATTTCAGCAACAGCTTCAAAGTCCGGCGATGAGGGTTTGTTCAGAAGATGCTCCGAGAACGAAGTTCAGTTCGTTTCCAAAGGAGGAGGCCCAATCACATTGATATTTTCCGAAGAGCGTTTCCACGTAGGCGAATTCTTCATGGGAAAATATCCACTCTTGAAGCGCGCCTGGGCTCTACAAGAGCGCCTACTTTCTCCCCGTATCCTACACTACACACATCAAGAAATGGCTTTTGAATGTACAGAAAGACAACAATGCGAGTGCGCCAGTAGGCATGATTCGGTATGGGACAGCGACGCCACGGCTAGGACGTACATGCGCACAGGGGTGTCATCTACAGAAAGTGTACGAATTTGGAAGCTCATAATATGGCACTACAGCCTCCTTGACTTGACTCATGTCAGTGACAAGTTGATGGCTGTTGCAGGATTAGCAAAGACGTTCGCTAAGCCGGAAGACCGATACGTGGCTGGATTCTGGATGAACGGACTTCATGATCAGCTACAGTGGGGAATAAACCCACTTGTTAGCCATCCGAAGCCAAGGCCAGCGTGGAGAGCCCCTTCCTGGTCCTGGTCCGCAGTGGATGATTCAGTCCACTTCTTTGGCTATCTAACTTGGTCCGCCTCACGTCGCTCTTTGGACGACCACACTGCATCTGCCGAGATACTCGAGTGTATTGTGGTACCTAAATCCGGAGACCACTATGGAGAGCTTCAGTCCGGAAGGCTTCGACTACTCGGACGCTGCGTGCAAGTTGTGTGGAACCAAGAAGACCGGCGCAAACGGATCTCGTTCCATGATTCTGTCACGTTCCCCAACGGCACCAGGTATAACTTTTATCTCGATGTTTCGTCAGCGGAAGCATGTGTGCCTGGTACCCGAATAGATGATTTCGAGGTAACATGTATCCTGTTCTTTGTTTCGACTGACCATCGTACCTCTCTTATACTCCGACGTTCAGAGACCGAAATAGACACTTTCGAGCGCATAGGCATCTTGGTGGATTTCAGGGGTGGCAAGGTTCTGGAGGATCTAGACAGCTTATTTCCAAGTGCGAAGACAATAGTGGACATTGTTTAGTCGTTTCACATTCAGGTAATACTTCTTTCGAGATTGCGATACTCGTCTTTGACATATTTTAGTGGGAAGAATCAAAGACCGGCCAAAAGCTACCAATTGTCACTAAGAGAGATAGAGCATGAAATCGAATCGTCACGCGGGTGTGAACGATGTGGGTGTGTCGATGCACGAGGTGAAAGGCACATCGTTGGCAACGTAGTCACATAACGCACCAGCTGACGTGACGCTTCAGCTGGCAAGTTCGTTCAAATACAATCTGCTTTCTTATCCTCCTCGCAAAACCTTCCTCATCACACTCCATATCAGACTCAAGAAATTCAACCACACCCCAAGAGTTTCACAAGCACAACAACTCGACAACACCAGAATGAGCGCACCAACCAACCCACCGCAGCCCGCAGGCCTGATAACATCCTCTCCCCACACCCTCCAAAACTTCGATCTCACCGCGCCTATCCTCCGCTTCGACTTCCCAACGCCCGCTGCCCAAGCAACCTTCCACCGCGCCTTCCTGCAAGTGCGCAACGAAAAGGACAAAGCAGCTTTCATGCAACGTTTCTTCGATAACTACGACGGCCAAGTCTCCATACCTCGGCGTGTCATCATGGATACGAGCCGAGATGAAGAAGTCGCGAGGAGGCTGCAGGAGAGTCTGCCGGTGGAGGTAGATACGGGGAGGGATGAGCAGATGGCGAGACAGCTGCAGGAGCAGATGGAGCAGATGACCAGGGGTGGTTTCGGACGAGCTGGTAGAGGTCCGGTTGATGGAGGACATGGTCGGATGGACGGACGAAACGACAGCACGAACGGTAGAGGATATGGTGGTGGAAGCAGAGGCGTACCCGTGAACGACGAAGACGAAGCGTACCGCGCAAGGAGACGAATCGAGCGTCAAAGGGAGATGCAGGAATGGGCGACCGCGGCGCAAGGATGGACGAACGCGGCTGACGGAGCCTACACCAACGTTATGGAAGGACTTAGACACCAATTTAGACGGGCGGGCCTTCAAGATCCCGGTGCGTATCCTGGACAACCTGGATATGGCAACGCGCCTTCTCGACGAAATTTTCGACTACCGTCTCGTCGCTCTGAGAACCAGGAGGATGAGTTTGAGGGCCATCATGGCAATGGGGGGCAGGGCTATCCAGGATATGGTCAAGGTAACGGAGGGTATGGCTACGGCTACGACCCGCGCAGAGATCACTGGGGTCATTGAGGTGGAGGTTATCAGATGAACGGGTGGTGATATTGGTTCTTGGGTTTGGGCTCAGTGAATCATGGTAGGAGTCTGCAGCAAGCAATCAAGAATTGAAATTGCGGGAGTATTTCCAGTTCTGTCCTAGTGAAAGTGAAAGTGCTTCCGACTCGAAGTTTACCTACTAGACAACAGCAATACTGCTAACGCAAACACCGCCTCCAATCTTCCATTGATGCAGGCCGGTAGATTACCCGCTCGTCAGCCTCATACGTTAGTGCACGCCCTCGAAAAGGCTCTGGTGAAGCTGACGCTGCTCTTGGCTGCTTGCCCTTCTCTGCCCTGGGCGTGTCGTCGTTCGGAGACGTGTCTTCATCTGGCGGCGTGGAAGGTTGTTCGTCCGGTGGCGTGGAAGGGCTGTCTTTTGGGGGAGAGGAAGGCTCCTCGTTCATCAAGATGATACCCTCGCACAACATGCCGACATACTCCGTCTAAGTGTTATGCGTCATTGGTCGCTTGTGCACCTTCCTGACCTTCTGAATGTTGTACCCATTCGCGCAGTGATCAAGGAGATGGTCGAGAGGCATTCCGTCGTCGGAGAAGAGCTCGCCAAGTCTGCCCCGAAAGTCATCGCGGTCGATGGGGTCGTTGTGGATGACGTCGTCGGGTAGACGTTTGCTCAAGATGTGTAGAACGAGGGAGCAAAAGCAGCGATTGGCGGCGTGACCCTGGTAGTCGGACGATTGTATCCATTGGACAAGTTCTGGGACAAAGATCATACGCAGATCCTCTTCGTTGGGCATACTCCACGGGACTGGATGTCGGCCAATGTGCAGAGGTGCCAGATCTTTGGGTCCCGCCTCGTAACGTTTCTTCATGAACTTTTTTTGTCAGAATCAACCTTAGCCTCTTCGGGTGTATCGCGTTTGGATCGATCGTGGGTGCGTCAACCATCGTTGGTGAGTCAACCGTCGTGGGCCCGTCGGCGAGCTTTGGTGATGGAGGTCCTTGCGGCGAATCGCTTCGTACAGGCTCTTTGGGCGTCGCTTCCTTGTGTGTGTCCGGGAACATATCATGCGCGAACCCCGCCTAGACGCCCGGCAATCTCCTCGCACATGCTTTTCCATAGCCTATGGGGCAGGAAAACGACCGCGCCCTGAGAGTTGGTATGGGCGGAGCCTGGTATGCGGAAGTATCCATAGCGATAGTATCTGGACTTTAGCGATGTGAAGGTGAGAATATGAAGATAGCGCAATAACGATGTCGTGGTGTGCTGAAGTGTGATGACTGTGACTGTGAGTGGCGTGAAAGTGGTGTTTGGGTCAGCAAGGTGTGCGACTGCTCTGACCACGTCGGTGTTCTTCCGCTCTTTCCATCTTGTATGCCTTCCCTGCTCTTTCCTACCTTTACATGGGAAGGTGCCGTACCCGAACGGAGCCAAATCACATGCGACGATTACAGTTTCTTCAGCCTCGTATTAGCAGTACGTCGCTCTTGACACAGCGCGTATCTGGGTAAGCCTTTGTACGATCGTACGAGGTGATAATAGTAACTTGGTTCTTGTGTATTGGTATATATTACTATGAACGCGATCGCTACCAAGGTATACCCAAGCTCGGCATGCGCCGGGCCGAGGTAGGATCGAAGCGGTACTTGAACATCATTGGGGGACATCATGTGAGCATGCCGACCCCAAATCCTCCTTGGACGATCTTTACAGCTCTCTGCAATAGCAGAAACAAGCATCCGGATCCTTCCTGTAATCGGAGTAAGCCTGTGCCACTCTGGATTCTGCGACGTGATACATACAACTGTACTCTGTATACCTGAACTGCATCTGCACCAGGGAAGCAAGTGTCTGCACAGCCTTTGTTTTGGCCTACAGAAGGTTATAATTCGTTAGCGAGTGACCAGAAAAGAAAAAGCTAGTACGAAAGATTGCTTACATGCTCGGTTGTCTGCAGTAGAACAGCTCCATTCATCTTTTGGGATCGCGTCTCCACCTTTCAGGCAAAAGTACCTTATCTCGGCAGCGGCGAGTGAGGTGAATAGCATCGCGGCAACGATAGACAACTTCATAGTGAATGATCTAAAATGCTGAAGGGTTTATGATAGAGTGAACGTGGACTGCTGAACAACGTGATTCTCTGAGGCGGTCGGTGGGCAGCTTTTGTATGCCACGAGCAAGCCACAGTCTCCCGTCTCACGCGTGCTACGCCATACCAATCCAAGGAACTGCTCAGATAGAGTTTGAACGTCAAATTTGGCCGGGTATCTCCTGGTAAGATTTGTTAAATTGGGTGCTTACATTCAAGGGCTTGAATTGTGTGCATCTTACCTAGGTACTACCACCTGCATAAAATTGGTATGGCGCGCTACGGCTGTAATGCTGCGTAGCGCATGAACTTAACTATTTTGGATGATGCGGCACGCTGTAGACTTCGGCCCGTTCTCACCTCTTCTACCAGAAGTCTAGACTATAATTCGGAGTTTGGTCCGTTGATACAGCCCTCGAATCCATGGAATTCTGCTTTCGTGCACAATATCTGAGACCAGCAAAGCTACCACTCAGCATGAGAGGTAGTCGTTGTATGGAACGAGCCAAGAACCGTACCTAACTGACAGGAAAAGTTATACTGGCAGCTTTGACAATTCAAGAGTTATCTCAAACAATATACATAAAGTCGCTACACCGCCTGAACCGGCTCGTACCGGCTCGTACATCTGATACAGAACACGGTGTCTGGTGATGCTGGGTAGTATCTCCGCCTCTCGTTCGACTGTCTTAGTGACGCCTGGGTGTTTCCAGCAAGGATGGAAATGTTGTAGCGGCTGACAAGGACGGCGCTCTCATGCAAGAAACGGCCCGCGACGATCTGTTGACCCCTAATTCTCTCATGTAGATGTTCGTCTTCTCTGTGTCCAAGAGTCGAGATCATGCCAAGCTTCTTTGTATACAATAAGCGGTGTGATAAGTTCTAACTCCTCGCAATACATCCTCCATCGATGCGTTGACGAAGTGGCGATCGTCGTAAGCAGCACGCACCTTCCTAGCACATTACCCATGATCAAGCCGCGCTTGGTACGCTTTGACCATCAGTGTCGTCCAGCATGTATATTCAGAACGCGGAAAGAACGACATGAAGCAAGGGCAGGTGCTGGTAGCATGCAGGCACAAACGTACATGGGGCAAGAACGGCCCAACCACGACAGCCCACTAAGGTACACATCGTCTTGAGTCTTGTCAACGTCCCAACGTCAGATACGGTGAGCATCGGTGAGACCTTTTGAGTCTGGGTAAATCTAGAGCTTGTGAGCTCCTCCATCACGTCCCAATTACGATCCACTGGACTCTTCGATATAACAGTTCGTCAAAATTCGTATTCGTACAATGGTATCACTCTTCAAAGCCCATCCACTCGCCTATATCCTCGCCTTCATCACTATCAACCATCTCTTCATCCGATATCCCATCCTCTATCGCTTTGACCCCAAAGTCGAGTTGGGCTGACTTCTCTTTCTCTTCTGGCGGCTGCGCGAGCAGATATTCGATGCGATAGATATTCTCATCGGCCAATCTTGCGAGCTCAGCCTGTATCCGGCGAACAGCTTTCTCAACGCTTCTTAACTCGGCCTCAAGTCCGCCCTTGTTGTCCTTCATCCATCGACCGTGTTTGCTGAGCAGTGCCTCGATCCATACTAGGTTGAACTCCAGATGCGGGGACTCGTCGGCTTGGAGGGCGACAAATCGTAGTAAGCGACCGAGATATACTGATGGTAGGTCCTTGACTACTAGAGCAACATTGCTCACGGGCGTAGCTTCGTATACGCGGCGAACAAGGTTGCGCTCGTTTAGACGGAAAGCCATAACCAGTGCCTTGAGGTAGTCTTTCTGTGCGAGAGTCTCGAGAGTTGTCGCTGGTGTGACGGTGATGTCTAGGTCGAAGGGATCGAATTGGAACGTGTTGTCGAGTGAGTAGATTAGTAAACCTTCTGTTGAAGCAGCGCAGAACGCTCTGCCTGTTGGCGAGAATGCGACAGCAGGTACGCGCACTTCTGGTCGTGTTTTCCGTGCGCCAATGCCCTTTTGCGCACCCGGTAATGTTGTGTCTCGCCGATCTTCCAGATCGGACGCTTCGCCTTGGTCGTCGAAGAGACCTTGTGGCCCGGCATCTGTGAGCAGCTTGCTGTTGAGGAACTCTTGTGTGCCATCGAGAGAAAGGTTCACGGATACAGTGAACTTCTTGAGCAACACACCAGACTGAACATCGTATAGACAGATGTACTTAGAGTTGCCGCCTGCCAATACACACGTGCCGTCTGCGCTGTACTTCACCGACGTAAAGGCTTTGGTGCCTGCTACGTTGGCTGCAGTGCGCCGATCTGACATCTTGCGACCACCGGAAACGTCCCTTCGCGCATCAAGGCCATTTTCTTGTGCAGCATCGGATACGTTCCAGAACGTCAGCTGTCCATCAAGAGTTGTGACGGCTATTTGCTTCGAGTCGGGGCGGAATGCGACAGATAGGATGTCGGCCATTAGTTGTAGCGGCTCGCTTGTTTGGGTGCGAGCAAAGATGTTCCAGACGCGAACAGTCCTGTCCCAACTTCCACTGACCAGCGTACCGGCATCCGGAGAAAATGCTAGGGATGACACAGGGCCCTCGTGGCCAGACAGCCTGTCAAGCAACTGGCCGGTCTGCACGGACCAAATGTGAATGTCAAAAGAGTCGATAGAGCCCGCGCATACGACCTCGCCGCTTGGGTCAACCGCTAGGGACGAAAAGGAAAGCCTCGATGGCGCTGTGAAAGTGCGGAAGTTGCGATACCGGTGGAGATCCCAAGCCCTGATGGAGCCATCAAGACTGGCTGTGAACAAGACGTTTCCCTTCTTCGCGAATTCGCAGGCCGTCACACCGCCCATATGTTCTGTGAACGTGACAACACAGAAACCGGAGTTGACTTCCCAGACTTTGATCTTTCCATCGTCTGCCGCTGTTATGATCCGTTGACCGTCTGGCGAGTAGGCGATTGTGTTCATCGAGTCGAAGTGTCCCTGTTGCTTCAAAATGTACGATTCCGACTGCCATTCCCACACAAGGAGCTGCCCGAGCTTCGACGCGCCAAACGCTAGCCACTCTCCGGTCTTGTTGATGGCAACGTAATCAATGTCGTTCTGCGAGATGCTGAGGCTGGAGATTTGCGCAAATTCTGGTAGCTCGTGGATGAAGAAGGCACCGTGGGAAAATCCTGTTACAAGCAGTTTCGACTCGGGATGGAAGCTGGCGCATGTGACGTGCGCATTGTTCTGATGGAAAAAGTGACGTTCCTGGATACCCCATTGTAGATTCTCGTCGTCGTCCGGGTCGGCGTCGGCGGGCGCATCGTAGCGTAGCATGTATTTCCAGACGAACAGCGCTCCGTCCTTGCTGACTGTGTAGATGGTCTCTTGATCCTTGGAAAACCATGCGCCGACTACTTCCTGCCTGTGTCCGCCCAATGTTGTCTGCGCGTGTCCTTCTGCTTGATCAACGCTCCAAATCCGCGCTGTCATGTCTTTGGACGCGCTCAAGAAAAATCTCGAGTCACTAGACCATTCTATGCTCTGGACTGAATTGTAGTGTCCTGTGTATATCCGGTGTCGCACGAAAGGCGCAAACTCGAGATCGCCCTCCGCAACGTCTGGAGTGGATGGTGTGTGCCATACTTCAATCTGCCTTCCTATGCCTACTGCGAAATGCCGACCAGAAGGAGAGAAAGCGATCGAGGTGACTTCGCCGCGGAGAGAGAAGTGGTAGAGGACTATGCGACGAGGGACATTGGTGAGGACTGCGCGACCGTCTTCATCGACCGAGAGGAGGAGGTTTCCGCGGGGGTTGAGGGCAAGGCGTGCGATGTTCTTGCGGTGCGCAAACGGAAGTGTGTAAGACTTGGAGCTGACTAGTGATCAGCGCATATCGCGAGAGGCAGTCGCAACTTGGAGCCTACCTCACAAGGTCGAAAACCGTGACGCGGTTACCAACGGGCGACAGCAGACATGTGCCATCGGGTGTGAAGAGAAGATTGCCTCTGCTGTAGACGGTGCCCAGCAGGTTGGAGAACTGTGGGTGTCAGACGCGAACATTTTCACGGCAGCACTCAACTTACCTGAAAGTCAGTCTTCATCTTCAAAGTATCGTGGCTGCGGACTCGTCATGTCGTGGCGGGCATGATGGTCGCATCTTGAACTTTTTCGAAGCTCGGATCATCGCACGACGCGCTAGTGGAGTAGTGTGCATTAGTCGCGGTTTCCCCGTTCAGGGTCAGTGCTTGCCGAATGGGCGACTGGCAGAAAGGGGACCCAAATTGTCTACCAACACCACACCTCCTCACCAGACCCCATATCGCACCTCGTTCAGCAACCTCACTGCTGACTTGCTTTTCACCCACCACCTCCACGTATGTTTTTACGCCGCACTCCCCGGACATCAGGCTGCATATAGCTAACACCACGCAGACCCCATACACACCAGCGGTCAACCACACATCAGCACAATGGCCGAGTCCGCGTCCCCCATTGGCATTGCCAATGTACGTATACCCTCTGCTCAGCCAGTGTCTTCAATTCGTATACTAACATGCATTGCAGCTGCCCAACCAGAGGTACTATCAACAAAGCGGACACGCAGCTTCGGCCCTAACGTAGCACAGGCACAAGATTGTTGCAAAGCGCGGTGCTGCCTTCACCATAATGGTACGCATACCATCCCCATGATCAATCGACTTCAATCTAACTAGCTCAGGTTGCTGGCGAGTCTGGTCTCGGAAAGACCACCTTCATCAACACCC
This sequence comes from Alternaria infectoria, assembly GCF_024043175.1. Classification (NCBI taxonomy): domain Eukaryota; kingdom Fungi; phylum Ascomycota; class Dothideomycetes; order Pleosporales; family Pleosporaceae; genus Alternaria; species Alternaria infectoria. Next base: position 638,743 of record NW_026250690.1, read on the forward strand.
TCTTCTCCACCACCATCAAGAACTACGCCGACCACAAGCGACGACACCACAAGCAGATGGACAAGACCGTCGAGATTGAGATCACCAAGGCCGAGCTCGAGGAGAAGTTCTTCAAGGGTATGCAGCGCCATCCTGCTATTCTTTCGTTATACTAACACACCTAGTCCGTCTTACCGTTATCGACACCCCCGGTTTCGGTGACTACGTCAACAACCGCGACTCGTGGCAACCCATTATTGAGTTCCTCGACGACCAGCATGAGTCGTACATGCTTCAGGAGCAACAACCGCGCCGCTCCGATAAGATCGATCTCCGTGTCCACGCCTGCCTGTACTTCATCCGCCCCACCGGCCACACCCTGAAGCCCCTGGACATTGAGGTCATGAAGAAGCTGTGCACACGCGTCAACTTGATCCCGGTTGTAGCCAAGGCCGACACACTGAGCCCAACAGACCTGGCCAAGTTCAAGGCGAGGGTAAGTTGGTCAATCTACATGTCACCAGCAAATACTGACCGCTTTTAGGTGCGCCAAGTGATCGATGCTCAGGGCATCAAGATCTACACTCCCCCTCTCGAGGATGACGACGCCGCCGCCATGCAACACGCACGCGGTCTCATCGACGCCATGCCCTTCTCCGTCATCGGTTCCGAGAAGGATGTCCAGACCAACGACGGCCGCACCGTCAAGGGTCGTCAATACGCCTGGGGTGTTGCCGAAGTCGAGAACGAGGAGCACTGCGACTTCAAGAAGCTCCGCGCTATTCTCATCCGAACCCACATGCTCGACCTCATCCACACCACGGAAGAGAACCACTACGAGGCCTACCGCGCTGGCCAGATGGAGACAAGGAAGTTCGGCGAGGCTCGCCCAAGGAAGCTGGACAACCCCAAGTTCAAGGAGGAGGAAGAGGCGCTCCGCAAGCGTTTCACCGAGCAGGTCAAGGTTGAGGAGCAGCGCTTCAGGCAGTGGGAGCAGAAGCTTATTGCTGAGCGTGACCGCCTCAACAAGGACCTCGAGGCCAGCCACGCGGAGATCAAGCGTCTTGAGACGGAAGTGGACAGCCTCCAGGGAAGCATCAACCGCTCTCACGGCCGTCGCTAGACGCACCTTTTGGCGTTGGTGGTGTTGCACGTACAGAGATGGTGCAGCGGTTCAGCATGGTCGCACTAATTCTCCACATTCTTCCTTCAAGATTCCCCTTTCTGTTTCCGTAACTTCGGTTCTCATATGTCTGTAATGTCGCGCCGCCGTGGGGATCACTGTAGGCGACGCGTATCTAGGCTTGAGCTAAAACAGCATGTCATAGCTTATAGTTGTATAACTTAGTATTAATCTATTATGAAGACCGCTGGTCACTAAGTCTTGTTCTTGGGTATAGTGATGTTGAGTTGGTAGGCTTAAACCTGTAATCCGCCAAAGACCCTGTCCAGCTCCTCGCCTTCTTGTGCCTTGCGCTCCGCCTGGGGATCTAGATCCATCAGGTTCTGCTCCGGCACCTTTTCTTCCTTGGTCGACTCATTGTTATCGCCAGGTCCCTCCGGCTTGATGATATGCACACCACTGTCCAACCACCCAGGCGCAACCCTCCTCTTCTCCGCGAGATCCTCCTTCCGTCTCCTCTCCTCCCACTCCGCCAACGTCCTCCTTGCGTCCGCTTCTAGCTTAGCAAGATGCTCTTGTAGCGCGACACACGACGTGAGTATCTGGTCTGGATGCGCTGATGTACCCGTTGATGAGGTGACGTATGCTGGCTTCGTGGTGGTGGCGTTGGGGTTGGACGGGTCTTGTTGTTGCTGTTGTTGGGAGAGGATCGACGGAGGCAACGTCGACGGAAGGGTCACGTAGGAGTATGGCAGGGGGACGGATGTGGGGAGGGAGAGGAAGGGCGAGAGTGTGAGGGGGACTTGGGCGAGGAGGGGGTGGGGGTCTGTGGATGTGGTGTTAGTGAGGTTCGCGCTTGTTGTGCTGGGTGGAGCGATGCGACGGGTAGCCACACTGCAGAGCGCGCATGTCTGAATGCGACGATGCCGAGGTCCTTGTTCCACTCTCTTTATGCTCTCAAGCTATACCCTGGAGTTGGAGCTCACAAATGGTCGCATGGTCTAGCTATGCGCGCGCATTGCGCTGGGTGTGCATTGTAGCGGGGAAGAGGAGCACTCACGTTCGTCGTGCATATTCGATATGGCTATACGCGTACGTCAGGGTCCGTCGATTTTGCCAAAGTAGCAGTATCAGGGCGTATATTCGGTCTTGTCGAGTACGGTGGGGCGTAACTTTGCGGGAACGGTGTTGCAGGGCTTGGGGTTGTGGAGGCACGAGGTGTTGGTGGGGAAGCTCCAGGTTGAGTGGAGCTGCTGACGCAGGTACGGAGTTCCAAGGTTCCACGGTTGGAAGCTGCGGTCACGCGTTATGCATGTGAGATAGATGCGGGCAGATTGTTTGTGGGGTGCATACACGAAGACAGTCTTGGGGAACGGTTTATCTTGCGTGTTGATGGGGAAGTCATTTCTTGTGGCATTATGGATGGATCTTGAGTGTAGCGAAAGTGTATCTATATTTCCACTACCCTTTCACTAGATTGCATTTGGGTTGGATCTTGTATGTACTTGACGCAACAAGAAGAAGAGAAGTTTATGTATGTGCGCGTGAATGTCCCCCATGTTTGCCTACCTGATCTTGGCAGAGCAAGTGAATGGTCTCGGACCGGGAATTGTGTAGCTGGTCGGGATCGGCCAGTACAGTTGAAACTTAATCCCCGGGTCAGTCGCTTTGTATGCACCTGGAAAGCTGACAGTCGCCGGACTGGCACTGCCACCTCCTGTCACATTGATTTGAGCACACTCCATATAGAGTTGAGCACCGGGGTAGTTTGAGGCGGCATGGAGAGCAATGAGCTCTGCGCGAAGGAGGTACCTGAAAAGACCCGTGTCAGTCGACCATATAGATTTGGCAAGAACTTGGAGATGACTTACTGTCCACTGGGAATGCATGACGGCAGTACAAAGTCTACCAGGCCCTTGTTGTTATACAGTCTTGTAACGGCCCACTCGCCATTGGCATCCATACCATCCTCGTAGATCTTAAACCACTTGAGTCCCGTCACTTTGGTAGACAAGGCATCATCGACTCTGGCAAGGTAGACCATGATGGGTCCCAGATGACCGGGGTCAATTGGATCTGACTTGTCCGTCTCGGGCTTGGAATCGAGCGTGTGGTGCCACTCGGCAGTGAGCTTGTCTCCAGCTTTGACCTGACAAGGAGTAAGCCGAAGCCATGTGGCGTTATTGCTTATTGCGCAACCAGCGTACATTGATGATGTCTTTGGGAAGAGGCGTTCTGTAGGGGTTTATGCTGAATGCGGGTCAATCTAGCGCTTGGTTCCACGCTTTGTAATGCTTTACCCGCCATTACAGATCACATCGTTTGATGTAACGTCCGTTATTGGTCTGGGAACGTAAGTGAGTTGGAGTTCAAAAGGCGATTGCGGGGTGCATTACCCGTCGTAGGTCTGTGTCGTGCTGTTAGCAGGGGAGCAACATGGGAATCGTGAACATGCTCACCGGCACTCGAATCCCCTTAGTGTGTCCTTGCGCCACGCCATTGACATGTAGTTGTGTGAAAATTGTGTGTGCCGAAGCGCTGGCCAGCAAAGCACAAGTAACCGCATAGACTTTCATCATGTAGGCTATCACGTTAGATCATGAATGTCCTCATCAACGCGTCGATGAATCTTCCTATATGCCATTGTCGTGCATCGTTCTCAAGCTGTCCAAATGGAACACGGCACTATTGTTCAAATCTGGTCGACCTTCCAGTTCGGCACGCATGCGACTCGCGGTCGACTCGTGTGACCAGAGACACTTTATTCCCAATCTATTTCGCCCGCCGTAACGCACTTTTGAAAATATACTGTGTATGCACGAGACACGTGCTTCTTAGATTCTCAGCGCATAGAACCCTCGGCATATACCAAATAGGCAACGAGCACCAATGCGGTCGTGACTGCGCGTTCTTTGAACCGGCGGTTGGGTGGAAAAACCGCAGTATTAATTACAGGGAGGAGGATATGACCGAGACATGCCGCGACACCGTGGCGCGGCTCTTGGAATGTGGGAAGCGAGAGGAGGAATGCGTAATATAATAGATTGTGTGTTACTGGTCTGGTCAAGTGTTTCAATCAATGAAACGTGCGCGTCTTGTCGGTCAGCGAGAAGGCTTGGAAGCCGTCCTTCATTTTGGGGCAGCCTTGCGGAATATGCGGGAAGAAGCCGGTACCGAGAAGGCTGTGGCGGTTGCACGAGGTCAAGGGCACTGACTTGATAATCCTTCCGACGAAGCTGGTGGTGCAGATGGTGCACTTGAAGAGGCTGATGCGAGGCGAAAGCGCGAAAGTGACGGTCCATCCCACCAGCCACTAAACGATTGTGGGGAAGCTTGGGCCCGAACGGGCAAGGGGCACATGGCTAACGGCGATGCTAAGTCGCAGTCCCGGCTTCTGTCAATCTACATCAATCAATCCACCCATGCCGCCGTAGTTTCGACATATTAACGACTAACCTTGAATCTCGGCCAGATCACCTACGTTTTGAAACAGCCAATGACGATGTCGCCCACGGTAATCACGCCCCTCGCTTGGCCCATCCTAGCCAGCGCGCGTCCTCCGTACCTGGTTCAATGCGCACTTCTGCCGCCTCCAGAAGGAAGTTCCCCAGGTAGTGGCTTGGCCACGGGTGTCAACCCCATACACGGCGGCGTAGTCTAGCATAATGTTGATATGTATATAACGCGTCCGCACCCTGGCATAGCGATAGAGGCCACAGCTACAACTTGCGCTTGTCAATTCATCTCATCTTCGACGTGCTGGTAACAAGTCTCCAAGATGAAGACCTCTTCTTTCGTTCGAGCGGCTTCGCTGCTATCCTCTCTTTTCGCCCCTCTCGCTCTTGCGCAGGAAACGTTCACCCACGAAGGCACCGGTATTGAGTTCTGGCGCCAGACAGTCAGTGACGCCCAGACTGCAGGTGGTTTCGAGTGGGGTTGGGTACTGCCTGGAGAACCGACTGGAGCCAACGACGAGTACATTGGTTACATTGTAAGTTATAGCAAGTCTGTGTGGATGCTGCAGCCGCTAATGTTCCCCAGAAAGGTTCGCTCGAAGCAAACAGGCAGGGATGGTCCGGTGTCAGCCATGCTGGTGGCATGCCAAACTCTCTTCTCCTCGTTGCATGGCCGGAAGAAGATGCCGTCAAGACCAAATTTGTCTGGGCAGGTGGCTATGTCGCTCCTGAGGACTACACTGGCAACGCGACTTTGACTCAAATCTTCCACTCCGTCACCGACACACACTTCGAGATCGTCTACCGATGCGAGCACTGCTGGGTCTGGAACCAGGGCGGTGCTGAGGGCTCTCAGCTTCCCACTACTGAGGTCAACGTTATCGGTTGGGCCCAGCATGACAAGATCTATGACGGTACCTGGGTTTTCCACAACAAGGGACAGTCTCAGTTCGGCGCTCCTACCGCGGACGCGAGGAACGCAAAGTACACCGACTACCTCAAGTTGGTAGGTGGCCAGCCTTCTGGTGCACCTACACCGACCAAATCTGGTCAGCCATCGGCTACGCCCACTCCAACAACACCTGTCAAGTGCCAGGGATCGCCTGCTCCTTCAGGCTCCTTCGACTACATCGTCATTGGCGGTGGTGCTGGAGGTATTCCCGTAGCAGACAAGCTTTCTGAGTCTGGCAAGAGTGTTCTCATGCTCGAGAAGGGCCCGCCATCTCTCGCCCGTTTCGGCGGAAAGATGGGCCCTGACTGGGTCACTAGCAACAACCTGACCCGCTTCGACGTCCCCGGTCTTTGCAACCAGATCTGGGTTGACTCTGCTGGTGTAGCTTGCACTGACATTGACCAAATGGCTGGCTGTGTTCTCGGTGGAGGCGCTGCTGTCAACGCTGCGCTTTGGTGGAAGCCTGTTGATATTGACTTCGACTACCAGTTCCCTAACGGCTGGAAGTCAGCTGACGTCAAAGGCGCAATCGACCGTGTCTTCAAGCGCATCCCGGGTACCGACACTCCCTCCGTCGACGGAAAGCGCTACAAGCAGGAAGGCTTCGATGTCCTATCCGGTGCGCTTGGTGCAGATGGCTGGAAGAGCGTCGTCGCGAACGACCAACAGAACCAGAAGAACCGCACATACTCTCACTCTCCCTTCATGTACGACAACGGTCAGAGGCAAGGTCCTCTTGGCACTTACATGGTCTCCGCCCTTGAGAGGAAGAACTTCAAGCTGTGGACCAACACCATGGCCCGCCGTATCGTTCGCACTGGTGATACTGCTACTGGCGTCGAGCTTGATAGCGGTGTTGGCGGCACTGGCTACTGCGGTACTGTCAACCTGAACCCTGGAGGCCGTGTCATTGTTTCCGGTGGAGCTTTCGGATCCTCCAAGGTTCTTTTCCGCAGCGGCATTGGACCAAAAGACCAGCTGAGCATCGTCAAGAACAGCGCCCTCGATGGCTCGACCATGATCAACGAGTCTGACTGGATCAACCTCCCTGTCGGCCAGAACTTGAACGACCACGTCAACACCGACCTTGTTATCAAGCACCCCAACATCTCCTTCTACGACTTCTACAAGGCGTGGGATGCTCCCATCGAGAGCGACAAGGATCTGTACCTCTCCAAGCGCTCTGGTATCCTTGCTCAGTCTGCGCCCAACATTGGTCCCCTCGCTTGGGAAGTGATCAAGGGAAGTGATGGCATTGACCGATCGCTCCAATGGACTGCTCGTGTTGAAGGCCCCGGTGCCAACGACACCCACCACCTCACTATCAGCCAGTACCTAGGCCACGGCTCTACCTCGCGTGGTGCGCTCTCCATCAACGGTGCTCTCAACGTCTACGTCAGCAAGGCGCCCTACCTACAGAACGAAGCCGACACCGGTGTAGTTGTTGCCGGTATCAAGAGCATGATGAAGGCTATCCAGAAGAACCCAATGATCGAGTTCCAGGTACCATCACCCAACATGACGGTTGAGGCGTACGTTGCCAGCCTTCCCAAGACACCAGCTGCCCGTCGCGCCAACCACTGGATCGGAACCGCGAAGATTGGAACCGATAGTGGTCTTACTGGCGGAACAGCCGTCGTGGATCTGAACACTCAGGTGTACGGAACGAAGAACATTCACGTCGTCGACGCGTCTCTCTTCCCTGGGTAAGCTCACCCTCAATATCACACAACATCCTCGAACTAACATGGCGCAGTCACATCTTCACCAACCCTACATCTTACATCGTCGTGCTCGCAGAACATGCTGCTGCTAAGATCCTTGCACTTGGTGCAAGCAGTGGAGGTGGTAAGCCTTCGTCGTCCGCTCCGTCATCCGCCAGTACCGCTAAGCCCTCATCTTCCAAGGCTCCGACTAGTTCGTCAGCTGCCCCTGTGAAGCCATCGTCAACACCAGGAAAGTCATCGGCTGCGCCGACCAAGACATCTGCAGCACCATCAGCTGTACCTACCAAGACGGCAAACGCCTGGGAACAGTAAGTGGACAAAGAACTTTCATGCATTGAACACATACTAACTTCGAATCAGATGCGGTGGTCAAGGCTACACTGGTCCGACAGCTTGTGTCAGCGGATACAAGTGCGCAGTGAACAACACGTGGTTCTCTCAGTGCGTCCCTAAATAAGAGGCGCACATCCATCTCCTGCCCCAGTCTCGACATTTGATACATCTGGGGCATCTTCTTTGTACATACTTTAGGTTCAGTGAATATCACCCGCTCATTCTGCAAATTCGTGTCTTGAATGCTTCGCTTGACCTCGTGAGCTGATGACTTCCGCAAAATGTCTGGGAGCCGAGGTGACAGATGCGTGACGAATGCGGCATAGCGCGCATCTTATCGCGCCCCGCATTTATCGACCTTTCATCGCAACTGATTGACCGTCTCATCCCAACTTTCTTTTGCGCTTCCAGCATCATTATTTTCGCGTAGCATTCCTCAATCCTACGTGACTTGGGTGTTGTATACTCCTTGGTTGCTTTGCACGTACATGATGCCATCCAACTGCCCAGCCACCTCTGCCAAGCGCGACGATGACGCGTCGAAAACCGTGACGGAACTGCTCCATCAACGGCTGCAAAGTAGCCCTAAAGACGACTGGGGACGATTGTTCGAGTGCTGGGGCTATGCTGATTGTGGTGACTGTCATCGAAGTAAAGGCCATTGCGGGTGGTGTGCGATTGTATGTTCACGTCTCCTGAATTGACCCGCGGACTATCACTAACTCACTTTCAAAGTCCTCGACATGCCTTCCCTTACCTACGGACGCTTTGTCGAAAGCCTTTCCTCTCCTTTCACCCATTCGATACGACTCGATATGCGCTTTACCATCTGAGCGCTTTGAGCTGCGCACCTCGGGGTTAGGCTGTCAAGTGTCTACAATCACTTTCTTGACGTCCATCGTGACTATCTTCTGTACGCTTTTTGGTGTTCTGGTGCTGTACAGTCTTGCAAAGTGTATCAAGTGGGTTGGCTTTGGTGCAAAGGCAAGTAGAGGCGGCTACGCGCTCTATGAAGATGGAACGGAAGAGGTATGGGTGAGAAGAGGCGAAAGTTGGGGGAAGTGGTGGCGAAGAGTGAAGGGCGAGCAGAAAGAATTCGAGGTTGAAGAGGTGGATGGAGGGACGCGTAAGAGAGGCTTCTTCTGGTGGAATACGAGGGACGCAGAGAGAAGGCCCTTGCTTGAGTGATGGGGTGTGAAGATGATCGTTCGGCCTACGTTAGACGATACTGGTGTACTGGCGGCACATCTATTCCAGCGGCTAGGCTATCTGCGTCACCATCGCCTGCTCGACACTCACTCGCCCCTCACCTCCGCGTCTGCCTTCCCGAATACGTCATTGTCCAGAAACGTCCGATCTTTCACTTCTCGTCTCTGAGCGATATCACCTGCTCTCACCCAGATCCACGTCCAAGCTCTCACGCACTAAGGCCATATAAAAGCGCCCCTCTCCGACCAGCTCTTTTCCTCCACCGTACACCCCGACAACACTGCGGTACCTTACCTCCAAACAACTTCTCTTCTATTCACGACTACGAACATTCTACAGAAAGCTACTCCATTAGACATGGACCGGATGCGCCAACGCGGACGTTTCGGTCGAGCCAATTCGATGTGGATTCCCGGCTCCTTCAGTGACAGCGATAGCGGCGATCAATTCAGTCCCGCTGCTCACACCCCGCCAAGCTCTGACGAGTACCAATCGCCTTCCAACAGGATGTCTCCCAAGGTCAACACCGCTGGTCTTCGACCACTCCAGGAAATCGCTGAAGAGGCTAACATGTGTGCGGCGTCCCAGCTTGCGTTCGATAACGACGATGAGGCCTTGGCTCAACTCGAAGCTCGGATCGAAGAACTCAACGCTGAGTATGAGCAAGTCCTGAACGGCCAACCTGGTAAGGACAAGGAACACGGCCTTGCGGACGCCTCCAGCAACGAGCGCGAAGAACACGACGAGCAAGATCCCGCTGGACACGGCGCAAACGGCCGCAACGACCCCGCCGGACTCCGAGGGCTGGTTAAAGCCCACGAGATGGCAGTGAAGAAGTCTATTAACAGTGCCCGTAACATGATCGGGGCGTTCCCCTCAGCCGTCGATCTTTTCCCCGTGTACAACAACATGCGCTCCGCGGTCGAGCACTCCAACCAAGTCGCGGGAGGTATGATTGGTCAGACTCCAAGGCGTGTCTTTGACCCCTTGCTGTCTCCCCGGCCCTACGGGAACCATCGACGTCAGGTTGAGACACATTCACTATCGCATACCGACACTGCTCCTCCTCTCTCGGCGGAAGTCAAGGCTTCTCCTTCTGCTACACGAGCCGATGATCAGGGTGAAGAGCAGTCCGTGAAGAAGAAGTGGAGTACTGTTAAGGTCAATTCTGGAGATGATGATGGCAATAACCCAACTGCAGACTGGCCAAACGTCCCTTTGACACACTTGAGCAATTTTGTTTGGTCGACTGTGCCGTCCATGACATTTTCCCATGCTCGCACTGCAACGAGCGCATCTAGGTCACCGCTTCCTGAGCTCAGAACTTTCGAGGACGTCCACAGCCAGATTCGCGAGCAGGATATCGAAACCATCCTGAAAGCCGATAACATGGCTGCTCAACGTTGGCACGAACGCGAGTTTGCTCCTGTTTCTTCGTCGAGCGGGCCTGCAGCCCTGCAGCCTGAGTCCGCTACTTCGCTTCTAGACCGCACGCACGCAAAGAAGAACGCAGCCAGCCAGCCATCGCTAGAGGCCCATTGCGGTGTCCACACGGGTCAAGATCACAACGTCGGCTGTATTACCCTCAAGGAAGGTATCTCACCCATCGATCTTCTGAATCTTCTAGATAACTCCGACATTTCCGATATCGAGTTCGAGATCGAAGACGACTGTGCCGAGGTCAAGAACGGCGACGCGACTGTCGGAACTACTACTTTGGAGCCGCGTAGATTCCTTCCGACTGTTGCGGAACACAAGAAGCAGGCGCGCGTATCAGTAGGAGGTCTCAACTATGCTCTCAGTACAGATGGAGAAGAGTACAGCGATTCTGACGCCGGTTCGATTCCCGACCTCCTCTCTATGGACAAGGGTCTGTCAGAGACGTCTTTTAGTGTCGAGGTCGCTACCGACTCTGCTCCTGCCGACACCACACCCGCACCGGACGACGCTATGGTGGACGAGTTTCTGGACTTTACTGCCAACGCCTTCTCGCGCGATGAAGTCTTCGAGATCCTTCGTATGTGTGGCGCGAATCTGGTTGTTGCTGTCTCCATGTACCGCAACGCCCGCAGTCTTGATCATATCCGACAGATGCTGAGGGCTTGGCTTGCGCCGCTTGAGAACGCTGGTTTGGGAGAAATGAATCGCCAGTCCATTCAAGACGGCGTAATGAACACCTTAATGGTCAGTGATCCCTCACAAGCCTTCTCACCTCATCACAACGATGAGCCTACTGGAACAACGATGAATGTGCGAGATGCCGACCGTTTCAAGGTACTCCGACCTTTGAAGGACATCGCAAGCTCCACAGAGGAAGACGAGTCCAAGAAGGACCAGGACAAGGCCAAGAACAAGACGGGCGCTGTTCGTACAGCCCCCTCTGCGATTAGTGACGGACATGGCGGTTCAGGTGGGCCAAGGGATCCCCTGTGGGCTCCGTCAAGTTGGGAATACGAGTGTGATGACCTTGCTTGGTTGATAAACCCCAACTCCGCGCCTGGTAATCCGGGGTCTACTGGACCAGGCCCACAGAGCTCAGGAGACGACGCATGGGCTTCCATTGGCAACCTTAAAGACTCCAACAACGCTCCCGAACCAGAAGCTCCTGTATCTACTGACTATACCGTCACCTATTGGGCCACCGTCGAGTCTGGCGACAAGACTGTCCACATTCCCATCGATAGCAGCGACGTCTTTGGTCCCGAGAAGAACATCATCGAGAGCAGCACTGGTATGAAGAAGATCTGGAAATGGGCTCAAGAGAAAGGTCTTAGCGACAAGATCAGCCTTCAAGACGCTTTCGACCTCGCCAAGTACATGCACTGCAAGGACGAAATCGACCAGCCAGTCATTAAGGAGCCTGAGCGTGCCACAGAGCTCCCACGTGCTACCCGCCGCAGGCGTAGCCGCAGCCACAGCCCATATCCACAACGCGCTGCTCCCGCTGTAGGTCTCTCCGGTGTGAACTACGTTTACCCCAACCCCCCCGCGTGTTCACCCGATGACCTCTCCGATGAGTCTGGTCGATCCGGCCCACGAGGACGTGTGTGATGAGGGCGACGGGTGGTCTTGTTATTAGCCTTGTTGGCTTGACGTCTTTTAGGGCGTGGAGTCTTCTATCTCATGTTTTACGGAGTTAGGAGTGATTCTCCGCTCGATGGCCTTGCTTTATTTGTTCTTGATTATGGGATTGCGCATATGAACGAAATCACGGTAAAAGGTCATTGGCTTACAAGGCTAAAGGATGTTTGCGAAAGGCGGGTTTTCCGTCAGAATGGGTAGTACGGATAACTGCACTGCTTAGTGCTATGAACGTGGAGAATATTTGTAACTTTGTCTCTCACTGTACAGTGATATCACTAAGCCCAGCATTAATCTCTTGAGACACGAAAGACATCTTCCACACTAATCCGCTTGTACTAAAATTTTAACCTATGCTGGCTGCGCATTAGCTTGGGATGGACGTGTGGTTGATGAGGAGTCGTTCATGATGCCGGCCTGCCCCACACTCTATTCGTAGATTAACGTCCATGCAGGTCCATCCGCAGCGCACCCATGTTCGATCATGGTATTTCAGATTGTTTTTGACGGCAGTTCACATTTTCGAAAAGTTGCTGTGACTCTTAAAGCTCAAGAAGATGTGAGAAACAAAGCCACTACCTCCCACTGACTCTGCATTGTCGCTCAATTGCAAACATCGTCATCTCACACCATGCGCCCTTCAACCCTCCTGAGCGCCACAGCGCTCCTCCCCCTCGCAATGAGTGCCTGCGAGCGCGAATTCCTCGCGGCCTTCACATCCCTCTACCTCTCCGCTCAAACCATCGGCAACTCCACGCTCCTCACAAACTACATGCTCCAAAACTTCACCTACACCGAGAACTTCAAGCCCGCAAATCTCTCCGCCGCAACATCCATCATCAACACGCCCCTCAACAGCACCAACTCGCGCGTCTTCCTAGACCCGTATCTGTGCAGCGCCTTCACTGAGATCATCGTGGCAGAGTCAAGCCACCCGTATGTTCTCGGTGTGCGCGTGGAGGGCAACGGCAAGTTTGTGACGAAGATGGAGACCCTTGTTAGCGATGAGGGGGATTGGCTGTTCAATGCTACGGGCACGGCGTACTGGAATGGTATGCAGGATTGGTCGCCTATTCCGCTTGCGGACCAGGATACCCGCGAGGTTATCAAGGCGGCTGGTGATGCGTACTTCGACCGCTTTGGCAATGTCAATGTTACGATTCCGTTTGGCACGCCTTGTGCCAGGCTTGAGGGAGGTGCGTATACTGATACGAGTATGACGAATGGCGAGACTTGCTCTTTGGGTCTGCCGAGTACCGTGTATGTTCAGGATCGCCGTTATGTGGTTGATGTCGAGATGGGGAGTGTCAATATCTATGTGGGGTTTCCGGGGTTGGATAGGGCGAGTGAGACGCCGGCGCCAGATAGCCATACCTTCCGCGTCGAGAAAGGGAAGATTCGGTATGTGCATACTATCTCGACGTGTGAGAACTTTGGGTGTGGACTGAATGGGACGTATATACCGATCGGTGGTGGGAAGAAGACGGCGAGAGGTATCGCTGCTCCAAGGCTTCGAAGGACAAGACGCGCGGTTTAGGGCGATGGTGAGACTAGGTGAATAGGCGTTGTCATGGCTTGCGTCGCTTCGTTTGCTATTCTATACTCGTACTTTCAGGTTGAATCCTGTGATACTCCATCGTCCCACAACCAATATACAACTTCCTAACAACACTGCAGTCCCAGCAAATATCTGCGCACTGAGATAACCTCCACCATTACTCTGTATCAGCGCTCCAGCGATCGGTGGCCCGATAAATGTACCCAATCCTACTATCGCAAGGCCCTGACCGTTTCTCGTGCCTACTTTACTCATGTCCTTTGTCAGCGTAGTCATCACAGCCGGGAAGATACCCTGGAAGCCCGAGACGAAGAAGCCATAGCACACCGCCCACGCGTAAAGGCTAGGTTCGCTGTTGACCAGCGGCCAGAAGTATAGTACAAAAGCGGAGACAAAGCAAAAGGGTATTAGGATATTGTACGGCCCAGTATACTTATCGGCAAAATAGGATGGCACGATACGACCAAGGACACCGACACCGTTCAGGACTAGCAGAATGTTGATGGAGGTTGCGTATGGTAGACCAAGGATGTCGATCGCGAACGACGAGATGTAGTAGAAGGCGAAGTACTGCCCAAGGGCGATGAGGAAGACTCCCATCAAGAATACACTATACGGCATTTCCCTGAACGCGCTGAGTTCAAGCACAGGGCCAGACTTTCTCGGAGGCAGTCGTGGTTTCAACAGGGAACTGTAACATATTCCCACAGCTAGCATCATGAAAGCCATCACCCTGACAGTCCACGGGAAACCGATGCGGGGAACTAGCTGTCGTGCGATAGTTGGGTAGACAAGCCCGCCCGTCGCACTGCCGCTAGCCATGATCGCGAGTGCCACGCTCCGATTCTTCGCAAAGTATGTGCTGACAAGTCCCAGAACGGGCGCAAACTGCATCCCGTTCCCGACTCCGTTCATTACACCCTGCGCAAGGAAGATCTGCCAGTACTTCGTGCACAGACTGGTCATGAACATTCCGAGGCAGGAAACGAGCATGCCAGGTATCACGGACCAGTAGAAGTATCCCGCATCGAAAAGACGCCCGGTCAACATGCCCAGCGAAAAGTGACCCAGCATCTGGAAGCTTCCGATCCAGGATACGGCTGATGGTTCCAGACCCAGGTCGAGCGTGTAATACTGTTGGAAAACGCCGAATGTCGCAATCATCCCCCACGTGTTGAAGATAACGAAGTGGCCCATGAACGCCTGCACCCAGGCTTTGGCGCCCCCGTCAGGCGGTGGCCCAGGATCGATGACGGACGCATTCGAACGAGCGGTGATCGTCTTAGCCAGTCCGATTACCGACTTCTTTGTACGAGACGCACGAGAGGCGTTTGTTGGTATCCTCTCAATCTCCTCCTCTTCGTGCTGGGATGCTGGTCTTGATGGAACCCTTATTGAGGCGTACGACGCGTCATGATGGCGTTCGGTATTCGCTTCTCCGAACTCCGATATCGTGGCTTTCTCCACATCGCGGTTGGCACTCATCTCAATGGATCGGAATGGATGTCGTCAGTTGCCTGGGGTGATAAGGAAGACGAAAGGGTACGACTTCCAAGAAGTGATGTGGCTGGTGGTGGATATTCGAAAGAAGCGCATCCTTCGGTGTTTTATCCGACGGTCAACCATCTTTTCTACCCATCGTCCCCACTCTCCGGCCGCGGAGGCTAGCTGAGATGCGATGCCATCTTGAGCTTGGTTGTTGGATCTGTATGCATGCTGCACGCAGGATGTCCAATTGCGAAGCTTTGCCTGAGGATATGGGGAAAGCTTGTGGCTGCTTCCCCAAAATTTCGGCAATAACACCGCGTTGGTAAGCTTCACGCTAATCGGATCTGGTAGTCGCATCGTAGATCTTCAATGCGCGCCCTACGGCTCCATCAACATTGCCACACAACACCAAAATCTACATCGGAACTTGACTTTCATGATCATTTCGAATTAATACGCCCTTAGAGCAAGATTCTATCTGCTTGGGCGATCAGAACATGTAGTAACCTCGATCCGACCTGCTTTCGCCACCATACTTGGTCATCTGCGGCGCAATGCCGCTACGAGGAGGACCGTGGCATATAACAGTGCTAAAATCTCTCCGTAAATTGAGGAGAAGAGGTGCGCGTAGTGGATCGCGTAAAGATGGCATCGCTATCTTTTTCGTGCATTAGCAAGCATTTCTAAGTGAACAACAAGAACAAGATGTCACATACCAGCTTGAGACCACGCGTCATTCTCGAATGCAGTAAGTGATTAGGTGGCGTTGTTCAAAGAACATGGTATGCAAGAGGATTGTCGTTCGAGTGTGACAACTACTCCCCAAGAGAGACATATGTGTTCAACATCGGTTGCTTGGACCACCGGCGATCAGACATGGACTCGTCCAAATCCGCCTCATCAGCACTCCTCTTCTTATCTGAAGGTGGCGGCGTAAACGGAGAAAGCTCTTTCCGATTCTTCGATACGAAGTACACGACATCCTTCAGCGTTGGTTTGCCCTCTTTCCTACTTCCCAGCCACTTGATGTTGACCAAGGGCAGCCCTCTACTGGAGAACAAGGCCGGCAGTTCCTTCGTCAAGGATCGTATCTGCGTCTCGTTGATGGTCTCATGCTTTAGCGCGAACCCCAGATGCAGAAAGCGTGCGTGGGACGATATGCTAGGACTCTGCGTCGGACGCTCTTTCTTTGGTTTGAGCTTCCTGAACTCAATATGTCGGCTACTGCCTGGGATTCGCCGCCATACTCTTGGAGGTGAGTCAAAGCGTTCCTTTGCCATGCACTCGACAAGCTCATGGGTGTCAAAGTAACTGCCATAGGTACCGGCACTTTTCACGGCTAATTCCTTCAGATGTCTAATGAGGCAGCGAGTGAAAGAGTTCTCGCCGGGCTCAGGGGTGGGCGCGCCGATACCTGAGGCGGCTATCATCTCGAATGTTCGACCGTGCTCGGGGACGTTGCGCATAAGGTCGCCGGCGAAGCAGCAATCCATGATAGTGAGGACGTTGGCTTTTACTTTCTCGATTAGTGTCCTCTCAGCGTGGTTCCAGACTGCTCGAAGGTCAATCTTAACATCGTCAGTCCTGGTAGTGCTATTAGCTAGACTCCGTGGATTTTGCTTTGGAATACGCACGGTGAGAACTCGAGAACCTTGTGAGCCTGGTCGTAAACACCATGACCAGCGTAGTATACTACAAACAGATTGTTTGGGTCATCGTTTTCGTACACCCAGTTTAATATTCCCCTCTCAAGCTGGAGTTGCGGCCTCTCCTCCTCTAGTTGTAGCTCGGTCACTTCGTAATTGAAGATTCTTCTGAAGACATTCGTCAGGTCGTCGACCTAGTGAGTGTAAAGTTAGTATTGCAATGCCAAGATGATCAGACGATAGACTATTTCCATACCTCTTGCCGCACGCTCAGCTGATCTATCGCGTCTTGCCATTTGATCATCAAAACATGTACATTGCGGTATCCATCTGGCAGATCCAGATGCTTTGCGATTGACTTGTCCCAGCATTGTTGGAGTTTCGCTTCATGCTGATCATCTCGAGAAGAGCGAATTTCTCCAGGGTTGAGGCTCAACGGCGAAGGAAGGGAGCTAGTGTCGTTCACCGATGATCTAGGTGACAGTGGGTTGGGTATATCGCAACGACTTGGCGGTGCCATGATGCGAGAATAACTGGAGGTGCGAATGGTGATCAGGATTGACTCCTGTTGACGAACGTGCTACATGTTCGCATATCTAGCCTTGTCATACACATTGTGGGGGCCGCGAACCTGAGGCTGTGCTTGGTCATGGCCCCATCATGCCAGTCAGCCACTGAATATATTAATTAGCCAGCATGCAGGTAATACTAGCCACACGATCACATGGAGAGTCCTCCACGCTCCAAAAGGCTAATGCTTCTCGGACTCCGCCTCATAGAACGCCTGGTGTTATGCGATTATTGGCGGGGTAAGGGTAGGCGAACGATCAGTAACGATAGGCAAACTGCTGCCTGCGAAAAAAGCAACGATGGCTCACCGGCACGCTGCACCTCGCCCACTATTGCGGCAGTGAGATATCTTCAGCTGAAGATGGAGAGGGCGTTAAAAGCCTGGACTCAGCCTGATATGAAAGGCTGACAACGAGGCCCATTTCCGACTCTTCCAAGGTTCTTATTCGCAGTCATGACCGACGAAGGACGACAAACAACGCCGGAGGAGCATATCAATGACCAACAGCAGGTATGGCCCTACCTACCAGTATGTTGTGTTTTGCGCGCTAACTATAGGCAGACGGAAAAGGTTGCGAGAGATCGTGCAGCGACAGTGAAAGGGTTGGGGGCTGAAGTAAGCGCCATGCACTCCCCTGTCGAGTAAGCCTAAATGCTGATTGGTCGCAGACTGTCGCAAAATACTCTCCCGGAGAACACGTTCAGATTACAGAAGTCATCGACAACAAGCAAAAGAAGAAGAAGCTTTATATAGCGTTTAGCCAGAAGATATCGAAATCGAAGACGGAGTATCAACTGACTGAGAAGAAGGGCGATACCACAAAGCTCTACATGGACAAGAAGTGGTTTCCTGAGGTTAAAATCCACCCAGTTTGAGACACCTGGACCAATCAATGTAATGAGGCTTGACCGGTGAAGAAGCACATCGATATTTAGTTCCCAGCTGAGAATGTCAACTGTTCTCGTCTGTTAGAGACATTTCTCATGTCCTCCATCGTCTGATAATTTCTTCATGTTCAGACCCCTTCCATCATGAGTTCTCCCCCAGCATCACCGGCGGAGAAGGAGTTCTCCAGCCCCTGTACACGGTACTCTAATGCATCTTCATCATCCACTTTTCGTTCCAGCACAACTCTAAACTCGCTGCGACACGTAGCCAACAGCTTCGGACTGTTACTACCAAGAAAAAAGCCAGCCGATGTAGAACAGCAGGCCAAGCCTGAATCTGCCATTGGCGAAGACGAAGACGGTGAAAACGATGATGAGCCTATCTTCTCACCCGGTGGATCAGGGCCGTATCCAACCAAAGTACGAACACTCGAAAAATGTCCGAACGGCTACGCACGACTTGCAGCCTACAATTCAAGTGAACAAAACTTCATGCTCTACCGCGGCTTCAGCAACGTGCATGCGCGGCTCCTTCTAAGCCTCCAATGCAGCATTCAGATGCTCGAAGCCGAGCTAGACAACATTGACCGCTTCCACGACACCCTTCCCGAGGCCTACAAGAAGCGCCTGCGATCCTGGGATCTCGACGTCGCAGCCTGCAAACAAGAGAAAGAAGAAGCAAAGGAAGAAGGAGACGAAGACGAAACTCGGACGCGAGAAGACATTCTAGAGGAACTAAGAATCAAAGTGAACCAATACGACGAGCTACTGATCAAAGCAAGAGAGCTCGTCTCTTTCCAACGACCAACCGAACGTGATTACCGAAGCGTGAGGAACTGGTTCCACAATATTGCGCCCCTCGTAGACGAGGAGCAAGATTACATACTCTGGAAAGAGGATATCGTGACGCTCAGACATGGGAGGGAGTGGGCGGGTTTCGACGGTATGGTCGAAGCGATGTTGCATAAGATGGATGGCCCACTTGTTCAAGTGAGTATCCTATATTGCTCGGGTCTTTGGGCTTTACTTACAATCCGTAGTGGCTCTTCCGGACCGAGGATCAGAGGCGTAAATCCACGGATGAGAGGAATTACTACTTTGCTCCTTCGAGGGTGTCGACGCTGGTCAATCTCTTCATTACTATTGCGCTTTTCTTGCTACTGGTAGCTCCGGTATTGGCGATGTATCGTCTCTCGACTATCAAGACGACGGAATGCGTATTTGCGGCTATCGGTATTTTGATGGTTTTCACGCTGCTGTTTGCTGCAGCTATGTCGCTGCTCACGAAGGCGAAGAGGCATGAGTTGTTTGCCGCTGCCGCAGCCTATTGTGCTGTCTTGGTGGTTTTCGTTGGGTCTACTAACTTCAATTGACTTAGGAGATGCTAGAACTATGCTGAACATATCAAAGGCTCAACATGCCTCAAATGCTTCGCGAGCCCATGTTTTACAGGCCCCACGTGCTTCAAATACTATCAGTTCAAGCCTTCATATGCTCCTCAAACAACTTCTTCTGCTTCTCCCACTCCTTCTTAAGCTTCTTCACCCTCCCTTTAGCTACATCAGCGCCATCCTTATCCTTGGTCGGCAGACCATCCTCATCCCACGCACTATACTCCTCAGTCCGGAACATATCCTTGGGGTTGATCTTAGCTTGTTCCGCAAGCTTAGCCTTCTTCTCCGCCTCCTCGCGTTCACGCTTCAGCTTAGCTTCAGCCTTTTGGCGAGCAATTTCCTCTTTCTGTGAACGAGCGGCTTGCAGTTCGGCGTCGACGGGGCGGACCATGGCGGGCGCGTTCTCGCGGTCTTCGAGGTAGATACCGAGATCCCACAGGTGCGTGTCGCGGAGCTGGTCGCACAGGTCGAGGTAGTCTTTCGCGGGCGCTTGCTTCTTCGCAAGGTCTTGTAGAGACTGTTGGAAAGTAGAAAGGACTTCGGCGTATGGGACTGCTTCTATGTCTTGTTGCTTCGCGGGGTTGTGCTGGGCGATGATAGAATCTAGGTTCTCGTTGAGATCACCGGCGATGGCATGCTGCCTTACTTGGTCGCGCTCACGTGAAACAGCGTATACGTGCTCCTTGGCGGCTGAAGGAATGTCAATGCCAGCCCAGCCGATGCCACCATCCCAAGGGTCAGCTGAACCGTCAAGGCCGAATATCCGGACCATGCGAGTGATGTAGCGAGCGACGTCGAATGAGACATCGTCAGACAGTCCAGCCTTGTCGGCTGAGTTGTATTCGGTGATGAGGCTGGAAATCGCACGCATAGCGGTAGGTGTGTCGAACGAGTCGGCTAGCGCACTGATGCTACATTAGTAAAAGTTTCGATATCCATCTTCTCGTGTCTTACCTGTGTACTTTCTCCTTCGCAGATTCGAGAGACTGTTTCACCTTCTCGTCTTCAGCACCGGTCGAACTGATGTTTGGATGTACTTCAAGATCCCGAACTTTGTAGAAGAAGTTGGTGACATAGCTCTCCCATGATGAACCCGACTTTCGCATGTCTGGTGTGATTTCGATACCGTCGTGCCAGCCTCCGAGAAGGAAGATGATGCGCAAACTCCGTGCATTCCAATCACCGCGACTCAGGGCTTCGCGGATTGTGGTGAAGTTCTTCAAGCTCTTTGACATCTTGGATCCTGATATAGACAGATGACCCATATGAAGGAAGTAGTTCACCCACTGCGCACCACCTTCCTTTTGCCAGTAGGCTTCTGACTGTGCTAGTTCGTTGTCGTGATGCGGGAAGCAGAGATCGATACCTCCACTGTGTATGTCCATCTGTTCGCCTAGAACGGCCGAAGCCATGACTGAGCACTCGATATGCCAACCTGGCCGACCCGGACCCCATGGGCTCTTCCATGCTGGTTCTCCCGGTTTCGATGACTTCCAGAGCGCGAAGTCAGAGTCGTTGCGCTTTTCCGAGGTCTTGACTGTTGACAGGGCACCTTCGCCATCTGCTTGCAGATTGGTGTCACCTCTGTTCCATGGCTCCAAGCGTGCGTAGTGGTTCCCCTTTCTCTTCTCGAAACTCTCAATATCGAAGTAAACAGATCCATCCGATGTGCTGTATGCCATGCCGTTCTTGATAATCTTGTCCACAAAAGCTACGATATCATCACCGTACTCAGTCACGCGAGTGACGACATCCGGATCGAGGACGTTGAGTGCTCGCATGTCTTCGTTGAAGCGCGCTTCGTACTTCTTGGTGAGTGTTGTGAAAACCGAGTGGTCGCTGGCATCAATAGTTGAACCATATAGTGAGTCGAGGTAAGGTAACAGTACGTCCTCAGCGCCAGCATAGAAAATCTCCACGTCCTCAGGGGTCGACTTCGATGGAGCCAGCAACGACGTGACTGCTGTGCTGGCCGTCCGGAGGTGCATTTTGATCTTCGCTTCCTTGTCGCCTGGTGGACCGACACCGTCGACGGACTTGCCCTGGATGACATTGGCATACTTCTCCGCAGAATCGCTGTTGAAGCTGCCGATGTTGACATCCTCATTGAGTAGAGGGAGGTTCTTCTTGACATATGCGTCGAAAGCTTTAATGGTGGTGTTGACAACTTCATCCGTTACAGTTGGGTTATCGGCCTTGAACTTGGCAAGAAGATATTGTTGGCGCCCGCGCAGGATGATCTTGTCGTCTACGTCTGTGATGTTCTGAACGAACTTCAGCCTGTAACCGTAGTAGTGGGCCAGGATTCTCCGCAGAATGTCGTTTGTGACGTAATTCCGAGCATGACCCAAGTGTGCATCGTCGTAGACGGTAGGACCGCAGCTGTACCACTTGACTTCTTTGCCTTCAGGGTCGATGGGTACGAAGTCATTTTTTGATCTCGTCAAAGAGTTCCAGACTTTCAATTTTGCTGGGCTTGAACCTTTGGGTTCCTTCCATGGAGGTTGGGTGCGCGCCGGTGTCGCCATGTTGGCTGCTAATCTTGGCGATATCTGACTCCGGTGTATCCAAGTGCAGTTGGTTTTCGAAAGTAGAAGTGGGGAAGGCGATTTGACGGTGCGGGACAAAGACCGGAAAGCAAGTACCATCAATGTGGCGGGAAACGGGAATGTAAGGAGTGACGGGGATCGGTGCTAGTAGTCAGGCCAGGTGTAAGTCCGGGAGCCGCTTACGGTGAGTCAGTAAGTGATGTTCTCGTCACGTTCTGTTGGTGGTCTATGGGTGAGCAATAAGAATCCCTGTCAGTGAGGGCTTGGCGTTCCCCTCCAATAGCGTCTTCGAAAGCTCCCCGCTGAATATCTTTTTGTTCTCTAGAGCTCCGAGTCGCGATCGCATCATCTCCACATCTTTGGTCTGTCGCGACTTCCTACACCCATGGCGACGACACCTTCCCCGTTCCTTGACCCGGGGACTTGCGCGACAGCAGATAATCTCGGTATATTGCAATTGCGCCGCGATCAACTTATTCCTGCCGTCTTGAGACCCGAGGCCGATTCCGACTATCCTGAAGGCAAGGTTGAGAACACGCGATTCGGTTCTTTCCCACATAGTACACTCGTCGGTCAGCCCTGGGGTACGCAAATCCTTGCGTCACTCGTTGACACCGGGTCGCGCGGAAAGAACAAGAAGCGCAAGAGAGACACCAAAGATGAAGGAGAGGGCACACCAGTCGCCGAGCCGGATGCGGCGAAGAAGGACATCGTAAAGGCTGCCGCAGCGAGTAGTGGTTTTGCGCATCTCATACCACCTACGCCAGAAATGTGGACGATTTCGTTACCGCACCGCACCCAAGTCGTATACACGCCCGACTATAGTTACATCTTGCAGAGACTGCGCGCAAGACCGGGCGATCACATAATCGAGGCCGGCGCAGGCAGCGGAAGCTTTACGCATGCATCGGTACGAGCCGTCTACAATGGCTACCCGGGGACACAAGCTACAGAGCCCGAGACAAACGGCGACGAGGAGAATGCAGTGGGTACATCCAAGAAGAGGAAGCGCAAGACACGGACTGGCGGCGTATACAGCTTTGAGTACCACCAACCGCGCGCAGAGCAGCTACAGCTCGAGATCAAGGATCATGGTCTGGATCCTCTGGTCACAGTAACACATCGCGACGTATACAACGACGGTTTCAATCTCGAAGATTCGACAGGCCCAGACGCCGACTGCGTATTCCTCGATCTGCCAGCGCCATGGCACGCCCTCAAGCACCTCACGCGCTCCCCTCCCTCCTCCGCCGCATTGAAGTCCGTCGCTTCAGATCCATCCACACCAGACGAACCCGCAACCGAAGCACCTCCACCCAACACTTCCTCATCGAAACCTTTCCGCAGCCCTCTCAACCCGCGCAACGCAGTCCGCATCTGCACGTTCTCGCCCTGCATCGAACAAGTCACAAAGACCGTCTCCGCCCTCCGTACCCTCGGCTGGGTAGAAATAGACATGGTAGAGATCAACGCCAAGCGCCTCGATGTACGTCGTGAGCGCGTCGGTCTGCAAGAAGAAGGTGTTCGCGGCGGTAACGCGCATCCCGCAAACGTCCAGGAAGCGGTACAAAGACTCAGGGACGTGGAAGGCCGTGCGGCAGTATTCCACAGCATGCAGCGCGAGAAGCAGGAAGAAGTCATGCGAAAGGCGGAAGCGCGGAAACGCGGGGAGAATGTGGGTGAGGGCGGGGAGGTGGGCAAGGGCAAGAAGAAGAAATTGGAAGGCGTTCCGCCGAGTAAGCATGACAGGCTTGCTCAGTCGAAAAAGGATATGGAGAGCCGGACACTGTTCAAGGAGGGCAGGCTGGTGCATAGGACTGAACCGGAGCTCAAGACGCATACTTCATATCTTGTCTTCGCCGTACTACCACGGGAGTGGACCAAGGAAGACGAGGAGAAAGCGAAGAGGAAGTGGGGTTGAAATTGGAGCATATGATATCAATGGAAGATACCCAGATTACGAAAACTATTCTTCGAAAGAGGAGCCCTGTTCCTCATTCCTAGAAAAAAGACATCTACCTGAAACTAACGAGAACACCTTCGACCTTGCCATTTACAGGCACTCGCTATCCCCACACGGCATCCTTTGCCCTGTGGCTACCACTCCTCCCCGGTGGCGTGCTAATACTGTGCGTCCAAGCCTCGTTTCCATCGATGAACAGCCTGTAGTTGACAAAGCTCTGCTCTCCGTGTTCAGGTGTGGTGATCTCCACAGCACCAAATTTGCTGTTACCATCAGGAAGGTACTTGAGGCATACATCCTCGTCATCTGTCTCCTTGTATGTTCTGAAGGGCAGGTAGAACATGCTCAGCGGGCTGGTGCTGAACTCATGTACCGTAGCGCTTGTAGGCCACTTGCCATCCTTCGGTGGTGGGAAAGACGTAGCAGCGAATTCGTGACGGTCACCGCTAAGGACTACGACGCCGATATCGTGCTCGGAAGAGAGGTCCCATGCAGCTTCCAGGATACGTCTGCGCTCATATAGATGCCCGCCCCATGTGTCTTCCGACCCGAATTGCCAGTTCTTTGTGAAGGGTGTACCCGTCACAATGAACTTCCAGTGAACACCCGGAGGTGGTAGTTTATGTATCCAGTCCAGTAGATCAGAGAGCTGCTGGGAACCGAGCATAGTTTTCGTGGGGTCAGAAGCGTCTTTGCTCGCGGGGGTACGGTATCGTCGCGTGTCGAGGAGGAAGAACTCTGCTGGACCTTGTGTGAAAGAGAAGTAAGTGACGCCTTCGCGATGAGGAGGAGGGTTGGGCGCGGCGTTGTAGTGCGTGAAGGCGTCGTAGGCTGGTACTGCCACACCCGTCATGTTGCTGTTCCAGTCATTGTGAATCTCATGGTCGTCAATGACGTGGATCCATGGCAGGTTCTCGCTCACTGCCGGCCACGATGGCGAGGAGTAAACCTGTCGGTACTCGCGTCTGTAGGTCTCTACATCGCTACCCTGACGATGTGGCACGTCGACGTAAATGAAGTCGCCGAGGAACAGCATGAAGTAGGGCTTGAGCTCTGGTAGCCAGCGCGCTAGGTGTTTCATGCCGGGGAATTCAAGAGGGTGTTGGAAGGGCGTGTAAGGGACGCGAGGCTTGATGCAGCTCGAGTGTACGAAAGTGTATTTGTTGTCCTTGAGCATCGATATGCGACCTGGTTTCGGAGCAGTCGTGAAGGTGCCTGATATGTTTCCGCGCGATGTCTCGACGATGTACTCGTAAGGCAGATCGGGTCGCAGGTGTTCGATGTTCATGACGGTCGTGAAGTCGGTCTCGTTGGTGAGCCAATACTCGGGTTGGCTGGCGCGATGGGTCTTGTGCATCCACGATCGTTCAGTTCCATCGATGGAGCGATAGAGGACCCTCACGTCAAACGCGTACGGCTCTCGCACTAGGATCTTTGCGCTGTTTTCCGACACGTAGCCGACGCGTGCAAAGCTTGCATCGTGGCATTGGTGGAGTAGCGGAGCGCGATAGACGACGTCCAAGGCCATTGCAATCAGAGCCATGTTGATGCCAAAGGTGATCCAGCTCCACATAGCTGATGAAGGACTTGGGAGCCCAGTGAGCAGTGTACGCAGCACCTTGGGTTCCCTTTCCTCATATTGAACAGTCTCTTGGACGTCAAGCTCTTTCAGCGGCCCATCATCGGCACCGTCAATGAGTTGTACTTCTTCGCTGGAGTCATCGCCGCGTCCACCAACGGTCTCTTTCACGATGATGTCAAGTTCATCGGATATGACCTTGTATTGCGCTGTGTCCTGGAAGCTGGTGAAGAAGGAGGGGATATAGACGAGCGTGAGTGCGGTCGCAAGTGGAGGTACGATTGTTGTGGGTATCTGCAGAACGGTCAGCTGCATGCATCAAGCAGCCATTCCAAGGTTCTC
The DNA here is from genome assembly GCF_024043175.1 of Alternaria infectoria. NCBI lineage: Eukaryota > Fungi > Ascomycota > Dothideomycetes > Pleosporales > Pleosporaceae > Alternaria > Alternaria infectoria. The sequence goes on from NW_026250690.1 coordinate 664,579, forward strand.
TCATACATACCCATCGCAGAAAGATCCATATGCTCAGACGGAGTGTCAAAGAGCTAATGAGGGTAAGAACATCGCTCGCAGATGCCATGTTTGCTAAGCGACAAGCATCACTCGGCAGAGGTTTGACGAGGAGAGATGCGCGTCTCGAAGCTTGTGAAAGTGGAGCCGTCACGCCAGACGCGAATTACCATGACGTCGTTGGCGCTAACGACGGAACAAGCTAGCGGGTCTGCGAACGCGTCTGTGAACGTGTGACTTTGATCTTCACTCACACCACGAACTACAGTCATCTACGATACAAGACCCATCGCATTCTCAAACTTATCATCACGTAGATGTTATGGATGGGCTTAACAGCAAAGAAGGATGCGTCTTACCTATCTGAGTATGCATGCCCGGGCTGAGTTAAGCGACATGCATCTTCAGCTCCTCTACCCGTCAGGCTGAGATACTGGCACATCCTCTTTCCCCGCTTTCCAGATCTCCGCCTCCGGCATACAACATGCGTCTTATCAACACAAGGACTCGGAAATTCCAAGAGTTCATAGGCGCATCGATCCCCCCATACGCAATTCTATCGCACACGTGGGGCAACGAGGAGGTGTCGTATAGGGACTACGTTGAAACCCGTGATGCCTCCATGAGAGGCTACAGGAAGATTGTCAAGACGTGTGAAATTGCGAAAGAAGCTGGTATTACGCATTGTTGGATCGATACCTGCTGCATTGACAAAAGCAGTAGCGCTGAGCTTACGGAAGCGATCAATTCCATGTATCGATGGTACAAAGATGCAAAAGTCTGTTACGTCCATCTGGAGGACTTGGCTTCCGCTGCAGTGATAAGCGTCGATTTACCGAAATGCCGCTGGTACGCCCAATCACTCCATCTACGCTTTGCGTACTGAGCATACTAGGTTCACGCGTGGTTGGACTCTCCAAGAACTGATTGCTCCACGCGACATCCAATTTTATAATGCCAGATGGAACTACATCGGTCTCAAAACGGATCTTGTCGATAATTTGTCGACCATCACTGGCATTGGCGTGGAGATCCTACTGCATAATCGGTCATTGGACCTGGTGTCAGTGGCAACAAGAATGTCTTGGGCAGCAAAGAGAAAGACCACACGGACTGAAGATATAGCCTACTGCCTCCTTGGAATCTTTGGCGTCAATCTTCCACTGCTGTACGGCGAGGCTGAAAAGGCTTTCCAGCGACTTCAAGAGGAAATAATTCGTTCGAAAGCCGATCTCAGTATATTTGCTTGGCAATGCGTGCGGCCTCCAGGGGTTGACAGATGGACGCTTACCGGTGTTCTCGCGCATTCGCCAAAAGACTTTATCAATGGTCACATCGTGCAACGTATGTATGGGAGGGAAGCTCACGAGTTCTCATTTACCAACGTCGGCATCAAAACGCGTTTGCGCAACCTTTGGGCTCAAGACTACGGCTGTGTTATGCAGTTGAACAGCTTTTCAATCGAAACGGGAAAGCACTTGGCACTAAGACTGCGCAAAGTTGGTCCAGAAATGTACCTGAGAGAGGGACCGTATGATCTTCTAGAGTATGCTACTGGCGCCTTTCACGAGCGACGATCTGTTGAACGATACCTCCTTACTGCCATACCGGCAATACCAAGATTCTCGGATTGGTTGGATCCATCGGTAAGGTTCCAACATGCACAAAGGCTGTTAAATTTCATGAGAGAATTCCCTGTGCGCATCAAGCTACCACCGGAAGTTCAGTTAGCCAGGATGTGGCCAGCTGACCGATGGGATGAAGAAGACCGGCTATTCTTTGTCTCTGGCGATTCGCGTTGGGATTCGTTCCAGTTGAACCTGCGCTACGGACTCAATTACGATGCCAAGTCCCCTGACGGGACTGTCACTGAAGCTACCACAACCTTTCGCTTTACTCTGTATGCGTTAGGATGGTCTCATATACAGCTTGACGCCATAGATCGTGCTTCATTCGGTCTCGTAGACCGTCTAGAATATGGACCGACTGTGGACAATACTTATCGGTGGATTCTGGACGAGGAGCCGACCACAGCTTCCATATCCAAGTGGTTCGCGAACGAAAAGATGCCGAGAGACCAACTGATACGCTACGATATACCTCAGTCCTCTCGTAGCCTGGTAATAAAGATTGAAAGCACGCTGGATAACACTGTTACTTTGACAGCGGAGGAGATGCCTACGATCAATGTGCCAGAGCGCGTCACACAACACTGGCCTGAGTTCAGGGACTATTAGACTGATGTCGCAAACTGTTACTATACAAGCCAGATCTCGCGCGCCGTAGTTTTTCCAAGTTCACATCCTCCACCAATTGTCCATACTTAATAGGCGAGAAAGCATCGTGCCCGGTATACTCAACATCCTCACAAATCACAACATCGCCATGATATCTGTGTTTGTTTCCACTCTCGTTCCTTTCCACTGCCGGCCTTCTCGCTCCAAACATGACCCAAATCCCCTCACCCTCACGGGCAGCCCTTGGACGAAAGACCCACTCTCTCCTAGACAGTATAAGCGAAGACACACAGTCAAACTCTGGATTCTAAATCCTGGCCCTCTCATCAATAATGACACGCCCGATTTGAGGAAAAGGATGCACACGCACCTACAGCGAATATTTGAATTATATAGTGTAGAAGTCTACATCGCATGATGATTTTGCTACCTATTATCCGAACACCAACATGAACTGCAGGGCGCCTGTCTATTCCTTCGTTGCCTAGGGTACACACCTTCATCCTTGAGAACTTCGTGGAATCCATTTTCAACATGGAGATGGAACTCGACAGTAGCACGAACAAACAATTGAGGATACATACAGAGCGCATTATTTGGAGGTTAGTGGGCGGCTCACCAACAATCTGGGGCCAAGCATTTTTGGTTAATGGTCTCAATAGATGAATCATGCTGGGTGTGGACACATTAACAGATTCAATGCTTAGTTTCGAAAATGCGATAGGTCAGAGAACTGAACGCGATGTACATCGCTTCAATGAGAAGCCGGAGTGGAGAGAAAATTGATTGAAAGCAGGATGGTGGCAAAGAAGCGCAGTCAGACCAAAGCGATGGGAGAAATGTCACGCCAGATGAAAGTGTCAGACCTGTAACGCAGTGATAGTGGGGTCTCATTGCTGCACTAAGCTTTTCGCTTTAACAGACAACAAAGATGTCGATTGAAGGATTCGTTCGATAGAACTGCGATGATCAAAATGACGACGATGGTTTTTTTGCTCTTCCCTTACCTGTTCGTCCGTCATCGTATCACCTAACTTCCCATCCACTTCCCGTCTCATCTCCACTTGCATCCCTCGCGGACGATCAAACAGCCCTCATACGCCACCACAACCACATTCACATGCACGCCATACTCCGTCCCTCCGTCCCTCCGCTATCACAATCACACGTTCCTGCATCAGCATCCTCCTCCACAAGCTTATCTTCCTTCGACGCCGTTTGCCATGCGGCCAAGACGCTCTTTCCTTTTCCAGAAGATATGAGCGCATTCGCGGACCCTAACGTGTTTCACCTTGACGAAGGAACAATCATAACACGACACGGAACCAGTGGAACGCGACGCGACATGAGACGGGACATGACGGCAAATGTCAACACAGTAATCATCCCACCCCGTTGTCCTCGTAGTCGTAGTCATGAAGTCGTGGTCGTGAGATTAAGGCATATCCCGGCCACAACAACTACCCAGGTACGCACGTGCCCCACGGAGAAATCTTACATTCGAAAGGAAGAAAGGCGGCAAGAAGGCGATCACAAGGGTGTCGTCGGAACGCTGTTGCTGTCTGGTAAGTTTGAGATGAACGGGTATCTGATCGGGGTCGGTGGTTTTCACGGCGAGAACAAGGGGAATGCGGCAGCGCCGAGTCAAGTCACGGGCTGAAGGGTCCTTTTTGTTCGTCAATTTCGGACGGCGGGTTATAGGCAGGGTTGAGTCGGATATTGAGATCGCCTGAGTGAGGCTGCTTTTTTTTTCTTCTGTATCTCGTGTCTATCTGGCAGGTGGGGTGCGTCGTGGGTGTGTGACCGTGTGATGGTGGAGTGGAGAAGGGATGGGCGGTGGGTGGAGTAAAACGGTCGTCGCGTCGGGGGACAGAACGGTGTATATTGCAACTTAGTCAGGATAGCCGAGCATGGATGCTGAGAGTGAGTCGAGATAGTCATCTCATTGGCGGTATGATTGATGGAGCAACGGAGGGGAACGCATGGACTACACGTGTACTGTAGCAAAGGGCAAAGCAAATTCCCATCATTGTTGCACTGCAGGTATACGCGGAGAGGGCGTTGTCAAGTCTTTTTTCCTCCGGCTCTAGCAACTACTCCGGAGTACTATCGTTTGCATACCCGAGTAAAAAGCATACAGAGTTCACACATCCAGCCGACACGTACATACGCTACACATGTCGGGTGTCTGTAAACTGTCGGTGTTAGCCGATAGGCTGCATGTTTCGTGGTCCAGTTAGTTTCCTTCTGTTCGCCTCGTTCGTCTTCCCTAACAGGGACAAAACAAGGGTACCTGTCCCCACATCAGTCACCCTGCGATAGCCAAGCCCAAAGAAACACAGCGCAAAAACTGGGTCTTTGGACGCCTTCGGTCCGCGGCAAAGCAGGGTGCTGGTGGGGACGGCGGAATTCAGTCGGTCCTGGGAATAATGCCTTTTTGTCCGGAGCCGAAGGTGTTGTAGGAAGAGGAAACTTGGATTTTGGAAAGTTGAGACCCAAGGTCCACTGTAGAGAGGGTCTGGCAACGTCATGTTGGACCGTGGTGTTGGGTTCGCGAAGGTTTGTTGATGCCTGGTTATGCTGGGAAAGGTGGTTGGAAACCTGGTGGTTGGGCTGCGTGATGTGGCGTCATCGTGCATGCGCGCTGTCGATGTCGTTGTCGCAAGTTGATGGCGTGATACTCCGGAGTACCATGAACATGTACGTCACAAAGCAAAGGTGTCAGCCATGATCATGGATTCTGGTGGAGCGACGTGACAGGCAAAGTGTTGTAAGCGGAGTAGATTCTATTCTTCTCGTCTCGCTAAGCGATGACAACTAATTGGGATATCATGACTGTTCGTTCCGAAACAAAACAAAGTCAGGCTGCAAGCTGAGCGACAAATTGTAAAATGACAAGAAAATAAGCATGCTGGATGCGATGATAGCGACAGATGGATGTGTGGCGGCGAACACTTCGCGATTGCCAACGACTGAGCAGCTGGGAGGGTATCGTAACCTCTAGAGGACAAACAGGAACGGAGAGTAGAGGACAAGGAAATGCCATGTCGTGCGCCATGGGTACACCGGGTATTATGCGCTAAGGTTGCTTAAGTGCCAAGGCGGCGAGCAGGGAAGAAGGTAGTGGCTGGTAGAGTAACATGTACAAGGTAGTCGCATGCTGGGGTGGTTCGTCTATGCATTTATGCGAGCGTTTCGAAACAGATTGAGTTCTTGATGCGTTCATAGGGAATCCATGAAATCCATTAGTGACTTGCGTCGTCTGATTGCGCGGCTCTTGATGCTGGATGTCGCGTCATCGGTCTCGCTGCCAGGAAACTCTGGTATGACGAGTGTAGGCTCACGCTCGTTGGCGCCCCGGGCGGTCATCCTGCCCATGGAGGTGCCCATGGTGGTGGAACGCTTTTGCTGCATAGTGCTGAGTTGCGGGACCGGAGGTGCATTCTCGGGTGTTGGTGCACGCTTGGACTCGCTGCCGCGAGACTTGGGTCGGAGGATGGTAGATGCGCGGCGGAGCTTGTTTGGACTGGAGAAGTTGTCTGAGCCTTGGATGGGTGCAGTCATGGGGGTCATGGGCGCTGGTGTCAATGGTGTGGTGGGTCCTCCTGGGGCTCTGCCGTTGATGCGAGAGTCGTATGGCTTCTTCGCTGGCGAGATGGCAATCTTGGCCAGGGAGAGCTTCATAGAGATCGAGCGTAACCGTCGGTGCGCAGCGGGCTTCTTGATGATGGGCGATGCAGCGCTTTTGTTCTGGTTCTCGTAGGGGTCGGAGCTGAGGAAGGACAACGCGGGCGACTGGGGAGTCAGCGGGGCGAATTGTGATTGCCTGTGCGATTGGTATGATGACTGTGATGTTTGTATCCGTGACAGGTCGAGACGGGACTTTGCGGGAACGTATACGGAGGAACGAGCGGAGGTAGAGGGCCGGCGAGGTGGCTCGCTCGGTGCAGGCGAGTAGCTGCGACTTGAGCCGGTCTGGAACGACGATGTGAAGGAAGCGGAGTCGGGGTATGTGCTAGGCTTCTGTGTGATGGGGCTGTGGCTGGTGGAGGGTCGTCGAGGCTCGGGGTCGGCGACGGGTGATGTGGAGCGGGATAGAGGTGGTGAAGCCAGGCGGCTTGTGGGCATGACCTTCATAGACAGGCGCTGTGCCTCGTCGGCCTTGCGTAGCTTGCTGGCTGTGGTAATTGGGAGCAGGTTCGCGACTGAGGCCGAGCGCGGCTGCACCGTTGGGCGATCGACAGGTGAGCGGCAGTCGACCTCAACGACCTTGGGACGACCTGCGTTCGCGTACGAGACTAGCACGGCCATGTCGCAGCTCTTTCCCTTGTCCCATCTCGACACAGACATGGTCCTTGCCTTGCACTCCTGTGAGAGGTCGTGGACAACCACGTCATCGTAGTCATATTCTGATTCAGAGGCGGAACCGTCGTCGGCAGTGAGGTCTTCTTCGCTGGAGAGGTATCGCTCCTGGAAAACTCTGCCTTCCTTCTTGGTGGAGGGACTCGAGGTTGGTGCAGCGGCGGAGTCTATGCGCAGGGTGTCGGGAGCATCGTCGCACAGGTTGGGGCTCGAGGCGGCACTGTCAGTACTGGAGCGCTGTGGGCGGGCGACAACTTCAGGCTTGGCGAAAGTCCACTGCTTCAATTGCGAAGTCACAGCAACGTCGACCATGATTGCAGAGGGAGAATGGAATTGCACCGGCGTGGCTGATCCGGTGGGTGATATATCGGACTGGCTATCGGACTGAGCGGCAGCCGGGACGAGTTGAAACCAAGGCGTGCAGGTGCTACGCGCCAATGGTCGGAGACGTGTGCGTGGCTTGGGAGCACCAGGCAAGCCGGCGCTGAGTGAGACTGGGTGTTGCACGGGGTGTTGTGTTGGAGCGTGAGATGTCAGAGGGTGTAGGCACTGAGGGGCACTCCAGGTATGTAGGCGTGGTGTGCAGTAGGGTGGGTTGAGAAAGACCGACGCTATATTACGCACATTGGCGAGGGCTGTATATATTGCAGCACTTTCCAAGGCTGCCCACCCCTGGCAGGCGTCGAGGTTTCAAGTACAACCGAGGAGCGAGGGAACCCAAGAGTCAGTTCACCGTGTCGGTGCGCCATTCATCATCTCACGCTGGGCTAGCACAGGCACGCTGCACTGACGCTTGGGGGCTGCATGGCGCAACTCTGCACTGGACTAGCAGATGCGCTCAGGAACCTGCTGTGGGTGGCCGATGTGAGTGGCCCGCCGAGAGTTTCAGACGGCACACCCTCAGCAGCGACACTGCCAGCGAGCGCCTTCAGAGCGCCTGCTGCGAACTCATGGCGTGCACACCCGACTGCTGCCGTTGCAAGAGCCCGTGGGGCGTTGCGATGGCAATGTCACCAGAGGACGGCACGCGTTCAAGATCGCCATCCTTTCATCTTCGCGCGAGGCGGCCTTTTCCCTTTCCAGCGCCCTCGACGGTGACCTGACAGGTGTTCCTGTGCCGCTCAGGGGCAGCACCACTCAGCGCCCGCCGTCGCCCACTGGGGTGTCCACCGTGTGGGGTTGGCCCAGGACCCGGCGACGCCATTGCCGAAAGGATCATCGATAACTGTCACCATGTCTTTTTTTCACTGCCCGCTCTAACCGTTGCTTGCGTTGGTTCAGTAAACCTTGACGGGATGGATGGAGGACCCTTCTTCTGCAAACTCTCCCATGCAGGCCTCCCCGACCCCCAGCTGGACTTGCCTCCGACGCCTGCCGCTGCCCGCCCCCAGCTCCCAGCCCCAGCACGCCCGTCGTCGCACTGCGCTGACGGCACGAGAATATCTGCCTCGTCACGCCCACGCCTATCTTTGAGCGCATGCAGCGGGCTCCGAGTCCACTTGGCATTAGCCCTCCAGGAACACGCTGATCGCCTGGCTCTATTCTCGGTCCAACTGCCATGGCTCCAGTTTACCTGCAGTCTATCTGCAGACGGTGTGCACGGTCGCTGCTTCCCCATTCGTCGCTGCACTTTCTGTAGCCCACACCGCCAACACCACCATCAGGCCTCCCTGGGCCCCGCGCAGCCTATACCTACAGTTCGTCGTGCCGCCCTCTCAATCACAAACCGCAGAAATTTCCATCGAGTCAAGACGTGTCCCGTCATTTGTCTGCGAGGGTCTTCTGATTGCCTGCAGAGTCAGTCACGTCGCCGAATGCAGCCACTAGCATCTGCTCGGCAATCTGTGTAGATTACACTACGCCTCTAGCAGCTTATCGTCGGAGTTTAGGACCGTACTAGTTGGCTGCTCGCAATACCGACATGCTTTGCAGAAGGCTGATCAACGGTTCGTTGGAGTTGCAGTCGCGGCCAGTCATCTCACGAGAGAGCCTCGCTGCCTGCTGTCAGCATATATCGCCCTGGAAGCATCGGACTACCAGTTCCGGACTCTCACTGCAGCATCGCTCGGACCATAGTCCATTCTTAGTCACTACCGCTGACTTCAGTGTCTTCTGTGGTAGCTTTGTGGTAGCCTTGTTGCACCTTAACAGTCCGGCCCCCTAAGCTTGCGTCACAAGGCGCCCCAAAAGGGTCCAATACTCCAACACCAACGACCGTTTCATCGTCTGGTTTCTTTTCATCAGGTTCGCAGCAGTTCAGACGATTGTCCGGTTCACGCCCATACATACCGTCTGGGCCCTGCATGGAGAGAAGCGTGTCTCACACGCAGTGTCTTCGTGTGCAGTGACGCTTGCGCACCCATTGCCACGCTCAACCGTACCGCGTGGTACCAAACTCGGCCTCGGAAATCTCGTCCTGATCGTCTCAACTTGGTAACGACATTGACTGCTGGCGATACATGCACAGGACCGAAACACCCCTCCACCCGATCTGTTACCGTCATCGCATTGAAGTGGCCTCAAGGGCACGATCGATTCACAATAAGGCCACAGGCAAGCCCAAGCTGAGAGACACGGCCCCATCGTAGCAGAGACATGCGTCTCCGTCTGTGATGATGCAATCCAGTTGCCCCTCGACCCTAGCTGGTTCAGACGCTTCCCTAGGAATCCAACACATACACGAATTTTCGGCCCTGTGGAGCCGCACAGGTATTGTCTGATGTACGGTCTTACTGTGACGCAGCGATCCGCGATCGAGCACCAGTTGGTGTTCCAGCCGTACTACCAACGGAGGTGACAAACCCAAGGATTAGGGAGCACAGGCATCCACACGTTGTGCTGACAGACGACTCGCGGTGCGCCGAATCTCTCTGAACATTTCTTCATTGATCCTGGTTCATTTGCGACACCTGCGTATCTGTATTACAGCCGCAACAGTCGCGCCGTCATGCTTGGGAGTGAAGTACTCCGTGGGGGTGTACCGCTAAAATCAGTCGATTGCCAGGTAAGACGGGTCGGAAAAATATCAGTGGAATTTCTGCGATTGACGCTTGACCACAACGGCGAGCTACTTCATCTCCTACGGTCAACCACGCAATCAACGAGACGCCGTTAGTCGGGATCGGCGGGCCAACCCAAGAATTTCGCAGCCAACACTCACGGCTAAGCAGAAACCTTCTCGAACATCTGATCATCGGTCGTAATATTGTTCGCACACCACCAGTCAGTGTTTGCTTGGAAGCGAGTTTCACGTATAGTATCCTCGACCGACACCGCGGCATAGCTGTACCGGCTGCCGTGTCTTGACCACCATCGCGGGGTATGCACCAATCAGAACAAGACTCGTGTATGGCGCAAGCAACCACATCTAAGACATGGCGATACCGATATTACAACAGTCGCCAGGGATCGAAGATTAGCCGGTTAATGTATCGCCCGGGTAAGGACAGCAGAAATCCTGGACATTGACGACAGTGCAGACAGATGGAGAATCGAACAGCAATAGCTTGCAACTGGACCTTTATGGCTTGTTGTTAGCAGTCGTGCGACACTGGAGTCAAGCAGCGCGCTTGGTGACGACTTAAGTATTCACCTATACGGTGCACTCACAGCCATCTCTATGATTCATCACGCAGACGCGCGCACTGGCAACTGCCACGTGCCATCGCACAATTAGTCGAGGTCGCATGGTCAACCGATCATGACCCCGAATGCAAAGTGCTCGCCTTCTGGCCGCTCTATTGGCTTCAGCTCGCGCGCAAGGAGCAACACAGAAGACGTAGACACCCGCAACTCACGAGGCGAACTCGACTGACTGAGCACTACCTACAACCTTACAGTATCATCTCCAGGAACAGTAAAGGAGTAACTGGATCGAGACTGAAATCGACTTCTCAACAGAAACGTCCAGATAAGAACCGATAAGCGACAAAAGCAACAGTGTATAACGAAAAACGTTCGCTTCGGATGTACGCGATCCGTATCCAAGCTTCCCCGCATGACCTCAACCCATCGGCGACATCACCGAGGCAGCAGCAGGGGAAGCGACAAGCCATGGGCGGTTACATATCAATTGTGCGACGACGAATCTGTACATCGAAAACCCTGAACGTCCACAGCATCCCCTTTTGTACCTGATGGCCAAGGTGCGTTTTCGCAGATCTCATGGTTAAACGTGGAAATCGATGGATTTAAGTTCCTAGCCGCGTACTTGGCGTGTCTTGTTCGAGACTCTCGTACCTTTTGTTTACTGAAAGCGCTCGCATCCCCGCGTGGTAGATGCCGATTGTTGGGGCAGAAGAAGGAAATATGCAACAACAAGCGCTCTGCATGTGACTTTGCATCGTTGGGACGAGATGTTCATATTACAATGATTATGCCTTTGGATTGACAGGTGTGATACTCGCTCCAACATACACTCGCTTTTTTTTCTCTTCGTTTCCAGTTCGTTTCGAGTTCACCATTTTCCTTATATTCGTTCGCGATCAATATACCCGCTCTCTCAACAAGGAGAAGATGGCGACTATGCTCATGCAGACGGAGGTCCAGTACCAGGCACCGGTCATGATGGTGGCGGCAGTGTCTACGCCGCGCAAGCTGTGGGAGCATCCAGATCCGAAGTCTACAGCGATGTGGAAGTTTATCCAGGATGCGAATGCGAAAAGGGGGTTGCAGATGCAGGTATGTTTTGCTTGCGGACTTGGTGATACAGAGAGGGGTGCATGTTTGCGTGAAGCATCGTGCGCGTCAGGCATGTTCTGTATAGTCAAGAGGCCGTTGCCGATGGCATCGAAGGCAGAACCTGTGCTTCATACTTTGAGCACACGAACGAAAGAACATGAAACTCGACCAGACTCATCGCATGCCATATGCCTACGTTATCGTCTACGATGAAGCAGGACTTGTCAAAGACGGTTGAACACCACTAACACGCTCTCTACAGACCTTCCGCGACCTCTACAACTGGAGCGTCGGCCCATCACGCACAGACTTTTGGGAAGACATGTGGAAAACCAGCAACCTTATTTATTCCGGCAACTACACAACCGTCGTGGACACCTCGCTACCGATGGAAACAAATCCGCACTGGTTCCAAGGCACATATCTCAACTTTGCCGAAAACATCCTCTTCACCGCCGACCCCACCTACCCCGGCGTACGCACCACAACCCACAAAGAAGAAAGCAAGATCGCTCTTACAGAAATCCGTGAAGGAAACACAGAGATCCGTCATCTGACATGGGGTGACCTACGACGAAGGGTTGGTGTCCTCGCGAATGCGTTGCGGGCTAGAGGAGTCGGAAAGGGGGATCGTGTTGCTGTCATCGCATCAACGAGTTTCGACACTTTCATTGCGTTCATGGCGACCGTTGCTGTCGGTGGTCTTTTCAGCTCAAGCAGTACGGATATGGGTGCCAAGGGCATTCTCGAACGGTTATTGCAGATTCGACCCAAGTACGTTTTTGTGGATGACTGGACGGTATACAACGGCAAGACCTTCGACCTTCGACCCAAGATTGAGCAGATCATTGCGGGAATGGAGAGTGGGGGTGTTGCAGAGTTCGAGGGTGTTGTTGTGCAGCCTAGGTTTCCTGGAAGACCCGCCGATGTCGCACACCTGGCCAGGACGGTGCGGTTGGATGAGTTTTTGCAAGTGGCCGGAGGAGACAACACATTGACGTTCGAGCGGGTGGCTTTCAGAGATCCGTTCCTGATTGTGTACTCGAGTGGAACGACGGGCGTGCCGAAGTGTATCGTGCACTCCACTGGTGGCGTTCTCATCAACGTCGCGAAGGAGAGTATACTGCACAAGGAGATGACGCCCGAAAGCGTCGTTCTACAGTACACAACCGTAAGTCCTCCCCCAATCCCATCTTACCTCTCATCTGACTAACTGATGCAGACCGGCTGGATAATGTACGTCGTCTCAGTCCAAGTCTGCCTCTTCGGCACCCGGTCCATCCTCTACGACGGCTCGCCCTTCCAACCCACACCCGAAACCTTCCTCTCCATCCTCGAAGAACAAGGCGTAACCGACTTCGGCACCTCGCCCAAATTCCTGCACGAGCTGCAAAAGCGCAACATCATCCCCCGTACCCTCTTCCCCTTCAAGTCCCTCAAAAGCGTAGCAACAACCGGCATGGTCCTCCCCGAAGCACAATTCGAATGGTTCTACGACACCGGTTTCCCCGCTCACGTCCACCTCCGTAACATCTCCGGCGGCACCGACATCGCAGGGCGCTTCGGCATCGAAAATCCGCTCGAGCCCGTGTACAGTGGCGGCTGCCAGGGCCCTTGTCTGGGTATGAAAGTCCAAGTCTACGACTCCCTCATCGAATCTGGACCTGGGTGTGCAGTGCCAGATGGCGAACCAGGCGAACTCGTCGCCACGGCATCCTTCCCCAACCAACCTGTTTACTTCTACGGCGACGACGCGGCAGGCACACGCTACCAGTCTGCGTACTTTACCCGTTTCCCTGGTGTGTGGACACACGGCGATTTCATCCAGATGCATCCCATCACGGGCCAGATCCTCTTCCTCGGCCGCGCAGACGGAGTACTGAACCCCAGTGGAGTACGCTTTGGCTCTGCGGATATCTACAGCGTTATTGAGACGCACTTCCCTGAGATTGCAGATAGCATCTGTGTTGGGCAACGGAGACCGGGCGATGCGGATGAGAGTGTTATGCTGTTCCTTAAGATGAACAAGGGATACGAGTATACGGATGGGTTGGTGGATAGGGTCAAGAGGAAGATTGCCGAGGAGAGGAGTCGGAGACATGTTCCGCGGTTTGTGTTTCAGACTTGGGATATTCCGGTGAGTTTTGTGTTCTTTCTCTTGTAAATCTTTGAGAGTACGATGCTAACGTATGTCACAGACGACGGTGAACCTGAAGAAAGTCGAGTTACCCGTCAAGCAAATTGTCTCAGGCAAGAAGATCAAACCGAGTGGGACGTTGGCGAATCCAGAGAGTCTGAAGTTCTACGAGCAGTTTGCGGATGTCGAGGAGGTGGTCAGGAGGATGGCAGTTGAGAGGTTGTCGATGGAGAGGAGGAGATGGAGGAGTAGTACGTTGTAGGTGGTGACTCGGAAGATGATAGATAGCATGTGTGTGGCGTCCTTGTGTCTTTTCTTCTCTTCTTCCCTTCTTTTTAGATATCTTTTCTTTCCTTGCATCTTTATACCTATAGGCCAGCTCTGTCATGTCGCGATGCATGTATAGCTTGGCTGTAATACACATCATTCTTTGAACCCTTTACCTTCTTCTTACCTTTGAGCGGGAAACACGTTTCGTCGAACATGCTCTTAGCCAGGTGGGGACGTTGCGACGTTCACATCTCACAGATCTCGGCATCAGCACATGGGTACATTTCAGCACCCCAAAAGATCAAGTGATTATAACCATCTCATTGAAAGCCCTGACTTTAAACCACTGAAGAAGAATCTCGGCGCTCCGTACCGCCATGCAATAAATCGGCGCGCGTCTGAAGACTTTTCTTTCGCCAATACGCCGTTGAACGCCCTTGTCATGCCTCCACATCCTCCATCTTTCATCCCATCACATCGTCTTGTCTCCGACTACATCCCACACCACCATCCCCCCACTGCTGTCTTCCGCTCGTAAAATGCCGTTGTCACTACGTGGTGTGCGCGCTTAGTTCTTCTCAGCAACCTTGTTCTCTGCTTCCCGTTAGCCCTCTATCCCCAAGTCCAACTCCACCCCCATCCCGGGCGTATCCTCATAGCTTGGGCTCAAACATACTCTGCTGCGTCAAAAGCAGTCCATAGCGCTTCTTAATCGTAACCCTGTGCCTGCTGTACTTGTCGTCGGGCGAGAAACGGGCCGGGTGCGCGCTCTTGCTGACTTCGCCGTCGATGACCTTCTTCAGCGTGTAGATGCGCTTGGTCGGGTTCGCCGGGTCGGGGATGTACATGAGATGCATGCTGCAAGATTTGTTAGTTTGCGCTCGACATTTCCCTTGTCTTCTCGAGTTTCGTGAGATTGGGAAAGGTGCTGCGACTGGGTGGTGCTGGTCGCGCGCCGTGTGCAAATGCAGCTTTCGCGCCGGCTGTAGGAGAGAGACTCACATTGCGGTATATTGAGTATATCCCTAAGATTTACAATAAGAAGCTAGATTGCGGCTGAGCGAATGCGATAGGTGATGTGAGGTGTGGGTAGTATTGTCGCGTAAGGATGTCGCGATAATGCAGAGCTCGAAATTCCAGTTCGTCGGGGCGCGGAGTTTTTTGCGGACCACCGAGCTTTCCATGGTTTGTGCCAAGACCACCACACACCCCTGCCACTTTCCCGGACTTTCTGCTGCAGCTTGTTTGGCTCGTTTGCATTGGTTGGATGGATTGGGGAAACCGACACATCATCCACTTTGACTTACGACTTCACACAAGTCACTCTACGCTTGTCGCATATACACGAGATATTCGCTGTGGATATGGCGCGCTTTCAAATTCTTTTCGCGGTCCTCGCATCGTTTGTTTGGGGCTCGAGTGCGCAATTCGGCTTCTTCGATCAGATGTTCGGTGGTGGTGGTGGACAGCAGCATCAGGAGCCGCAGAATGTGAGGAGTGATGCTAGTTGGTACCAGGCGCAGTACGAGGCTGGTATGTTACACTCTTACAATCTCTTGCATTATGACGCACTTATATTTCCAGCTTCGTAACTTTCTACACTACTTCTGTCGCGCGTGCGCCTCCTACGATCCATTCAACGGCAAGACATACGTCCTTTACTAACAACCTCTCACAGCACAATGCTCCCACTACCTCTGCCCCGGTACCCTTTCCTGCGTCCATTTCCCGCACCACTGCCCCTGCGCGTGGGAGAACGTCGAAGACAAAGTCGAGCTCGGTGACGGTATCGCGATTTGTGGAAGCAAGGGAGGATGGAACACTGGCGAGTTTGGCAGGAAGGTCGAACTGGCCAGGAAGGGACTGCTATAAGAGGATGATACGTCGGATGTGTCATAAGAGAGTGTACGCAGTTGAGGACGGCGACATCATGGCTGGTCATGGAGGGCTCATGTCGAGAGGATACTTTGACATGGGCATGACTGGCACGGACATACACGTCGAATGATCAGGATGAACGAGAATCTCGAGAATGGACCAACTAGCCCAGGTCATGAATTCGTCAATTCGCAAATATACCAATAACGCCTTTGCTATGCAATGAGTACTCCAACTTTTCATCTCTTGACGTACTTGTACCGATACGCCTGTTTTCCATCCTTCGCCTCCCTCTCATCATCGATGCCAACCTCCTCTCTTCCCCATTGTCTCATCAAGACTTTGCCCAGCAACTTCTTTTCTTCCTCCAACTCCCTCACACTCTCCGTCCACTGTCCGTCACGCTTGCCCACCACTGTCTTAGCCTTCTCCTTCATAAGCTTACTAAGAAGAGCGGCTAGCTTCTCGTCCATTTGCTGGTTGATAGCAGCGTTCTCAGCAGCTTGATTTGCGAGACGAGTCTCAAGGGCTTCGTTCTCGGAGCGGAGGGCTGAAATTTGAGCTTCCAGGCTAGCTATCGTGTCCTGGGACGATGGTGTAGGTGTAGCCTTGAAGGTTTTGTTGTCTTTGCGAAGGGTGGATAGTTCGGATTTGAGGGTCTTGGTTTCCGAGACTTGTTTGCGGATTATGTCGCGGAGGTTTGCAATCTCGGCATCTTTTGCATCTGTCTGGGTTGCGGATGAGGAGATGGTAGTATCGTCGTCTGTATCCTCTTCTGCAAGCTTTGCAATAGCAGCAGTGCGGAGCTTCTCTACATCGTCTTTGGCTCGCTTCAAGTCTTTGGTAAGACTCCGCTTCTCGCTACGCTCTTGCTCGAGCAGAGCACCGGCTTTGCGTACAGCGTCTTCTGCCTTGTCCCGGACATCCTCCATCATGGCCTCGTGCCCTTCCGCCATGTCTTCGTGCTGGTCGCGTAGCTCTTTGAACTTGCTCTCGGCTTCAAGCTTCAGCTCCTTCATCTTGTTGAGCTTCTTCTCAACGTCGTTTACGCGGCGATCTGCCTCCGCGCGAGCGTCCTGAAGACGATCATTGGCATCTTCAAGGTCTTGCTCGAAGCGTTCCGCATCAGCTCTGGCCTTGGCACTATCGCGATGCGCTTCCGCAAGCTGTTGGCGAAGGTTCGTGTTGCCTGTTTCGAGGCTCTGTAATCGACCCTGGGCTGTGTTCAGACGTTGCTCAGCCTGTTCGGACGACTCGACAAGATCTGATATCTGTTGCTCCTTCGCAGCAAGGTCGGCTTGAGTAGATCGCAGTTGCGACTGCAACGACCGAATACGCATTTCGAGCTCAGCTACCTGTGGTTGTCCCTCAGTTGTCATCTTCGTAGTGCCGGACAGCTCGAGTTGCGACTGGGGAGACTCGGGTTCTCTGTCGGCAGCAACAACATGCTGAAGTTCTTCTTCCTTAGCAGCTAGGTCTGCAAGCGCAGATTGGAGCTGCGTCTCAAGAGAATTGATACGCGCCCTCAGCTCGCCCGCATGCGGGTCTTGCTGTTTATTCGCGGTTGTATTCGCGCGAGCTGCGTCAAGTTGCGACTGGAGATCCCTCATGCGATCTTCAAGGTCAGCTGTACGACGACTTTGCTGGTTTGTTACAGTGAGCTCCCTTCGTGCAGCCTCAAGATCTGACTGCAATGTGCGGAGTCGAGAATTGAGATCGAGATTCGTGTGGAACAGTTGTTGTTTAGCTGCCACATCAGCGTGCGAGCATTCCACTTCGAACTTCGCCGCCTGTAGTTGTCCCTCGAGTTCTGCAATGCGGGCTGTCTGGCGTCGAGCCTGTGTTTCGACAGTGGACCGCATATCGTCTCTCCTTCGGGCTTCCTCACGAGCTGTCTTTGCCTCGGACGTGGCCGTTTCGAGGCTTGATTGCAGAGCATCCGCGCGGGCTTGGACCGATGAGAGTTGGTCGGCCAACAAGAGACGTTTCTTCGCAGCATCCTCATCCTCATGCCCAGACTCGTGTAGTTGCGTTTCCTTCAGATCGTGTAGCTCGCGCTCATGTATTTGGCGCACCTGGACCAGCTCTGCTTGCATCTCTTCCAGCCTCTGGTCTTTGTCTTCCACCTCCTCGGTGAGTTGCCGCTTGGCTTGTTCGAGAACCCTTCGCTGCCGTTCGAACTCTTCAAGCATAGTCTCCAGCTTCGCGAGGTTCTGGAGGCGCATTTGCTCTCCAAACTCATGCATCCTGGTCTCCAGCGCGTCTTCTCGAGCCTTCACCTCGGCATCTGCAGCTGCGCGAGCTGCTTCGTGATCTGCACGTTGCTGCTCCAAGCTCTTCTCCAGACTTGACACCTTCTCCTTGTGCTTGTAGTTGTCGTTGCGCGTGCTCTCGAGCTCGGAGCGGGCATACGAAAGGATCGTCTCAAGTTCGGTAATGCGCGATCTCGAAGTAGACTCCTGCTGCTCAAGCTGATGTTGTAGCTCTGCAATCTTATTGCGCGCCACGTCCTGCTCACTCGTATCGATAATAGCTGAAGTGTGCCGTATAACAGTCTCTTGCGTAGGCTTCCGCGGTGTATCATAGTCCTCGACGGTGGGCTGTAGCGATCGCGCTTTCGGGGGTGACGACAGGGGGACTTGGAGAAAGCTGTGTCTAGGGGCATGTAGCGGTGTTCCTGTGAGCGCGCCCTCCATCTCCGTGTCTGGTAGGTTGCTGAGAAAGCTCCGAACCTTCTCGTCGTTCTCCATGGACCGCTCAGAGGCTGGCGAGCTGTGCTGGCGCTCGTTCTTAGTACCATTCGCGCGCCTGGTAGGAGAAGCTGTGCGAGATGTATTACTTCTCCGCCGCTCCGTGTCCTCCACCACCACTGCCGGGTCACCCACTTCAGTCGCATGTCTGCTTTCGCTCCCGTCTTGTATGGCGTCCATTCGTATTACCGGTCGTTTCGTGTTGGCCTCCTTTCGCGATTTTATCTGGGCCAGCGGTAGATCTGCCGTCATCCAGTAGGTCATGTTCATGGTGAAGTCTTCCGGCCCCTCAATCTCGCTCGTGTCCACGTGATCGACTGGCGGTTGGTGGCTGTTTTCTAGTTCGGTAGACTCAAAGGTCGAGTTGAGGCCCAGGGCGTCCAGGTCCATCTCATATTGTGATCCATCTTGGGATGGGCGGCGCGCCGGACTGCGTTGGGGCGATTGGAAGCGCGTGGGGCTGGCCGTGTACGATGAATGTGTTCGGACCATGTTTGCTACATGCGACTAGGAGCTACGGATGTCGCGATGTCGTGATGCTGAGATGCGATAAGAATTGTGCTGCTCGTGTCTGTTTGTTGTGGTAACGCGCATTCGACGTGTCTCGCGAGTCAAGCGGCCATGCACGGGCCCTTAATATGATTCACAACCAGGGTCCAGTGCAAGTTATGTTCTTCCAGAATGCTACCAAAAAAAGATGCCAAATTGAAATCACTGAAGAGTAGCCCTTGAAATCCCAGATTGAATATATTGGTATACTGCGGTACCATTTGATTTGACACCCCATGAACAAAGGCTGCCTTCTTCGCCCTACTACAAACCCGCTGACCACCTACTTCTTTTCTACTTCTCGATTCGCTGTCTCACACATTGCGTCCACGGGCATTACAGCTTATAGTTTCTAGAGTGAGCAGGTCTCCGATAACACCATGATACTTTTCCCAGATGCAGTATCTCGACTTGTTATATCCTCGGTTTGTGTGGCCATGCTAGAACGTGCGTGGTAACTCCGAGAACCATGCGAAGATATATGGCGTGTTGGAAAGGGTGGCACCATGCGATTGAGATCGCGAGGTTTCTGCACCGCCAGAGCTCTAACAGACAGACTAGCAGATTGTGTGACCACACTGCCCTTGTACCATTCTCTTCGCCCTCCTCCGTGCTGATGTCTCACGCCTTTCTTCCATCTGATCTTGGGTTACGCAGCATGGAATCCTCACTGGGTGAATCTCTTATACCTCGTCACTCTGACGGAACGTGCTTTCCTTTCTCTTGCTGAATGAAGCTGACGCTTATCAGATAGGCTCATCGGTCGCGCTTCGCTGAGTAGTCATCTGCTGGTGTAGCAGTCATGATCGGTAACGATTCGTATATGAAGCGAGCCGGCTATGGACGCCGCGCTCCAGTCATGGCCATCCGAGTCGAGCTCAACTCCGAGCAACCGCGTTGATGGCAACAATGGTACAGAGATCGCATTATCTCTGGACGCAGTGCGACCACATTGCTGTCAAACTGCACGCCATAGCCAGGCCGTGCCATGTCGTTTGCGAGCCACTATCAGACCAAGCCTTGATAGGCGGCCATAATGTCTTGAAAGCTGCTCGTGTCGTATTCGATGTCTGACTGGCAGGGTCCATGTCATGCATGCATGGCGGGAGGTCTCCCGGCTTCCGTGAGCATAGGAAGAATAACAGCGACGCCTATGACCTAGGGAGGAGGAGTTGGATGAGCTGGCGAGGGGTAAGAGGACAATGCGCAGTAAGATGGTGAGCAGCCCCCACGCATGCTACTTGAAGCGTCTCTCGCGCGAGCTTGTTTATTAGACGTGCTGCATATGCGGCGTGTGCTTGTGGGTCCGGGATGCTGAACCGAGAGGGGTCCTGCAGACGACATCATCGCATGGTGGTCATGTCGGTCGACTCCGAGCTGTCCAAGGAACGACCCACCTTGACAATGCTGCTCTCCCGAACTGCGGGTAGTCGTTTAGGTTGCCCTCTGACCCGCGTGCACGTCATTGCGAGGGGGTCCAATGAACGCACCGTCGTGAAGAAGGGTGCGCAGGCGAGATGAGAGATGATGCGGGGTATGCGCCTCGTTGGTTACACGACAGCGCGCATCGAGGTACGGGCTGCTCTGACGTCCATGGTCGAATCTTCATCTGCCCGTGAGTAGTGCCGACTGCGGGACGTATGTACAATAAGGTAGTATCAGCGCGTATCGCGACGTGGAGCAAAGGGCGATTGATAGTCAAGCAGGGTCCGGTCGACAGCGGCGGCTATGCTCGGCTTCCCGCTCAGGGACAGAGGGCAGTGCTGCATGCACGCAATCATGTCCCGCAACACCCATGGACTCCGTGGGGCTTCACTCCATGTGCTGCTGTAGCTCGTGCTGAGAGGCATGGCGTTCGTCATCTGGAGCGAGAAGGAAGTCGGTTGTTGCGGTTACCACACGCCTTCCCGAGAGTCTGCCCGTCTGCGGCGCGAAAATATCGTCTTCGCTGCCGTGCAACTCAGTCATTGTTTTTGGCGTAGATCAGGTACCCTCGAGCACAAGATAGATTGGGTGCGCGTCTGGTTGCAGCGGCGGCATGGAGACTGGTCGTTGCCCGCATACGAGCACGGACGATCCCAAGGCTTGCTTGCAGCTCGTCGAGCGCTGCATGACACCAGCAACAAAGGGATGCACTATTGTGGCTGCTTCTGACGTCCCATCCGCATTGTTGAAGATGACATGCTCTGCTCGCCGCTGACTATTGTTTTGCCGCCGGCCACAGAGCCAATCTCCCAGCATCATGGGCGCGCCGTCGTGGAAAATTCTCGGGGTGCCTCATCGAGTCACCACACCCGGATATCAGCTCCACTCTTGCCCGTCGACTCACATAAAGCGTTGATGCTTCCTGAAAACCACCGGTCCACTCCGTCAGCATCGCCAGCTGCCACTCCACTGCCTTTTGACCGGGTTCTGTCCCACGCCTTCACAGTCGACGTCAGCAGCAGCATCCGCTCTACGCGCAGGACCGATTCCTGCGTCCAGCCGTCTTCCAGGCGTCCATTCCCGTCCAGTGTGCCACCCCACGCGCCCATCTGGCCCCGCGCATTGCGCACTCTGCCCTGAAATCCAACTATAAGGTTCATCCACCTGTACCATCCGTGAGCCTCCCAGCCAATTAGACAAGGGTTACCTGCATCAATCCCCACGCCGCATCTTTTACCCCAGACTCACGGCATTTTGTCCTAATCCACGCCTCGAGGTCACATACAGCAGCTTCCAGACCGTGCCCTGCAATTGTGTCACTTCTACGCTTGCCATCGGTCCGTAACTGAATCGGTACGATTGCTTACAGCGCCTTGTGTCATATACACCCGAGGTATCCAGGCGCCACACATCCTGCTCTCCAAGTTACACATCTCCGGCTTGTGGGATGAATTTCGGCTTCAAAAACAATACTTCGCATTGGCCCGTTGGACAAGAACACATCAACCGATAGTCTGGTCAGATCCCCCGCATTTTCATCTGTGGCTGCATGCCATCGTCGCGATCCCAAGGCTCTCAGAATAACGATAAGCTTGCTTTTTCTACGGTTTCTGGAGGCTCCACGGACCTCTTAGCAAGCCTCGTCAAGCTTGACTTGCCGAATCGGAAAGTGATCCCGAATCCAGCTACCCACGGGCACGCGAGCGATCGTCATCGAAAACGCCTATTCTTATCTATTTTTTGTGGCACGTAATGGACTCATCTTTGACACTGCTCAGTGCGAATATCCGTATTCTGGTACGTGGGCCTTCCCCTCATCATGCGTTCTGCTGCACTGCATGGTAGCAAAAGTGTCCGTGTCTTACACCGGAGAGAGCCTTGGTGGCGGGTCCTTCATGCACGACATAACGGCAGGGCAACTCTTATAATTCGCCTCCCACACTGAAATTTTCTCTCCCATGGACATCAGCTAACATGATCACCTTCAAGGATACGCAACTCGCTCTCATACACATCCCGTTGCCTCTGTATCGCAACTTTCTCCAGTCCATTCTTCAACTAGTTCTGCCCAATGCGACGCGCAAGTCTTATGGGAACGGCTCTGGCGCCGTGCAGCCGCCCAAAGGCTGGCCTTGCGAACATCCCTTTGTGAATATCTCCATTACACCAGTCGAGTGCTCCATAGTATGCTCGAGGACGCTTGCGAGTGAACTATTTCTGCCTGTTCTTAACTTGCTGGATTCTGAGTCAAGAGCGTCTGTCAGTATTACCACAGACGACTATGTCGTAATGCAAGTCGATGGCGAGGGACTTGATGCAGGACAACGCGTCTTGGAGCTGACAAGTCCTCTTGCTCTGGCTGGGATGTAAGTAGAGCCCATCACAAGGCTTCCGCACACGGCTGACTTATTTCCAGTCCCATATTCTTCATCACCACTTACTTCTCCGACTACATTCTGGTCCCACTGCGACACCGATCGCAGGTCGTACAAGCGCTAGAAGAGCGTGGGTTTCAGTTCGAGAAAGACACTTCCTCATACGTCAACTCCTTCCAACATGCCCGCAAACACTCAGCCGCGTCACTGGAGGTTCAGCCGCCCAGCACTCCTCCGCCAACCACAATTTCAGAGCTTCAAACCAGGACTTTCGCTACACTCAAGCGTCGTCACATCGTTCCTACGGTGGATTCAAGCATCCGGCTCGTGCAGTGCGCCGGTCGACGCGACAGTACAAATGGCATGTCTCAAGCTCGAAACCGCAACAGCATGACAACATCCGCCGACGACGCACTCCACCTCGGTCTCGTAAAATGCCTCATCACGCAACCATATCCGAAATTTTTATCGCTCACACTAACTGATACCGAGTCTGCCGCGCTGCTGCTCGACGAAACTTTACTACCGCATTTCGCGCAAGACACTCTCCTAGGCTCCAGAGATGAGTTCTTGACACCCATCACCTTGGACCTGCGAGGTCTGCCAATGGAAAGCACCGGTATCGTGTGCGGTGTAGCTGGCAGATTAGTCGGCGAAACCACAGGGCAACTGGAGGATCCTGTTGAGATGAGTTATTTGAGCACCGCGCGTGCTGGAACAGTCATGGTGGCTGAGCAGGAGCTGGAACGTGCACTTGATGCTCTGCACGGCGCTGAAAATGGTGTTTTATCGGCAGACGCGTAGTTGTGCTCATGTGTGGGTGCGGCACAATTCCTTTTTGGATGTGACGACCGGTGCTGGCTGATTTGAGGTCGCTTGCGCCTGCCAAGCATGCGGCCTTCACTTCCTACGCGGCTTGCATCGGCTCCTTTCTTTTGCTTCGCGACGAACAACGTTGCTTCGATTTTCGCATTTGCTGTATAGGATAGGATTTGGCGACCGGATCAAAAGTTATCATTTATGCGTACAGTTAGTAGCTGTGTAAATGCGTGACGTAGCGTCTTCGCCCTAGCATGAATTTGTGCAAGTGGCCGTACGCATACCTCACGCCCGCGTGCTGCAAGGCAAGAGCGCCCCGCCGCTGCGCCTCTCTCATCCTACCCGCATGTCGCCGATATGCACGACGAAGTTCCTCGAACTTCTAGTTCCCATATGTAACCTTGTTGGTTCACATGGATGCATGAGGGATGTGACAGCTGTCTCTTCTCCGCCAATCGCGATCGAGTGGCTCATTGGCCCCCACTGCGGCTGAGACATTGAGATGGTTCAGCTCGATCTCATCACAACAAGCCGCGATGTCCTCCCACTTTGATGACAATGCCGGTAATTTACTAAGAACAGTCCTAGACATATCACACGGTCATTTCAAAGACACAAGGTCGACCGCGAGCAACCCCCATCGTCGCATATGTCTATGGCCACTTATTCGCCGCTGGCCTTTGTGGAGAACAAAGCCGCACCGGTGAAGCTGATTGAAGTGACCAGCGATGGTCATGCAAGGAGACTGGAAGTGACCGATGACTTGATCGAGAGATACATTGAGAAAGACTTCTCGGTAAGTTGCACTAGCTTTGAGGGCGGATGCGCGTTGATGTAGTGGAAGACAGGTGGTAGTAGAACTGAACAGCCAGCGAATGTGGAGACTATCAAGCTCTTGTGAGCATAAACACATTCTTGTATCAGGATTGCGGTACTAACGCCCGCTAGCTGGTCGAGGCGCAAAGGGGAGTACAATGGTAATATGACTCCGGTGCCCTTATCTTCGCAAGCCTTCGGGCGTATCGCTCTGTGTGCTCGAGTACCAAAAATCTATGGCCGAGTTCTAGACTACAAAGCGGCGACATACGTATTTGCCAACCCCCAGTTGCCCTCACACCTAGCTCGTACATCGCCCAAAGAGGTGCGAAGCAGATATTTGAGTAAGTAGCAGGCGAATTGAGGCTCCGCTCGTAAGCTCACACCCTCAGGCTTTATCTTACAGTCGGTGCCTGGCGCGGCGTCTGACGTGTATGTTGGGGCTTCCTTCACGTACGATTTCTCGACCCGACATATGTACATCTTCATGCATGGTCTTGCAACTCACAACTACGATCGCTTCGCAAACGCAATTCAACAAGGCGCTGCAAGCACTTCCGCCTTTCTGATCCCGAGCATCATCGTTCAATTCAATCTCGAGCGGGCAGTGCAAGCACTGAACAGCTGGCACGATAAGATATACTGGCACGAACGGAAACTAGGCATTCGATTCGACCATCATGACAATCCACCGCTTTCAAGTATCGATTTCGGCAAGCTTTCGAAAGACATCAACGCTGCAAACACGAATCTTGCTCGCATCGTATTGTCCTGCAAGAGCATTACGCGCATGCTTGATTTCCTTGATCAGGTCGCAAAGCGCTATAGGATTCAGGCCCAGGCAAACAAGCTCGCCGAGGATGAGTCAGTTGAAGTAGAACAGTTACTACTTGACTCGCATGCGCACATGCGATCATGGAATGTGGGTCTGGAGGACCGGGCAGAGTACTTGTCGAAACGAGGACAAGCTTTGGTGCAGACTGTAAGCTCTGGAACCAGATCGAATGCAAACAACTAATAGGCCGCCAATAGGTCTACAGCGGCATCGCGCAGCGCGATTCAGCGATCAGCCTTGACATGGCGAGCATGAGTACAAGTCTTGCAGAATCGTCACAAAACGTAGCGCTATCAACTTCGAGCGATAGTAAGATCATGAAGATCATAGGTTTTGTTACCGTGTTCTTCCTCCCAGCAACCTTCACCGCCGTAAGCTCGACCACAGCTTAGGCGCAGGCCAACATTCATCTAACATCCAATAGACATTCTTCAGCACCTCCTTCTTCGACTTCAAACCCAACCAAGAAGACAAGGTCTATTCACAGTGGCTTTGGCTGTACTTCCTGGTTACAATCATTATACATTTGGGTACGTTTTGCAGCATATACTTTTGGTGGCTTAGTGGAAGGGCAATTCCCCGGATATCAGGTAAGAAACTGGAAGCACAACATCTGGAAAGGTCTACGGGGATACTGAATCCTGATATCGAGCAATGCGTTGAGCAAGGAGTTGGCCACGGAGCGCTGGGCGCGAACCTTAGCACGAACTCAGAATACGCGCAACCGAGTCGGCGGCAAACACGTCATGCAACAACAGAAGCAAGCACATAGTGAGAACTGAGAGGATCTCAAGAGCGATGGACTCAAGAACTAGAAAACATATACTGAGCTTCCACCGCCCAAGTTCCTTCTTATTTCGTATCGAGCCGTCAACCACGCCCATACGCAGTCAGATACGCCTTACTATACGCCGGGTCATTCACACGCAGCAACGCAAGCTCAAGAAGTCTTTGCGCCCGTGCGATAGCCACGACAGCCTTCATAACAGGATCCCGCTTCAAACAACGACTACCAGGGTCTACATTCTGGCAAGCATCGTCTACCGCGGCATAAGCTTGAGCGAGCGATTCTTGCGCCTCCTTCACCCAAGCGCACTGGTATGCACGGTCGCCATATGGAATACCGCGTTGCATGTAAAGAACCTGGGCATCCAACTCATCGATACCAAAAGCTCCTTGCGCCATGACCTCGTCGACGCATCGACTGAGTTGCTCCTTGGGGATTGACTTGGGGGATTCTGGCACGTCGTATAATGAGAGCAGAATTAAAGGCTTGGGCGATGAATCAGCCTCATGGTCGGTGTCGCATGGTGGTTTGGCACTGGTGGCTACATTGGAGGTACTCGGTGGACTATCTTGGTCGTATTCTTCGTATCTGACGTTGGGACTGAAGCTTACCCGTCGCGAGTGACTGACCTTGGGGCCTTTCATGTGTGTCTTGTGATATGGATCGGCTGCCCTCTTTGCCAGGCGTGTGAATGTGTCGTGTCGATATAAAAAGGCCTCTAGAGTGGTAGTTGGCGGCCCACCTCGTGCGCGGAGTCCATGGCGTCCTTCGATTTGCGCCGTGTTTGGTGGCCTATTCTTTGACGGTTCGGCAGCTATCGTCGTGACACTAGTCTGGGTACCGATATGACAGACTTTGTTACCCTCTAATAAAGTGCTTTTTTCTACCGATTTGGACTGGCTATACTTCGATAGCCCGGCAGTTATCGGCGGGACACTGGTCGATGTATCGTTGACACTGGCTTTGTTCTCATCCAACAGCTTTGTTCTTACTGGCATAGCCTGACCCGACTCAGAAGGCTTACTGTTCGTAACACTAGTGGGTGAACCGATAGCACCAGTTTTCTTCCCGTCCAACACATCGCTCGTCTCTGCGGATTTGGGCTGGCTAGGCGGAGAAGGCTCAATGCTCGTAGCAGCATCCTTCTTTACTTTCTTTACCACACCTAAACGGCATAGCCGCTTGATTGACTCCTCCAGGGCGAATGAAACAGCTGCCTGTGGGGTCTTCGGCTTTGCAGAGCGGATGTCGGCGTCGATTTTGCTAGCTAACTCTGCTCGCTCTTGATGCACGAGACTTTCCTGCATGAAATCAAAAGCAATCGGATGCAGAGCCAAAATAGTCTTGCCACTGCTTTTCGAAAGCACATAGCTGCGGAAATTCGGCTTGGTTCGAGCTTCTTCGATAGTGGTTTTGAGAGACCATGTCTGGACGGTCTGGGACTGGTTGTCCATAGTTGCAGAAAGGACGCGGATGCTTTGAGATTTGTTGAAGGATGGTGAAAGAACAGACTGAGGCTGAACAGTGGTGGCCGAAGGTCTCCTGAGTAGAGGCTATTTGGGACTCGATGGTCAGTTGAGTTGGCTCTCATAACAGTCAGGTGAGGTTTATGGCTGTTCGTGGTGCAGACTTGTAGACCGTGCCACCGACTGCCTTATCAGGTTCTTGTTGAACCGCAAACACGGATTTTCTGCGCCACGATCCAGCGACGGGGGGTAATTCACCAAGCTCTAGAGTCACGGACCTTGTTCCCTGCTTTCACAGCAATGGATCTGAAAGCGTTGAACTTTCAACGACTTTGTCGGAAGTCACGCTCAGGCGATGTGAACGATACGCTCGTAGCATTACGGATCTTATCGCTGCGACTCGTCCAAGATCAATACGGTGGGCCCAAAGTCCTGCTCCTCGAGCGTATCACTATTGATTCCTCTCCTGATGTTGTCGTTCTGAGCTTCTTCTTCCGTAGCAAAACGGTAGCAACGCGTCTCAGCCAGTCCAAAGCGCTTGCCTTTCACGAGGAAAGCTTTGATACCTCGATGCGTGATGACGGCGATGTTGCTATACGTCGCGGAAAGTTCTTTCAGCCTTCTTCGCACTCGTTCAGCACGCGTACTAGCCGCTTCAGTGCTATGCTCGGGATAGTCCCACTCTTCATTGCACTCGGAGAAGTCGAATTGGGGAAAGTTTGACGCTAGCTGTTTTCGCGACAAGCCCTTGTTGCAGACGGCGTCGTTGGCTTCTCGAAGATCGGGCCAGATCTGAACGGGGATGTGGAATGAACCTGCCTCCGTCAAGAATGGAAACATGTTTACCGCAGTTTGTATGGTGCGGGTCATGGGCGAGATGAGGATCAAATCTGGCTGGACTGTGAGGTTGACGCGTTTGGTGGAGACGTTGCCGGCTTTTGTCAACGGCGGATCTCGGTGTGCATAGCCGCGCTGGACGTTGTGCAGTGCTTCGCCATGGCGTATGATATGTACACGCGCTGTCATGATGTTCCCGCAAGCAAGTGGATGACGCGGGTGTCAAAGGTAGGAGGACTGAAGACGGCTACTCAGGGTTATCGATAAGAAGGCCTGAAGCTTAGCATCGCTTGAACCTTCGAAGCTCCGCTCCTGCGCGCTCATCTTCCGCGTCATTGCACATATCGTCGTCAACTTCCTTTCTGAACGCACTCCGGAGCTACTGGCCAGGATAATGGATTCGCTGCTTTTCTATCACATGCCCGAGGTATGCAGCTGCAGCTGGGCCCCCTTCGACGGCGCATGAACTTGTTCAGGAGATGGCGGCACCCACCGTCATCGATGCCAAGGTCACCGAAAGATCTCCGCTATCGGATGTTGCATCGATCTGCATCTGATAAGATGAGATTGATAAAATTCCCCACCACCTACTCCGCCGGAGCCAATCGCGAACACCGCACGTACGACGTCAACCTCTTTTTTAGGCAGAATGCTCGTACTGCGACAAGGTATAAGAAAACTCTGCGAGGGTCTATCGGCCGTAGCATTCGTGCAGTGCCCTGATGCTGATGGGTACGCGATGTGTTTTCGAGGCGTGCCGTCGGATCTATAAGAAGCAAATCGAGGACTTTGGTACCCTCAACATCTAAGCTTCTGTGGTATTCGTTCTCTGCCCATCACACCATGCGGTTCTCTGGCGTCGTTCTCGCCTCGCTGGCGTCCATTCTTGTCCATGCGCAGAACAACACAACCTCATCCTGGCCATGGCAAACCTTCAAATCTCGCCCTGGTTTCGAGCCCCCGGTACTTTCGGTCAACAAGACAGGTGACACCGCACCTGGAGTTATCACTTTCCCCCAGAGTGGAGGTGGGGCCCACAACTACAGTCTGAACATCTTTGAAGAAGATGGCGAGTTGGTTTGGCAGTCTGGCTACGGCGACTACGCCGCCTTCAGAGTTTCTGAGCTCTTCGGCGAACCCGTACTGGCCTACTTCAGTGGCATCTCTCTCACAGAACCTTGGGGTTTCGGGTATGGCGTAATCTACATCCTCAACCAGCAATACGAGAGCATCTACAATGTTACTCTCTGGAACGAAACATACCCACTCGAGAGCATCTATCCGCTGTACGATCCTACTCAGTATCAACCTTTCAGCTGGGTTGATATGCACGAGAACCTTATCACGCCTGAGGGTACGATGTTCATCGCCGCTGTGAATGTTACCCCATGGGATTTATCATCCATCGGCGGCCCGAAGGATGGGTGGGTTGTGGATTCCATTGCGCTCGAGCTCAACGTTACGAACAGCGAGATTCTCTGGCAGTGGAGCCATCTTGACCACGTGGACCAA
The DNA here is from genome assembly GCF_024043175.1 of Alternaria infectoria. Taxonomy (NCBI): domain Eukaryota; kingdom Fungi; phylum Ascomycota; class Dothideomycetes; order Pleosporales; family Pleosporaceae; genus Alternaria; species Alternaria infectoria. Next base: position 694,332 of record NW_026250690.1, read on the forward strand.
ATCTCGCTCAAAAGCGCTGTACCAACGTATCCGCTTGGCGAGCTAGGCAAGAACAGCAGTTACCCTTGGGGCCCTTTCCACATCAACTCCATCGAAAGATTTGAGGACGGAAGTTACTTGATCTCTTCAAGGCATTACTGCTCCATCTACAAGGTTTTCCAAAACGGCACCGTGGCATGGACTTTGAACGTAAGTTTTCATCCCCGTTCCCATCCTTCCGCCGGTACGCACTAGTGGTGAGCGCCATGCTAACGAGACCCCAGGGACATTCCGGTGGCGACTTCGCCCTTGAGAATGGTCTTTCCTTCTGCTACCAACATGACGCGCGTATTCATCCGTCTCGTTCGCCCAACACCACCACCATCTCTCTCTTCAACAACGACAACAGCGCCGTCGTACCTAAAGTCAACGAGACTACCGGGATCTTCCTCTCCATCGACGAGCGCACAATGACTGCGACCTTGCTACAAGAACTCGCTGACCCAGACGATGTCATCTACTCAGTCAGCCAAGGCAACATGGAAGTCCTCCCCTCCAACCACTCTATCATGGGATACGGCAGCGTCCCAACTCTGAAGGAGTATGACCAAGATGGCAATGTTGTATTGACTGTGAAATGGGGAGAACCAGAGAAGGTGCAGAGCTACCGCGCCTACAAGGCCGAGTGGGTTGGTAAGCCGAGTACCAAACCTGATGTGTACGCCTGCAAGGCGAGCAACGGCACAGAGGTCTACATGAGCTGGAATGGTGCCACTGAAGTTGACACGTGGACCGTATTCGGCGGTGCATTCAACGGAACCCTTAGCAAGGTCGCCAGTGTTGAGAAGTCTGGTTATGAGACCAAGACAGTCGTGGGCCACAAGCTTGGGTTCGTGAGGGTAGAGGCAAGTGGCGAGGAGATTGAGACTGGTGTCTCGCATATCGCAGCGGTATCGGAGATGTGCTAGGCATCATGTGAACGATGGAAATAATAACCGATGCATTACGCATCCGTATGTATAAATCGACACTTCATAGTACTCTCAGCCTACCATGGGTAGCCTCCTGTATTATGAATAAACTTCCCACATTCCTCATCTCTCTTTCCATCAACAAGCTCCATAATGCTCTTCACCGTGTCCTCCGCACTCCTTGCACCGAACTCCACTTTGTTATATGGGCCAAGATTGGAAGCCGTGAAGCCAGGGTCGTAGCAGAAGACCTTCATCTTGACATTGTCTGCCTCTTTCGCAGCATCAGCATCGCCCTCCCCAGCTTTCTCGAAGTCCACCTGCGGAACACCCAGACCGTACTCCACATACATACACGAGCTGATCATGTTGAAGGCGACCTTGCTGGCACGGTATGGGACGGCTTGGATCTTGTACATTGGGCTTTCAGTGGAGAGACGGCGGCCGATTGATCCTGCTCCGGACGAGATGTTGATAATGCGAGGGTTCGCGCTCTTCTTCAGCGACGGAATGACGGCGTTGGTAAGAAGCCATGGGCCTGTTGCATTCACGTCGAAAGCCGTTGCCAAGCGCTGGCGCTCCGTCAAGCCTTCGGGCAGCGCGACTGCAGCATTGTTGAAGAGGATATCGAGTTTGCCGTACTTCTTTTCAATGAGTGTTGCGGTTTGCTTGATATGGTCGTCGTTCTGCAAATCAAGATGTACAAGCTCGATGCTACCGGAAAGCTTGCGTGCTTGCAGGTCTTCGAGGGCGGCCGACCCTTTCGTAGTCGATCGTGAGGCAAGGAGGACGTGATATTGACCCCGCTTCAGGAGCTGGTGAGCGATCTCAAATCCGATGCCGCTATTCGCCCCGGTGACGAGAGCAATATCTTTAGCGATGGACTGCATTGTGAGTAATGTGAGGATGTGGTGTGACCAAGGTAAGAAGAGAAGTGTCGCATTGACTTTAAGATGGCTCAACATGGGCTTAAAGCCACAGTAATATACGCTTCCTACCTTCGCGAGAGTTTGGCCGCCGCCGGACTTACGAGTTCAAATTCCGCGATGATGCGCTGTAGTCGGCCTAGCGGTCGTGCCGCAGTCGTGTGTGTAAACTGGGTCTATACATTGAGACGGTCATTTCACGACTAGTCGACGTTCTCGGGCGGATGAGAGTAGGCCAGGCCGGACTATCTGGACGCCTAAAGGCTTCAAGCCGGCGTTGGAGGCTCGGAGTACAGGTTTTGCACTTTCAATCGCCGGCGCTAGTATCGAAATGGACTAGAGGAATTGCACAAACACCACCCCGGGGCCGTCCACGAGTGCGCTGTGGGCGTCATCAAGAGCTAGCACGCTGTGAAGCATCGTGGAAGAGTCAAAAATAGCTGAATTTGTTTTGCCAAGTATTGATGCCATGCAAGTATATAAGATCCTTCGAATGTATCGTTACCTGACCTGCACTGCAACCCCATCATCACCCCGGATTTGCGGAGACAACGAATCGGCTCGCAACTCTCTCACTGCGACATCCGGGGACTTCAGCCAATCTTGCTGCACCAAACCTCTACCGCGCTCGGTCATCTGAAGATGTGGAAGCTCCTCCCGTAATGCGGTGATGCCACCTTTGACGCTACTTGCGGAGATGGCTTTGGCGCGGAGCACGCTCGTCGCGACGCGGGCCGTATCACCACCATAGCAAACGATATATACGTCTTTGCCAGCAAGGTCATGCGCACTAATGCGCTCGCTTGTGAATGTTGATTCCAACTCTTTCCATTGCTTCTCGAGAACCGCGGCATCCGAGAACGGGCCTGGTGTGGAGGCGTTTAGGCTTTGTAGCGGTAGGTTGTACGATCCTGGGATGTGACTAGTGACGAAGTCCTCTGGCTTCCTCAGATCAAGCAGAACGGCACCATTGTCTTCGCCGATAGACTCAGCGAACTGCGATAGCGCTCGTGTTGGTGTGAGTTCCCATGCTTCGTCGTAGCGGTACAGGTCGACTGCGGTGAGATTCTGCAGTCATGTTAGCTATGTTTGACAAAGCGCGACAGCATTAGGGCCAGCCGCGAAGATGCCAAGGGAAAAAGCGCCTCTTACCTCGTTGTGTATAGGGCGAAAAGCGGAATCTCCAAGCTTGTCAAAATATTCATCGATGTACTGGTATGGGCCATCGCAGGCCACGAATGCGCAGTCGATGATACCGTTGGCACCGGCAAGGTCAGATAATGTGCCGTCATTTTTTCGCTTTTCGAGATAGTTGAACAGCCCTGACAATGTCAGTGGATATACTTGTACTGCGAGATAATTCCGCTTACCTTGCAAATTAAACCCTGAAGATGGACCGCAGACCAGACCTGCGCGGCAGAGTGCCAGGGATTGACTGAAGGCATCTTTAGAGCCCACCTCTTCAATGGCATCCACGGAGTCGCGCCATGGGAACTCGACAGGGCTCAAAAGAGCGAGAGACCTAGGTCCTGGAACTCGATCGCCGGCGGCGGTGCACACACTGGGCACTTGGTCAGGCTACATCTCCATAAACAGTGAGAATCTGTCGACTCACCCTAATCGAACCACAGACGGCTTCGCTGACTTGAAATATTGGCCAAGCCCTGTCATCGTCCCAGAGGTACCCATGCCCGCGCACATGAGACGAATGTTGGGTAATTGTTGATGGATCTGCGGTCCGGTCCATTTGACGTGCGATTGCCAGTTCTGGAGAAGTTAGCCTATGCCGCTTCGAATAAAGCCAATGGGGTAGCTTACTGCGTCGTTTTCGTATTGATTGACGTTGAGGATTGCTTCGTCCTTTTCGGCCATGGTTCTAGCTCGATGTATGCCGCCGCGTTCGTCGTGTGGCTCTGGTTGCGAAGGACCACCAAAGAGCGTACTGCCAGTGAGTTAGATGGCTTCGAGACACAAATGATTGCCTCTCGTACATGTCCAGTCCAAAGAATTGCATGAGCCTGAGTTTTGGAGCCGAAGTCTTGTTACTCAAGAAGGCTCGAACATCTTGTATCCCGTGGTTGATACGAGACACCAAGGCCAGAGATATGACGGTAGATCCTGAACTGTACTCGACTACTGTCTTGGACTTCTCCGGGTGGACCTCTTTGGTCAACATGTTCAACGCTGGCGTCGCATTAGCAATGTGGGATGCTGACTACGCTCATCTACTTCGCACATACCAGGCATGATCTTGACATTGTTCGAGGGATGCATAGACATCATCTTCGCATGTATCCTAACACCATCGTTGTAGTACGGGTTCAAGCTTGGCGGAATCTCAACGAGAGGAATCATTGGTGTGCGGTCGGGGTCGAAGTAGTTCTGGAGAGCATCTGGCCCTGAATAGGCGTTCAAATAATTCCGTGAGACCATGTTGAAGTGAGCGAAAGTTGTACGAGACAGTACGAGTGCAGCCCAAGCGCTGGAACGGACTGCTCTTTAACTGAGCGCTTTCGCGGTGACACATCGGAGCCTGCCTGTCGAAGTCGATATTGAACCAAATGATCTACAGCACCGGGATATTTTTGCGTGGGCATCATGCAACATGCAACGATGAAGGTGCTCATCGGTGTCACTTCATGGGTGCTAGTACTGGGGCGAAGATCAATCCCGAAGTGGGACTCGTACGGCAGGATTCCCGCTGCGGCCATGGGAACGTCCCGCATCGGCCAAGACGTGTAAATTTGATTTGCGGGCGAGAGCGCAACACCAAAGATGACGTGAGAAGGCTCATTGGACGGGATGGTGATGGTCGTTGATGGCTTCGAGGCACATTGAGGCACATTGAGCACATTGATGGCGGCGAGTCAGGACGAGACGCGCCTGTACTAGTGTACTCTCGGACTAGCGTTGACGCGACATGGGCCACCCCACGGGTGTTCTGGAGTTTTGGATGTCACGAACCTCGCCATGTGTCGGTCTGACACGACGACAGGGTATGAGAGAACATTTGACGTGCATACGTCGCAATTCTTTACCGAAGCCCGCCCCTGCGTGGAGCACACGCGCATAGTCGCCCTCATTGTACTCAACAGCGTTCCCGGTGAGCGCGCCGCGAACTGGACATGCTGTGACACCCATTGTTTGTTGCAAATTGCTGTTAGCTGTCAGTCATAGTACCTGGGCGTAAGAACATTTGGTAGCCAACAGGACCCAAGAAGCTAGGGTATGAGCGTAGAAGCTTACACACCTAGTTTGCATCGTACTTTGCAAGGATGTATCCGGCTCCTTACGTCTTACGTTTTCGGAAGTATACACAAAGTGGAAGATCAACTGATCGGCGTCGATGGACCAGGTTGAGTACTACATGTCAGATTGCGGTCCCAGACTGCGTTGGCGTCTGCACCAACGTTGTCTCCACCGCTTCAAGTCGTAATCATATCTGTCGAGCTCGGCCCGTGTTGAGTCGTGCTATTCTTTTAACAAGCCATCCCAAGACACCACAGACTTCGTGAAGACGAGCAATCGAACCTTTCTGAACCATGGCGACAAAAGATCAGCCCCAGGCTGCCATAAGCACACCGGAAAAATCTGTTGCGGAGGCCTCCTCTGTTCAGGCGCCAAAGCAGCCTCCAGAATTCAACGAACAAACCAGTACGGTATGCGCAGATGACATTCCGAATTTTGCTGACTCCATACTCCAAAGACTACGTACCAGTCAAGACGATCATTACGGTGGGTACTTACCCGGCTGTTCTTCCTTTCGATACTTACGTATTAGCAGATTTTCCTTGCTTGCGCGAGCGTCGACTTGTTGGCCTTGATGGATCAAACAACACTTGCAGCTAGCTTGACCATCGTCAGCAAGGATCTCAACGCCAGTAACGAAAGCGCGTGGATCGCAGGCGCATACTTCTTGACGTCCACGTCATTCCAACTCCTCTACGGACGGCTTTCTGACATTTGGTCCCGCAAGGTGCTCTTAGTTATCGGCATTGGCATCTTCTTTCTCGGCTCGCTAGCTGCTTCCTTGGCAAAGTCCGCTCTGCAGCTGATCGTCTTCCGTGCATTCATGGGCGTCGGAGGTGGCGGCCTCATGACGGTTGCGCAGATGATCGTATCGGACATCGTGCCTCTTCGCGAGAGGGGAAAGTATCAGGGTATACTCGTAAGTGACGTTGCAATGCGTTCTGTGGCATACCGCTCACTTTATGTCAGGGCTCTGTTGTAGCTCTGGCGAATGGCATTGGGCCAGTGATAGGTGGTGCACTCGCTTCCCAAAGCCACGATTCTTGGTATGGACTCCCTACCGACATCCAATCAAAACAAGACTAAGCCGGTTGCAGGAGGTGGATCTTCCGGCTGAACTTGTTCTTATGCGTTCTTACCACTGGCTCCGTCATGTTCTTCATGCCACTTAGGAAGGTCGACGGTAGTTGGAAAAGGTCAGTACTAGCTACCTTCGCTCATGTCAAATACTGACAGTATCAGGAAATTAGCAGCAATCGACTTCCTCGGAGCCTTCCTGGCTCTCGCTGGGTCTGCATTGCTCGTAGTATGTTGCGCGACATCATCAGGCATCCATCCTAGCCAACGCTAACCATCCTAGCTCGCCTTGACATGGGCTGGAGGAGAATACGCTTGGGGATCTGCGCACGTCATTGCAACCCTGGTAGTTGGCATTGCAGTTTCAGCTATCTTTGTCGCGTGGCAGTGGAAAGGCACCAGCGTGCCATTGATACCGAGTAGGTTTGCCTCAGGCAACAGGCAAAGCTTCGTGCTGACTCATACCAGTGACCATCTTCACATCCAAAGTCGTTAACGGTGCCGCGCTGACCATGTTCGTGAACGGCTGGAACTTCCTTGTTCAGGTCTACTACATTCCTTCATTCTACCAATTGGTTTATGGCTACTCAGCCGTGAAGTCCGGAGCACTACTACTCCCCATCACGCTCACACAAAGTAAGACAATGCATCTCATCCACATCGGTTCGTATCTGACTCTCACATAAGCTCTCTTCAGTACCCTGTCAGGTCTTATTGTACACTGGACCGGTCGTTACAGAGAGTGCCTACTGGTAGGCTGGGCGATATGGGCGATTGGTTTGGGCCTGATCACGACACTCGATAGCCCATCTCTCGGAAAGCAGATAGGTTATGGCCTGCTCGCTGGTCTTGGTCTTGGCAACACACTGCAACCCTCACTCATCGCTGTTCAGGCGGGGGTAGAGCGCAAACACATGGCTGTCGTCACCTCGACGCGCAACTTCGTACGCAATCTTGGCGGCACCCTTGGCCTCGCGATCTCAGGTACTGTGATCAACAACGCGGTTCGATCATCACTGGTTCCGTACGGGCTTTCGAGGCCAGAAATCCGGCTGTTGCTGGATTCGCCAGACATGTTTCGGGAGTCGGTCGGCCAAGAGCGTACCGATCTCGTCAGAGCTGCACTTGCAGTAGCGTATCAGCAGGGCTTCCGGATTGTTTTCATCGTCGGCGCAGTGCTTAATGCGCTCGCATTTGTCGCTGCTTGGTTCCTGATGCCTCAGGTGGAGTTGAGCAGAAAGGACGATGCCCAACTGAAAGAGGAAGGCAAGAAGAGAGATGAGGAAAAGCGCGGCACGACTTCCTCTGCATAAAAGTTTTGATCATGACAATCAGAAGGACCGGCGAGACGCAGGACACAACACGATGAGCCAATTTTTGGGCATCTGAGATGCGACGACAATTGCAACTACCGACGACGCAGGATGGATGCCGGGTAAAGAATAGATTACTATCCATAGAGTCATGATTACTATATACCCTAGCAAACCGGCCCCACATCGAAGAAGTACACTAATGCCCCGCGCAGTTACTATAAGTGCTTGTTTCGTTGTCAAGCATAGATAGTAACCGGGTAACGAAGCTTAATTGCACATTAATTCTATAATGTTGTTCAAAATCATAGTACTATATCAGTCGAGCATCTCTCCAAACATGAGTAGCATCATGATATTTCGTTGAGACTATCGACAACCGCAAGCATGCTCACCACTATTCTCGTCGCTCTCGCACTGACTGTAACCGGTCTCTCACAAGCACCGGAAGGCTACCGTACGGTGTACATGACGTCAGCGCAAGACACCAAATTCGTCGTTGTACCAAAGTCACGAGCCGCAGGAGCAACACTCGTGGTGTAAGATACATGTCTCTTTTTCCTTCTAATACCAACGCATTTGGCTAACGTATGTCTCAGGCAAACCCTGACGTCTACGCCGGCGCAATCATGGTACATCAAGTCACCTAACAATGCTACCTCCATCCAGCTCGCATCCACAACACTCTGCATGGATGCAGGGCCGAAGTCTGGCTGGAAAGATATGGCCAACATCTACCTCCGCGAATGCGTTGCTGGGAGTGAACAGCAGACCTGGAACGCCATGGCTGATGGACGTATCGCTCTTGCTGCTAGCAGTGGAACGCAGCAATGTGTCGATTTACAGTATCTGCGTGCTGTGCAGAATAATCCGGTTGGGTTGTATAACTGTGCCGGGCTGGGGAACACCGGGGCGGCTGACAAAGGGATTAATTGGCCTCTGAGGAATGCTACGGTTGTGTAGGCGAAATGAAGGGTGATTCGTGTAGCATCTGATGTAGCCTGAACGGTCGAGGATCTACTTCGTTCTGTCATCAATGGCATGTTCCGCATTAGATATGATCGTTCCATCTCCGGATTTGATCAATATATCCTCTCGTAATCTAGACATCTTTAGGGATTCGACGCTCTCCAGTCATTGAACGGGCTGGTGGGTTCAGGACGGCTTCATCAGGCGGGCGGCCATGTGCAAGATTGTGTGAAGCTGACGTTGGCTTGATATCAATTTCGAGGAACTGCATCCGCAACTAGCCGGGAGATGGGGAAGATGCCGTTAATGCGTCATGGTTTCGGAGGGTCGTGAGAACGGACGGAGGGTTGTAGATCAGCCAAGGCGAGCTCGGGAAGATGGCGGGGCTGCGCACGAGCCCTCCGTTCCACCTCAGCTTCCGGATGTTCAGTCCATCGCGATACTCTCCACGTCTCCACACTCATCGAGGCTGCCACGCTGTTACGTCAGAACTCAGCCGCAATCACGAGCACCCACAGAGCGCATGCGCCGACACATTTGTATAGATTCAGATATTCGTAAGCTATCGAGTGTCTACTGAGCCAAATGCTTACATATCAGCGCCCATAGTATGACACGGTAGACAGATGCTTGAACTGCAAAATCGCGCGCCCATCCTCCAAAGCCAAACCGCGGAACCTGTCCATGACCATCTCCTTCATTCGCTCCGCCTTTTCGCCCTGCAAATGGTAGCCAAACCTGTTCCCTGTGCTGTCGTTGCACCAATTCCACAGCGCCTCCACGTTCTCGAGCGTACGCGTGCCAAAACCGCGCGATACCTTCACATCGCCAAACCCAGCGGCGCTCAGATCGCGCTGCATCTCCGGCAGGGTCGAAGGCCATATAAAATTATCTACAGGCTCGCCGAGTTCCGCTAAGACGTCATTGCGGACGTCTTGGATGGGTAGAAGGAATGCGCCGTCCTGAGTCGCGAGACCTATAGCAGTGCCGGGCTTGGCCAAAGTGGCGGCTTGAGCGAGGAAGAGAGGTTTGTCGCTAAACCAGTGGTATGACATGTTGCAGTGTATGGCATCAAACTTCTGTCCTGCGAACATGGAAAGATCGCGCACGTCGGCGACGTGAAGCTCTACGTAAGGCTTGAGCTCTGGATGTTCTTCCAAGGCCTCTCGCGCCCGCTTGATGCTGTGTTTGTCTAGATCAAACCCCACGACTTTCCCAGTCGGGCCTACAATTTGCGCAATATCGAGAACGTCGCTCCCGGGACCACAGGCAGCCACGAGGACGTGTTGGCCTTTGGAGATGTTCATCATCTCTGTCAGGGCATGACCGTAGCCGCGCTGCATCGTATTCGTGCGGCTGTAGCGATCTGCTGTTGTTTCGGTGGCTGTGCCCCATTTCGTGGGTTCTTCGGCTTGTGTAGCGAGGACGGACATGATGAATGAGAATATGGACAGTTCTAAGCAGATGGAAATGGTGATGATTTGGGATTGAAGGTGCAACGGCAAGTCCGGAAGCGTCGAATACTGTGAAGTTATATGCGTAGGGTATGCTGCGATAAGCACTTACGGGAGAGCAATTGGCTGGCACTTCGTACGAGCCGGCAGATCCTATCGATCTCTACTGCGTGGTGTATACCGAGCGGGGGAGGCCCGAGGATATGCCGTCTCTTGGATCTTCAGTCTGACAGCAACGTCATCCAGATATAGCCGCTTGTAATGCTCTCTTGTATAAGACCGCAATGGGGCCCGTACAGCTATACACGCCAAGCCTTCGGGTAGGGGGAGGGCTATATACAAGAAGCGGCCTCGGCGTCTCTTTCGCCACCACTCTCGCAATACATACGTGTTTTAGACCTATCTATTGCCACAGTTTCAGAAGGACTGCCATGACTGAGGCATTGACTTCGCCATTTAAGGTTGGGCAGCCCAAGACGTATCGGACGAAGGGTTCCGTGGGGTCTCCCAGCCCGATTGCGTTGACATGTGCTTTTTACGGACAGAGTTTGCACTAGTGTGGGGCGGCTATATGCCATATCCAACATTCTTCTCGATGTTCGAAACGCGCTGGAATGCAGAGCTTATACTGGTTCGGCGCCTTGAGTTTATCAACACATCAACGTCAGTTCTTGTTGAGGCATTTCTCAAACATCTCACTGAGTGATGGGAATAAAGCAGCGGATGCATGCTGATATTGTCGCGCATGAGTACAAAATCAACTGTCTTGAGAATAGATGCTATCCCGATAAGAACATTTACGTTCACTCTGACGATTAGACTCTAGACCAAAGCGCCAGTAAAGTGTCTCCATGAATATCTCTAAGCTACTCGACCCCAAAACGCCGAGATAATGTTCGCCACCAACGCCGAGATCGATCGCTACCTTCGCCGAGACATCGATCACGGCTTGTCAATCAATAACACCGTCGCCCAGTAAATAAGGTTGTGTACTACCTTCATAACTCTTCTCACCACTCCGACATTCTTACCTTCTTACTCCAATCGAGGGCGAATCTGGTCGCTGAGCCAAACAAACACGCGTGATTTCATCAGCGAATACATGAGATCCATGATCGTTACTGTATGGAGCCCTTGAGACGTCGAGAAGAAGAGAACTCAAAGCCATTAGTACCCTTCTTGATGTCGCGGATCCGAACGTGACATGTAAGGATAAGATTTACGTATACTGTCTTTTGTATCTCAACTCCATCGGCATCGATAAGACATCGGGCCAGGAGCATACCCGTCTGTGTGCTGCAGAAGTCGCTTCCATGATACTACCTAGGCATTCACTCACAGCAAGGAACATAATGCTAAGGCTGCCAACATCATGCACTCACAAGGCTCTATCTCGATTGTTGACATTGTATCAAACACCACAAACGCTGTTTACAAACACACCGCTCACCTCCAAGTCTAAGTGCAGATCATCCCATCGTACCCAAGACTGACACCACGAACCCTCATCACACAAACAATCCCTACACAACAACCAGCATGTCAGTAACCTCCTTTATCAAAAGCCTAGTAGATTTCGTATCCTACAACTGGAACTGCCACCAATGCGGTAGTAACAACGTGGCAAAAGAGCATCCAGCGCAATGCGCCTCCTGCTCGCATTTCCATTGCTGGAAGTGTGAAAACATCATTAACTAAGCTGCGGATGATGTCGAGCTAATTTACTTCATGTGCTGTCAACAAGATATATCTCATGACCAGTCTCTTCAAATGCTAGCTGCGAATACATTTAGGATCTTACTTGCGCTCAAAGAACCTTGTGTGGAAGACATGTGAATGCCAATGTTTGCACATAAATCACAGGGCGACAGCTCTTTGCAATAGTCTCGCACAATGCGCGCACACTTTATAGAGTAATGCTAAATTTGCTGCTGTATACCCAATGGAAGTGATACAATGTTGTTGACATGTTTTAGTCCAACGTAGCCGATTCTATAAGAGAGAAGTTCTCACAACCCTCGAAGCCTTCTCTCTCTATACAGCCATACTTGATCTACCGTTGTCACTTACTATATGCACATTTACCTGGTACTCTCAAGTCATCATCGCTTTCTTACTTCCCCACGAAGAAACGGCTTGCGCTTTTGCTTCGCCAACAACACCCTCCACTATGCTCATCTGGAACAATCCACTTATCAGGCTACTTGCCGGTTTAACCTGTATCTCAGCAGCTCCTATGGAAACCTCGGCCGGTAAAAGCACTTCGATAGCCGCACATAACACTCGAGATGTAAGTGCTTCATCTTAGTCGACACGACTGCAAATACCCTTTACTAATCACAAGGCTTAATAGGCCCCTCAATTCTCCCTCCAACTTCTATACAGCGTCTGGGATGAGGATAAATACCTTTACGTCGCCCAACGAGGGAAGCAAGGAATAGCATATGGACCATGTGGGGGCGACATAAAGAACAATTCCTTTGAGCTAATCCATTATACAGAATTAGGCAAAGACTCCCGTCCCAACGCCATCGATCATCCTCCGTTTCCCAGCAAAGAAGTAAGTAAACCGTCCTTCTTTTCCTCTTTAACATATGCTGACTCGGATGTTCGTCAGGTATCATTCCCTATCAAAGTACCCGGCAAAAAGAACTGCCGTTACGAAGGCAGTGGCGTCGACGCTGGCCAGATTCGGTGCGGAGATGAGGCTGTTGGGAAGTGTGGAGAAGACCCACAGTACGATGAGCCTACGATCACGTGTTCATGGGGGACAAAGTACCATCGCGGATATGTCTGCGAGTTCTGAGTACCCGTAGACTTGAGTTTGGGCATTCCGGAATGGATAGTTGGGAGGCAAGAGAGACGTATAGTGGACTGCAGTCATGTGACGAATCCACTGGAGAGGCGTCGCTTATGGTGTTCGTATGATGGCGGATGTTAATGTAGACAACACACGAGTCTTAGCGTTATTGGAAGATTGTACGCATCGATCGTGATTGCTGCTCTGGTGATTGCTCCTTGTAATGATTAGCCATTGTTTCGTCGTCATGTACCCCTAGAAACGTAGTGCTGATAATGTGAAGGGTAAAATGCTGGTGGCTGTACGTTGCCAAGCGCGAGACCGGAATACGAACGAAAGGATACTGTGGCCCTGTATGGGATGTGACGAATAGCAAACGAAAACGAATTGACCGGGCCGCAAAGAGTATCATGTTTGCAGTGGAAACATGTTTGCGATAGTCAGGTCCCGCCGGAAAGAGTGAAGTAGTCCGGGCAGCTGTGATACCATTACTTCTCATATGTCGTGCAATCTTGGCGTCACTTCGAAGTTGTCATATTGTACAACATGGTAAAGTGTCGATACTTTGAATGCTTGCTGTGATGCCTACGCAATCTGGTAAACAGGTCCTCTTACAGTGTGCTGCTGCTTATAAGAAGGCGGATAGTAACATGTCCACGACTGACCATCACCCAACACAGCAAGCTTGCGGAAGCCGAGATGATGTTCTACCCTTTTCTTCTCCTCTGTGCCCGTCGCTCCTTCGCTCTGCCGGCCAGCACCACCGATGTGTCGCGTTCGATAGACGACACAAACCAATACATGATCCTGGACGAGCTTGGCATACCATTGCGATCACCATTCATGCCAGGTCTCGTTTCTAGCAGCGATGAACGGATTCGGAAAAGAGATATCTGGAACAATACAAGGGTCAAAACCGAAGCGCCTTCCAACCGAAGCGCTTCAGACAACGCCTCGCAAGTCCGGCAACCAGCGGCCAAAGACCAGCTCACAGCTCTCGCCGAAATCATTCTGTTCCCAAGGACTTGCGAAATTGATCAGCAGTACGAAGTTCTCGCGATGGCTGAAATGTTCGTGAACATCGGTGTCGTCAAAGCTGATCTGGAAGGGGGCATACGCCGAAGCTCGTCTTTATGGGGCGAAGGTGTTCCAGGCAAAGAATATATAACCACATGGATGTATGTGGATATACTTGACGATGGGCCATTGTTGACGTCGGATCTGATAGAGAACATGTTCTATCTGATGATATATGATGAATCTTGCTATGCTACACCAGGCCAGACCAGAGGCGGCAGACTGCGGGCGGTGCATGCGCGTACGGGTAGGGAGCTTGCCAATGTGGTCATAAATGCGGTGGACTCTAGAGACGCGTAGTATTAGGCGATGGATCGCGTGGATTGGGAAGGCAATGTATTTGGATGATCCTTGGAGTACCCAGGCCCTTCAACCCTATTTCACCTTCAAGTCTTTCAAAGGCGTATCCGGATCCGCGTCCACAACATACTCGTCCAATTGGACCAAGCCCAGCAGAGCCTCGTCGTCAACAACGTCTGTCATTGCTGGTCTCTTTTCTGTTTGTTGGCTACGAGCTGCCTTCAGCTTCAAGATTGTCTCTTCATTGTATTTCTTGAAAGCCTTGGGGTTCTTCTTCTCCCTATGCGGATCATGCGACTCGCTCTTGAACTGATATCCTCTAACTCGGGGCCCTTGGCCAGACTTCTCGGGAAGCGTAGGTTCGTAATAGGCCTCGAAAGCGGCCATGTCGGCGTCGAAGGTATCCGCTTCGATGGAGGCGCGAATGCCGGCGAAGAAGGCCGAGAGAATGGCGTGGTTGTGTAGCTGAATGAGTACCCAGCCAAGCATTTCCTTCGCAGCAAGCAGGTGCTGGAGGAAGGCGCGATGATGCTTTGTGCACGCGTAGCATGTGCAGCCTTCAGATAGCGGGGTAACGGACAAGGCATGCTCACCGCTCCACATGTCGATGCCTAGCGAGCGGCGCGCGCTTGTGTTGCCGTCTCCGACGGGCGCTGGGAAGGTGAAGTCGAGGACGATACCCGCGTCGGTCGCGTCGGCGAGGAAGGGCACGGTGAAGACGTCCACGCCCATGCGCACGTGGCGAAGAAGCTCCTGTGGGCTGGCAGGGACGTGGAAGGATAGTCGTGGGAGGTGATGGAGCTGGTCGGGTAGGTCGTCGAGTAGATAGGCGTCGTAGATGGCGAGGCCGCTGATCTTGTCCACCATATCGTCTAGCAGGTGATTCAGATACCATGACTGTAGGTCGCGCTCGATGGGCAGGATGGGCGCAAAGATGCTCCATGCTTTCTCGCCCTCGTCGATAGTGCCCTGCTTGGCTACCATGTCACGCAGCCACACCTCGGTCCTGTCGCTCATCCGGTCTTTCCGCTTGAGACTGATGGCTTCCTGCCCGACTGGTATATCACCCAATCCCACGACGATGTCTGGTTGCAGCTTGCGTGCCGCGGCGGCATAGTACTCGGAGCTGAGAGTCGTGAAGCCGACCGACGTCAGAAGGCGTATCTCGGTGTCTGTATTCCCGTGAGGGCTGGCTATGGGCGGATTGCGACGCGCACCCAGGACGAGAAGCGTGTCTTCGGGGAGGGCGATGAACTTGCGCAACGGCTCAGGCACGTCATACTTGAAGACTGGCGGAGTCTTGTGCGGGCGCTTCTCGACGACTGCATGCTGTTAACGGTGCTTGGTGGCACATATGAGGAACGTTACGTACAGTCCTCGAGCGCGACGTATACCCCACCAACATCGGCGCTCCGTCGGAAGTTGTCCTGCGATACATGGGGTATGACGCCTCTGGATGTGTTGCCAATAAAGGCGGGTGTAAGGATACTCTTGCGTCCCGGGAACGACAGGCGGCCGAGTCGCGGCGCAAGCGAGCCTGACGTCTTGAGGAGCGTGAAATCCAGCATTTCAGCCGGCAGTTGACCAAGTTTCCTCGTCGAGACCCCGTCAGACATGGTAACACCGAAGATCTGATTGTTCAATGTCTAAAGCTTTCTCTCGGTCCATACATCAAGCCGCAGCTGTCGTATACAACTCCGAATGTCGTTGCCTATGGTGGGGCGTCCATGTTCCTGCCGACTCATCGTCGAAAATGTGGATGCGTGCACGTGCAAGCGTGTCAAACCGCGTCAGGCGTCCGACTACCTCTGAATTCTACATCTGTCCTCAATGTTCCCATGAAATGATGGCGGAATCCTTTTATTATCGCATCAGACGTGGTCATGGAGCGCTGAAGCCGCCTCCCACAGCGATTGCCCATGTCTTTACCAATGACCAAGCACGACCACGATGAGCCACCTCGCCAGGCTCTACGCGATTCTACCACGAGAAAACGATATCAGGACCCATTAGTCGTGTTCGTTGTAGTTCTCATCGCTTTCCTGGGCTTCTACCGCATCTACAGCCCTTCCGCTACCACAAGCTCACCATCACCTCACGACAATGACGTCGATATTCAGGTCGTCGAGACTTACAATGAAGACCAACTTCAGGAAGTTGCTGCCTTGATGGACGAAATCTACACCATGCTAGCAAATGCCTCGTTCATTCCGCATGACTCTATCAAGCGTGGCCCACACCAAATCAATTCTACAGCCAGTCCCTGCAGGCGCGATGCAGCCGACCTGCGCTTAATGGAGATCCTCCCATATGTAGACGCCGCACTACTCGACGATGACCATTGGTTATGGGATGGCACTTTTTCCGATTTCCGGGTAGATAAATTCTTGGGCTACGGCTGTGATCCTGACGAAGCAGACAAAGACCCTTCGTTCCTCATGCGGCCAGGAACGGTCCACTTGACCAATGGCGGCTGGGATGGCTGGGATCTCTACAGAAGTTGGCAAGTCCAATATGACACTAGGAAGAATGCAATTAGGATCTATGAAGGAGAGGAGAGGAGTGATTACCAGCCACAAGTCAATGGGTGCTTGGTTCAATTCCGAGGTCCATACAAGAGCGAACAGTACAGATCTGGTCACAGATGGGAAGACACCCCTGTCATTGGAGCGATCAACTCAACGGGAATTCTCTCGGTGAACAGGCACAGCCGTGATTGGACGAGATGGACCGATGCGCCAACCTTCTTGAGGAGGATCAGAGACGCATATCGGAGCACAGCATGGACACCATGGGTGGCCGCGAACCCCGCTGATGTACCCGCTGATCCGCGCATCCTTCCACCGTCCCACAACCTCACATCATCGCTCCTGATCAAGAACGGCTGGCCCGAAAAGCTTGACATCAATCAGTTTCGGGCTGACTTCATCCGCGCGCAGCATAAGCCGTCAGGACGAGGCTGGGCCGAAGGTGCTTTCCAACAGGTCAGAACTTACCAGGATGATCCAGATGATCCAGCCAACATATACTATTCCAAAATAATTCTAAAGCGATATCAGGATCATGAGCTTGACGAGCAGATCGAATACTCCACTGGAGAATTGAACAGGATGATGATGGAGGCGGAAACAGCAAAGAATAAAATCGATCAACACGACAAGGATTACGAAGACGCGAAACGGCAAATACAGAGGCTGTGTCCAGACGGAATCTGTGTCGAGGAGGAAGATCTCATTCTTTGGGAGTTCAGAGGACTAGAACAGACATATGCAGAGGCACAGCTCAAACCCGACATTAAGACACTGTGCGAACGCCGCCCTTGGAGGCTGGACGAGAGGTTTTATGACAGATATTTGTCGTCAGATCAGCACACAAGTTGTGTCACCCGACTCAACTTAGAGAGACACTGGTTAGAGATGGCATATCAACAATCCCGCGCCGATGCCCTCGCTCATTGCGCTCGAAGCAACAAGGATCTCCTCCCCCCTGCCTCCTCGTTCGAGACCCTCGCGAGTATCCACATTGCCGATTATGAAAGTAAATATTACGGGTGGAAGATTGAGGATATCAAGAAGGCTTTGTCTGGTGACATTGGCGATGAAGCCCTTCTAGAGCTCTGGAGCCGATTAGAGGTTCTGGAGGAGCCTCGTTCTTCTTTTGATGACAGACTGTACGACTAGAAGATATATGGTCCGGGTATCAACATGAAGAGCGATGGTCACTATCACAATGGTAAACGGTAGCGATTGTTCTCACTGTTTTCTCGACTCAATTTGCATTCATCTTCACTTCACTTCCTTTCACTTCACCTTACTTGATCACATCACAACAAATCAAACACCGCCAACTTCTTCCTCAATGTTCTGGCAAGCCAGAACCATTAATGAAAAAGCATAAGGAACACAACAAGTGAATGTTGTGGAGGGCCGCCCCACCTCGCGGCGCTCGATGACTCGCAACCATGCGTCGAAGAGTCTCTCTTCCAAGCCGTGCCCGGGAAAAGCCAGTCGAGAAGGCGATGCTGGGGGTTAGCCGGCTGCTGTGAGTTAGTGGGTATATCCCCGGCGGGGTGTGTGGATTGTAGGAGGGAGGCAGGAAACGCTGTTTATATAGTCGGCTGCTGGCCTGCCAAGAGCGGCCGGATGAACCTGTGGGCCCGGATTTCACATGGACTGTGCTCACGCCGGTACCCGTGGTTCTGCCGGCGGTATAGGGACGTGCGGGACGAGGTAAAGGCGAGGTGAAGGGGACTTGCGACAGTCTGGAGTGGTGTGGTGACGTCAAACCTTTGGCAGCGGTCGAGACTCAATAAGCGCATGGGATGTCTCAGCGATAGAGTATGAGAGTCTCTGCCTGTTAGTGGATACTGCGCTACACTATGAGACCAGTGGATGAATGTCGAAGTCACGTGCGAGATTCATGTGCGCCAAATCTTTCAATGCTCGTCCTGCGAATTTCGTCAAACGACATACGATGATGAGATGCCGCATAGGAATGACACTACAGTGTTTTGAAAGAATGGTTTGCGATAGAATATGTCTTCAAACTTGATGGTCGGCATATCGCTTGTCCTGGGGTTGCCCCGCAATTGACACGCGATCCCACACGAACCCCACGCCAGTACGCGGTCACGACTGCAGACCTCGGGAATCGCGAAAAAAATCAGCCGCGACCAGTCGTCACTTCATCATGACAAGCCGCTTAGATATCGTCACCAAAGACGCGAAAGCGCTCGTGCCAGGTCGCAAGACATTCTTTGATCTCTCCGGCGAACTACGAAACCAGATCTACCACCTTGCGCTCGACAAGCAATACCAGCGCGTACCCTTGAACCCGTACTATCTCAACAAACCCGACCCGTACATTGCTCTACTACAGACATGTTCTCAGATATACAAGGAAGCGCGAAGCTACCTCGTCGAAAAGCAGGTCGCTTACGTTCCAGTGATGGCCGGTATGCAGTACGACTACGGAACCGAGCTGAGTGAAGACTACGGCCTGAGCAAAGAGACAACCGACACCATTGCAGCATCACTGACCGACTTCATGGAAGTGCATTTCCACTTGCACATCGACATTCTGCGTGTCTCGATAGACCGCCGGTGGGACGGCAGCGACGACTTCCGTCTTAATGATGCAAACGGAGAACAATGGAACATAGTCGCCTTGCTCGACACTCTCCACCAAGCCATCAAGAACTATACTCCGCACTCTTGGAATCTCTACCTCGAACACGAGCTGGGAAAGCGACGTGCGACGGTCCACCTCGACCATCTACTCTCACTCTGGCCCAGGATCTCACCAGAACACCCTTGCGTCCCTATCGCTGCGATGCGCGATCTCGTCGATCTCATGGCGAAAGACACCATGACTGAATGGCAGATACGGTATTACATCCCGACTGGCCAGGCCGGTGTATCGGTCAGATACGGATGCACAATGGACGACGATATGGCCCATGCGATTCGCGACACGGAACTAGCACAACTACGCAGCTACGCGAAAACATGCGGACACGACAATATCACCATCATCGCAGAGCTGTATGGCGAAAACACCACGTGGGAGTATGGGGACAAGTCCGACAGTGTAACTAGGCTGCGTAGCCCCGCTACAGATTTCTGGCCAAACTTGCATTTCGACCCTTGGAAGTACTCAATGCCGCATCACCAGCATTGGAACAGGTCTTATCCCGGTAAGTGAAACACTATTTCGCTTCCTCCTATGAACCCATCTTAGGCCATGATATATTGACCTAAGAAGTATCTACTTCTCAACGTCCAATGACGTGTATGCTGCAACACGAATTCTGCCACTAGGCAGCTCCCTCGAGTCACCTTTACTAACGACACATGCGTAGAAGAGATGCCCATCGAGAACTTCGAAGAAGCTGCCCTGTTAGCCACTCATGAAGATCGCCCGCGCCGGGCAGACTGGATGGAGATGCTGCAGCGGAGGGACGATCAGGCTGAACTGAGGCGGCGGTACGAGGAACATAGGGCTGGGATTGGCGGAGCGTCAAGCTGAGAGAGAGCGGTACTAGGCATTGGAGCCTACGTTGACGATAGGCCAACTTCGTTGTATGTTTCCATTGTAATGTAGTCTACAGACCCGTTTGGTTTTGTTTTCATATGAGCTGCGGCAGATCTTACACCAATCGCTGGATGATGACAACGTCGTCTCTGTTTTAATGGTCTCTTGTAGAACTACCTCTAATATCCTAACTTTGCCACCCTTTCCTTGCCCAGGATATCCGCCAGACTAACTAACTTAAAGCTCGCCTCGTTCGCAGTACCGCCTTCAGCCAGCTCATTAGCATCGTCATGCGTGACGAAGAGCCCGCTCGGAAAGTCCTTGTTCAGCGCATTGCCCACAGCAGCACACCCATCTGTGTTACTAACGTGGTCGATACCCTTCGCCTTATTGTCAACGATAGTGAATGTCTCCACGTACTTGTGCGGGGGCGCGCGCTCGTAGATCAGATATGCAGAGATGCCTTGCGACGAAACGATGATGTAGCCGCCCGGACCTGACTTGGCTGGCACAAGCGTGATGCCCTCGACATCGGCGTGGAGACCGCTTGCGTCGCCTACTTGTGCGATTTGAACACCGGTGTTCGAGCCAGTGGGTTCGGCTTCGTAGCGCCAGATACCGAGTGGTTCTTCGCCGATGAAGAGGTAACCGGCGCCTTCGTCCGCGACGCAGCCTTCCACTTGGCCGCCTGAGCCGCCTTGAAATTCACGGACGAGCGTGGTGTGTAAGGTACCGTTCGTGGTTGCGGTGAGTTCGTACTGTAGGTATTGCGCTTCTTTGTTGTTGACGAAGAGGTACTCTTTTCCGGTTGTCGGAGAGCGGTAGTTGCAGGAGCCGTATGGTTCGTAGTCTTTCGGTAGCGATTGTTTACCACCAGAAATGGTGCTGAGGTAGCCTGTGCTGTTTACTGCGACCAGGCTTGGCGATGCTTTAGCAGATTTTCTAAGAAGTCATGCGATGGTACTCACCACATGGTGTTGTCACCGCGGCATGCCGCAAATGCGAGATCGACCTTCCGGGAACCGAGAGTGAAGTTGTAGATGACATCGACGTTGTTTGGCTCCTCAGCCGTCAGGTGCTGAAGGAGATTTCCCTGCAGATCGAAGACACCAAAGCCTTCACCCTCGTCAGACTTTGTTGTGGTAATGATCTTGCTCTGATCTGGTCGAGTGGGGTGGATCCAAATCGCAGGGTCATCGCCGTCTCCACCGTTTGCATCAGTCTCGAACTTTGCGGTGACCGCGACGAACGAGCAGTCTGGGCCAGTCCACCCATCTTTGCACTTGCAGACATTTGGGCCGGTACACTTGCCGTGTCCAGAACAATCGTTTTCGCAGGTGATCTTGGAGCAGTCGCGACCAGTAAAGCCGGCAAAGCAGGAACAGTCCTTGCCTGACACGAAGCCGTTGTTGGAGCACTTCTTGGTGATGGAGCTTTCGCAGTGCTTGCAAGCCTTGCGCTTAGGACTGTACCGGGTGTTTGGCTTAATGCCCAGGGCTGTAAGCGCGCCGTCCAGAGAACCTACAGCTACTCCGGTGTCATTTTCTCCCTCAAATGCGAAAGCGAACGCGCCTAATGGGTACCCAGGAACTGCAGATTGGAGGATGGCGAGCGAACCCTCGATAGAGAGATCAGAGATACCGCCCAAAGAAATGCTTCCCTTCTGCTTGATGTCGGAGTCGTACACATCGATGACTTCGTCGTGGGCTACGAACAGATAGTCGGCGGACGCGCTGTGGTAAGTAGCAAGTCCTGCAACTTCGATGTCCTCAGTAACAGTCTCGATCTCGGGTGTCTGGACAGACTCGGACGCTTGGAAAGAGTACAATGGTCGATCTTCGGCCGAAAAGAAAATCTCGCCATTCGCGAACACGGCGCAAGTTTCGCCTTCGATAGCAACGGGAAAAGTTTGAACCTATGACCTTTGTCAGTATTACTGCCTTTAGCCACGATCAAGAGACAACAGAACCTCCAGGATCTCAACCCGGCTTTTGTTGCCCCGAATCAAGAACTGCACAACCATCTTCTTTCCGAAGAGGAAGATGTAACTCTCTCCGCTCTTCCCACTACGCCACACGCACGCAGTACTCCAGTCGCCCAGCTGCTTCTTGTTGTTACTTTCGATCGTCTCCCCATTCTGAGCGTCGAAGACCCTGATCAAAGAATCAGGAGCTGGGATGTTGACAATCAGATCCCTTCCGTCGATGTCGTGAACGGCAACAGCAATCTTCGAGCGACCAGTTTGTTGATGCGACTTCTCTGCAAAGCTTGAGGAATTGGAGACAGAGAATGTCCGGAAGCCACCGTCGGCAGCACTTCCATCATTGATAACCAGTAAAGGCGATTTTCCGTAGACGAAGTTGGTATTGTCGCCCTCGAATCCAGTAGCGGCTGCGACGAGTGTGACGTTGGCGTTCTGGGCTGCGACGAACTGTGTGATCACACTCGCCCATACGAGGCATCGCGCGAACGTTCTCATCTTGTGGCGGGCGTTGTCGAGATCAGTAAAAGCGGCCTGACTCCATGAACATGGTCGTCGAGGCCGTCTTATATCCCAACATGTCTCCAAGTAATGGGCTGAACCTAGACTTCCCGCTGATCCATGTTCATATGCAGTCTATGTCATTCAAGCCCCTCGGGGCTCCGATGCTTCGAGGAAAAATCCACAAAACTACGCGACATTGTCGTTAGGGGCGCGATGCATGGTGTGCCTGCTGCTTTGGGTTAGGTCGGGATGGCTGAGCGGCCAATAACGATGTGTGCTATTGAAACGTGAGACGGCCGGGCAAGATTCGAGGCCGGGATCAACATGAGGAGAACGGAGAAGGATGGAGACCTGGCATGGTTTTGAGGTGTGAACATGCACTTGAAGAATCGTGGTGACATGCCAGGCTCGAGCAGAGGGTGATGGTATGTCTACCAAGTTGCAACCATTGGAGATTGTCTGCCACACGAAAGGCGATGAGCCTGATCGCGCTTTAGCTTGATCATGATAAGAATTGGTCCTTGTCCTGCGGGTGGAATATGACACGGATGTAGATGTAGATTAGAAGTTGATGGGTTGATACTTGGGCAGCTTCCAGTACCTGGTCTTCTACTCATATCCCGTCGGCATCTCCGGGCGCGTTCCGCAGGTGTTGTTTTACATGCAGAGCTGGAAAATCACGTTTCTGGAATGTTTGCTGTGCGCGAATAAATGTCATTCTTGGTGTATCACTGCGAGATTGAAAGAATATTGTGAGAACGATGACGCGCGCGGTGCCAAGGCGCAGATCCTCACCCGTGGCACCAACAGACGCGACAGGATAGTAGCACGACCCCGACGACATCGCGCAGCGATTCATCCGAAAACATGCCTGCTGGCAGAACAATCGCGAGTACCTATACAATTTCCCGGCTACCTACTCACGTTCATCCCAGGTCTCCCGCTCTTCTGACGCGCCGCACCCGTCCGCACGATAAGCCATCTCGGCAGTATTCCCCCTATCATCTCTCCACGATCAAGCGCGATGCTTACAAGATGAACACTTGCTTCAAACACACCAGAGCTCGAGTCGCAGGAGATGTAGACGTGCTCGGGCTTCAACTGCCCTCGCCAGATGGGTTGAACAACGTACTCCACCAGGGACATACTGTAGCATGCTGCGTCTATGCTCGGAACCGGTCGCACGACTTTCGCTACGAATATACCCTTCGGTCACGATGATTACCTTGGATGGACATACCTGGCAACACCGACACTTGATCAAGTCGCGGAAGACTGCTCAATTCAGTGAGCCTTCATGGCACGCGTACTGAATTGTAGCTGGCAGATGGAACATGGCAGACTTGAAGGGACGAAACACATGACACAGTGATCGATAACTCGTCTGAAATCCATATGGAGCATTCGAACCCAAGCCCTCGGCACTCTATACCCTTCCTCCTGTGACGACGCGGCACTCTGGTGGCTCCGAATTGCATGTCCACACGGCGAGAGAAACTTCTCTCAGGCTTGCCACACACCTGAGCATCTCAGCTAACAAAGGACCCCGTGGTCTTGATGCCAACGAGTAGTCATACAGCCCCACCAATTGTATCGACGCGGTGATTGAGTTGATTACTCTCCATTCGCGACCCCGCCTTCTACGCGTTGCAGCATGCACGATACACCCTGGCCATCTGTGCATCCTTAAATTGCCCTTGCGAGATCCAAGAATACAAATTGTCCGAGGAAAGGCACCAAGAATGCTTAGCTATCGGTACATTCGCGATGGATTGAACCACTACCTTTAATTCGTTGCTCGCAAGCTAACCCCGCACTGTACCTTTAGCGCCACGGCTCTTGACCTCATATACCGAAGTATAATCACTTGGCAACGCTGAAATATCCATACGAAGCGCACTACGCCGAGATGCATATGACTGGGATACCATTTTGGGAGCTTAGCTGTGCGACGAAGTGACAGCCTGATCGCGTCCATCAATGAGTCCTCAGCCCCCAAGGCGGACCAGATGTCCATCAATCCGTCAGAGATTATCGCATGATCAGTTCCTCATATTGCATGAGCTCATTGTCGGGCTTCGGGAGACTGGGCAATATGCATCGTGTACTTTGCATACAAGCAAGGCCAGTATCGAAGCCGTGAAATAATCCTATAAGTTGGCAGCATCATGTACTCCAGTAACTGTGTGACATCCCACATCCTTCATTCAGCTCACAGTCTTCCCTTTCATCATGTTGTCGACTTCGAACCTTGCAGTGTTTCTGGGTGTTTGCGCCTCCCGCGCATCCGCCTGGGTCATTGGAACGGAGCAGTCCGAAACTCACCCAAAGATGACCTGGCAGCGCTGCACAGGCAGCGGTGGCAACAGCTGCACCAACGTCAACGGAGAGATTGTCATTGATGCTAATTGGCGCTGGCTTCATTCCGTTGGAGGCTACACCAATTGCTTCGACGGAAACGAGTGGAACACCACGGCGTGTGCGACGAACGCCGCATGTACCAAGAACTGTGCTATCGAAGGCTCAGACTACCGCGGTACCTACGGTATTACGACCTCTGGCAATGCTCTTACTCTCAAATTCGTTACCAAGAACCAATACTCCACCAATATAGGTTCTCGCACGTACCTCATGAAGGATGCAAACAACTATGAGGTAGGCAGGGCACCAGATCTAGGTATGACAAAGACGCTGATCATTGCTGTTTGCTATTTAGATGTTCAACCTTATCGGAAACGAATTCACCTTCGACGTCGACAACTCGCAGTTGCCATGCGGTCTCAATGGAGCATTGTACTTCGTTTCTATGCCCCAGAAGGGCCACGGTGCACCCGGTGCAAAGTACGGGACTGGTAAGTGAAAGGATTCACTATTCATAGAGCATGAACTGAGACATCCCAGGTTACTGTGACGCTCAATGTGCTCGAGACCTGAAGTACATCGATGGCAAGGCCAACGCAGAAGGTTGGCAAGCATCCGAATCTGACCCCAATGCGGGTATTGGCAGGAATGGTGCATGCTGGTGAGTACGCTAGACTGCTCGGCCTGGCCCATTCTGACGCAACTCAGCACCGAGATGGACATCTGGGAGGCAAACTCAGTCTCCACGGCTGTGACCCCACACTCTTGTCAGCCTGAAGGCTACTCAGTCTGCACGGACGATACATGTGGTGGAACATACTCGCTCGATCGCTATGCCGGCTCTTGCGATGCGAATGGTTGCGACTTCAACCCATACCGTGTCGGCGCGAGGGACTTCTATGGCAAGGGCAAGTCTGGTGTAGACACATCAAAGAAGGTGACAGTTGTCACACAGTTCTTGGGATCTGGAGGATCGCTCAGCGAGATCAAGCGCTTCTATGTGCAGAACGGCAAAGTCATCGCCAACCCGGAGCCCACAGTCCCTGGCATGGTATGTGCTCACATCACCAAGCCTAATGACCTCCACTCTGACGATCGCGCAGACAGGCAACTCGATCACTCAAGAATGGTGCAACACGCAGAAGGAAGTCTTCCAGGAGGAGGTTTACCCCTTCAACGAGTTCGGCGGCATGGAGTCCATGGGTAGGGGTATGAACCTGGGCATGGTACTCGTCATGAGTCTCTGGGACGACCACTACGCCAATATGCTTTGGCTTGACAGCAGCTACCCTACTGATAAGGATCCGGAGCAGCCTGGTGTCGCCCGCGGCGAGTGCGACGTCAACAGCGGCGTGCCAGCCGATGTAGAGTCTGCTAACCCGAATGCACAAGTCATCTTCTCGAACATCAAGTTCGGGCCCATCGGCAGCACTTTCGCGCAGCCTGCTTGAGTCTCTCAGGAAACTTGATCAATATCGGGGGTTCTTTTTATTTCTTCTGGTTCCAGCTCTACGCAGCCTAACCAGTTGTCGCTTGTACGGTCAGGCTGTCGCTTGTACATAAATCTGTCCGATCATGTCATTCGCTTTATTATGATCAGAGATACGAAACAATCAACGCTGTACAGTTCTTAATACACTGTAGGGACTAAACATTTGTTCAAGAATGCGCACACTTGACTCTAGCGCTTTCACCTTTGGGAGTGTGTATGCACAGTGAAGTACTGGTTGGGGCACGATAGGCTGCTGTTAGCTCATAGGGAGAATACCCCTAACTCCCATTCCTCCTCACCATGTCAAAACATCACTGGAGCGGAGGAAGAACTTCCAAGTCATTGTCCAACCCTCCCGAAGCCCCTTTACAGCACATCACAACCGCAGATTTCACCATGGCCATGGACCTACAGCTCGAAGAAACACCACAACAATCAATTGCGCAAACGGCGTTGGCCATACCAGAGCTTGCGGAGAATATCCTGAACCGTTTGCCGGATGTTCGCGATCTAATTCATGTTCGGGCAACTTCGAAGGCCTTGACGACCATAGTCGACGGCACACCCAGCATCCAACGCCAGTTGTGGCAGCTTCCCACGCCAATCCCAAATGACGAAGACCCACATTACCCTGATTTGCCACAGATTATGTCCACGTATCCCATCACGCTAAGCTACCAGGAGGTGGAATGGGCTCTAGAGGCGAGTCGTCGCATGGAATGGGATGTGTATGACGCAATTGAGGCAGGCGAAGATGAGGTGACCGCTGCCGCGGTGCGAGAGCAGCAATGGCAAAGTCTGTGGTATTCGTTCGAGAAACCCAACTATACGTTTTCCATTGATACTATCCTCGAGCAGACACCTCAGCAACAAGCGCTCAAGTGCAACAGTTGCCAGCGTATCCACCCTCCATACGCTGCCTCGGGCTTACATCCAGCTCTCCGCTTCCTACACAACCACGAAATATGCGGTCACGGCTATGGTTCGGAACTGCTGTTTCGTTTCGCTCTTGTGAATCTCGGGCGTGCAGACTACCGGATGGGGCCTGCATTGGACGAAAACCAGGGTCGCATGTGTGGTCGCAAAAAATTGTATATTCTAGCGTTGTTTGCCAGGGCTGTAAGCAACGCTTACGAAACCGCAAAGCATCGCGGTATTCTTCAACATTATTTCATGGCGCCCGTGTGCACGAGGCTCATTCTGACTTGCGAGGAAGGTTCAGACCCCGTGGATCTGGGGAATATGATTGTTCGCGATCAAGATGGCATCAAGTTGGGGCAAGTGCTACGCGCTCTTCTGCGATTTTGTGACATGACCTTTACGCGCGGTCGCGCTAAGGTGCTGACTGTCAACGAGGCCTATGTCACCGGTGGAATTTATGCTGAAACATCGGAGGAGGACAAGGCCTATATCGCCCGGCTGTACGATGAGGCACAGGAGGAGTTATCCTGCTTGCAGGAAGGTTATTTGGATGAAGATCAAGCAGCTCGTGGTTGAGGTAACAGATGCGCCCAGAGATCGCAGCGACTGATCCTGTATCTAGAAGCAGGAACTCTCGCGTCATGGATCATGATCTTCTTTCTTTAATCTCGAGCGTTCGTTTCGGTATACCAGAGTCTGGTGTCGCATGGCCCAACCAAGTTCGTTTTCACTGAGATATCGACATCAGCGTCACAACGGCAAACACGAGCGTCTGCTTCGTATGGAGTAAACGCAATCTGTTTTCGCATGACCGAATACAAATACTTCCATGCCCTCTCTTGTTATGTTCGTGCGTGCCCAGCCTGTATTCTTTTCTCCACATCTTTACTGATTTGGCCCCAATTCGTCGCTATCATTGCTGGCAAATCAGCGTACTCTTCGCCCTAGCCTCTTCTCCCCCACTGTTAGCCAGGAGTGCCTGCAGCATCTACCGAAGATGCTTGAAGATCGTGTGGAAGGTGTGACACGTTGTTGGTTTCCGTGCCCATGCGACGACCTAGAGGAGGATCAGTGCGATTGCTGCTCGTGGTAGTCGCATGCGAAGATGGGCCACAAATGCCGAGGTGGTGTTGCATGAGGCTGCTTGGGCGGCAGTGGTGACGTAGCTGCCTCCTGTACCTGGCACTAGCGCAATTTGGATTAGCTCAATGGGGACGGATTCCGGTTCCCGAGGTCTGACCTGAGCGACCGCCGCAACTACTTCTCGACATCCCATACACTATCGCAATCAGCTCTTGCTACTGCATGCGTTCATCATAATCATCCTGGTGTCCTGCGATAGTATGTCAGACGCTTGTGACATGTCGTTTAAAGTGTTGGCTGAGCATGAGGCAGAGAGATGCACACTTCAGCCTTCACTTGGCCTGCCCATGATCGATTCGTGACCTAGCCAAAGCTTGATGGCAATTATCTTGTGGTCTATACCCTCTCGTGAGTGTAGTAAGTCGAAACAGCTCCATCTTATATCTGACTAAGCGCCAGCTGTTTACTCGACGCGTAATACAAGAAGTCCCCAAGCCTTTGTACCACGCGATCATGTCACTACTGTGTAACGCGTTTGCCCGCTTCGTATAAACCGTCCCTTGCCTCAATTGCTGCCCTGGTTCCTTCTTCACCGACCCCCTCATCACCATGGATTACCCCAACATCGAGTCGCGCTCGGCTGCGCAGCAAGTCGCGACGACAACTGAATTTCTCGCTGCAATCTTCATGCATCTCAGCATACTCGATCTACTGCATGTGAAGCAGGTCTGCAGGCAATGGTGCGACTGTGTTCGAGACTTAAGCGAGCTGCAGCCAGCCCTTTACAAGCGCGCCACACCGGTGAAGTCTGGAGATAATCCGCACTTCAAGCCTTTAGACGAAGCGCTCGCCGCAGAGAAGTCCCGCGGAGGGCAGACATTCAGAGAAATGTTCATCAAAATCGGTCACGATCTTGAGTGGCGCCTAGATTTGTTAGTGGGATCCGGTACGGCAGATGGCAAGACCTTCGACAATCAAAGTGGTTGGCTCAGGCAACTTGATCACTACAAAACCGCGTTTAACATGATTATACTTTGTCACCACTGGACACCTCATGGCCCCAATCGCTCGATCTCCCGTCATAGTGCCGCTCCGCGAGCAATAACTGAAATGGGTGGCGTCCATTGTGGTAAATGTCATACGTTCCACTTCAGCTTCCGGTGGGATAATTTGCACCCGATGCTTCGATTCCTGAAACACACCCCATTTCTATGCATCGACGGATACAACTCGACGATTGACATACGGCTCATAGGTCCAAATTTGCCTTACTCCACAGACATCGAGCCCAAATACCAGGTGTTCCAAACTGCTATGGACCTCGCAGAACAGGTGGAAGACGTGGATTCGATATGTACAACATCTGGGTTGAAACATGACATCGGCATTCAACCTTCTGGTCTCCGACTTTCGGCGGCAGTCGGTCACTCGCCTCATCACAGTTCCACAGGTACACTGAGACGATCGGGCTTGCTCATCGGCGACTTCTTAGAAGGACTCATGTGGTGCACGCGGAAATTGGCTCTCGATGTACAGACTGATACAAGGGGCGTCTTGAACTTTATTGTGGGATCGACGGAGAGGGGGCTTAAAGCGGCGGAGGATCCAATCGAGCCAAATGCGCTTACAGAAGCGCAAGCCAGAGTCACGGCGATGAACGAGCGTATTGCTGTGATGGAAGCCCGCTCAACACTCTGGCGACAACAAGCATAGAGGGGGAAGGATCGGGTAGGCAAGGCGAGCCGTGGTTGTCTGCAAACTACATGTAGATGCTCTAACAACCTCTATGGAGATCACTTCCATTACTTATTGACCATGCATCCTCCAGAACGTTCCTCATCTTACGTACAACTCGTTACGACTCAGCGTCTTCCTGTAAGCCAAATTAAACCTTTACGATTGAGATCTCAACAGGAATCGCTTTCCGCAGTTCAGACCGACAGGTAATAATGCGTGCACAAAGCTTGAAGAGGTCTCCGAGAAGTTTCGCAAAGTCGAAGTCATGTGTCTCTTTCTGACCCTCCAACAGATAGCGATCGATAGCCGGATCTAGCTTGGCGATGCCATCTATAGCCTGCACCAGACGAACATACATGCCGCTTTCATGGAAATCAAGGCGCTGGTCAAACCCGAACAGTCTCTCACGACATACGGGACAAGTGGCTTTGCCTGTCTTCAGATGATCCTCAAGACAGATGGTACCGTGCGTGTGGCCGCAGGGAGTACGGACAGCTGGCTCAATTCTGTTCGAATGCGAGAAGGACACCCCGTAGTCGTAATAACAGGCATAGCAGCGGCGATCGGCCGGATCATCCGCTGCCATTGCTTCTTGGGTACACGGCGTGGTGAAGTCCGATACCGCTGGGTAGATTGGTGGTCGTTTACTGGGTGAGACCTCCCTCCTCGTGTCGGAGTCGGAGTCGTTATCTTGGGAGCCGGATGGTACGGTGTACTCCATATCGTCGTTGTCTTCGTCAGCACCAAGATTGTTTTCGCCTTCTGTGGCCTCGTTGTCGTTCCCGTCATAAGAAGAAGTTTCGCTGAGAGCAACGCTTCGCTCATCAAGCACCGCATCTAACTCACCGATGAACTCTGCTTGCTTGTACCGACAGCAGGTCAAGTATGAAACCATACTGATGAAACGGTCCCACTCCAAAGACGTATAGCTTCGAATGTATTTTTCATCGAGGTACTCTTTTTGTATTCGACCGCTCAGGCCCTTGTGTAAAGTTTCATACTCCAATATAAGCTTATAGGAATGGCCTTCGGTTGGATACAGCTTTTGGCCTTCATCTTGACGTTGCTTTATCCATAGCATTCGAGCCGCGAGGTAGGGATTTGCGATAGACTCCTTGAATGTGTCTAGGTCTAGACTGAAACGAACATTGTCAATGAGCCTGAAAAAGGGCTGACCTTCGGCGCGATACGCTAATGTTCGAGCGAACAGTGCTGCGTCTGCAGTATAGGCTTGATAGTAGTCTCTGGTTCTTTCCAATTTTGATACTGGCCAAGCGTCGGAGAGAGAAACGATCTCCGTTCTCACTTCAGATGACAAATCAGACGCTACTCCTCGATCCAGATTGTCTAAGGAGACATAATTAGCCTGTATACGGGTGTACAGAGTCAGTACATGCTTTCGTTCATTTGGCTTCGGGACTTTACTAACCACGAACGTAAGCAACGGTTGAGCTTCTGCTGTGTGCACTGAGTCAAGATCGAAAAGTTGCAGTCCAACGTGCTGTAAAACTTTGAACAGTACCCGATTGATGGCCAATGCTGAACGCCGCAACAGTCCGATGTGTTCTTCGAAGTCTTTCTGCGCGGCGAGATCCATCGTGTTCGTCGACTGTTGGTCCAGCACGACAGATTGACTGAAGCGCGTGAACGGGGCAGATGTATAGGGTGTGGATTGCTATTCTGTACCGTTTGTTGATCGAGCAGTCAGCGATATAGCAAACTTGTGGTTTGATGCACCGTAAGATGGTCGAAACATGAAAGAAACCGTCAAAGAAATACCCACTTGTGAGTGGAGGGATGAAACCACATAGTTATCGAGCTGATGTAGCAAAGCAGCCTCTGTGGTATGCAAAACTTCATGTGAACACTCTGGTATAACACCCCATTGCCAAGTTGTGTTGCCATTAACTTAGGCTACTGTGCAAACTTTGGGGTAACTCTCATAAGACGAGTATTGATCAAGATAGGTGCACGTCTTCGTATGACAGCCCAACGCGAGATTGGCAAGCCGACGCATCGTCCCAACGTGTGGGCAGAAGGAGAAAACGCATCAAGCTCCAGCGCAGAAATAAGGACAGGTCAACGTAACAATTTCGACAGCCGCTATGAGCAGTTTTGGTATTCTGTCTTGCATCGAGTACTGCTCCTCAACGGGGCGATAACGTGGCTTTAGGTCGCATGCAGGTGGTCTTCGCCGACTACACGCTGCATTTTGAGTTCGCGATCGTTCGGTCCTTGTAGCCTGGTGGTTTCAACTTTGTTCAGAGAGTGCCGAAGCCCAGGTACAGGCCAGGAAACATGTTGATCATGGCATTCGCGCCTACGAAGCTGGGAAGCTGTACCGAGTCTTACGTTAATCGATAGTCGTTGACATCCTGGTACGAAAGCTCGAAACCGTATGGGAACGATGAAATCGCAGCCTGACGCGGGCTGGTTGATATACGATAGATGGTCATAAGGCGTCGATGGAATGCAGCCATCATGACAGGACCGACAGTGCGTCTGCTGGTGATGAGGCAAGTGCCGGTCAAACAGGGTACCAGTGTCTGAAAATCATAGCCAGGATACTGCAAGGATGAAATAGACCAGATATGGTGGAAGTACTGCCCGGGCACAATCGGAGGACGCCAGCGCATCTCGTGACGACACGCCCGGGTTTGAGGGTCGCATGATCTGGTGTCGCATAAGTATTGGCTGCACCCTTCGCCGGATGATGATCGCAAGAACGTGATACTCACCGCCATAGTCACTCTATATATCCTCGTTAGCAATTTTACTGTCTGCTAAATACTACGTCCAAGAGTTTGAACGCATCAGTTTGTCTCCCCCGTCGATGTCGAGAGCCTGAGGTGCGACATCTGTCTTGCCCCGCCACCCCGCCTCCTCGGCTGTGGCGCCCTTATCGCTTATCGCGACATTTCCGCATCCGTCTTCGGCGCGTCATCTGCTCCTTCGCGTCGACACGCCTCAAAGGGCGGGCAGCCTCCCCCGGGAGCGTCTTACTTCTCTCGAGCCTAAGGATAAAGAGCCTCGTCTCCGCTCACTGGCGAAACGCGTAGTTACTTTTTATACCCTACCCGAGCCAACACCGGCCGGACGTTCATCAGGCGGCACGACTACACCATTCTCACGTCACGATCTCCACCAAGCAGCAGGAAGCGAGACCTCATAGTTTAGCCGTCCGGAGACCTCGAAGGATCTTTCTTTCCATAGCGCCAGGCGATAGTCGCATCACTATACCACCACTAATATTCCGATCAACCCTCTGTAGTACACCATGCCGAGCTCACCAACGCAACCATTCCCTCTCTACCTATTCCCCAGCCTTCCCTTCCGCCGCCGCCGAAGCTCTGCCATCAGCATCTCGACCGCCTCCACATCTCCGTCCTCGTCTCCACCCCAGCCGACCTCTTTCTTGACGGCCCAACCGAACTCACACCTGCGCTGCCAGAAGTGCCTTGCCGACCTCATCCCCACGTCAGCCATAATAAGCAAAGGGTTCACTGGGCGTCATGGTCGCGCATATCTTGTAGGACCTCCATCGGCATCTAGCGCGTTTGCTGGTGGTGACATGTCAGCGACAGGCTGGAAGGCGGGCGACCTACCCAACACTTTGACGCACAAAGCCCACGCTCGTCAGCTCGTCACGGGTGCGCATACCGTTTCCGATATTAGCTGTCGCAGCTGTGGTACCGTGTTAGGATGGAAGTACGTCGATGCTGCTGAAGAGACTCAGAAGTACAAGGTTGGCAAATTCATACTGGAGACGAAGAGAGTTGTCAAAGGCGCGGAGTGGGACGAGAGCGTAGAAGAGGAAGACAACGGCATGGTACTGGAGAAGGAAGGTGACATCGAGTTCGATTCGCAGGACGAAGACGAATGCGAGGACCTCTTCAGTGGCATCTGGAGCCCCCAACTTGCGAGCAAGAGGAGGAAGCGCCGTGCCTACGGTGACATTGACTTGTCGGTGTGAGCTTGTCGATCCTTCCGCATCCACATTGCGAATACTTCTGCGCGTATATTACGGCGCATACCCTACAACTCAACACGAGAAACGAACGAATACCCCGGAAAGATAGATACACTTCCACTTTTGATACCCAGGAAAGGCGCATGGACATGGCGTAATGGTTTGCTTTTGTTTAATGACATGTGTATGTACCCTTATGAACCATGGTACAACACCACGATAATTTGATCGTCACCAACTTGTCCACAATATATCTCTGCATGCATTGATGTCTCGTGAGCCATGTATCGGGCCAGTAAGCTGTCAATGCTGCGATACCCCCACTCCCCCGGGACAGCCAATATGCCGCGTTCACAACTTCGCACTTGCGCCCTTCTCTCCCTTTGTCACCTCAGCGACCTCACTCGAGCTCTCAGGATTCCACCCAGCAATCAGGTCCTCCACAACATTGATCTCATCCTGTCCCCACACCAACCCGCCCACTGCTTTCCACTCCCCACTATCCGTCTGTCTCAGCACACGATACGTAGGTACGCCGCAAAGACCCAGGTCTTTTGCCTCTGCAGTCAAAGTCCGTAGTTTGGCTTTGGCATCGGGCTCGTTCGCGCGTGCAATGAGGTCAGCACCATTGAAACCACCTTGGTCAAGGACAGCGCGGAGTACGGAGTCGTCGGACATGTTTTGGTTGTGGGACCAGCACGCTTCGACTGTGTCTGATTAGCATGCTGCGTGGCATGTATCAGGCGTTTTGCAAAAGAACAAAAGTGCGACTTACATAACAAGTTCGTAGTCTCCGGCTCTACAATAGCAACCCTCAACACAGTGGGCGTCCGGATAGGGAACGTATCCGCCCAGTGGAACTTGACCTGTCGACCACCGTCCTGCGCACTAACAGCGTTCCAATACTCCGTCCAATCCGCATGATCCTGTCTCGACCACTTCGCCTTCGCAGGACTAACCGCCGAGCCTGGTAAATTCGGCGCGCCGATCTCTCTAAACAGAATACCGAGCAGGAATGGTTTCATAACAACCTCCAGTCCTGGACCAAAGTTATTCTTCAGTCTTTCCAATTGCGTGTACCCCAGAAATGCCCATGGACTGCTGAAATCGAACCAAAACTCCAGCTTGATATGACCGTGAGGAGTATTCTTTGGTACGCATCGAGGCATCAGACTTTTGAGTCCAGGGACGCTACTCCACTGCTTCCTCTTCTCGGAAGAAGAAAGCGCAACCAACGTCGCCTCAACAAAATGCATACGATCCTGTCCCCAAAAAAACCTCCCTCTCTTCTCCTCGCCCCTAACCCCCATCCAAACCGCATCCGGGATCCAGAAGCCTGGAACACCAAAAGCACCTCTCTGGATCGCTTCTTCAGTGCTCTTTTCCAGCTCTTTCCTCGCGTTCACATCAGCGAAACACTCTTCTCCCAACCCTTCCACACCACACTCTCTTGCGATCTGTAAAAGCGTTGTGTTAGAGTTTACATCTTGGCCGTCTACCCAGTAGGCCTGGAATAACCTATCCGTAAGCAGCTTCCTCTTTTCCTGGTCCTTCACATAGTACAACAAACGTAGTGCATTGACTGTTTTGCGGGGGTGCTGGGGTGGAGGGTTGTATCGGATGTCGTATCTGCGGAGTGTGCGTTGCATACCCTGTGCTGTGACGGCCTTTTTGGCGGAATTGAAGACATCGGAGGCGGAGCCGCCGGCGCCTTGCGGGGCGGATGTGGCGCGGTAGATGGCGCCTAGCAGGACAGGTTTGTAGATAAGATCTGCGTGCGTCCGTTGGGCAAGGGATTGGACGCGTGTTGAGGCTATGTAGGCGAAGGGGCAGGAGATGTCGTAGTTGAACTCTAGGGTGGGGGCGGCTGGCGCCATGGTGGTGGAGGTTGGGTTGTAGATGACGGCTAGTTATTAAAATGCAGTATAGAAGAATGGATAAAGATGAATTAGTCTACAGATGCAAGCCATGAGTAAGCTTGGGCGACTGGTCAGCTTCAGCTCGGTATACTGTAGCGTTGATGTGGGGTAGATTCAGGTACAGCCGAGGTCCAGCTATGCGCCGGAACACCAACACCTTTTATGATGGAAATAGACTCAGAGAACTGATATATTTTTAGTATCTACCTCTTGCGAACGATGTTGTCGCCTACCACGTGTGATCGATCCCTCTAGTCTACGCATAGTTGAAGCTAGTTCTGCAGAGTGGACAGCTCGAGGCATCACTACTCTTGAACCACTTAAACAGACAAACGCCGTGGAACAAGTTCTTGCAAGTGTGACACTTCTTGTCAGGCAACTTGCGATCGGATCCAACTATACTATAGCAGATCGCACATTCAATCTGGCCCTTGAGCGCCCCATCGACATTCCTCTTGAACGTGGTCAGCGCATCGATCAGGCTGCCGTTGAAGATCGTAATAGCTCCCAGCGAAGTCCTCAGCCATGATTGCCATTTCTGCTCGTTGACAGCAACGCGATTTAGGCCTTCGATGTGGGCATTTGCGAGAGGGAATGCGGCAGGCAGAGAAATCCTCATCGCCATGGTTTGTTCGTCGACAACGTAGGATGCAGTGATCTCGCGTGCGCGGTTAACGACCTTGACCGCGAATGCTGAATCGGGCTCAGATGCGGCCTGTTCCTCTGACCATGTGTTGACTGCGTTGAGGGCGGCCACAATCACAGGTGGTGACACGTACTTCTCCGTCCAAGGCTCGAGCGCAACGACTATGGCGCGCGACTTGCAGCTCTTGAACCAGGTCTTTGTCAGAGATGGGACGTCGCGCAGACACAAGAAGTACAGGTGTGTAAGTAGCCACTGCAGATCGCGCTTCGGAGGCTCAACATCTGCTTCGTATGTCGTGATGTCAAGTTTGGAGACGTCGACCGGCTTGTTGTGCGCGTGGCCAAGGAAGTCGAACATGAAATCGAGCAAACCTGGAAGGTATTCACCTTCTCTAATGTGCTCGACGTAGTCATTCTTGACCTTGAAAGATGCATGTTCCAGGTGATCGAATACCAGCAACCAACTCAACAGATAACCGCGCAACGGCAACGGCACACTGCGTTCAAAGTTGGCATCGGCAATCGCCGCGACCGTAGGCGCATCGATGATCAGAGATAGCAACTCCTCGGGTAAACGCGCGGTAGTCTTCTCCAATGCCGCATCGATAGATATCTGCTCTTGAGCTGCGGGAATTTGCTTATGCAGGATGTCGAAGGCAGTTTGTTGAACAGGTTGCGACTCCACGTATAGAAGAGGGAAAAGTTCTTCAGTGGACTCCAGATGTTTGAGCGACACCTTGGAAATCTGGCGCGCCAGCACATCATTAACCATCTTGAGTGGTTGATGGAACTCATCCGGAAAGTGCTGCGAATGCTTCAAGATATTGATAAGCCCATCAGCAACTGATTGCTCGTTTTCTTTCCAAGCGTCGAGAAGATCGTCGTTGGGCTCTTCGGCTTGCGTCAAAGTTCGGAGCTGTGCGTATAATTTTAGGGATGCGTGCACGAGAGGAATCGGGCTATCCATGCCGGACTCGTTTGACTCCAGCTCTTTCGTGGTCGCCCAGATTCCGGCAAGTGCACCCAAGATGCCAGCCCAGTGCTCGCCGTACATATCGCCGACCAATGGAAGCAATACTGTCAACGCGCGACACAGTTCGGCCTTGACAGGACGCGAGAGTGCGTCTTCTTGCAGCCACGGTACCACATGCTGAACAAACCGCATAAGACGAGGACCGGCGATGCTTTCCAAAATCCCCTCTTGACCCATAACACTGTTCAATAGAACAAGCTGCTGTAGTGCCTCTTGCGACTTTTGCAGGGCATCGATACCTGTCAGATCGGCGATGACCTCATTACACATGCGCTCACAAGCCTTTGCATATGACAGTGGCTCCTTGAAGGCGTTCAGCAACGCAAGAAGCTGGAGGGCGTTCTTTGAACTTCGCGTCGTTTTGAGCGTTTCCTGAAGTTGAGCAGTCTGTGAATCCTTCCAACCAGCGATCTCAATGGCATCAGCGATTATGACAGCGTACACTCGTGCGTGATAGTAAGCTGGAGATGTCGCGCTGGCGTCTATGCTCCCCAAGAGTGTGTTGGCCCAGGACAACAGCGTAGCGTCGACGTCATCCTTCGACCACGTCGCAGCAAGGCTCTTTAGTTCGTGTGTCACAAGAGTTTGAGCATCCGTGATGAAAGTCATGGCCTCGGCTTCAACGTCTGAGTTATAGTGCGCCCAGAAACCGTTCGCGCCAGCGAGGCCAAGATTATCATCTGCAAGTTGTACAGCGATCGCAATGTTGCGGAGATAGGCAGCCCGAAGTTCAGAAGGGAGCTTGTCCATGGTGAAATAGTCGGGGTTCTTGAAAAGCCTCGCCACGTATTGCGTGATTCTGTATGCAGGAGAGTAGCCATCGGCGTCTCGGGACATGGTTCTGATCGTGGAGGGCATCTGTCCATCCTTCACAAGATATACGGCGCCACCAAGGGGATTTGTGATAGCCAGAGATGATTTCGGTACAGCATTGAGGAATGGCTCTAGAGATGCATTCCAGTCGTCGATGCTTGGGAACACTTTAGCAGTCTCATCCCAGTCACTACCAGCTTTGACAGACTGCTTTGCCAAGTCAACCAGAGTCTCGACCGAGACCGATGTGGGCGTCGCGTCTCGCAGCCCTTGCTGAATGAGATTGTAGATAGATTGCTTGGAATCAGATCCGGATGATAGTATTGTCTGAATGGAAGCATTGACGGCCTTGGCGCCCTGTGCCACTTCATCATCTGGAGACTCCGAGGCGAGAAGTAGGCCTTGCAGAAGGCCGGAGCCTTGAGGACTGGCGACAAATTCTCGGAGCATCGGCGGGTTTGACTTGACTATTTGACGTAGGCCCTGCAATGAGTACGGAGCCTGGTGCGATATCGAGAGGGTTTCCGTCATGTAAGCGAGGATCTCATCTGTTGTTTCCGGGGAAAGTATCTTCGCTGGCGATTGAAGCATACGGTTGAACGAATCCCATTCGGTAGAACCTTCTACGGCTTCGCGTACGTTCGCAGTAATGTACTTCTGCAACTCAGGGTCCGAGGTTGCAAGATCGAAGGAGGGCGGAATCCTGGAAGAGGTAAGAATTGCTTCGAGCGCCTTAGTCTTCGCTGGAGAATCTGTCTCTTTTAGGACAGTCTTGAGTGACGCGCTCCATGCGTCCTTGAAATACGCGCGATCGGACTTGGTGTATAGTATGTCGATCAGGTATGAAGACGAAGGAGACAGCACTAGACCTGGGAGATCCTGTTGTATGAATGACTCTAGATCTTGTTCGGATTGGGTAGATGAGATCAAGCTAGGATTTCGTTTCGGCAAAACCGCGATGGTGCCCGCTGCGCCATATGGCTTTCCGTTTCTGTTCTTGAGTACTTCCAGAGCTTCCCCAACTATTGACGAGCAAGCTTGGGAAAAGATAGATTGTAGCTTCGTCAAATTCTCGATCGTGAGCGCTTGGTCTTGTATACTTGCGAAGCGTGTGGCGTGCTGAATGACGCTAGTTTGTGACTTCTCGTAGTCTTTCGACTGCTCGGGGGCCAGGGTCTTGATAGCATCGATCAATTGTTGTGAGAAAGTAGGCCATTGCTCTTCTAGCACACTGGCCATTCCTTGAATGCCTAATGCTGTGGAGAGCAGACCTGAAGCATTAGAAGGCACAGCCCAATGCGATGTCTCCAGCGTCGGTCGCAGGTACTGCGTTATTGTTGGTAGCACCATCTCCTGGAGGAGCTTGGTCTTTTCCTCATCACTGAGTCGCTGAACCAGATACCCAGCCACTTCCAGGTACGCTTTGAATCCCGCTTCGTGATTGTATTTTGGCTCGTCCTTGCGGATAATGCCACCGTGCAGGGCGTTCAGCAGCTCCGCTGAGTCGGTACTGGATTGTGGCAGGACTTCTTGTGGTATGATTGTCAACAGCTCAGGTATGCGGGCCCAGGTATCACGAGGTCCTAGTTGAGAACCCTTCTTCAGGAACTGCCGTAGGCGTCTGTCCACCCCAGTCTTGCTTTTGTAATCGGTAGTCCACACGGAGGGATGTCTGGAAGTGAGAAGGGTCAGGGACTCGACGTAATCGCCGACAGAACCGGTCTGATCGGAGTTCAGCCCCTCAGCTAAGTAGGCTTTGCTCAGGGTATCGAGATTCTCCTGGATAGCAGCATCCTCCTTCGCAACGCATGTCCTGAGAAGACGGTGCACTGCGCGCCGTATGCCAGCGTCATTGTATGAAGCAAATTGCCACAACTTCTTGTCGCCAATCAAAGTCTCGTAGTCGGCATGGTATTTAGAGAGCTCCTCGGGCTGCAGGTTGTTCAACAGGCTGCCCAGTAAGGATATGCATGCAGAGATGACGCGGCTATACTTTGCTTCTGCGTCGTCTTTGCTGACTATCCGCTCGTCGCTCAGAGTCGCCGTACTCTCCTTGTCCACTGCATCGCGACAGTATTCTAATATGGGCTGTTGGTAGACCTTCCGAATGCTCTGTAACTTTTCGGGCGTGTTGAAGACTTGTCGGAGCGAGGTCTGCGTCGCGTCGACTACGGATCGGTCGCTGTCATACAGACCACATAGCCAAGCTGCCACGCTCTTAGGCATGTGTCGTGCTATGCGCTTGCCGGCGGATACGGCGAATTGGCCGTGGACGAGGTGGGCATTCTGGCGAACGGCTTTCGCGTTGTCGATCGAGGTTCGCGGGTATATCTTGATCCATGCCTCGAGCAGGCCCTCTTCGACTGGCTCTTGCAGCGACGATATGTACGATTGTATGTCTTCCAGCGCCTTCGCCTTGGTCGTGCTGTCTTTCTTGGACAGATTGCGGAAGTAGACGACGACGTTTGGGTCCGAGATGGCGGAGAGGTCTGGGGGCTCGGATACGTAGGACAGGGGCGACGTGCTCGCGCTGAAGGCTGCTGATGCGCCGCCGAACGCGCCGAACGAGGTCGTGGCCGCCCGCGCGCTGCTCGCCTGTGCCTTTGCTGCACGCTTTGACATGGCGGGGTTGGGTGAGGGTTGCGTCACTCAGGGTCGAGGTCGGGGAGAGGTAGGCGGGATTGTCTTTGAGGCGATGAAACAAGTGAAAGTCAGCTGCAGCTACGTATCCAAATACACAAAAGAAACACACGCTCGCACGTCAGTCACCATGGCAGAGGCTTGCGGATTACGCGAAATATGCGGCTCTGCTTGATGACGGCACCAACTGTGGGTAGCGGAAGATGGTGGGACATCCCTGCGATTTGCCTAGACCCAATCCGCGCTAGTGTTGTCGCGCTGACCGCGACCGAACTTCGTCTGGAGGCAACGCACACTCGCAACTTCTCTTCGTTTCCCCCAACTCCCCTCCGCTACAACAAAATCCGCGCGGGCGGTGGACCATCAACATGAGGTTCTACATCGATAACCTCCCCGTGCTATTCCCATATCCCCGAGTATATCCAGAGCAATATGCCTACATGTGCGATCTCAAGCGCACCCTGGATCAGGGTGGCCACTGTGTCCTCGAGATGCCTTCAGGAACGGGTAAAACCATTTCTCTGCTCTCGCTCATCGTCGCTTACCAGCAGCACTATCCTGAAAAACGGAAGCTGATCTACTGTTCGCGTACCATGTCCGAGATCGAAAAGGCCTTGGCTGAACTCAAGGCGCTGATGAAGTACCGCACTACCGAGCTGGGCTACGAGGAAGAATTTCGGGGTCTTGGATTGACCAGTCGGAAAAACCTCTGTCTGCACCCGTCCGTCAAGCGAGAGAAGAGTGGTACCGTGGTAGACGCGAGATGTCGCAGCTTGACTGCTGGCTTCGTGAAGGAGAAGAAGGAGCGCGGCGAGGATGTCGAGCTTTGCGTGTACCACGAGAACCTGGATCTTCTGGAACCTCACAATCTCATACCGGCTGGTGTGTGGACTTTCGATGGCATACTGAAGTATGGTGAGCAGCAGAAACAGTGTCCTTATTTTACAGCCCGGAGAATGATGCCCTATTGCAACGTCATCATCTACTCCTACCACTACCTCTTAGATCCCAAGATCGCAGACAGAGTCTCCAAAGAACTATCCAAAGACTGCATTGTCGTTTTCGACGAAGCCCACAACATCGACAACGTGTGCATCGAATCTCTCAGCATCGATCTTACCGAGGATGTGCTCCGGAAAGCTACCAAAGGTGTCAATAACCTCGATCGCAAGATTACAGAAATGAAGACCAGTGACGCGACCAAGTTGCAGAATGAATACGCAAAGCTAGTCGAGGGTCTCAGAGCTGCCGATGAAGCGCGAAACGAAGACGCCTTCATGGCGAATCCAGCATTACCAGACGATCTCCTCACAGAAGCCGTGCCCGGTAACATACGGCGAGCAGAGCACTTCGTTGCCTTCCTCAAGCGCTTCATCGAGTATCTCAAGACGCGCATGAAGGTGCTCAACGTCGTCGCCGACACACCACCAGATTTCCTCAAACATTGCAAAGACTTGACCTTCATCGAGCGAAAACCACTCAGATTCTGCGCCGAGCGTTTGACATCACTTGTCCGCACCTTGGAACTCACTAATATTGAAGATTACCAGCCGCTCCAGGAGGTCGCTACCTTCGCCACGCTAGTAGCCACATACGAGACCGGCTTCCTCTTAATCATCGAGCCCTTCGAATCAGCGACGGCAACAGTACCAAACCCTGTTCTACATCTCACCTGCTTAGACGCGGCCATAGCCATCAAACCCGTCTTCGAGCGCTTCTACTCCGTCATCGTTACTTCCGGAACCATGTCTCCGCTGGACATGTACCCACGCATGCTCAACTTTAATACCGTTGTTCAAGAATCCTTCACCATGACACTCACACGAAAGACATTCTTACCAATGATCGTCGATCGCGGTAACGACCAGAATCAGGTCACATCGCAATTCGAACACCGCAACGACTTGCAAGTGCAGCGGAACTTTGGCAATCTGCTCATCGAGTTCTGCAAACTGACGCCAGACGGTGTCGTCGTATTCTTCCCGTCATATCTCTACATGGAGAGCATCATCTCAGCATGGCAAGGCATGGAAATTCTCGACACAGTCTGGAAGTACAAACTCATCCTCGTCGAAACACCCGACGCCCAAGAAACCGCCCTCGCGCTAGAAACATTCCGCACAGCGTGCAACAACGGCCGCGGCGCCGTCCTACTTTGTGTCGCGCGAGGAAAGGTCAGCGAAGGAATCGATTTCGACCACCACTACGGCCGCTCTGTGCTGTGTATGGGTGTACCATATCAATACACCGAATCCAGGATTCTGAAAGCGCGATTGGAGTTTCTGAGAGAGACTTACCGGATCAAAGAAGCAGACTTCCTCTCCTTCGATGCCATGCGCCACGCAGCCCAATGTCTGGGTCGCGTCATTCGCGGTAAAGACGACTACGGAGTCATGGTCCTGGCAGACAAACGCTTCAACAAGAAGCAAACCCAGCTCCCCAAATGGATCCAACAAGGCCTCGACGCTAAGAGCACAAAGCTGTCCATCGACCAGGCTGTAGGCGCCGCAAAGGCCTTCTTGAAAGATATGAGTGTCCCGTTCAGCCGAGCGGAAACAGAAGGACACTCGTCGTGGTCGCTGGAAGATCTAGAGGCGCATCAGCGCAAGAAGGAGGCTCATGGTATCAGTGGGACTGATAACCCGGCTATGCGCGCGTTGGAAGGTAGAGCCGAAGTCGAGCGCATGGAGGTTGATGAAGTGGATGAGTTTGGCGGCACGGCGGATGTTGATGCTGAGATGGCTGAGATGGCAACTGTCGACGCATAGAATGGCCCAGACGACAAGCCGATCCCTCGTGAATATCCTTACATGAAGGGCGGTGTTAGCGAGACCGGCAACTCATCATCCTAGCGCTTGGGTTGGATAACGCATTT
Source organism: Alternaria infectoria (assembly GCF_024043175.1). Classification (NCBI taxonomy): domain Eukaryota; kingdom Fungi; phylum Ascomycota; class Dothideomycetes; order Pleosporales; family Pleosporaceae; genus Alternaria; species Alternaria infectoria. The sequence goes on from NW_026250690.1 coordinate 738,454, forward strand.
GGGGCGCGCACAAAAGGGTGATTTGGAGTATGGCAGAAGAATAGAATTGAAGGCGCATGATAAGCCGCGGTTCTAAGATCATCCACTTGACAGAGGTATGCGTGACTTTACGGTGAGGTGCACGTCAGAGTAGGCAAGTAGAATCGGGTTACAAATATCGCATTCAACTATGAATCTGTCAGGACAGAACACCCTGCTAGGAAACCATGCACATTCCAAGCGACCGGACTCCATGCGTGCTACTTAGGAAGAAGAACCAACGCCCCAGTCCGCCATGCAGAACTCCTCAGGAAAAGAGAAACTCGGACCATATTCTGTGTTGTAGCGACAGACACCAAGAACCCTAACCACGTTCCCATCTTCTCAGTACGTTTATATCTCCATATCCATGAACAACCATTTCTTGCTTGTCAACTCTTCGCCTTGGCTGAACTCGTCGAGCGTTGTGAGGCCGAAGCCGATCCAGCCCAGGTCCTTGGTTACGTTGGCCAGAGCGGCTTGGTCGACGTCGCGGTCGATGCACAGGACGAGACGATCGCAGGAGAAGTAGTCGACTTCACAGAGTTCGAGGAGGGCCATGAGACTGTGGAACGTTAGTATATCAATACCGAGGACGCGAATATTGACTTACCCAGCCTTCAAATCTCCGTTGATGACGGATTCATCGAAGAAGATGAACATGGCCCTCTCGTCTTCCTTCTGAGCAACGAAACCCCGGAACCTGATGCCACCAACGTAGTCCCACATCTCAATGTAGTCGGCTATCGCGCCCTTCTCCTCCTCGAACCGCACCATTTCAGGCGCAGCAGAGTCGGTCGAAGAGTCCGAGTAGCGACGAGCATCGATACCATAGTCGTTGGTGATAGCGGTGGTTGCAGTCGTAGTGTTGTCATATGGCATACCCATCACTAGCGAGTTCTGGCGATGCTGGCTCCCCTCACCCAGGAATACAGATCGCAGTGTCTCGCAGAAGAGTCTCTCACACTCTCCCGTGATGGTGTATGCTGCCCCCCCTCTGCGCGCCTTGCCACCTTGGGCGGTGGACGCGTTTTTGGCGGCGAGGGGGGGACTTGAAGGGGGTGATGGAATTCCCTGTGAATGTTAGTAGTGCCACCTACATAGAATGCAAGGCGTGGACATACCGAGCTGACCTCAGGAACACCACCCGGCCCCGGCAGACGGGGTAGTGGAGTAATGGAAACCGTGAAGGCTGGCGGTAGCAGCGTTTACAGAGTAGCAGCTAGCGCGGACATTGCTCGCGGACGAGTACGAATGAATGCTACTATTACTACTCATACTACTACTGCTTCGTTTCGTCATCGCCATTGCTACAGTATTGCCACGGTTGGTTCGGTATTGGTGTAGTGGGGTAGTGGTGTCGAAGACGGTGGTGCGTAAGCGAAATTGTTCTTTGAGGTAGTTGCGGTATCGTTGTGTAACAGAGGGCTTGAGTCGACGTTGGAGTTGGGCGAAGATGAAGAGGAGTTGGGTTATAGCGCTGTGGGGTCTTTGGGGCTCGTGCACGCGTCTCGCACTCTGAATGGCCCGCCACTAGCGCTAGAATCTTCGCAATCTCGGAAGCCTCGGTTCTGCATTTTATCGTAATGACTGACGTGAGTTTGCGAATGTCGGAACCGAAATGTGAATAGCAGGGTTGCAGCATGTCACCTCGATCATATGGCACTTTTGCAGACATGGCGCGTTCTGGATGTTGCTTGAAGATTGTGTATTACTACCGCTCGTACATCTCAACCGGAACACCGTGTAACTTTTCAAAGTAGCTTCCTCAGCGAACCTTTGCTCTTTGGCAACATCGCCTCGCTATATCACTTACAGACCCGCCATATGGAAAAGACATTGGCGAAGAGGACTGAGAGATCCTTCCTCCTTGCACACATCTAATGAAACAACCCCAGATTATGCAAGTCGGATATCTCAGACGACGCGCTATGCAGTTGATACAGAGACAGAAACGGAAATGAGAATGGCGCGAACGCACGCAGGCAGGCGGAGTCCTGCATGGGAGTGGATCCGATCCTGACGGGACCAAGTGGACCCTACTGCGCGTGGAATTTTGCAGGGTCGCGTTTAACCGACAGAGATGCACTTGATGTCGAAGATCAAGTCAGAGTTAGGAGGAATGTCCGGGGGAGCACCCTTCTTGCCGTAAGCCATCGCCGCAGGGATGGTAAGACGACGCTCGCCGCCGGCGGTCATGCCAGCGACACCGACGTCCCAACCCTTGATGACTTGGCCGACACCAAGCTTGAACGAGAATGGCTTGCCCTTCTTGTTGGCTGGGTATTCGTTAGTCATGGTGGTACTATATGGAAGTTCGACAACTTACAGTCAAAGACCTTGCCGTTCTTCAGCTTGCCAATGTAGCGCATCTCGACGCGGTCGCCCTTCTTGGCGGCTTTGCCCTTGCCCTCCTTCTTGTCGTCGACGAGAACACCACTGACGGTGCGAGGTCCCTTGGCGGCCTCCTTCTTTGCCTCTGGCTTGGCGTCAACCTTGGGGGAGCCAGTTGGGCCCTGCTCAAGGTTCTTAGCGAACTGAACCTTCTTCTTGTCGCTGCTGGGGGTATCAACCTTCTCAGCCTTCTTCTCTGGCTCTGCGGCACCGGCAACAGCCTGGCCGTCGTTCTTCTTCAGCTTCTTAGCCTGCTTCTTGCTGAGCTTAGCATCACCGTTGGTCTTGCTGATCATGTCATCGAGGGTAGCATCATCCTCAGCAGCGCGCTTCTTGCTTTTCTTGCTGGCGTCAACAAGCTTGGGTGGCTCCTCATCGTCAGAGTCAACCTCAGTGATCCTGGGGTCGTTCATGCCATCGAGCTCATCATCCTCTGATTCTCCCATACCGTCGAGCTCCTCGTCTTCGGAGCCGAGATCGTAGCCGAGCTCGTCGAGACCATCGTCCTCGTCGTCTTCCTCATCATCCTCGTCGGGGAAGGCGAGGTAGTTACCGGTAACGTAAACGTCGTGAGTGCCGCTGACGGAAAGGTAGACCTCCTCACCTTGACGGACGGTGATGTCGAGCGGTTGCTGGTAGTGCTACGGAGGTATTAGATGGAGTCTGTTTGGAATTGTCATGATCAAGCATACCTTCTCGGGGTCGAGAGTGCACAGAACGAGCTCTTCAGGCTCGTCATCCTCATCCTCATCGTCCTCGTCGTCCTCGTCGCTCAAGTCGTCATCGGTGACCTTGGCCTTGCCCTTGGCCTTTCCCTTGCCGTTGGTCATGCCGTCGATGTCCATCTCATCGGCCTCAAGCTCTTCTTGCAGCTTCTTGGTGAGGGCTGCCTGCTTGGCCTTCTTTGACCGGGCAGGATCGCTGGGGCCGCCGTTCTTCTCGCTCTCGCTATCGTCGGAGTCGGACATGTCCGAATCAGCTTCAGGGAGCGCACCAGCGGCACGCAGACGAGCAGCGATAGCCTCGATGTCACCCTCCTCGTAGTCCTCATCATCATCATCGTCCGAGTCAAAGTCCATGGGCACTCGGATGAGCTTCAGAGTCGCGCGAGGGTGCTTGTGCTCGCCGTCGATTTGAGGCTCGGCATCTGGGTCGATAGCCGCCATGGTGATGCGGAACTAATCATTGTCAGTACTTTGCCATGGAATTGCGCATGCGACAGAGTTTTACTGCGAATCTTCGGCGCATAAAACTTCGTAACGCGGAGCAGGTAGAACCGGGCGTCAAGGCTACTCACAGTGGAAGACTGGTCGTCAGCAGCCAGGATGGGAAAGTTTCCAGCTGGAATGCGACGTCCGTAGACGCCTACGGGAATGGCGGACGACATCTTGGAAGTGGTCGCAAGTCTATGTCTGAGAGAGCTGACAGGATTGTTGAGAATATGAAGTCGGCGCACGTTTTTGTTGCTCAGGAAGTTGCACAGCTCGAGGACAGCTGGTAGAGCAGGATGATAACGAAAAGCGAGAAACTGAAGAGCAGCGACTTCGAGAGGTAGAAAAAGTTCGCCAAGGCCTGCAGCTTTCTCTTAGCGTGCTTTCACCGCCGGCAGAACGATCCACTTAGCGTCGCTAGCGTGACGTATTCGCGGTCCTCCAACGCGCCACGGCACGCGCCTTTCACCACCAACACCGATCTCGACATGCGGCAGCCGACGCACCTCCGCGACGCCCCATCATGACCCCGGCCCCGATGAACGCTCTTGATCCACCACACTACTGTCACCATGGGCTCGCGCCTCGAGAAGAACTCCGAGTCGGTCCGCAAGCGCATCGCCAGCCACCAGTTTGATGGCGAGGATGGAGAGGAGTACCGCGGCTCGGCCTTTGGCGGCTTTACCGACTACTTCAGGCGGAAGAAGATCAAACTGCAGAATCTCGATGCCGACATACGAAACCAGGCCGGCAACAAACCTCAAATCTTCAAGGGCGTCGTGGCGCATGTCAACGGCTACACGCAGCCATCGCTCAACGACCTGCACACCTTCATAGTCCAACACGGCGGCGGCTTCATGCAATATCTGGACGGGAAGACCACGGTCACACACATCATTGCCAGTAGTCTGACGCCGAAGAAGGTCGTCGAGTTCCGGAGATACCGAATCGTGAAGCCCGCGTGGGTCGTAGACAGCATACAAGCGGGCAAGTTGCTGCCGTGGAGCGAGTACCGAGTAGTGGATGAGGGCGAGAAGCAGAATGTGCTGGCTTTCAATAAGGGTGGCATGACCAGCACCGCGAACGTCAAGACAAGGGGTTACCGGGACCAGACTGATGCCAGCTGGTACACGAGTCAACTGAGGGGAAGCCAGGCTGGTCCGGCGAGTACACCAACACCGAGCAGCAGCATGCGCGCGCGCTTTTCGAACAAAAAGCAGCGGCTTCCTACACCGGACGATGACATTGAGGATCTGCCACCCTCCCGCGAACCCGAAGGCCTGCCCGGCCAGGCTAGATCCGCAGAGTCGAGTAAAGCTGCGAAGCTTGTCACACCACCCAAGACCAGCCCTTCACTAGCCCCGGTCCGTATAGACGATGTGCCGGACGAGGTCGACGATTGTCTCTATGCGAACCCGAGCCCTCCTCCGCCCCAGCGCGCAGAGTCAAAAGACGATACCGAAGACCAAGTTGAGAAACTGCCTCCGGTACAAGACGCTCCAAAGCCCAAGAACCGGGAGCTGACTGCGGAGGAGCACAATGCAATACTTCTACGGGATCCAAAGGTTCGCAAATCCACCGTTGTCGATCCAAATTTCCTCGAACAGTATTATCGCGAATCACGACTGCACCATCTGTCGACATGGAAAGCCGATCTCAAGTCCCAGCTGCAGGCACTAGCGAGCGAGAAGACCTCGTCACAGAGGGCCAAGCAGAAGCGCGCCCCGGGCGCTCGGCGCTATATTCTCCACGTGGACTTTGACAGTTTCTTCGCAGCAGTCAGCTTGAAGAAACACCCAGAATACAAAGACAAGCCGGCAGTTGTTGCGCATGGCCAAGGCAGCGGGTCTGAAATCGCGAGTTGCAACTATCCTGCCCGAACATTTGGTGTCAAAAACGGTATGTGGATGAAGCGGGCTCAAGAGCTTTGTCCAGACCTTAAAATCTTGCCTTATGACTTTCCCGAGTACGAAGCCACCAGCCGCGCCTTTTACGATGCCATATTGGCTAGCGGTGGTCTAGTGCAGAGTGTTAGTATCGACGAAGCGCTCATCGATGTATCGAACCTATGCATCGCTGCTGGTGGTAGTGATGGCAAACAATACTCCGAAGGCAGCAGTCATCGCGAGCAGGCGAAAGCCGAGGAAATTGCACTGAATCTACGCGACGAAGTCAGATCCAGGACTGGTTGTAACGTTTCCGTCGGCATCGGTAGCAACATCTTGCTAGCCAAAGTAGCCTTACGCAAAGCAAAGCCTGCCGGACAATACCAGATCAAACCCGAAGAGGTATTAGACTTCATAGGTCAACTTCAGGTACAAGATCTCCCAGGCGTCGCTTGGTCGATTGGAGGCAAGCTTGAGGACCAGGGAGTCCAACTCGTCAAAGACATTCGCGAGCTTACGAAAGAAAGGCTCGTTCAGATACTAGGGCCCAAGACTGGAGAGAAGCTATACGAGTACGCAAGAGGTATCGATCATCAAGAAGTAGGGGAGCAAGTCGTCCGCAAGTCTATTTCTGCCGAGGTGAACTGGGGCGTTCGCTTTGAGAACCAGGAGCAAGCTGATGAGTTCATTGCAAGCTTATGCGGAGAGCTCCAGAAGAGACTGTTGAAGGAGAGGGTAAAGGGCAAGCATTTCATGATGAAGATTATGCGACGTTCTCCAGACGCTCCTCTGGATCCTCCCAAGCATCTTGGCCACGGCAAATGCGACACGCATAATAAAAGCCTCACGCTTGGTGTCGCTACCAACGCCAAAGAAATTCTTACGAAAGAGGCATTAGGCATACTGCGCGGTTTTGGTTTCACCCCAGGTGAGCTTCGAGGCATCGGCATACAGATGACAAAACTTGAGCCTATGAAGAATGCCACGGATGGTAGTCTTGAAGGCTCACAGCGACGACTACAATTCAAAGTCGGCAACGCGGAAACAGCTCGTGTGGTGCGAGCCCCAAAAGCAGTTGAGGAAGACCCCATCCAAGACGATCCCGAGACCCCACGAAAGTCCAAAGCCTTGTCAGGAGAAGAGCATGTTCCTTTTGGCGCTCAGACACTCAATGCATCAACACCTTCACGCCGCCCGCTAAACATGTTAGGCACGCAGTTCATCATGCCCTCGCAGGTTGACCCCAAAGTACTGGCCGAGCTACCAGAGGACATTCGATCAAAACTGCTGCGCCAAACGCGTCAGTCTTCTCCTACACCTGCACGCAATGAAGACAAAAGAGGCAACCCTAGCACACCTACAAAAGCTTTGCCTTTCGCTATGACAGCACTCCCAGCCCAGTCTCAACTTGATCCTGATATACTTGCTACGCTACCAGCCGAAGTTCGTGCGGAGATACTTGCACAGTATGACGCCAGCATCACTCCCTTCTCTCCCTCTCGCCGCCCAAAGGGCGCAGACCAAACGATACTACCCCAATCGCCACGCAAGAACAGAATTATAGGTATCCCTGCGAAGAAAGCCATTGTACCTGTTAAGCGTGGTAGAGGCCGGCCACCAAGATCTGCAATGCTTGCTGCCGCTGCCCAAGCAAAGTCCATAAGTATGACTGGCAAAACTCTCACTCAAGCCAATTTCATCTCTCTCAAGAACCCCGCACGAGAAAGTGAGAGTAGAGAGAATTCCGCCGGCCCAAGCGATGATGCCTTTGAAGCGCCCACCGTACCCAAACCATCAAAGGAAGATGACCTTGACCCAGCCTTCCTCGCTGCGCTACCCGAAGACGTTCGCAAGGAAGTACTCGCACAACACAAAGCCGAGAAAATGAACGCTTTTCGCGTCTCTGTATCACGCAAGGCTAAACCTCCACCGGTCGTCGAACCGCCTACAGAACTACCCACGATCAAAGTCCCTCGCCCTGTAAAGCCGACCTTTACAACCGACAAACTCTCGGCGCTGGCGGACTTGAGGGTCGCCATGAAGCAATGGATTGGCGAGTTTACTGACGAAGGGCCGTATGGCGAAGATGTTGTTGCATTGATCAAGTATCTCAGAAAGGTCGTACTGGAAGAAAAGGATATCAGCAAGGCTGTTGGTATGGTGAAATGGATCGAGTACGTCATTAATTACGAGGCGGAAAAGGACGAAAACTTTCCGAAAGAGCCATGGGAAACAGCTCTTGCGAAGATCAAGGACGGCGTCGTCAAGGCGGTGAAAGAGAGAGGTTTGGGCCGAGTGTCTTTTGACTAGTCTATGTATGTTTCACGACCTATCACGAATGAACGAGCCATGCCACGCTGCAGTATGTGCGCCAGGTTTGGGTGACACGATAATACCCGACACTTGGGTATCACCAAGAGAGAGTACATTCCACCCAACTTCCAAGGTGCATCATGCGGTCCATAGACATGGACACAAAGGCAACTTTGCGCTAGCACCCGGCAATATGTTCAGTCATGACCTATGACAGCAGACATATGACTAGGAATCACCCCCATCGCGACATGTCGTCAAGATATTCTAGCTCTTTTTCCTGAGCTATAAAGCTACCTAGACTGTTCTACTTTATCTATTCTTCCGCACCTTCAAGCAGAAGATCGCTGAACCCATCAATCACACGTCCATACCACGTCACCAATAGTAGCCTCCAGCGGTACGTTAGCACCAGAAAGTGCCGGCCACGATGAGATTCTGGACCACACTTACGATAGCGGGATTCATGGGGGTAGTATCCACTACCGCGAATGACCTCATCCCATCAAGGGTCTCTACTGGCATTGCAGTGGCGGTGGCTCCCACCATCGTTACAAACCACGTTCCGAGATCGAAATTTCGCTATCGATCTGTCCAGTTCCTGCTTGAGAAGATAGATCAAAAACTAAACTGGATGTCCTTCGTCGGTCCTGGAGGCGAGGCAGTCGACCCCTGTGCGCCTACATCCCCCTCCGCGCCCTTCCAGGGCCTCCATCGATGGTGGCCGACAAACAAGCCTGAATTCACTGGGACCAAAGATGAGCAAATTCCCGAAAGATACCTTGAAAGGATGCCGGAGGTGAGTCTTGCAACGCTATATGATACTAGTTGAAGCATCAGGCTGACAAACATATCCCTCTAAAGCCCGATGAAAGTCTTCCGATCACTATCAACGGTCAAGATAACTGCTACTACTCGAGCGACGGCGCGCAAAAGACTTGGATCGAGTGTGACGACAAGCACTTTGAACACTGTGGTTTCGACCCGCAGATCAAAGATCCGGAGATACACTGTGATAACGGCCGTCGGTACCGTCGCGTGTTCTTTTGCGACTTTGATGAAGAGGTGCCTAAGGAATCATCCTAGCATTGGGCTGTCTGAAGAGAGTGGCTAGAGGCGCTGGGGGTAGCACTTGCCGGATCCAGGTCCTTCCAATTACACCCTTTTCGTTCATACCTGCTAGCATGACTGCCCGTTGTACTACCAGCCGCATTTCTTCTTAGCCATAGTTGATACTGTATAGGAACATGGAGACTGTGAGACATGGAAGAGCCCGCTATTCATCCAGTCTTGGTGTTACTGTGATACCTAGGTACGTTACCTGACTTACCCAGGTAGGTGCTCTACGCAGTATCAGAACATGACGCAATAATCGCGCCACGTGCTGCTCGATCACATGATCACAGCGCTGTTTCACCGTTGACGTTTGCACTCACTGTTGGCAGGCCCCCGGTTGCCGCTTCCCCACTTGCACTTCCATCATACACGATCATCAGTCATGCACCAATATAAGCTTGGGCGCTAATTTACTCGGCTCTCACCTTTGCCCGCACTTTCTTTCTGCTCTACAAAACCTGATCAAGCTACTGCCACTCAACCGCCCAAACTTACACTCGTCATGTTGTCGTGGCTCCCTTTCCTCGTTTGGCTTGTCGCGTATCTGGTCGCGCCAGGTATCGCGGTACCTCTCGAGGTACCTAGCCCGCACGCACTCTCGAACAGTACATCAATGGCAACATCTGATGGAGCGATGGTCAGTACTTCATTTCAGTGCTCCTCAACAAAGCAAGACTGACCTTAGTACAAGCATATCCGCGACCCCAGAAAACTGAACTCCATCCAAATTATCCTCAGGAAGCAATCTCGGCTCTCAGCAAGAACAGAATACTATTACCACTTCTATGAGGGCCCTTCTGGTATGGCCGCGCCACTCTGCAGCCTGGGATATGGCATGAAAGACTTCCACCCTGTCGAATCTATGGGTCCATACTACTACAAAGGCGACCCAATCAAGAAGCCCCCGTTTCCGCCGGAGGTGAGTCTGGAGAACACTGGCATGATCTGTGTCTTTTATCGATTCGTTATGAGCAGGTACTGACTTTACGCGGTATAGATGACTTTCCCTTTGGATCTCCCAGGCAAATATGTCGGCTGTCAATATACCTCAACAGGCGGCGATCCAGGCTGGCTTGACTGCGGCCCGGGTCGTGACATTCTGCATTTCGACCAAGATGAACGGTATTTAGAACCAGCCCAGGAATGCGACTGGAGAGAGAAGGCATGGGATCATCGCGGTTTCTTCGTGGATACTTAGGCTCGTCTATCAATAAGACGTTGTGCTCGAGTATGGCTGAGGCTGGAACATGCGCACAGCGCAGAGCGGAGATACTCTACATTGTGCGAAGGAATGCATGCATATGCCGCTCAGTCTCTCCTCCGTTTACTACAGTGCAATGTCTTCATACTTCCATACTACGTTTAGCTTAGCATTACTAGTGAAAGACCCTGTGTTTGTTTACAACATTCCTTTGTCTCCCGCAAACACTCGACCGCTGCTCTTCACAGCTCACCGCTTCTCTACCCCACTTTGAAGACTGATTACTTCAAGTCATCGACAAGCATTTAATCTACATCAAAGCTTCTCATCCAGCTCTCTTCCTCTAATCAGCGAAACACAAGACCCAGATCAACTTCCAATTCGCCATGCTCAACTGGCTTACTTCACTTGTCTGGCTACTTGCCTGCTTAAGCCTTGTATTAGCAGTGCCTGTCGACACGCCTGCCGGTAATGTCACATCTATAGCAAGGCGCAATACTGCGAACGTATGTTTATCAGCCCTTTTGACGCACTCCCGTAGCAATCTTGTAGCACTCTTGCTGATGAAGCTAACTAGGCATCTAAATATCCGTACTCCCTCCAGCTCATCCTAAGTAAATTCCCTGTGCGCCGATACAACTGGTTCATCTTCCAGGGACCCCAAGGAATCGCAGTGGATCCTTGCCTGGACCCTAAAGATGATCCGAACTTCGAGCGAGTCTACTTCGGAAGGGAATTAGCGGGCGAGGACGACGACATCGCCCATCCGCCGTTTCCCCCTCTCAGTGTAAGTAGAATATTCTTAAACTCTTTGCTGAGTATCGCATGCTAATTCGCACTCTCTTATAGGTATACGCTGACATCGAGTATTCCGAAGACTGCCATTACATTGGTAGCGGCGTCGACGCTGGTCAGTTTCGATGCGGAGATTACTACATCATCGATTGTGCGAAAGATCCGCGCTACAACGAGGCAACCTTCAGATGTCCGGATGGTCGGGAATATCACCGCGGATATAACTGCGAGTTCTGAGGAGACAGGCTAGATGGACCCGGGCTGATGGCAAGCGTATGTAAGGGTTAGCCGTATGGTTCAAGTAGGCTTACTTAAGTGGTCATCTCACCCAACGTATGCATGTGAGGTGAGGAATGCACTCGTCCTCAAGCAATATATTCGTCCTCAAGTAATGTATATGCCCAGGTGTCCTCAAGAAATGTACTCGTCCTCAAAAAGTGTAAGCGTAGAGACAGGCTCGTGTGCGAGTTCTGACGCGTTATTTGCCCTCTGACCCTATCTTAGCGACTGCCGTTTGCTTCATCTGAGACTAACTGCAATTGGCTACACACACGTGCTACTCTTGCGCGGTTGCCTACTTAACGCACTCACTTCTCACCACGAGCTTGTCGAGACATCGAGCCCCAACGCCAATTCAGGACATCGCGTCTCCGTTCATACACACTTCATCAACTCGACACAGCCTGCCTACGAATCAATAGCAACTATGTCCTCCTTAGTCACCTACCTCGTGTGGCTCTTCGTCGGCGTCGGCTTCGTTCTTGCCGCACCCGCTGAGCAGTTTGCAGACCACCCCACTGCCGTGAGTGCGCGATGAGAACGTCAAGCATCGTACTGACTAAGTTCAAGGGCCAGGGTCCGTATCCCTACTCCCTCCAGATCCAAGTCGAGGAGGTAGATACCAAGTACTACGTGTGGGACATCTTCCAAGGACCTAGCGGCGTAGCCGTGAACCCTTGTGGAGACACTCGCTTCGAGAAGGTCTATCATGGCGAGCCCGGATGGCACACCAACAAGCCAGACATGGACAGCCCTCCTTACCCTCAGAACTACTTGCCGTTCGTCCCCGAGGTGAGTTGGCTGCTATCTTTAGACGCTCACCGTACATACACTAACTCACTTCTAGTTTGAGGTTCCGATCGAGTACGGCAACCGCGGTGACTGTGCCTACCACGCCACTGGCAAAGACGCGGGCCAGTTCCGTTGCGGCGACTACTACATAATCGACTGCGCCAAGGACCCTCGATATGGACACCAAGTTTCCTGCGGTAACCCGCGTCCACGCTACGCTGTGGCCTGGTACTGCGAGTTCTAGAGGTTGGATAACCAATCTGATCAAGAGCGATCGGAAGGGTGGGCAAGGCGCAGCTTGAGATGTGACTACAAGTCTCCTGCCTCCTATAGATGTGGGAACACTGAGCCATTCTACGTAGAACCAATGAATGTATGAAGAAGGCTCTCACTATCGCTCTCAGTCTCACTCTAATTACCCTGTATGGCAAAGCGCGAAGAGCTGCCGCCTAACTTGGTCGTTCGCACGTCCCCTTCCGCCCGCCTTTTCGCCTGCCTTTTCGCCTGCCTTAATTTTGCCCACTAGAGCCGTCAGGTGCTCGCTTCTTAGCCAAGAGATCATAGAATATATATGTAGCTCACAATGGCTCTCGCTCAGCCTCTATCCCTAATACAAAGCTTATCCTGAAGACCTGGACGAAACGCACAATACTGTCTCCCTCAACATGCTCGCGTGGCTCACCCTCCTCATGGGCCTATCCATCAGTCTACTATTCGGCGCGACCACTGCCTCATCTGCCCAGTTCTTGAGCCCCGAGGCGCAGGCTAATCGCACCGCACATGGTCTGGTACGTATGCATTATGTTCTGGGACGCGGTGCTCTACTGACCTTATGTTAGCAAGCTGATGTGTTCACCAATTCGGTTCAGATCATCCTTGAGCGTTACTCGATTGCGGACTTCTACTGGTCGTTGTATCTAGGTCCTTATGGTGTGAAGATGAATGCCTGCAAACCAGGAGACTTCAAGCTCGGCTCGCAGATAGGTGATTTCGACTACGATCGCAACGACATCAACAACCCCCCAAACCCACCCGCGGTAAGTGAATTCATCGATTGCAGCTTGGAAGTGCACGTGAAACTGACCACAGCGTAGACGGAGCTACCTGTTCCCGAGTGGATGGGCCGCAAGGACTGCAACTGGAAGACCAACGGTCACGGTGATGTCGGTCAGTTCGTATGTGGCGACTGGATGATCTACGACTGTGAGCGAGATGCGAGTTGGAACGATGGAGCGATCTCATGTACCGGCCAAGGTTGGTCGTACCATCGGGGATACGCCTGCAATTTCTAGGCTGGGGCCTTTCGTGCGCTGCATAACTTGGCAAAAGAGTCTTTCGTCGCTTGAGTAATGTGGTGGACGGTCTTGGGATTGGGATCTTTCTGTCTGCAACAGGGCGGAACATTAGATTTCCTCTTAGAAGCCGGACAGCTAGTTACCATCTTAGACACTTAGTGAATCGAATTGCGTATCGCTTCTAGATACACATGCTTATATTCTACTTGTTTTACAGTGCGCTAGTAGGCAAAAGAAAGCGCTTTCCTATTTATTTGCTTATATAGTCTTAGTGTGTGTTATTTATCTCTTAAAAGAACTTTATATTTAATATACTAGTACTAGATAAACTAGATAATCTAAATAATTAACTAGATAACTTATTACTTATAATAGCTACTTAGCTATTTTTATTATATTTCTTTACTTTTTTTATTTATACTAATATTAAATAAAGATTTTATATTTAGCTAAAATAGCTAGTACTTACTTATATTATACTTTATTATTAAATATAGTATTTAAAATAGCTTACTTATAAAGTATTAGCTAAAAGCTTAGTAGTTAAAGTTAATAAACTAAATTTAATACTACTACTCTTTTAGTAATTAAAAAGTTCTTAGCTACTAAGTTATTACTTATAAAATATTAGCTATATATACTATATTTATATTTTTAGTATATATAATATACTTTAAATCTTTTTAAAAAAAAAAAAGTACTTTTTAATATTTTAAATTTTTATATAATATAATAGTATAGTAGTAAAACTTTTAAAAAAAATAAGTTTAAAAATAATAATAAAATAGTAATAAGTAAATTTTAACTTTACTATTTTTTTTTTTACTATAGTAAACTTTATAAAAAATAAATATATTATTAAAATATTAAATAGTAGTAATATACTATAAAAGCTAAGCTTAGTAGCTAAGTTAATAGTAAGTATATTAAAAGCTATAGTTATACGTATATAATATACTTAAAAAGTAGTACTTATAGTAGTTACTTTTTATATTTTTTTTTTTAACTTATACTTATATATAATTTTTTTTTTAGTTACTATTTACTTTATTTTATAGTACTATAATAATATAAAGTAAAATAAGCTACTTATAACTTTTATAGTATTAATAACTTTAATAAAAAGATACTTTTATAAATAAGAGAAATTATAAGTATAAGACACTGTCTCTTAAGAGTGTTACTGCTTACGTGGCAACTAATTAGTTCACTTCCGCTTACAGTACATAAACTCGTCCCGCTGCTCGAGCTAACTCCCCTCTCCCTAACGGCTCTCAAAATCAAGAAGCAAGTAGCACGTTGACTTCTACGCCGTTAAACATGCGGACGCTCGCCACATTGCTTGTCAGCCCAGTCACCATCTTCCTCGGCACGACTTCTGCTACCCCCATCAAGTACACCGGCGTACAGAGATCCGAAAATGGTACCGATTGGCGCCCCTCAGTGGGTATCCTGAGTACCAAGATCGACTTCATCGCTAAATACGAGGTAGGACTACTACGACTCCTCGGTCCAGATCCTCCTCCTCCGATCCTCCGGTACAGAGTACTATTGGCAAATGTACCAAGGCCCAGCCCTGGTATCTGTGGATCCTTGCGGCTACCCAGACCCCTTTAAGGTCGCGGATTTTAAAGGCGTGTACCATTACGGACGAGACGCGATTGACAACCCTCCGCAAGCTCCTGCTGTAAGTCATGACATCTCTTGCGCAAGTTTATGCCAGATCACAGAGATACGCTGTAGCTGACAGCACATTCTCAGATGGATCTCAAGTTATTGAAGTGGATGGACCATGATGATTGCGTGTGGAGAACGCAAGGTAACGGAGACGTTGGGCATGTAGTGTGTGGTGATTGGTTGGATATGCCCTGCGAGGTGGATGGTTCATACAACCAAGGCGTGTTGAACTGCCATGGGAGGTCTTTCCATCGTATGTACGCTTGTAGGTACTGAGCGCGGGTGAACGAGGTGCTGGTTGCAAGCGGGTCAACTTCGGGGTCGCGTCAGGGAAACTCGGGGGGCTGGTAGGCGCTTCTGATCGAGGCCCCACATTCCACAGCTTTGGGTACTCGCAGTGTGCACATTGCGATGGCGTGGTTTGCATGACCAGATATCCTGTTCATTAACATTTCCATGCGCACCTGACTATCGCTTGCCAACCTTTGAGAATTTCGAGGACAAGCCTTCGGCCTCGCGGTTGGGGGAAGAAGAGACGTGAGCTGGAGCGTGCGCGATCATCAATGACGACATTTACTAAGCCCGGAATGGTTAACATGCATAGCCCTCTTCCCGAGGTCGCGAAGTGAGTTCAGTTTCGACCTTTTCCTCATCGTCTACATCTTTGCCAATTGTACTTTTCGAATTCCCAGAATTCGCATACCCCGATACCCAGCGCACGAGTATCACATTAGTCGAGGTTAAAGTTTTGGCTTCTTCCGAGTATTCACTAGACTACGAGCCGAATGCGAGTATAGTATGATGCCGTATCGGTGCAGCCGAGGATGTCTTTTCGTCTTCGTCGATATGGTTGGTTGATAGTATCAAGTAGCAGGACATGAACAGGATGGTTATAAGGACGTCCAGAATTTCTGGCATATGAACTTCCCCCTCACAATCATCAGTGTCAACACCGGATCGCTTATACTTTTCGAGCTTTTTGGGATAATCTTTTTCTTCTTACGACCTACTAGCTGCCTCGCGATATGGAAGCTCCTCTATTCTATTCGTCCAAAGGGCCAGAAAATGCTACCGCCTTCGTCAACGGACGAGTATACACCGTGGACGATGCGCAACCATGGGTTGAAGCCTTCATCGTCAATCCCGACGGCAAGTTTGAAGCTGTCGGCTCGAACGAGGAGATCAGAACCATTGCTAAAAGAAGAGGACTCGTTCAGTACCAACTACAAGAGAAATTTGTCATGCCCGGTATCCACGACGCTCATACTCACCTCTTAGCGGCTGGATGCCAGCGCACTGGGGAAGCACACGTCGGCTGGGATAGCACCGACAAGACCCTCGCCAGCAACATCAAGTCAGCTTCCTGTGCCTGCGCTTTTTCAAATGTCATGGGCAACTGGATTATAGGCAACTTTTACCAGGCAAGCAACTTTGCCGATGGCATTCCCGACAGAAAATACCTCGATGAGCTGTACCCCGACGACCCCGTAATCGTGCGCGAAATATCCTGCCATCGAATTCTCGTGAATTCTGCTGGGTTGCGTGAGATGGGTATCGACGACGACGTCAAGGACCCGCCTGGGGGTTTCTTCTTTCGTCGAACTGATGGCACACTCACCGGAGAGATTGTCGAGGCTGCAACAACTCCAATCTGGCGTGGTCTACCGCGCACACCACTCAGCTATGCCAAGACTGTCATCGAGTTTGCCATGTCTGAATGTCATAGGTATGGCATTACATCCGTGCAAGAGGCATCGGCCAACACCGTCTATCTGCACGCCGTGCGTGAGCTGGAAGCGGAGAATCGCCTGCCTCTAAACATACACACACACATTGTTGCCGCACCGGAGAAAGCTCACGAGCGCGAGGAATCACTGGCAGCTCTGCTCAATGTTGCAGAAGCTTTTGAGAGCAAACATGTTCACACGAGCTTTGTCAAGTTCTTCCTCGACGGCGCTCCGCTTCCTCCACAGTCCACCCAATGCAATTTGAACGACCATGGAGCGCCCGATGCTAAGCATTTGCTGTTGAGCTACGACAAGCTACTCGAACAAGTTCTCAAATACGATGCTCGGAACATGACATGCAAGATCCACGCCGCAGGCGAGGGAAGCTTGCGGCTTGCGCTGGACGCCTACGAGGCTGTGCGAAAGAACAACCCCAACGGTCCCAAGCACGAGGTTGCGCATTGTAATGCAGTCCATCCAGGTATGTGAAGCCATCCCTGGGCATCCTTCGCGAGATCTTCATGCTAGCAAACTAACTTATGCTGTAGATGACATCCCACGGATCGCACGCCTGGGCCTTACCGCCGAAATGTCCCCGGCAATTTGGCACCATCCCATTGTGCAAGCAGCGCCCCATCTGCTCAAGTGGCCCTTCAACGATATTCTGGCTACGGGCGCTCGTATGACGATTGGCACGGATTGGATCTTGACTCCCAACCCGAGTTTGTTCGATCCACTTGCACACCTGGTGGAGAGACTTGAAGTGCCTGAAACACCAGCCCATAAGGGATTGAACAAAAGGCTGGTAGCCGCTGCAACGCTCTGCCGTATGATCACGTTGGGAGGTGCAGAAGCGGTGGGAAGAAGTCGCACGCAGGGCAGCATTGAAGTTGGGAAGATGGCAAACTTCATTGCTGTTGACCAGGACTTGAGTCAGGGAGAGTTTGCTGGAGCTACAGTCTTGAAGACTTGGTTTGAGGGACGACAGGTGTATAGTTCTGTGCCGGGCCAGTTGGGGTTGAAATGTTGATGGCTTGGCCTTCTGTAGATTAGCCCCGCCATCAGCGCATTTCATTTCCAGCAATGAAGAGATCCGCGACTTTGGCTATCCTCGCCTCAGTGATTGGCATCTTCAGTCTCAATCTTCTCTTCTTCATCGACTTCTCCAACCAGTGTGTATCCTTGAGGTTCCTTCACAGCCGCAACGAATATAACGCTCCCCACGATCAATGCCGCACCAGCGAACTTCCACCATCCCGGCTCCAGTCTCCATACAATCTTATCCGCTAACATAGCGAACACCACCTGCAGGTTTACTATGTGAAGCGCTCTCTTCGAATCGCCGGTCATCAAGCTCGCTGCCAGGAGCCAATGCATAGCGAACCCCAATATGCCCAACACGCACACGAACAGCCATCCTACGGCGGTAGATGGGAAATTCAAGCCTTGTTGCTGTATGATGAGCGATGCGCCGCTGAGTAGCGTACATATGGGGGCAAAGTATGCAACCGTTGTCATCGGGTGTGCGTGCTCTCCTAGACACGACATCGTTAAGAAAGAGACTGCGCCGCCGAAGACACCGATGAGTGCCGCAGCAATGGCCAGCGCATGTTCTCTAGGCGTATTCGTTATATGAGCGCTCCATGGCTGCAATACACAGAGTACGCCAATGACCGCAATTAGAGCAGCGAGAATTTGAGCGACAGAGCAGCGCTGCTGACCTGGTAATAAGCCGAGGAGAAGGGCAGCGAGAATTGGCGCGAGGAAGTTGATCAGTGTCGCCTCAGCTAATGCGAGATAGCGTAGAGAGACGTAGAAGCCCCAGATACCGAAGAAACCCGCAACGCCTCTTACGATGAGTAGAGGGCGCAGCTTGGGAGGACCGAATGCACCACCAGGAATGGCTGTCGGGGACAGTAATATGTACGTCCATGACATAATGGTGATTATCGACATCATTACAATGAGTATCTGGAGAACATAAGTATTTGCGTAGATGGGCGGGTAGCATATTCCCATACCTCGGAAGTACCGACTGTTGTGGTGCCTGAGCCGCCGCTACGCTGCGTTCCCAGGATGCGCCCCAATGTCGCCAAGATGGTGGAGCATACTTGCGCCGAGAGCATAAGAAAAATACCGGCATTATTGTGAAGGAAAAGATCGGCGCTGCTCGCAACACCACAGATTCTGTTTGTTATTGATGTAGCTGAAATCATGGTGTTGTGATGGGGAAGGTACGGAAAGCTCTCCGATGGAAGACGAGCTCGAAATGCAGGAATGTGAGACTTTACGTGTATTTGATGCGTTTCACGCCTCCTTTCAGCACGACCTTTTCAACTGCGCAGCGAAATAACTCTTGAATTCTTCACCCTTGGTCGCGTAGATTAAAGAAGGAATTATGTGCCTTGAAACTCAACAATTCGGCGTTGGTGCGCTCTGCCGCACGTGCATCAACGAATTTCGGTTTGCGCAAAAGCTGCATCATGATGTTTCTGTCAACATACTCAACAGGAGGTCGTTCCATCTGCCTCAACCGCGGTTGACGATGAAGTTGAACTTGTCAATTACCACCTCGTTAGCAAAGACGAGGGTCCGAAATGTATATCCAGCCCACTGCCAATAACGGGACCCCAGCCATCGTTGCAGCATCGAGCAAAAGTCCTACATGCGCCAAAAGGTTATCGCTAAATGTGTGCGACACTCACTATGGCTGTGAGCCTTCACCAGTGGCTTCTCATACCTTCTCTTGGCCTTGGCCCCGTCCTTGGGCAGAATGCGTGCTATCTTCCCATGCCTCCTTCGTGATGCGCCAGATCCACTCATTCCCAAAGAGCTTATCTTTTATTCCCTCAGCCGGGAACCCGAACTTCTTGTTCATCAACCCCTTGAACGCCGTATTAGCATCTACACAAGCTATGTGTATCTCATCCATGCCTAGGACAGCGAAGCCATAATCAATGACCATACATAACGACTCATAGCCGTAGCCTGAGCCACGATAAAACGTGTCCAACATCAAGCCTGCGTCGCCAATCAGCTTGCCATCAGTCTTTCTTCTGCCAATCCAGCCCAAGCCGCCGGTGCCGACAGTCTTCCCATCTATCTCGATAGCGATGTTGGCACGCTGCAGTGGTAGATCGACGACCTGCCATTGCTTGATCAAATGCTCAATGGCGTCACTACTGTCAAGACCGGCACATGACTTGTCGTGCTGGACATTGCGATAGTCGGTGAAGAGTCGTAGGAGTGCAGAAGCGTCGTTCGTGTTAGGAAGGCGGAGATGCAGTTGGGGAAACGTAAGCGATGTGATACGTAAGTCGCTTTCACCTTCGGACGATAGATTCGTCGAATGTGTGTAGAAGACGGTACTACCGGTAGCGACAAGCGCAGGGTATTCAGTCCCTGCAGGCATGGTCTCGGGGTTTCGACGGGCTGGGTAACACTCAGAGAACCGGAGGTTTGCGCAATCGACTAGTGTGGTGTATGCAGATGGGTGCGCATACATCAGCTTCTTCGTCGATGCAACGTACGTTGGGCGTGATTGTGCCCGCTTCCGATGACGTGACGGCGTTCATCCGCGTTGACTTTAGGTATGATGGCAGCCAACAGATCAAGGCCTTGTTTGTTTCTGCTGAGTAGACTGACTGCTGACTGCGATCACAATACTTGCCGTAGTCGGTGAAGCTCGGTGAGGCTCCGACGAGGGTATTCCTATGGGTGATGGTGTGCGGCACATTTGCGGCATGGGGCTTGGTGCCTCTACGCTATCCTGGAAATGGAAAATTGCACGTGGCCCCAGCTCAAACGTGAAAACAAAGGAGATGACGGCACCTGCATGCTTTAACACCACCTTCCTCCTTGTGCATATGCCGGAGTGGAGTGTATGCAAACATCATCTCCAAGGTTCCAGAGCCCGATAGGGCTTGCTCTTCCACCAAAAACATGCTGTGGGTAGCTGGCAAAGGGTTTTAGGTCAGCTCAATTCTAGCTTTCACCATCGTGCTGAAGCCTGTACATATCAGAGCTCACGACAACTTCAACGACGTACAACGTCTTGCATTACAATGTCTCTTCTCTGACCTTTGTACCAGGTTGTCCACATTGGGCTGACATAGTAGCGGCTATTGCACGCATGCTGGACGAACGGAGAGTGGCGGTGTCAGAGCATCGCTAGGTACCAGATTATCGCGTCGCCATCCCCAACAGACTACGTATATGTACACCCATTCGTTTGATGCCTGTCGCACGAATCCCGGGGTACCAGACGCCGTGTGATCATCGCCAAAATTTGTCTCGCATTCGCATTAGACTAGAGATAAACTACTGCGCGACTATGCGTGGAACTCATTTCCTCTACACGACCGCTGTGGCAGTATACTGTGATTCGAAGCAACGTGGATGGTGAGATGGGTCACAGTCTTGCTACTATAGAAGGATTGGCTCTCGCCGCAAGGGTGTCGGCTCAGATGCACTGAACGCGCAACGCAGATCTTCCAGTCGCCACTTGCAAGACAAGATACACTTTCAAAGAGATCTGTCAATGGAAATTGTCGAGGCTAAACCTGTAAAACCGCCTACAGACTTCCATTGCGTCGCTTATCTGAGTATGTGCTTCGTCTCTAAGCATGTCTTTAGCTGACAGCGTACAAATCCTTTGACGATGACGATGATGATGTTGAGGCCCTTCTTGTGGCTTGCAGGGGGCTTCTGATTCAAAGAAGCATCGGAAAAAGTAAGACATAGTCTACAGACACGGCATCCACTTGGCTAACAGCCATGATCGCTTGAGGTGATGATGGTCGCGGTGCAGCTGCAGGAAGTAGACATGTTCCAGCATTTCCTACACCGCCGTATATAAGACTCAACCTCTGCGTCTATTCTAGCTAAAGGATTCTTCAGTATCGACCGTCTGATCCAGAGTACATAAGATCATTTTCCACTGCATCCCGCAAGAAGTCATTGCCTTCAACCCCAGCTTCTGATTACTTGTGGAAAGACTCAACCAGAGTTTAGCCAACAAGGTGGCCGCATCACTATGGCCGTCACAAGTTCACAACAACAGCGTGCGCTCATTCTTGATATCGGCGATGTGCTGTGTCACTGGTCTATCGAAAATCTCACTGCCATCTCTCCTCAAAGTCTCCACGCCATCACCCGATCGCCAACCTGGAGCGAACTGGAACGCGGCTGTATTAGCGAGACAGAAGCCATCCGAGCTATCAGCAAGGAGCTCTCTCTCGATCCTGACGCCATCGATACCGGGCTCATGGAATGCCGCAAGACATTGCGCGTCGACCAAGAGCTCACATTCCAACTCAAAGAGCTCAAAGCTGAGTTAGGTGGCCGTCTCAAGGTTTATGCCATGAGCAACATTGCCAAGGAACATTTCGCCTTTGTCAAGACCGTACTATCCGACTGGGATCTGTTCGACGGCGAGTTTTTGTCCTTTGAGGTTGGCATGACGAAACCTGATCTACAATTTCACCAGCATGTTCTGGATAGCCTCAACTTGAGCGACCCTTCTTCCGCGATCTTTGTGGACGACAAAGTCGCCAACGTCAATGCCGCCCGCTCCTTCGGGATTCATGGCATCGTCTTCGACTCTTCGACCGCTCTTATTCGTCAGTTGCGTAACCTTTTGATGGATCCTGTTGCCAGGGCACGCCGCTTCATGACCGTGAATGCGCACAAGCACACATCGTGCATTCAGGATGTCGCCCCCGTGATTTTTGATCACTTCGCCCAATTCCTCATACAAATTGAGTTGAATGATGATAGCGTCATCAGTCTCTCACCACCCGGCGCTTCCAACGCTGATGTCAAATCGGACATCCGACAGGCCCGTAGCCAAGCCAAAGCATGGAACTTCTTCAATGGCCCACCAGTCGGCACAACGAAAACGTGTAAGTAGAATCGATGAACAGTTGTGGTATATGTGCTGACTTCATACGCCTGAACCTAGACCCTGATGATGTCGACGATACAGCTCTCGCCTTTCTTGCGTTCTCTCCACCTGCAGCATCTGCCAATCCGATCTTGGACCGTATCGTCGAGAACAGGCACGACAAAGACGGTCTTATCATGATCTATCTTGGTGGCACGAGGCCCCGTGTATGCCCGTTCATTATGCTCAACGCCGTCCGTGCCCTCTATAGATACGGACGCGGCGCAGAAGTACAGCCCGAGCTCGAACACATTCGTCGCGTCCTTCTGAAAGGCGGCCACATCGATGGATCGGAACACTATCTTGCCAGCGAGACCTTTCTGTACTTTCTGGCGTGTCTCATCGAAGATAATCCCACTGCACCTGAGGTCCAGTCGCTACGTAAGCCAACGGTTGAGGCCTTACGTCAACGCGTCAATCGCCCCGGGGATTCTTTCGTCCTCGCCTCACGTGTCTTAGCATGCCAGAAGCTCGATGTGGAAACCCAATCTGACCTGGCATCTTTGAAAGAGTTGCAGGAATGTGACGGAGGCTGGGAACTGGCGTGGATATCTCGTTTCGGTAGGAGTAAGAAGATGATTGGGAACAGAGGAATACCTACGGCTTGGGCTATCAAGGCACTGGAGTACGAAGCCCAGCCATAGTTACATGAGAATGCTCTGCCGGCAAAAGGTCGACATTATAGAATAACACTTTGTGTTAAAATTATCTTATCACGGTCAACGGTCTACTACTGAACTCAGCTGATCCATCAACTCAAAAGAGTCGATATAATGTCCCATACACGGCGACGGCGGTACATCACTGTATACCGACAAAGATGTGCACCCACTGATGAATACCTACACTGCCGATTGACACGGAGGTGAAAGATGTACTTATGAAGGTTGTTCGCTCTTCCATCACGCTCTTACTATCGCACTCTCACTATCAGTGACCAGCAGACAGATACAATCACAATTTTCGACATCCTAATCGCACCCTCAGCACCATCATACACCTCTCGGCCTTTGCAGTCGCACGAAATTAACCATGTCTACAGGATCTACTGGCGAGCGATTCAAGTACCCTGATGACGAATGTCTAACAGCGTACACCAAGGCTTTGGAAAAAGGTAGACTGCTGCATACACAGGCTCATTCTGACCAACCCAGCATTCCCCGGAGCGAGTTCCAATCCGTCTCCGACATTGAAGAGTGGGGCTATGTGCTAAGTGCTGAAACCGAACGGATAGGGATTATGTGTTCGGCGCAACATGTGCTCGAAACTACCAGGAACGGCGAGACTTACCTGCCCACCGATGCCTGGTTCCTCAATAATATATATCTTGATGATGGCATGATCGAATCGGCGGCTAACTACGCGCCTCACGCGTTGGCATCGGGCTTGGTGAAGTTGGTAGACCAGCCGGCGCGCGCAGTGGTACCTACGCTGTTACCCAAACTATGCCACTGGAGCGACATCGCATACCTCACATGGATGCATGTTACTCGCACTGAATCACCAACGCCTGTATTGCGCACCGTCTCTCACTACGGTGACAGTGTTGCGTCTGAAATGGTAGTGCAGCATGTAATATCTGGAGTACAGCCGCGCAAATCTGGGCCTTATCTCGAATACGAGTTTGATGCAGACTCAGACGAAGGTTTAGCGATACTTGGGACGCCTGAAGGAGCTGGTACCGCCTACCTACTGATACAACATAGGGAGGGGTTGGGTCGTCGGGTTGTCGATAAGATTGTTGCTTCTCAGCTCGCGGATCTGGACTCTAGGCACTTGCAAATTGTGTTTCACATCAAAGAGGCGGAGAATGTAGATGGACACGTCATGTAATTGAACGTAGTCTGGACGCATCATGTAGTTGATCGTAGTCGGTAGATCGACTCATCTTGTAATTGAACGTAGTCGGTTACTGATTGATATTCGATAATTCGAATTTGTCGTCGCACATTGTTCGGCTCACACCGTGCATTGACCTTCCACACTCTCCCCCTTGCATCTGACAACACACGATCTAGTCATCTTGGCTTATCCTCTCCGCCATGACAGCTTGGTTTTTCTCGTTGGCATGTGCAAACTCCCTGTATCTCTTCTCCTCATCTGACTTGCTCGCCCTTACAACTGTTCGGTTCTCTTTGTTGAGCCCCATGCAGAGCCTCGGGTTCTCGTAGAACATAATGTCGATTTGCTCCAGTGTACGTCCGGAAGTCTCAACGCCAAAGAAGTATGTGAGAGGTACAAAGGACGCGCAGACAGCTGCCCAAACCCAGAAGTAATGGCCGCGGATGTTGTCAAGACCGATCGGGGTGACCATGACGACCACGAAGTTTGACATCCAATGCGAGAATACGCCAACCGCTGTTGCCTTGTTGCGGACACGGAGAGGTTGGATTTCGGCTGAGTAGGACCATGATACGGGCAAAATGCCGAGAGTGAAGCAGTCGAGATACAAGAAGATGAAGGCTACAGCTGCTGCCGCGCTAGCGA
This sequence comes from Alternaria infectoria, assembly GCF_024043175.1. Lineage (NCBI taxonomy): Eukaryota > Fungi > Ascomycota > Dothideomycetes > Pleosporales > Pleosporaceae > Alternaria > Alternaria infectoria. The sequence goes on from NW_026250690.1 coordinate 763,589, forward strand.
AGCTGTTTTTCGCCAGACATCCGGCGATAATAGCCATGCATGCTGCGCAACCGGCTGACGAGCCCATGACTGACCATCGACGCCCGATCTTGTCGATGTAGAAGTAAGGTGGCCAAGAGAACACGGCATACTGAGTGAAGGCCACGGAGGCAAGGATGAGAGACATGCTTGGAGAGTAATCGAGGTACTGCTGGAAGATGTAGGCGAGATAGTAGCACAGCGCGTTGATACCGCTCCACTGATTCATCATGTAGGGGCCCATTCCGAGTACAACACGGTGTAAATTGCGGGTCTTAGTGGCGTTGCTAAAGACTTCGCCCCAGGTGGGTTCCTCTTCGCTGCTCTCTGCCGCGATAGCGTCGAGAATCTCCTGGAGTTGACCTTGCACTTCTTCGTCGTCCAGAGGCTTGTCCAAAAGCCGGCTGATAGTGTGTTTCGCCTCGTCAATCCTTCCACGCGATGCAAGCCATCTCGGTGTTTCGCACAGGAATGGGCAGAGCGCCAAAACCATGAGCGAGAAGAGGATCTGGCAAGCGACAGGAAATCTCCACTGCAGTGAGCTTTCGGCGTACAGTGTCGCAAAGCAAAGCCAAGAAGCGACTGCGACACCGATGATGATCAGAGCGGACTGTACGACGAGCAGCGAACCACGGTTGTGCGCAGGCAATGTCTCCGATTGTAGAATTGGCACCGCAACCGTTGACAGCCCGACGCCGATACCGCCAATGATGCGCGAGACAAACATCTGCCAGTAGTCGAAGCTGGCGGTCTGTATAGCAGCACCGATCACGACGATGAGGTTGGCGAGGATGATAGAACGCTTGCGTCCGATGCGTTCACCGAAGACGAAAGCCACGACAGCACCGAGCGCGCATCCAATATCGTAGATAGCGGTAACTAATCCAGTCATCGTTGGGTTCGGGTTGCCGAGGGTATCCTTGAAGCGCTGGCCACCCAAGATACCGCCGAAAAGTCCTTGATCATCTATAGTCGCGTTAGATATCGAACCAAAATGTAAAGTGAGTTGCTTCAGGCTTACATCCGAAGAGAAGGAAGTCAAGGCCAGAGGTCAATAAAATGACTGCGATGAGGCTCTTGCCTCTTAGTTCAAACATGATGAAGAAGACCCTGAACCCAATAGTCTGGTAAGCAGGAAGGGACTGCAGAACAGTATGATCGTGAGCCAAACATGTGGGCCGCAATCATGTATCCTTTATACTCGCAACCCCGTAGAGATGTGCACCGGCATCTCCTCATCCAGTTTAACGTCGATGCTTCTAATGTAGCGCGAGGTATCCATGTGGAATTTCTTAGCGGACCGTGTCCGGGGAAATTATGGATATGCGGGGAAGCAAATGCGGAGGTGAGGAATGTCAAAGCTTGCGCGAGAACAAGGCTTCGAACAGATACATTCATGGCGTTGCATCTGGGCTGAAGTCATGCTAGCTGGGCCGGCTGGGCGAGAATGCGGGGTTCCGCTTTAGGAAATGCCGCGTCCTGAGTGCGGAAGGTTTGCCGCGATTGAAGCACCAGGTGATTTCGCTGGTTCCTGTCAGCCGTCAGGATGAACTCCAGGTAGCACAAATGATGACTCGTACTGTCTTGTTTTTTTTTTGTTGATGGAATGTCGCATCGTACAAGCCTGGACTGCCATATCATCAGCTGTCAAGCCAAGGGTCTCGAAAACGTGCGAACGATTTCGCGATGCGCGTAGGGGAGGCTTATGTCCGTGATCAGAGCCTCGGATCGGAGTACTGCGAGGACAGGGGTGAATACCCGTGCATGATGCCCGGGCATCTGGGAGTATAGATAAAGATTTTAAGCTCCCTGCAAGATTTGGTTGACAGAGATGATGGATTCGCTTTTCCTGAAATATCAACACGTCGAGTGGATTCGATATACGCAGATGAGAATGTGGAAAAAGACTTCGGGAGAGTATTTGATAAGTAAGAGTACATCTCAGGTATGTGTACCGTGCTTGTACATCACCTTCATGCCGCGGCACAACCCTCCACAATGAGACTCATGAGGATTGCCGCAAAAGATAATCTTGACGCTCGTGCTCCTTTCCAGTTCCACCGTCTGGTGGCATTCCCACATTTTCACGGAGCGTGTAGTTCTCTCATTCCAGCTCACCTAACATTTCTCTTGTCGCGCTCAAGCTCTTGGTATCTCCGTAGATCGCCGCGATCAGACTTCCATCGATTTTCGGGAATTCGCGTTGGAGCACTTCGACGTTATCGTCATCATCGTCTTTTCTTCCTGCGGCCTCGTAACTCTGCATGACCTCAATTTGGTGAGAGCGGTCCTGTCCGGTGGGAAGTGCCATCTCCGTAGCTGTGCGACGAGGTGGTAGACCTGGTGGGACTTCATCTTGTCCAGGGTAGGAAGACTGATTTGGATAAGAAGGCTGAGGCTGTTGTTGCTCATGGTAGGGTTGCTCAGAGAGCCCATGGGGTTGGGACTGCATGAATGGGTTGTGCGATTGGGCTTGGCTTGGCTCTTGGCTCCATGGAGAGGTATCCTGGTGTTGAGGGGGGTATTGCGCATACGGCTCTTGAGGAGGATGTTGGCCTAGCGGATTTGGGGGTGGCTGTTGAGCATACGGATTCGGAGGCGGGTCTTGCGCTGGTTGGTAGGCTTGGTAGGGGTTGTGGCTCGGGTTGCTCTGGCCTTGTTGGTTTCCTTGGTCCGCCCACGGGTTGTCGTTGTGGTTGGAGGCCATGACTGCAATCTGTGTACTGCTCGATGTTCGTGTGATAGGGATTTCGAGGGTTCGAAAAGGAGTGCAGCGCGCTTGTTTGGCAAGCAGGAAATCTTTGAGGCTCAGGGCTGACTGTTGGCTGACGAGTACGTGAAGGCGCGGTAGACGATGACGTACGCTTAGCGCACGTGCCTCTTCGCCCCGCTTCAACCAACAGATCCTTGGAAGCCAGGCGCGTACTTGCTGCGAGGTCTAGAGGAACTTCGTACACTGGACCACGGGTCGTATGTCAAAACTCCGTTGTCAAGACAGTCGCCTCGACTTCCACCACCATTGTGCTCCGTAACCATGTTCAGGGTGACAAGTAATCAGCGCGATGTGTGCAAGGAGCCTCGCCGGAAGCGGACACCCCTTGCATAACGCGGGCTGCTCCTTCAAGGTGCTTCTAAAGTACTATATATGAGCACGCCAGGTAGGATGCGTGGTTGTATCTTCATACTCGCTGTATGAGAGCACATCCTCTCCATCGTTGCAGTCATGGCAGCGCTGAGCTTTCAGCCCTTCGTCCTCCGTTCGTTCAACGCGCCACTAGGTGTTGACTTCCTACGCAACTTGAGTGCCAAGATCTCGCCTTTCTTCGACTGCGAGCGCGCTCGATTGTTTGCGTATATCAATGCTAATAAGAAAAGCACTTTATGGAAAGAGATGAGAGAAAAGAGGCTGGAGGCCAAGAGGCGTGGTAGGCGATGTCGTGCATCTTGCTCGCCCTGTTGAGCAGGCTAACAACATATAGAGAAGCAGCAACAACGCGCCGAAGAGAAAGAAAAGCAGAAGAAAAACAATTCAAATTGTAAAGAAAGACACCGCGAAGCACAAATGAAACTCAAAGCCAAGATCTTGCAGAAGAAGTAAAGTAAGTCCATGTCTAGCGGAAAACCATCGCCCGTGACGTTCATACATCAGCAAGATCATATTGTTGACGCTCGGCAGGCGGTAGTAATACCAAAACTCGTTAAGGTCTCAATTTTCGCGTCAGATGGCGTCATTGCTCCTAACATTAACCCGAACACAATGGATGTACAGACTGCGCTCAAAGTTCTAAAAACTCCAAGGTTATTCCAAAGCTATGCCAGCCGCTTCAACATGTAGCCAATGTCTTACTCCAGGAGGTGGAAGGAGTAATGATGAAGATACATTGTTTGGTCGCACGCCCAGGTAGAGTGGGAGGATCTGTCTCTGCGTTACATCGTCCTGCGTCTCTCTAGTGCAATTCCGTTGGTTCTCTCCACATCTACTTAGCAACGTCAGTGAATGCAAATGAAAAGTGTGATGAACTGACGAACCCAGACTCCTGCATCCCCTTGCGCTTCTATTTTTTACCAGACGCCATAATAGTAAACCGGTCGGTGGGCACGTTACGAGTAGCGTGACGAACGCAATGATGGCTTCGGTGGACCAGGAGGGCATGTTGACTAATACTCGAGATTGATTGAGGTATGAAGGTAGCAAGGTATGGAGGTAGTAAGGTATGAACCTTAGAAGATAACAAGGTACGAAGGTAACAAGATATATAGCAAGGAGCTAGGACCCTCTGTAAGTCTTGAGGCATCTCGGTCGGTCTGGATGCGAGATCATGGCATCAATTGTATACAAGTCAGGTTCCGCATCATTGGCTGGAGAGGGAGAACAGCATCACGTGTCATGTTTTGGTCCTAGCACATCTCTGATAACGCAGAGCGCTTTGACCTTAACCTCGAAACTAAACTTCCTATTCCTATTGATTCGATGCCCCAGTAAGAAGTTTACTCTCTGGTTTTGCATGATTGGCTTGTCGGGCTGTGGCTTGCATGCAGTTGCCAGTCGCAATGGGGACTAGCTCAACATACTCAGGTTTCGCGTCATTGGTCCACGGGTGCATCTCCAGTCCAGCCGCCTGCTCAGCAGCTAGTATATGAGCATATGCCTGTCTCTTCACCACTGCGCTCCTCCTCTTCCTCTGTCCTGTATATCTAATTACCTACTCGACTCCAGTTCGCGATCAATCTGCGCGATCGTGACGCCCAACGTCCACCAGAATGGCGAGAGTGCTCGCAGGGCGAATTCCCGACGAAGTCTGGGACTCTCATAAGCTTGTTATTGGAGAGTTCTGTATTGGGGAGGATAGAAAGCTCTGTGGTCAGAACGGCGTCATGGACCTCATGACTAGACGTTATGGATTTTCGCCTACGTACGTCTACACACCTGCATGAACTATTTATATTGCGTTAAGCTCACTTTCCCCTAGGAAGTCACAGTACGAAAGTAAGATTGCCTCCTGGGGCATGCGCAAGAAGATCACCGAAAAGGAATGGAACGCTATCCTACCTCGTGTGCAGGGAAGAGAAGAACGTGGTCGGCAGACCCACGTTACTTTCAACGGTGTTCTTGTCGATGGGAAACGTATAGGAAGAGAGCTTGATCGCCGGCGTTCGAATTCAAGCATGCGCCAGAGGTTCATACAAGGTATGACATTTTGGACTTACTGCCATACCTAATTACCAAGCTGATGTTCACAGATCCCGGAACGCCACCAGGTTTTGAGATAGGATCTCCACCACCCACCGCCGATACGTCTACCGATACAGGTATGATGGACATCAGCCAGTCATCTGTACAATTCATAGCAAATGAAGCGAAAGAGTTCCATCTGGTGATAAGGAGAACGCAAGAAGGACATGAAGAGGCATCAGCGCAATCAAATTTCCACAGCCTTGCGGAGGTGCCTGGGACGAACAATATCCCTCCGGCTCCAATACGCCTTGACGATTTCTCTTGGGGACTCCCGGCTACCGACTTTGAAGTTCAACCACACCATCGAGATCCCATCACCTTTGAGATGGTTCAATCTTCGTTCGATCCAAAAGATGAAGCTACCTTCATGAGCAATTTTACCTGCTGCGAACTCATCCTCGGCTCTCTTCATGACCTGCTCCGACATTTTGAAGAAACCCACGCAAATATTCCATCCGCGAGGGCAACGACAGTGCGCGAGGGGGGTCTGGAGTCATGAAGGTATAGATATTAGCTATGACGAAGTGACTTTTGATCCTCAAACTATACCCAAAGGGTCAAACCTCATTTCAAGGATTTGTAACGCATATCAACCTTGATAATAATGATAATACATTCTATCAACTCACTCTAGCGCGCTACGGTACCTACGTAGGCGTCGTGCACGTTAAGCAAAGCGTTCTAAATCTTAATAAGAAGAGGAGTTTAGAAGGTAAAGATGCCAGTAGAAATAGCTTATTAGCAATATACCAAGCATTTTCACAACACAAAGGAAGCTGTTCCCAAAAGAGCAAGATCCGTTGCTAGTAGACAAAAGAGCCTGAGTCCAAAGATTGTTTTCCTAATAATGCTCTACAACGACAAGAGGTTTCTTCTTCGCCGTTTGCGTAGACTATGCGAGGAGCCGCCGTGACATGAGATGAGATGCCAACGACCCCCGCTATCACAGGTTCGTAAGTTTACAAATGAACTTATGCTCCTCAAACCAGCTTCTCCTTCTGCTTCTGGAACCGTGCTGATTTATCAAGATCATTCATCAAGGCTTTATCCCGAGCCGTCATCATATTGCGCTTTCCCTTACGTTCGTTTCGTTCAGTCTTGCTTGGCCTTGGCGGTACTTCCGGTTTCTGTTGAGGCTGATCGCGTCGAATGGCTTCATTTCGAGGAGCCAATGCCTCCGGTGCAGACTTGGGCTTGAAAGAACGAGGTGGCTTAGGTGGCGCTTTTTGGTTCATTGAATCTTGGTCGGGTCTGGTGTGAGAGGATGAGAGTGATGATAGGTAGTGGGGTCTTGAACGGCTTGATCCTACTCCCAAGAGATCATCTCGAAGCCAATAATACAACGCAGGGTCTTCTTCTACATATGACTGGCTGCGTGTTTGATCTAAAACCACAGGTTCTCCATGCATGGGAGCGTATGGATTGATGGCTTGAGGTGGGAGCACATCGAACTCATCTGAATGAGTGTACGGTCTCCGTTTTGAACCTTCTCTGCTATCATCTCTTATATAGTGCGGCTCTTGTACGGTATCCAGTAAATCGAGAGCCTTCGGAGCGTGCAAAGGTGAAGCTAACGCAGGATCGGGATGACTTTGGTGGCTACTTGGTCGTGATCTGCCACGATTCTGACGAGACGAATGGCGGCTATGCCTACTGTAACTGGCTCCTTCGGCTCTCTCGTTCCTGAGCCCGGCCATTCCATCGTTCTCATAGCTTCTCAAACGATGAGAACCACTCTCTGATCTTCCGTTCAAATCACCACCGGGACTGATGTACCCAAATCCACCTGTGCGCCTGTGCGGTGCAGCACCTTCTTGCCTATGATGCCGAATTTGTGAAAAACACCAACGCGGATGGCAGAGGAAAAGGAGCGCAGTATCTAGCCTTCCGCCTTTGGTTGAGTTAGGTGTCGGGAACATGTCACAGCCCATGGAGCCCGAGTTCTTGATGATGATTTTCGTCTCGCCAACAATGTAGATGCCATCGTTCCGGACGGAAGCAAGTTCAGGATGGCGTGACGATGAAGTACGGCGCTTTGAGTCCGGCATCTTGTGTGTACAGAGACATCAGAAAAATTACGAGGGATGCGCAGATACACATTCAAAGTTCCGTTGTGTAACGCGTCTAGACATGGGCGTTTGCACCCAACTGTTGGCGGTGAGCGATAGAGGTATGAGGAACACAAACACCTATGTCGTACGTTTATCCGTCGAAGTGCTAGGTTTAGCACTCCATCGTTTGATCTTAGCATACAGTGACGTTTGCGCACAGGTGGCATTGCGATATTGGCTCGGAATTTCGGATTCCAGAAGCGGGTAGTTATATTGGGTAGAACGAGGCCACGCAGCGAACACAGGAAGGGAAAGCCTTGATCGTGTTTCAAGCTATCATCAATCATCAATCCATGACCGTATGATCTCATGGATACGCAATCTAGCCCGAACAGCCTGAGCCTCGTAGAGCGAACAAACACGCCCCATCAACGTAGTATGTTCCTTTAACTCGCGGTGGGAGAATTTACGCAGGCTCCTCGGTCTTCGCTCGCTTGCCCTCAGCACCACCATCATCAACCTCCAGCTTCCTCTTGCTACTACCGGCGTCATTTGACCCTGAAGCTGCCGGTGCAGGCGCCTTGACCTTCTTCTTCACCATGCCCGAAACATCGTTTGCGCTCTTGGTAGCTTCCGCAATCTTTGCCTTTTGTGTTGCTGCATCTGCTCCCAACAGCCCACCTAGGAGCCCCTTGAACACCGACGAGTCGATGCTGTCGAACTCCTGCTTGTTGGGATCTGACTTGAGGTCCACAAGACGGGTGTTGAGATCCTCGAGCATGCCCTTCTTGTCTTCGATGATGGCTTGCTTCTCCTTCTTCTGCTCTGGCTTCAGTGCGTCGGAGCTGAGTGATGCTTCCTCCTTCTTCAAGCGCGCTTCCAGACTTTGTATAGCGAGGTCTGTTTGTTCAGCAGCCTCCTTCCGCAGATCCCAGTTTATGCCATCCTCATCCTCTTTTCCTTCTTCCTTCTCAGCAGACGCTTCGGTCGTCTGTCCAGTCTGATCTTCCCGTACTTTCGAAACGGATGCGAATTCGAGCGCGAGGGATAGCGAGTAGTGTGCCTCTGTGACATTCTCGTGCTCGAAGGGGTATAGTTCCTCTTGTAGTGCAAGCGCTTTGCGGGCGTCGGATATGGCGTCGTGAAATCGTTCGTTCTCGAGCGAGATCTCGACGAGGAAACCGTGGCAGTCCGCGATGCGCTCCTTGATGACGCGCGCCTTCGGGCTCAGCTCCGCCTTGCCTTTACCCTTGTCTGAAGCGTCTCCTTCTGGGGCGTCTAATTGCCTCTCATACAGGACGCGGGCTAGCTCGAAGATCTCGTACGCGTTTCCGAGGTCGTCATCGTCCTCCTCTTCTTCACCATCCTGCATGTCGTCGTCTTCATCCTCGGAATCAGTCCAGTTCTCGTCGCCCTGAAGCTGGAAGAATGGCGTCTCGCCTACTGGCTTCTCCTTCTGCTCAGGCTTTGCGGCGCTTGCACCTTCACCCGCCTCAGCTTTCGCGGCCTTCTTTGCCTTTGGCTTCTTCTTCTCCTCTTTTGCCACCTTGTTGCCTAGCACATCGCTCTTGGCGACTGCCGACCTGTAGAGCGCGCGCCCGTAGTAGAAGAGGAGCTCGGCGTTCTCAGGCGCCATCTCGCCGTTGAGTTCAGCTTGGATCTCGACGGCATCGGCGTAGTGTTCGGCAGCGGCGTCGTAGTTCTTGGTCGAGTAGTGGATAGAAGCAGCCTGCGACAGCTCTCCCATCTTCTCTTTCGTTCTGGGCATGTCTTCAGTCTCGGTGACGGTCGCGAGCGGTTCAGTTGCAGGGTCGGCCATTGCGTGAGATTTGTCGTGTTTGTGTGATATATTCAGCGTATGCGACACCGATTTTAGAATTTGCAGGCCGTAAGAGTAAGCGTGAAGGATGCTGAGTGTCGTGTTTGGGCAAGAGGCTCGGTGGTTGCCAGGAAAAGTAGCTCCGTCTCTAGCGCGAAATCGCGCTGGAACGCGTCGCACGCGTAAAGTGGAATCCCATGCGTGCCCATTACCACATTGCGACACAGCACAACTTCACCTTCACCACACCCAATATGGCCACCTCAAGAAGACCAGAGAAGCCCTCGGCGGTACCCTCAGACCTCATCCCGTCCTCATCGCCAGCGTTCGGAACCCCGGTTCATCCCATCAATCCCCGCAGAACCGCCCCCATACGCGCCCCGCCTGCACTCAAGCCAGTCGGCAAGTCCACTGTTCTCCCTATACTGCTTCCTCCCGCGACACTACGACCGCTCGCATTTCGAACATTCACAAAGAAGCATAACCTCACCCTCACATCTTCCGCCCTCCAAGCACTAGCAACGTTTGTAGGGAAGCACTGTGGTTCGGGATGGAGAGAAGAAGGCCTGGCCGAAAAGGTCTTGGAGGAGATCGCCAAGAGCTGGAAGAAGTGCGGTGGTCAGGTCATCGTGGAGGGTGACAATGAGACGCTCAAAGGCATACTGAAGACCCTTGAGGGCTCAATGAGTGGAGGAAGAGTGGTCCAAGGCTCAAATCTGGGCAGGCAAAGCAGCTTCAACTTTGGGCCTGAGATAGCTGGCCAGATGAATCGCCCGAGTATCGACACCAACAACAGCTTTGGCATGTCCAGCCTGGAAGTAGAGGACAAGGACGAGGAAGAGGATCTGTTGAAAGATCCACGAGAGTGGATGAAGGTCATCGGCGCGTTCGAGCAGCCAAAGCTGATATACAATGCCACTCAGAAGCATTTTGAAAAGTATGTATCAGTCAAGAGAGAACAGAATGTCTACTAACCATGTCAGGTCCGCCAAAAAGCCATCGCTATTCCCAGATCCCTCACACAAAACCGAGCTCTTCCGTCAACGCTACCACATCGTACACCAGCGCATACTCCGCAACGAGACGTTCCAAGCACCTACCTTCTCTACGGCTCGTTCTGCTACCCTCAACCGGACGGGATCGATCGCGACGTCACAAATGAACAGTATCACCCCAATTGCCAACTTGCTCGGGCGAACCGGAAGCACGCATTTGCTGCTAGGCATGCTCACAGTCTCGGCCACTGGTGCGCTTTCACTCTCAGACCTCACAGGCACAATCACGCTAGACATCCAACACGCCCGTCCAATCCCCGAGAATGGCGCATACTTCGCACCAGGTATGATTGTTCTGGTCGAAGGCAGCTACGAAGAGGACGCCGGAGCCACATCAACTCTGGGAGGCAGCGGTGGTATTGGTGGCACCATAGGCGGCAAGTTCCTTGGCTTCTCGGTCGGACACCCTCCCAGTGAACGCCGAACAGCAACTTTGGGCGGCGCCGAAGAGGTCGACAAGAACAGCCTGGCTGGACCAGCGTTCGGATGGACAGACTTCTTAGGTGTCGGCTCCCAGCGTGCGAACGGCACCCGCATGAACAAGATCGCATCAAAACTCCTCGACCAGGAAACAGCGCACAATATTGTTATAGCCTCAGACCTTCATTTGGACGTCCCATCGACGTTATCCGCCCTCCGCACCTTATTACGCACATACACACCCGATCCCACCGACGCCCACCCAGTGTACCCTCTTGCAATCATCCTGATGGGAAACTTCAGTTCGAAAGCCAGTCTTGCAGGTGTGCCAGGAACAGGCAGTATTGAATACAAAGAGCACTTCGACGCACTTGCCTCCGTCCTCGCCGACTTCCAATCTCTCATCGCACACACTACCCTCGTCCTCGTCCCCGGCGACAACGACGCCTGGCCGAGTGCATTCTCAGCCGGCGCCGCTACTCCACTACCACGAAAGCCCATCCCAACAATGTTCACGAGCAGGATCAGGAAGGTGGTCGCTGAAGCAAATCGCGAAATCTGGGGTGCAGGCAAAGCAAAGGGTAAAGAAGGAGAAGTGATCTGGACATCCAATCCCTCGCGCCTGAGCTGGTTCGGCGTGAAAGGCGAGATGGCGATACTACGGGACGACGTGGCCGGCAGGCTGCAAAGACAGTCGATACGATTCAACAAACCACCAGCCGATGTAGACGACGAGATGCCATATGCACCAAGTCATCAACAGCAAGAAGCAGAGCAGCAGGACGCCATGGATCTCGATCTCAGGATGCCACCGCCCCGACCGCAGCAACAGCAACAAGATGTTGATCTCGACACACAAACAGCGCGCGCGCTTACGCGAACTATCCTCTCGCAATCACATCTCAGTCCCTTCCCGCTTTCGGCGCGGCCGTTACATTGGGACTTTGCTCATACGCTGAATCTCTACCCGTTGCCGACGAGCTTGGTACTAGCGGATAGCGAGGCGCCGGCGTTCGTGGTGAAGTACTTTGGCTGCACGGTCATGAATCCGGGGAGTATAGATGAGAGTGGTGGAAGGGGAAGGAGAGAAGGGAGGGCGCGGTGGGTGGAGTTTGATATTAGGACTTCTGCTGGTACGGTGAGGATGGAAGGATGATCTTAGATAATGTGAATGTTTATGATCTTCTTTCCATCAGCGTTCCTGTCTTGTACACACAGGGACCACCCCATCCAAGGGGAAACTGCACAGATACTTCCACGAAGTGAATTCAACAAGGCTAACACGGCTACATTGCCTTGACACTTCCTACAACGTGCATGTATCGTGTTACGTTTCTATGCACAAGGATACAATGTCTCCACCTAGACCATGGGGTTACGACAGAGATGCTATTTGAAACGTCGAGTATGCAACGCAAGAGTTCCATTAGAAATTATCTACATCGGTTTCCGCTCTTCCGCTCCATCCATCCATCCAACATAAACACACATCAATTCCAATCAAGTCATGTACAAAGCTCAAGCTCTTAAAACTCAAAAAGCGAGGGGTATTGCGGCACACGCGCACGTATGCCGTAGCATCACTGAAGAAAGCCCGCCCGCCTGTACGTAGTAAAAAGTGTAAGGAAACTGGTATCATTGTTCTTTTCGAAGAGCTCATGGGAGCCAATCGAGCGCTGGAAAAGGAAAAGGGAAGACTAGACAGAGGTACAACACAGAGCGTAGATGGAAAACAGGAAATTGGTGGTGGTCGTGGTTTCGGGCTCAGAGGCGTAGTGTGCGAGACTGAGACAGTGGGGGTGAGGTAGATCGATGACAGGTCAACAATTTGTTTGAAACACGAATAAAGGACGCAACGGAAATATGCGAGCGGCTCGATGCGGTAGACGACGAGTGTTCGATTCTGTGGCGTTTGGCATGCACGGTGAAAGCCCCAGGGTGGTCTTGATGTTTTCTCGCAGGTCTACAACAACGCGAATTAGCCTTTAGCCAAACGCGCTCAGTCGTTGAGTCCGAAAACCCGCCTTAGGCCTTGGAACTTCTTCTTCTTTCCGCTCCTGCCGTAGGAGACCGAACGGCCCTGCGCGTCCACGATGGGTGCCGATACGTTAGAGACGAGGCTGGCACGGGTGGCGAAGCGAGGTCTACGAGGCGCGACACCATCTGAACTAACGGGCCGATCGTCAGTGCCGATGGCGGGCGGAAGTGGCCATTCAGGAGTCTTTCGACGTTGCAGCTTGGGAGACCTCTGAGGAGAACTGGGTGTCGGGTCGCCGAATTCCTTGTCCTCGTCGATGGGCGTCATAGGGTGAGTCATGTCGCGGTTGCGTTGCGCGGGTGGCATGGGAATCTCGTCAGGCGCTGGGATGTTTTGCACAGCCTGGGGTTGCGCCTGAGCGGCTTCTGACTGGGCCGTAGTTTTCTTCTTTCCCAGACCGAAGAAGCCACGCTTCGTCTTGGCTTTGCCAGCAGCTCCAGAGGACGAGGGCGCATACTTGCTGTCACGTAAAGAGCCAGCGGATAGGGCTGTACCCTGTGCGCCGGCATTGCCAGTAGCACCACTGGTTGTGTTCGTCGCTGGTGCTGATTGCGCGGCCACGTTCGGCGTTTCATCGTCGGCTTCTTCTTCCAGATCTGTGGAGTCGCCGTCTTCTTCGCCTGCTTTCCTAGGGATCCCTCGTACTGGCGCTAAACCTGGAGGCAGGGTGTAGTCGAGAGGCTCATCATCATCTGAATCATCAAATCGACTCTGGAAACGAGACGGCCGAGCGTCGTCATCTTCGTCGCTTGAATCAGCGAACCGACTCTTGAACGGAGCTTTGATGGCCTTAGCAGGTGTTGCCTTCTCCTTGGATGGCTTTGATGGCTTTGGTTGCTTGCTAAAAGTAGGCATTGGCTTTGCCTGCGTAGGCGACGAAGGACGCACATCAGGTCCTTTCCTGAATCTGCCCATTGGAGACAGAGATCGGATGCTGAACTTGGAAGATCTGACTGGTTCTGGGGTAGGAGAAGAGGGCCGCATAGACCTTCGCATGGCGGGCGACGGTGATCCTGGAGGAGAGATTGCGCGAACTTGCTTTGGCGCTGGAGCACTTGCTCGCATGGTAGGCGCAGGTTCTTGCCTCATTGAGCCACGCATAGTGTATCGCCCACCTTGTTCCCGTCCGCGCTTCCTGACACGCTGGAAACTGCTTGCAGACGCGTCTGAATCACTGTCATACGTAGGTGCTGGGGCGGCCATCGGTTTCGTGGCAGGCGCGCTTTGTGGTCTTCCCTTGCCGACAGCAGCAGCAGGCGGGATGTTCTTCTTCTGAAGAGCACCTCGAGGTTTGGTATCCATAGGTACCATGCTGTGTCGTGATGCTGCTAGACCCATGCCTGGCGCGGGTGAGGGGTCGGCTGAACGCATGCTCTGTCGCATTTGAGGCTGTGCTCTTGGAGCTGCAGCTGGAGGTCCGCGCATACTCGATCGCATAGTTGATCCCATCTGAGGTTCGGCCCGTGGAGCCGTGTTCGGACCTCCTCTCATGGTTCGCTTCATGTGGACCTCAGGAGTATCTTCCCTCGGCGCCGCTGTTCGCAGCGATGTCTTGTTCTGCGGTTCAGCTGGGCGCGCCGACTGCGGTGCAGGGCTTTTCTTCAAAGCGGACTTGAGAGGTTTTGTTGGTGTTCGATCGGCCAATGCAGCGGTCCTTGGGGGTGGTATAGCAGTAACCTTGCGCTCTGGTGTGGTATCCGGTGTATACTCGCGTGTAGCAGATGGTCTGGATCTTTCTTCTGAGACCGGAGCTTGTGTGACTCGAGAGATCACTTCCTTGGCATGCGATGCTCGCTCGGAAGGTACTTGGGTCTGCTCCGATTGAGAGTTCGGCTTCTTCAGAGACGCGTTCACACCACTCCAATGCTGCTGAGCAGCGTTCCAGTCTTGTGTCGGCGTAGTGTCTGAATCGCGGTTGTCATCCACAGACGTGTCTACCTGGAGCTTCGATGTAGGCTTGTCCGTGGAACTTGCATTGGCATACTTTGAATGCATCAAGCCAGAAGATGCCGGCACGACCGGACTTTCCATAAGTGCATTGATGCTGCCGAACCCGCCTTCGCCATCGGTGAGATCTTCATAGGCATCGCTGTAAACGCTGCTGTCATCCTCGGTAGTCTCGTCGTCATCCTCGGTCCGTGTGAAAGACTGTTGCTGTTGACTCGTTGAGTCCTGGTCGGGCATAGACGTGGCGGACTTGGTTGGAGTGGGGGTGACTGCGCGTCGGTCGGACTCAGGAACATCGTCGCCCCAACCCCCAGGTATCGCCATGTTCTGGTAGATAGGTTCAGGCCTCTCGTATGGGCTAGGGGTAGCAGGCTGGAGTGCGATGTTGGGCACCTCAACGATCTGTTCCGTGATTGGAGCAGCCGCTGCTGGTGTCTCCTCCTGTGATGTAGACAGGGACTTGGGCTCTGGAGCAGGGGGCTGCTTCGAGGCCTCCATGGGCTTATGGGTGTCTGAATAGTCGCTTGAGTCTGACACATACCCACTCCCTTCAACGGAGGTGACCTCAGGCGGTAGAGGGCTGTCTTGTCCGTGCTTCTGGGCAAAGTCTTCGGCAACAACGTTCCCGAGCGCGATGTCGCTCGAAGCGTTTGAAGTCGGGAAGGTCTCGGTAACCTTCTCAGCCATGCTCTCCTGCGGTCGTCGCTCCTTCTCGCGTATGCTGCCAAACGATGGTAGAGCAGGGCGTGGCTTCATGAAGTCCTCGAACTCGTCCTCTTTCTCGGCTATGGGACTCCACTTGGACGCACTGAGACCTCCGTGAGGCTGCGCAACTGTATCAACCTGTGCAGGTTTGTTTGGTAGTACCGGATCCTCCTCGAAACTAACACGCACGTTCTTCTTCTTCTTCCTGCCTCCATCGTCAGACGCAGTGTCAGATGCATCGCTCGGGGCAACTTTGGCAAAGAGACGTCCGTTGGAAGCAGCCGGCGATTCGCCGCGGCGCGATACTGAAGGCGAGCTCTTCAAGGCAGATTTTGCAGGAGACACTGAGCGCGGCAGCGGGTCGTGTTTGGTGCCAGCAAGTTCGACAGCTACAGGCGCAAAATGGGCAGTGCGTGGTGGGCTCAATGAAGTATGCCGATCATGCGTATCACGAAGACTGCCACCACCAATAGAGCTTGCAGGTGTCGAGTTGGCTTGAGCGGCGATGCGAGGGTACGCACTGTCCTGGTTGATAGCGAATTTGGGCGAAGGCACCTCGTCCTCGTGGCCGGCTATAGTGCCATATCCGGAGTCGTCCAACCTGCGACTGGTATTTGCCTGCTCCTGAGGTGGGAAGTCGGCATCAACGAAGTCATCAGAGTGTCTCGTTGCTGTAGCGGTACTGGGTTGAGGTTCGGGTGTGCGCGATACAGCTATCGGCTCTTCTCTTCTCTGTGGTGCTGGCTGTTCCTGGCGAACATAGTGGCGTATAGGACTCGGTGAGCCGCGGCCCATCTGGTTCTCTGGTATGTGGACGGAGTGAAAGGTGTCGGCATGCTGTGACACGAATTGTCGCGTGGGCTCGGGCTCGGGCTCTTCGTGCAGCTCTCGATGACGGGCCATGGCATCCTGCTTGTGAATGAACTTGCGCGTCGAAGGGTCGTAAATGGCATCCGGTGAGTTCGGATCGACGGGTCGAGGGGCTTGTCGCGGCACATAGGATTGCGTCTGTACAGCAGAGCCAGATGGCTTGGCGCGCATACTGCCACTCGACAGTCTTGCGCCTTGCAGGCCCTGTGAGATCTGGTGTGTTTTCACTGGGCGCTCCGAGGCACTCTGGACCGACCGTTGGGCGTTCTGGAGGTCGTAGCTGGAGACACCACTGGACGTCTTTGGTCGCGATGTCGAGGCCATGCGCTGGACCGCATCCTGATTCACCACAGGGCCGCCAAACCATCCTTTGCTCGGGGGAGGTGAGGGATTCTGGCGTGTGCCTACGGCACCCGGAGACATTGGGCGGGAGAAGTTTACGGATCGCAACGCGTCATCCTCCTCGGACACCTGAGCGAGATGGCTGGCAGGCCGTTGCCCTCTCCCAGTAGGAGCGGCGCCCCTATCCAGGCTGACGCCTCTGCCTCTGCCTCCTGGCGCGGGTGATCCTCCACGGTACGTAGGCTCGAGGCTGGACGCGCGCCGATGGACGACGCTGCCCTGCTGCTGCATGTTCTTTGGCATTGGCGGAACCGGCGGCGCATCTGCATCCGCAGGATTCCCTCCGCCGGGTGATGGCGCGCGAAAGGAGCGCTCCGTCATGGATCCTGAGCTCGACTGCCGGCGCAGGGGGGCGGGCTGTTGTCGCGAGATGCTGCCGTTTGACGAGAGCGAGCCGCGGCGGGCCATGCGCTTCGTGACTGTATCGCCTACGGGCGTCGGGGTCGTGACGTGGGTGCGCAGGGCGGCGGCCGCAGCCGCCGACGAGAGGTCGCCGTTGGATTCGGCATTCTTGATGAAGGCCTTGGAGGCGGCGAGCGAGGCGGATGCGCTGGGCGGAGGGGCTCGCTGGGGCTGCATGGGCGGCATTTGTTAGCATCGCGTCGCCATACGCCTGCGGAGCGCGCCAGGAGGTTTGCGCGCGCACACAGAGAGCACCTACCGGATTCGACGCTGCCCGTCGTCGCTTGCCGAACATGGTGGCGGTGGTGAATTAAAGATTACTGCAGTTGCGGCTGGCGCTGCATTGCCGTGTGGTGCGATGGTGTGGTGGCTTTGGAGATGCAGGTGCAAGGGTCGTCTAGATGATGTCACGCCTGCGGCGGAACCGTGCGGCCTGGGTGAAAGAGTGGAAAGCTACCTGCGTCAAACCGCCAAACGAAAAACAAATCACGGGCGTCTCACGTGTGGAAGGATTGGAAGGGTTGGAAGTGCGAGAAGGGCTCCGAGATGCATCTGGGCCGAGTCGACTTGTTGTAGCTAGCAAAACAAGTAAGAGGATCGTCATGTTCCCGGACACCCCAAAGCTTAGGTCGGACGTGTTGGCGCCGCAGAGGCCCGCAAAGCCTCGCGCCGGCGCATTTGCATCGTCACAGAAAGTGTCAAACACCTCACCGTCTCAGCTACATGGTCAAACAAGCACGCATGTCGGGGGTGAGGCTGTTGCACGCCCAGGGAAGGCGTGGCTCGACGCTGCCAGATGCAGTCTAGACGTGGCCTAGAAGAGACATGCATTGTTTACGCTGTCTCTTCACCTTCACGCCTGGTGCTTACTCACATCCATCATCGCAAACGCGCACGCACTTCTCCTGAGACTCTGCCGGAGCGGCAGCAGTGCTTTTCCACGAGCCTGTTTCCTCTTTCACGCGCCGGTACTTTCACGGTCCCTGATTTGCACCTCTCCAGCTAGTAACAACCCTGAGCCCCAACACCATTCTAGCCAGTCCCCATCTGGCGCCACTGACGTAGGCGATATCTCCAAGAGCAACCGTCGTAGCGCCGGCCGCCGTACGCTTTGTGATTCGCGATGCTCTTTCAAAACATGCGCCGACGTCTACAGCATTTGCCTGCCAAACGTCGCACAGGCACCCATGTCCAGTGCCACGAACTGTTGCGACACCATGTCGAATACAGATCGATTCGATCATGGCAACGTGGAACGCGCATTTTTGCGCAAGGCCATGTGGACTGGGATCGACGAACTGGCCCACCCAGAGCTCGAGAAAGATCGCCCAGACCGCACATCTCTTCCCCGCGCTAACTGCTAACATCGTGACAATTGACCAGCACTGCCACCCCCCGGTTCATCATACAGAAAGCGACCGAGTGTATACTTCATCCGTGCGCCTGCCCTACTCCATCTGTTTTCCGATTTGCTTTCATCTGAGACTCCATCAGCATGGCATCACCCGCGTCGCGCCTGCCGCCTTTGCCATTACCAGACGGCATCGTCGAGAACTATGTCTACTGTCCATCAAATGGCATCACCTTCCACACGCTCGAAGCTGGGTATACTCCCCAACGCGATAAGCCTCTCATCATCCTGTGCCACGGCTTTCCAGAGCTTGCCTTCTCTTGGAGGAAGGTCATGGTGCCCATCGCTGATGCCGGCTATCACGTGGTAGCCTTCGATCAACGTGGCTACGGGCGCACAACCGGATGGGACAACTCTTCGTTCCCTAACACCAATTTATCGCAATTTGCTCTGACCAATGTCGTCCGCGATGTGGTTACACTTGTTAATGCTCTGGGTTATCGAGAGGTCAAGTGTATCGTCGGCCACGACTTCGGCGCTGTCACTTCCAGCATGTGTGCTCTGATGCGTCCAGACCTCTTCAAGAGCGTTGTCATGATGAGTCATCCTTTCAAAGCGCCTGCACAGCTGCCATTCGATATAGCCCACGGTGGCGCTCGCGAACCTGCGCCATCGCCTGACATACACGCTGAGTTGGCAAAGCTGCCCGTGCCAAGGAAGCATTACAAGTGGTATAACAGCACTAGTACAGCCGGGGCCGATTGGATCAACCCAAAACAAGGCCTGCACGCCTTTCTTAGGGGGTATCTTCATGTCAAGTCAGCCGACTGGGGAGACAACTCACCACACCCTCTCAAGAGCTGGACGGCCGAGGAGATGGCCAAAGTGCCCAATTACTACGTTATGTCGTTGCACAAGTCAATGCCTGAGACTATTGCTGACATGATGGCCAACCAAGATAGCTCGGCGACTGAAAGATGGATGTCTGACAAGGACCTCGCAATCTACGTCCAAGAATGGTCACGGACAGGCTTCCAGGGCGGTCTCAATTACTACCGAATCACCACTGATCCACTTCTCCAAAAAGATCTCGAGCTATTTGCGGGCAAGACGATCGAATGTCCAAGTACCTTCATATCAGGCGCGAGGGATTGGGGCAATTATCAGCAGCCTGGGGCCCTCGAGGCCTATCCCGAGTCATGTTCAGACTTTCGAGGGATCCACTTGATCGACAACGCAGGACACTGGCCCCAACAAGAACAGCCGAAGAGAGTCGTTGAAGCGATATTGGCGTTCGTCCGCTATCTTTAAGTCAACTGCAGCTGCGGCGTGTACGATGCTTGACAAAATGTGCGATTCTCCCAACTTATCAATCATGCGGCTCCCGATCGTCCGCATATTTAAAATCCGATTACAGCCACCAACAAAGGGGTTCCTTCCGTTTCAGATCAGAAATGACCATCTTGTTGAGGCTGCTACGCCGCTACGCCGCAATTCCTTCTCATCTTCGGTCGGCTAGAGTTGCCGCCCGTTTACTCGCCGTTACCCGAACCGAGGCCGGCAGTCAGGTTCGTAGTTCAGCACGACTCGAAAGACTCGTGATATGCAGTATTCCAAAGCTTCGTCGTAGTCAAAAGCCACTACTGTCGCAAACAGAGTTAAGTGCTGCAACATCAGTACTCCATCGCAGCAATCAGAAGGAAGAAAATCAGGCTGAATACCAGTCTAAATTTCACCACTTCTCCACAGTAGGTACATACGCGAGCTTCTATTCTCAAGAAGACGGAAGGTACATATGCATTGCATCGACGGCAAAGACGGCCTTTGCGGTTTGTTGAGCGAGAGGATTTGAGAAAGGCTGCACAATGACATTGTATTTAGCTGCTCGAGCTAAAAGTGAGTACATCTACGATCGCTTAACTGCAGGCATGTGGCGTGGGTATCCGATTCCCCTGATCTCGCATGCAGCTCGCGGCAGTGCTGACTCGGCGCTAGAGCCTATTCTTACCAGGTGCGCTTAGCATATCATCGAGCATCAACGTGCAGGATCACACTTGTCTCCTTATGAATGAACAGACGGCAGGATGGAAGGGATTGCAGTGTATAAGATGACGGGACGGGCGGAGGGCATTGTTGTGTGCACAGAACTTTCACTACCGCGCAGAAATGACCGCCTCTCCTCCTTCAGCCGCTTCGTCCCGTACTTCATTTCTTCCCTTTACCAATACACTTGCAACCCTACGTCACTTGGTCAAATGCTGCCGAGAAAGCACGCGATCGCCACTCACTCATAACACAAGTGATCAGTCAATGCGTCCAACGGTCCGCGCAATTGAGCAGTCAGACGCATCACCTAACTTGCTCAAAGGCTCGCTCAACCAATCTCCTTCCAGCTCCTCTGTATCAAGCGTGTGCGAAGATGGGTACATCAACAAGAGTCTCGCTATCACTCAAGTTACACCCATCGATTACCAACCCGAAACATCACCAGAGGTATCTCAACAGCTACTTGACCGCGACGCGAAACCCCACATACGCAGTCGCGAAGATACTCTCGATCCTTTGAGTCCTCCAGATCAGCCATGCAATCGATCAGCGCCGCTTCAAAAACATTCTCCTCCGACAGAATACATAGAGAACTATACAGCGCCACTGACGAAGCTAGCGGACGAGAAAGATATCGGCGTTGTGACAACAGTTACCATGACTTCACAATTATCGTCATCGATGCTCTCGAAACCAGAGATCACATTTCGACATCGAGTGCGGGATGTCTGCCTCCATTGGTTCACAGCCTACCGGATACTCATCGGGCTCACCTTCGCTGTAAACATAGCAGTGCTCGCTGTCATGATCAGAGGAAACCGTCACGACCATCTCGGCCTCTCTGGACCCCTGATCGCTGCCGCCGCCAACATCTTCGTCGCCATTCTCGTACGCCAAGAAGATATTATCAATGTCTCCTTCTCCCTTGTAGCCAGAACGCCCGTAAGCCTACCATTATGGCTCCGGAAGATAATCGCAGACTTCCACCACTACGGCGGACTACACATCGGCTGCTCCATATCATCACTTCTATGGTACTGCTACTTTGTCTTCTTGGACACCAACCACTTCCTCGAACACTTCGGGCAGCGCATGGCTTCTGGTTGGATGTGGGCTGACATTATCACCTGCTACGCCTTCCTCACAGCCATATTGTGCATCTGCGTACTAGCGCATCCACACGTGCGCGTAAAGTTTCATGACGCATTCGAAAAGACACATCGCTTTGGTGGATGGATAGCGTTGTTGGTACTGTGGCTCAACGCAGGTGTGTCCAGTCGCAACCCCGGCAGTCCACCGCTGTACGCAAACGCCGCCCTCTGGCTGCTAGCCGCCACGACTTTCCTCATAATCCTCCCATGGACGCGTATACGCCGAGTGCCGATAACTACCGAACCCGTTTCTAGCCGCGAAGTCAAGGTTACCTTCCCGTACAAAGACATGCCCTACACGTCCACCACGCGCTTCTCGCTAAGCCCCGTCCTCGAATGGCACGCCTTCGCCACCATACCGTGCTCGCCTTCTCCCGACAACCCTTTCGCATACATTGTCATCTCTCAAGCGGGTGACTGGACAAAGGCAATGATTAAATCTCCACCGACACACATCTGGCTGCGCAAACCCGCCGCCAAGAACTTCCTCTCTTTCGCGCCACTCTTTAATTCCCTGCTTCTCGTGGCTACTGGCGCAGGGATTGGCCCATTGCTCTCACTCTTATGCTCACCTGCGATTGCGCGGATGCGTGAGCAGGGCAGACAGGTTAGGGTCATGTGGTGCGTGTACGATCCCGATGCTGCGCATTGGCAGTTCGTCCAGGATATCATCCGTAACGTGGACCCCAAGCCTAAGATCTTCGACTCGCGCGAGGGAAGACCGGATCTAGCGTTCGAAGCTGAGTTTATGAAAGAGCAGTGTGAATTAGAAGCTGTGATGGTAGTAAGCAACCCGGCGGTTACGAGGGAAATTGTTGAGGGAATCAAGGCAAAGAATGGTGCTGCATATGGCGCGGTGTTTGACTCTTGAATGTTATCGTTGGTTTGCTGGTGAGAGCATGGATATGCTCTGCTTTTTGGATTGATGATTCTGTTGCGCTTTTCGGTTATGTTCACTTCGGCTTTGGCTTCGACCTTAGCCCGAGAGCGGGCTCTTCTGTCGCAGTAGAGCTGCGGTTACATTCTGTATTTGTATGAACACTTCCTGAATCGGGTTTGGATGATGACCACACATGCACATTGTCTGTAACGTCATGCGACAGCTCTTTTCATTTGTGGTAAGAATGTTAAAAAGCTCATTGTGTATCAGTTAACCGTTGTCTCTCACGATGTCAGAGGCAGAAGCAATTGAAGACTAAAAATTACAATTTAGAAGTACTACTACTACAGCTACTACTATGTATTAGAGCGGCCATTACAAGTCACCAGTTCCCTCGATACAGTAACAGTCTTTACATGACCTCAACAACAGCGGGGCCAGCAATGATGGTGTCATCGGTAGCGGCAGTGTTGCAGCTGGTAAGGACAACGTAGCTCTGGCCAGCAATGCCCTTCTCGGGGACGGTGACCTCGAAGCCACCCTCGACCATGGTAGCCTCAACGAAGACGGGGCCGGTAACAGTGATGAAAGCGGCGTAGACCTTGCCGTCGACCTTGTAGCCGGAGGTGGCGAGCATGACCTTGCTGCCAGCCTTGATCATCATGCTACCGTCAGAAGCGGAGGCAGCAAGAGTGGGGAAGGCCTTGACGGGGAGAGGAGCGTTGGTCTCGGGGCAAGACTTGATGAACTGCGCAGCGAGGGTGTAGACCTCGTTGTAGCTCAACGGGTTGTCGAAGGGGGCGGGGAAAGGCGAAGCACCGACGGTGTTGCGGATGTATGCCGAGTGGCGGGCCTCAACAGTGAGGATGGAGCCAGCGGCAGTGAGGTAGGTCTTAGACATGATGTCGGCGGCAGCACCGAGGTAGGCGCTGACACCAACGCCCTCGAGGACACTGGCAGTGGCAAGGAAGGACGCAACGTCCTTGTAGCCGAAGTCGTAGGTGCATGCCTCGACGGGCTTGGCTCCAGCAGCGCTGAGCGCACCGGTCAAGAAGGAGACGTGGGTCTCCTCATCGGAAGAGATGGTCTTGATGCGGTTGTAGGCCTCCTCGGAGAAGTTGGCGGCCTTGAAGTCCTCGACGGTGAACTTGGCGAGGGCCTCGCGGTAGAAGGTGTCCTCGAGGTGCTCGAGAGTGAGCGCGTAGTTGAGGATGACACCGTCAGTTACGCCATCAGCACGCTTGATGGGAGATGCGGTGGAGACAGCCGCAAGAGCAGCGATGGCAGCGATGGTAGACTTCATGGTGATGATGGAGTTGAGTAATTAAAACCGAGTAAATCGAGTGTGAGGAAAGACTGTAGATGCTCAGAGTAGTGAACTTGGTGAACTGTGAGATGCTTCTTTCAATCCAGCGGCACCAATCCTGTCTTATACCTCCCGTGTCTATTCCTCCAGGCCTCTTTGTCTCCGCCTCAATCTCCCGTAACCACCTCCATCACAAAGCTTACTACCCCTCTTCCAGCGTTCGCCCGCACCACCTCATCATCTCATCTCCCAAACCTATAAGCTAGGCACAATACATCCCGTAGACGGACATGCTTCCATCCGGCGCCAGTCGAGATCTCACAGCCCAAGCTGCCAGCACCCCCGATCAGTCTAACCTGAATGACTCCAACTAAGGCCGCCGTCAATCCCAAATCAGGCCGAGACCAACGCCAGTGTTACCTGATCGAGCACTGCAGCAAGGGCTGTTAGTGTGGAATGAGGGAGAGTGAACAAGTAACAAGGGTCCAAGGGCGATGTTCCCCGCAGAAAATCGCGGTAAGTTGTTTAGTCATGTTTGTGTACCACGGAACCTTCACCATCCGGACTGACGCTAGTGCGGTTAAGCTCCAAAATGACGTCGCGCTACTGCAAAACCATACCAATGCCGACCTAGTGCCTAGGTAATCTTGACCTTTTTAGTCAGGGGAGTAGGTTGTACAATTGTCATCTTTAGACTACATGTTTTGCGGAAGGTTTTTCTTCCTTCGCTCGCGGCGAGCGTGGCTTGGGTGAGATGCAGATCTACGAAGGATAGACAGGGGAGGTTGTGATGGTGCTATGGAAAGGTGAGCTTCCGAGGGGCAATGTCGGTGGGAATGACTTGGTGGACGGGATAGAGAGGTGCGTTGTTACGTGATGTGAGCTGTACGAAGGAGCCTAATTACTCAAGAGGCTGCAAACCGAATGCGCCTTCTGTTCTCGCCGTCTCTTTGAGAATACTATCATTCAAAGAGTCGCTGATAGGTCAGATCAATATTTCAATAACGGTTCTTTTCTCTGCGGAAATTCCTATCTGGAAAGGTATCCAAGACCGTGACCCCGGAATCACCACCGTTAGTACAAACGCCTCCAAACATCCCAAACGGAACTTCCCACCTCCACGTTCTTTCAGGCCGATTACCCTTGACTAGCCAGGTACAGACCATGCGTTGATCTAATATCTAGCCGCCCTCAGTCGACGGTAAAGTCTGTCTCCGTACTTTAGCCCGTTAGTGACACCTTGAGTCCAGATTGGTTTCGTCTAGCTGCCGCGATGTTTGTTGTCGCTGCGCCCTTGCTAACTTGTTTGCCTGCTGATCAACACTCTCTTCGCGGGATATATGGCCGATGCAGCGGGAAAGAGGCGCGGGAACGTGATCAACTGTTTTCTCGGAAGACGTTTGATCCGATCAGAGTTGAATTCATCGACCGGGTTTTCGGCTCGAGGGTTGCCACTTGTGTTTGGAATGGAGATAGACTAGTTGGTAAGTTGTGGATGTGACTGGTAGCTTGTTTGGAGAACGGACGAGGCCGTATGCGGAGTATTGGTTGGTGTACGCCAGTGATAACTGCCGCGTTTCGATATGTCCTTAGGTCGCAATTGAAATTAAAAAAACTAGGGAGGTGAACTGTGCGCGTGCTCGAAGGCGATAGGTAACGGGATGAAGTACAAAGAAGAGTGTCGAAGGTCGTTCCTTTCCGGATTCCTTTCGCTTCTCCCTCGCTTTCCTCAAAGTTGACATATAATCATACTTCAGTCTTTCCCGATCGAAACAAAACACTCAAACATCTCCTACCTTCAACACTACATCACCTTCACAATGAAGTTCTCTACCTCTTTCGTCGGCGCCGCCGTCTTGCTTGCCAGCACTGTCTATGCTGCGTAAGTCAACCTTCATCCCTACCCCTGCTACCAGTTATCCCCACTGTCCAACCTAAGCTCACTCAAACTAACACTCCTTATAGCGAAGCCCCAGCCGTTACAACCACCCTGACCGCCAAGGCCGGCTGCCCCTCTGCCGCACCCGCCGATGTCATGGTAACGCGCTCAGCCGTTGCTGTACCATCTTGCGCCGCCGGCGCCAACGAGACCAAGCCCAGCATTGTCACTATGCCCGGCTACGGAACAGGCATGATGGGTAGCGCCACAGGTACAGGAATGATGCCGGAATTCACTGGTGCGGCGTCGGCGAACATGATCAGCGGTGTTGTCGTTGGTGTGTTTGGTGGATTGGCTGCTGCGCTTATGGTCTAAAGTTCTTGCGGAGGTGGACTGTGACGTGGATGTTGGCGATGTGGGATGGAGATGAAGAGATGTTTGGTGCTTCAGGTGTCTGGTGCATAGACATGGAGGTTGTAAGAGCTGTGTTTTCTAGTCAATACCTTTTCGAAGAGATGGGGGAGATGATAGTATGTAATGTTAATAGTGGTTGGGAGAATGTACAATGACTTCTCGGCTGGAAACATAGTCGTTATCACACATGAAGCACGTACCTTTACCAAGTTGCCGTAACCCTCGCTCCATGGATTCTCCTTCTCATTACCTGCGAGTGACGGGCATGTAGTAATCATCCCCGGTGGGTCCAGCTGACGCCATCCTCCATACCCACATGAACACATACCCGCCGTGGAGCAAACTTTGACGCAACTCCATGACGCGGCCCGGTAACGTAAATTCGACAGACTTAAAAGCCAAAAGGATACATCTCTTGCATTTATATTCCCGTACATGTCCTATCTACAATGCTCTTCACATATTTTCGTCTCCGTAGCTTACAAAGCGCGGAGGAAAACGCAGCACAAGACCTTCAGACCTTGACAAATCCACACACACAATAGCCAGCCGGTTTCATCACATCCCGGTAATCGTATATATACACAAGTAGAGGGCTCCTTCCCTCACGAGATTATCCAATGTAAAGTACCTAACATGTCTCGATATAGGCTCATCCAGACAAATCCACTCCCAGAACACTGGTGTGGCATTCAAGCCCACAAAAGAGGGAGCAAAGGAAAAAGGGCAGAACTGCGCCCCGAGTATACAATTCGCGGAAAGAGATCGATGGAGCGGTCGGAAAGAGTCGCCGCGATGATGCCGAAGATGAAGAACGCCCGCCAACGCCATGCCGTCGTGCAAGAACTCGTATGAGAAGGGATGCTATACGCGCTCGTATCGTATCTAGTTGTCGTACGTCGAGGGTAACGATTTGCCGCCGCAATCGGGGATCTTAAGCCCGGGCTTCAGTTTGCGGTTGACGTCCATGAGACCCCACTTGTCTTCCCACTCTTTGCCCTTTTCGTTATACTGGATCTTCCATGGCTCGTCAAAGGCTGAGAACCTGGGGATGCATTAGCGACAATCTATCGAGGCTGGATCACAGGGAGACTTACCAAAAGTACTCTGTCCCGTTAGTTAAACTTGGGCAAACCCAGTCTTCCATGAATTGGTTCATCTCGTCAATACCGGCAACAGAGCCTCCGGCGCAAGTGTCAGCCGCACCGCAGTCGGTGCCGCCTCCAGATGGCCAGCCAACCTCGGCGATTACCTGGTGGATGTCGTTCTGGGTTGCGGTCAATGACACGTCGTGGGTTTGCCAGAAGTTCCAGGTCCAGGCAGCTGCCTCTTTGACGTCGACACCGGCAAAGAAGGGATGAACGTTTGACATGACAATGTCGACCTTGGTGGCCATGTCGCCAGTCCAGTTGTCACCCAGATCAGCCATTGCGACAGGCAGCTGGCAGCTGTGGTCCGAGATGTTCTTGCGGAAATCGGAAATGTGTCCCAGCAGCTCGGTCTCGGACAGGTCCTTGCGGTAAAGCACCTCGTTACCAATGATGATACCCTTGAAGTAGTCGCAGCCATAGTCATCGAGAATGTCCCATGTTTGGGAAATCTGTCGCTCCGTTGTAGTGTCGTTCTTGTCGAGCCATACACCAAGCCAGATCTTCATGGTGTCCTTGATCTCCAGTTGGTTGATGGCGTGGATAAGCATCTGTGTTTGGTTGCAGTCGGTTCCGTACAAGCGGACTGAGTTGGTCAGTTGCGACATGACAGCCAAGTCTCGGGTGATGTTGTTCTGCGATGGTCCAACGTGGAGACAGTCTGGGTACTGCGTGTTCAGAGGAGTGTAGTCCATGCCGGGAAACACCTTATGCAAATCGGCGTTGTTCATCAAAGCCTTGATCTCGGAAGAGTCCTTGCCGAGGTCCTCCTTGTTGTCTTTGGCGATATCGTCAGCAGACTGAGCAGACTTAGCAGCCCCGTCCTTTGCACCGCCACCCTTTCCGACAGTAGCACCGAGGACACCGCCTAGAATTGCACCTGCGAGGATGAGGGTGATGATGGCAATGGCGATCCACATGCGCTTCTTCCGCTTCTTCAAGTCGTCTTCTGCTTTCCAACTTGCAACCTTTTCTGGAACAAGCTCTCCACTTCCGTTGACCATCGGTACGGCGTCGTACTTGGTACCGTCGCGTGAGGCAGCAAAAGCACCAGCGCCTGCTGCGGCAGCAACGCCTCCGTTGTTTATCGATGACCCTGGCGAGCCATTGCGACTGCTGCCGTCCCGCGAGCCACCGAATGGCACGAAAGAGCGTCGCTTGTTCTGTGGAGAGTTGTGGTCTGGGCCCATTCCCCAGTCGTCATCGTTGTCGACATCGAGCGGGTTGATCTGGCCCATCTGCGGCGCGAGGTTCTGGGCGGACGAAGAGTAGCGGTTGTAGGGCGTGTCGGCGTAGGGGACGCCGCTGTGCGGGGAGTGTGGCATGCTGTACATGGAGCTGTCACTCGAGTACATGCCGCCGACAAGTGGTGCGCCGGAACCGTAGGAGCGTTGCGAGTACATTGGGCGCGGAACCATGGGCTGGTCGTGACCATTGGGGTCATTGAAGGGTGATGACTGCGAGTTCCTGTTGGGGACGCCCATGGGCCGTCCTGGGCCAGCCATGCCTCGTGCAGCGTGCAGGCCGCTCTCGCGTGGGTGGGAGCCCGCGACGCCGCTGGCGATGCCGTTGATGCCGCCGCCCGGAGCCGTCTCGCCCATGTTGTCTGAGCCGGGGGTGACGCCTGGGGTCGAGTAGTCGGAGTAGTTATTGGGGTCGGTATACTGGCGCTGGGCGTGGAGGCCGACGGGAGTGCGATGGGCTGGCGGAGGCGGCGGATTGTCGTCGGACGGGAGGGCGTCGTGCTGCTGTCCTAATGGCCAGGCCTGGGGTTGCTGGAAAGCCATTGTGAGTGCTTGTTCGAGGTTTTGCTACACACCTCGCGTGCAGAGGCGAAAACAACCTGCGCGGGCAACGCTTGGTGGAGGTAGCGGACGGCGGCGCGCCGCTCTGCGGATCGAATGGAGGCGGACTATCGCTGGGCCTGGCTAGTGTTTGCGGCGCGGAACACGGTTGGCTGGGTGGTTTGTTCTTCACGGCGTGGGACCTCGCAGGGATCCGGGCAGAACGAGCGGAAAAGATAATGCAGAGGCAGCGTTTCGCAGAGGCGCAGGCGCGGTCGCAGTGGTGGAGAGAAGGTCGGAGTCGTGCAGTGGCCGAGATGATGCAGGTGTGTTAGGCGGGTAACACGGCGCTGGCACGACAGAGGCTGACGGCTGCGACTGCGCGATGCGCTAGCCCGCTAATTCACCCAGGAAACCACCACGGAACCCACTGTGACGTCTCCGCCAATGCACCAGCCCCAAACACACTCAACAGGTTTTGCGACAAGATAACGCCTATACCGACTGCCCGCCTTTTCCCCCCGACAATGGCCCTTCTGGCGTCCACGCCGGCCTCGTCCATATCACGATCACCCTCGTGCCTGCCTCTTCCTGCGCTGTGTTCCCTCGCGCCTGCCTGTGCGCCCAATGCAGGCAAGAGCGATATGCCCTCAACCAGAACAAGCAGTTGCAGTGAGGCCTTGGCGCCGCCGCGGGAAGCCCCATCCACAACGGCAAGCGCAAGGGTGGAGCCAGAGGCAATTTCCCATATCAGTTGCACCTTTCACGTTTATTGCCGCGAAGCCTCTCTGGTATCCTCCCTTTAATCCCCTGTTCATCCTGCACGCCTTGCATCTCGTCTGCTGTCGACTCCGCTGCCTGCAACTGTCATGGACGTCTTGTCCGCGTTCCTTCCACGTTCTATTCCTAGCTCCTCGTGTCAGCCGCTACCGCAAACGGCTCCACCGTGGAATCTGGAGCGACCTACTTTAACCCATTTAGTCTGCATTCAACACTGCATAGCCTCATAGTCGCCTTCGTCTTTTCAACTTTTTCACGCATTCCCACCTGCTCATTCGAAGTCGTGTCTCAGCCTGGGCATGCGCGACATCCAACGCCCTTGTAGCGATCTGACCGCCGTGGTGAAACACAAACACCAGATCAAGATCGCCATCGGTCCCCGGCTGATAAGACATGTTGTGCTCACCACTCGCTCCTACCCCGCGCCATTGAGCGAATCTAATCCCGCCGTGCGTTCGGCGCCGCGTCAGCGTCAAGTCATCCTACCAGACTCTAGCAGCCTCGACCTTTCTGGCTCGACTGTCAACACGCGCAGCCTCCCAGCCTCCCGACTGCTGCATACCTCATGTACCACGTCACGTTTCTGCAGTCACAGTATTGGCCTGCATGCACCACGCCGCGCAATACATCTTAGCACGTTCTCATGTCTATGTTAACCAAATATCACCGACTGCAGCAAGCCAAGCTTCAATGGTAAGCCGGACCATGTTTCACATTGCCCACACAGGCAACTCGGGCGATTCACCCCGATAAATCTAACGTCTGTCCACGACTTTTCATGTTCAAAGTCTGAATTCGATACTTGCGAACGCAAATTCCATCATCTGTTTGACCTGCATGTGCTAGAAGATCGCCATGCTTCCATTTCTCGGTCCAGAGATTAGGGTAGTGTTCGCGCTCCATCCTATTCGTATCGTTTCGTCTGCGATTCCCGCACAGTCTTTTACAATCCGTACAAGCATGGTTGGATGTGCTTTGATGTGAAGGGTTGGCCTGATGATTGATATCTACTCATGAACACGTCTGCGTGACGGTACGTACATGGCGCAAATACTACTACATACGTGAACAACTTCAAAAAGCCAATACTCCTCAGGATCGGAGCAAGGCAAACGACAGCCTCGGCGCAATCAACCTCCGATTGTATTTATACGGCACGTTATTATTGGAAGGCACCTGGGAGAATGGACGCCTCGTCGAGTCTAAGCCCAGAAGGTGTATCGCTTGGCGCATGATTTCCCTAATTCGGACAACTCCACTATCAAAACGAGGACATCAGCCTTGATCGTAAAACGGGAAGAGGAATATCGAGCAGCGTTTGTGTATACATATATTTTCTCCTTGCAACTCAGCCAAGTTCTTCATCTCAACTTCCCAAATATTCCATCTTCCAGTATCTTCTGAAGCAATGCCACCCCACTCAACAATCCACAACACCATCACCAGCCTAACCACCGGCCCCCCTCTCGTCATCGCTATCATAGGCGGAACCTCAGGCATCGGATCCTACATCGCCAAAGCCTTCGCCTCCGTTTACCGCAACTCAAATTCCAAACTACGCATCTACATCGTCGGCCGCAACGCCTCGCGCGCAGAAGCTCTGCTTGCAGAAGTGCGCGCCACAAGCCCAGATTCAGAATGGCGATTCATACAAGCCCATGACCTGGCGCTGATGAGCGATGTCGACACCATATGTGCGCAAATCAAGAAGTATGAAGAAGAGCAGCCATTGAACGGGGGAGAACCGCGGATAGACATGCTATACATGACCCAAGCAGAGTCACCACTTGCGCCATCACCGCGTAAGTATTTTCCATCTGCACTCGCTTCCAGCAAGAAGTGAGGCGTAACAACCACCCTCCCAATCACCTCAACTAACCAACCCCACCAGTAACAAAAGAAGGCCTCGACACCCAAGTCTCTCTCCTATACTACTCCCGCATCCGCTTTATCCTCACCCTTACATCCCTACTCCTCCGCTCCCAAAACCCAAGCGGCGCCCACGTCATCTCCGTCTTCGCAGGCACAATCGAAGACCCCATCTCCCCGTCTGCCCTTCCAATCGGCCCACCAACACCGGAAAAGCACGGCGTGACATCGGTTCGCACGCATGTTGCTTTCATGAAGACCTTCATGTTCGAGGCCCTAGCCGAAGAACACGCTGGCAAGATCGCTTTTATCCATGTTTATCCGGGGTTGGTTGACGGTCCAACGTTCCTTAGTAGAGTAAACCCACTGTGGTTTCGCGTACTATGGCGCGTAGCTAAGGTGTTGATGGCATGGTACATGACGAGTCCAAGGGTGTGTGGTGAGGTCATGGTGTTTCTAGGTATGGGCAGGTATCCCGCGAGGGGCGCGGGCGTGGGGCTCAAGGAGGGCGAGGAAGGGAAGACGGTGGCTGATGTGGCGTTTAGTAGTACACGGGAGAGGGGAGGAGGTGCATATGCGGTGGGTCAGAGGGGTGATGAGAAAAAGCAAGTTAGTTATGCCAAGCTGAGGCAGAGTGACACGAGGGACAGGGTTTGGAAACATACCATGGGTGTGTTGGGGAGTGTTCCGGGGTTGAGTGAGTAAATTGTGAGGAGGAAGGGGGCTTGTATAGGACGAAACGGCATCCATGCATTGTTTGGAAAAGAAACGTGGGGACATCAGACTGATAGATGAAGATCGTATTTTGTATCTTGCACCACCTCAAATAGGTAACAGGGGTATTTATAACGACCACATTTATGTACGACTCCTCCAGCGGAACACTGTTGCGCAACTCAGAAGAATGCATCGAAGCCATTACTGCCAGAGGTGGTCGCAATTCCAGTCTTGCACCACGCCACCACCGAAAGCAGCGTGGAGACTAAACATATCGGTCTGGCAATCGGCAAACTCCGCGGCGAGCCCAGCAAAGTCGTTGAGGTATTGCTCGGCAGTCTCTCCACGGATTCCTGGCCCATGGGTTGCTGGAAGCGGGTCGGGCGTTTGCTTCGAACTGACAGGCCATGTAGGCGTAACTTTTGGAGGTGGGCGTATTGAGGACGATTTCGTGCGCTTAGCTAGTGACTCGGCGTCGTCTCGTTCATGCTGATGACCGCTGGCGGTAAGCTTGGGTGGTAACAGCTGCTCCATGCAAGCAGTCATTATTCCCCTGGTGGTAGAATGGAGCTCATAAAGTCGTCCCGGGGATGATTCGGGTAGCTGTACGCATTTGAGCGCCAGCGACAGGAAAATGATGTCCTTGAGATCATCTGCTTTGCCACGACCCAATCTCGCGATGAGGTAGTTGATGGTCTGCTCTACCTTGGCGATGAGTATGTGTTCGTTGTGCCCGGACATTCGTTGCTCTAGATACTGGCCATTCGAGCTGGCCTGACGGAGATGTTTGATGCGTTGGCATACTGTGAGAGCAGACCACAAAGTGTCTTTTTTGCACAACCAGAAGTAAAGATCCTCCTGTGACGGTGATGTATCTTCAAGTGCTTGAGGGTAATAGAAGTTTGAATAAGAGAGTATGGCCACCGATGAATCGACACATTGTAGCCAGGCCTCTGCGACTTCTTGCTATCAAGTTGTTAGCATAGAAGGTTACTCTAGACAAAGATAAGAGACTTCGAATTCTTGAAAGAACGTTAGACGAATTCTGCGTCTAAAATCTATCGCCTGCGTCAAAACTGAGGAAATACGTACTGGTTATAGGTCAGCTAGACATTTTATCAAGTATCCGCGGTGGCTGATTTACCTTGATATTCCTGATAGCCGAAGAGGAGTGGTCTGTATAAGCATAATAGCGATCGTCGAAGATAAAAGTCTAGGAGAATGCGATGCAGAAATCCACCTCGATCGCCGGTTGCTGGCTGGCTGTGTTGCAGGCTGAGAGTCAATGGTAGAGAGCACCAGGATCTTTGTATCTCACGCCCTATCTCAATCGCCTCGTTGACATCGGGGATCGAGCGCTGTACAAGCGAAGAAGCCCTGATTCGATGTGGAAGAGACATAGCAAGATGTATCTGGTAGAGGTTGTCTGTCAGATCGCAAAGAGGGCGGGGAGGAGGTAGCTTCGATGAAGACTCGTCAAAGTCCTCGTCATACAGATTTGCCGGTACCGGACAGTAAGATCCGAGCTCTGGGACTATCAAGGGCATACCCGTCATGATAGATACTTGTACTTCCGTTTCCAAAACAGACGCCCATAGCCGCTTCCGCATCTCCATCTGGTAGGGCGAAAGATGCTTTATCTTCGCAGGATCTATGTGCAAGCCCATGGTCATAGCTGACCGCATTATGGCACCGCTGCGGCTCCAAATTCTATCTGGGTCGGAGTGGCTAACGCTACCAGACAGTAGCACAAGTAATTCGACTTGAAGAGTTGATAGCTCCGTTCGCTGCTTTCGTCCAAGTTCCCCGAGCCATACCTGGATGTGGTTGATAGCTGCACCCCGCAAATAGGCTCTGTAATCGTCTGCTTCATTGGTTCTAGCCGTATCGTCGAGCAAGTAAGCCCTGGTCATAACGCTCGTGAGCAGTGCGAGGATGCTGGATGTAGAATCAAGCCCAGATCCGCTGTCAAGCCACAGTCTTTCATACTGACGCATGAAAGTGGGGCGGTGCAGAACGCGCATGGTACGCTCAAAATACTGGAAGTATATGGTAACCAGCTTGTCACAGTACGGCTTTGGTGGTAGGGACTCCCATAGCTTTAGTAACGATGGCGAACATCCAGAGTCATGCTTGCGCTCAGGCGGCCGAATTGGATCTCCTTTTGATTTGCTTTGAAGAAATTTAACTTTCTTTGCAGACGCCATCAACTGCTCATCACTAGCCATCTTGTTGAGGAAGTCCTTGACATCGAGGAACTGTGTTCCGTCAGTATCATGTTTCACAGATGGTTTTCAATCCTCTTGCCTGATTAAGGAGCGTAGTTTTATCATTCTGCCCAAAATACCGTGATCTACCTCTTTCAGCCACGACTGTGCCAACGAGAGGCAAGTCTGCTGTCGGTGTTGACTGGCCGACCTCTGCTTTCATTGGATGTTCGCGCGCACGTTCAAAGCAATACATGTCGACATCTGGTAAGGCTCAATGCCAGGTAAGATAGCAAATCCTACTGGCACGGGCCAAAGAGTTATTGATGCGCCGTCTGGCAAAGGATGTGAAGGATGCTTTGTGTCTACCGACTCTGGATGTAATTGCCGCATTGGAGTTTGCGGCTAAAGACATGTGAGGGATCCATGGATGCGCGGACGGGTCTTTCCTCAAACTGCAAGCAAGGCGGCAAGCTAATGCACGTCCGCGGCGTAGTCAAGGTGTCCACTAACCCCTGACAGGGACGGCACTTAAGCGTTGTCGAGTGCCATGAAGATCCAAAGACACTCTCGAGTTATCTATCTAAAGATGACTAAGTGGCTTCATGGTCGTGTAAGAGGAAGGATAGTAGTGACGAAAATATGCTAAAGGCCTACGGTGCACCTGGAAAGAGGTGTTGGAAGGATTAGCTAACGTAACTACCAAAAGGCCTGTCATAGCATGCGTGCCGTGATGGGAACCAAGAATCGAGGCACGTGACACTATATCAGCGATTGACACGTGAAGCTCGACAGTCGCACGCACTGTCGCGTGTGTTTGTGTTGAGAGTCGAGTGTGGTGAAGGAGTCTGGAAGGCGGTGGTGACGTCTAGCTTGATTCGCCTAGAACCCCACACCGAAGGTCCCTGAGAGCAACGGCGAGATTTGCCCGCCATAACAACACGTAGCTTCCCAATCCGCAAGTAGCAATTGGCATACATTCCACACATCAATTGCGTCTCCCATAACCACCCATTGGAACATTGACCCCATTTTGGCATCTCCTGCAGGTAAGTGCCAGGGAACAGCTGCGAGGCCCCACCTGCATCTGAAGCTCTCTGGACACAGTAGCTAACAGCTCCCCTCGCGTTCTGCAGCTATCCGACGTCCATCATGAGCAACCTCTTCGAAGCCAAAGTCAAGAGCGTCCTTTCCGGCGACACCGTCGTTCTCCACAATATCAACAACCCAAAAGCAGAGCGCACACTGAGCTTAGCCTTTGTCACCGCGCCGAGACTGCGACGAGAGGGCGACGAGCCCTTTGCCTTCGAGTCACGCGACTACCTCCGCCGTCTGCTGGTGGGCAAGGTCGTCCGGTTCCAAGTCCTCTACAAGATCCCGACGGGCGCGAACCGCGAATATGGCCTCATCGTCACACCGAACAAGGAGATATTGCCGCAACAAGCCGTCGCGGCGGGCTGGGTGAAGCTGCGCGACGACGCCGGCCGCAAGGAAGACTCGGATGAGGCTGCCAACCTACTCGAGCGACTGCAAGTAGACGAGGCACGCGCCAGGGCAGACTCCAAGGGCCTCTGGGCGGAAACTGGCGGCAGGATCAACTCGTCGTCAGAGCTGAGCGATGCGACCAAGTTCGTTGAGCAGAATAAGGGCAAGGACATCGATTCGATTGTCGAGAAGGTCCTATCCGGCGACCGCCTCATCGTGCGATTCCTCCTATCGCCCACCGAGCACGTACAAACAATGGTCCTCCTCGCCGGTGTCCGCGCCCCCGCAACACAGCGAACAAATCCTTCCGACGGGAAAGTGCAGCCAGCCGAGCCGTTCGGCGACGATGCTCAACAATTTGTCGAGACAAGGCTGTTACAGCGAGGAGTCCTCGTCGAGGTTCTGGGAACAACACCGAATGGCCAGATCGTCGCAGACGTCAAGCATCCTACCCAGGGCAGCATCACACCTTTCCTGCTCAAGAACGGCTTGGCCAAATGCACCGACCACCACACCACCCTCCTCGGCCAGAAGATGGGCATACTTAGGGGCGCTGAGAAGCAGGCAAAGGACGGCCGCCTGGGTGTATACAAGGAACACGTTGCGCCCAAGATTAGCAAGGCTGGGGAGCAAGAAGCTACCGTTAGCCGTGTCCAGAGCGCAGACACCATTTTCATCCGGAACAAGGCGGGCGCGGAGAAGCGCATCAACCTCAGCAGCGTCCGCCAACCCAAGCCTACGGATCCCAAGCAATCGCCATGGGTAGCGGAGGCCAAGGAGTTCTTGCGCAAGAAGCTCATCGGCAAACACGTCAAGTTCCACGTAGACGGGAAGCGACCGGCGACCGAGGGCTATGATGAGCGCGAAATGTGCACCGTCACCTTTCAGGGCAAGAACGTTGGTCTGATTCTTGTAGAGAGCGGCATGGCATCCGTCATCCGCCACCGACAAGACGATGCCGACAGGAGCCCCATCTACGACGATCTTCTGCTGGCCGAGTCCACCGCACAAGCTGAGAAGAAGGGTCTCTGGTCAGACAAGTCGCCCTCTGTCAAGCAGTACGTCGACTACTCAGAGTCGCTCGAGAAGGCCAAGCGCCAACTCACTCTGCTTTCGCGCCAACGCAAGGTACCAGCCATTGTCGATTTCGTCAAGTCTGGCTCGCGCTTCACTGTACTAGTACCTCGCGAGAACGCCAAGCTCACCTTCGTCCTCTCCGGTATCCGCGCACCTCGATCGGCGAGAAACGACAGCGAAAAGGGCGAACCTTTCGGCAAGGAGGCCCATGAATTCGCGAATCGCCGCTGCCAACAGCGAGACGTCGAGATCGATGTCGAGGACTGTGACAAGGTCGGTGGCTTCATTGGCACTCTGTACATTAACCGTGAGAACTTTGCGAAGACACTGGTGGAGGAAGGTCTAGCTACTGTACATGCCTACTCAGCAGAGAAGTCTGGAAACGCAAACGAACTATTCGCAGCCGAGCAGAAAGCCAAAGACGCGCGAAAGAACCTGTGGCAAGACTACGACCCGTCTCAAGAAGAAGAGGACGGCGAGGCAGCGGTAGCTACTGAAGCTACCAACGGCGACGCCGCATCATCAAGAAAGGCCGACTACCGCGATGTTATGATCACCCACGTCGAAGATGACGGAAGGCTTCGTCTCCAACAGATCGGCAGCGGTACATCAGCGCTGACATCACTCATGAGCGCCTTCAGCAAGTTCCACCTCAACCCTGCAAACAGCAGTGGCCTGCCAGACGCGCCCAAGGCGGGCGAGTTTGTAGCAGCCAAGTTCACTGTCGATGACCAGTGGTACCGTGCGCGCATTCGACGCAACGACCGAGAGAACAAGAAGGCCGAGGTTGTCTACATCGACTACGGTAACTCAGAGACAATCCCGTGGTCTCGTCTTCGCCCTCTCTCACAAGCCGAGTTCCTGCCATCGAAGCTGAAGCCACAGGCTGTAGAGGCGCAGCTGGCGTTCATTCAACTTCCTGGCAACTCCGAGTACCTTGCCGATGCCGTCAGCTTCATCTCACAAGAGACAGCTGATCGTGAGCTCGTCGCAAGAGTCGAGGCCACCGAGAAGGACGGCATGCTTTGGGTGACACTGTACAACCCGGACCAGAGCAAGGACGGCACTGAAAGCATCAACGCCGACATTCTTAGCGAAGGTCTTGCGATGGTACCCAAGAAGCTGCGCCCGTGGGAGCGCTCGGCCAACGTGCTGGCTGCCATGAAGAAGAAGCAGGACGTGGCCAAGGAGGAGCGCCGCGGTCAGTGGGAGTATGGTGATCTCACTGAGGACTAAGCCTGTACATAGTTTTACGGTTGCATAGCAAGGAAAATAGCGGCACCGAGTGCGAATACTGTACGATAAAAGCATGTATTACGATTTGCACACAAGCAACACTCTTACATTCACATGTGCTACCAAATAATGCCTCGTGATGGAGGGCTGGCACCGAAGCTGCGAAGACGGCCAGGTGGAGGCTTAGGCGGAGATGACGACGAGGTGATTGGCGGCT
Source organism: Alternaria infectoria (assembly GCF_024043175.1). Lineage (NCBI taxonomy): Eukaryota > Fungi > Ascomycota > Dothideomycetes > Pleosporales > Pleosporaceae > Alternaria > Alternaria infectoria. The sequence goes on from NW_026250690.1 coordinate 802,099, forward strand.
TCGGCCATCCCCCACCCATCCACGGCAGCGCGCTGAGGCGGTGCCTGTAGGCAACCACCAAAATGCACCCCAGTCACGCTGAACACGGGTCTTGCGCCATGACGGCTACCTTCCAGGCAGGCGCATTGCAGACATCCTCCATGACTTTATACACGCGCACTTAACACCCCCTCATCCTCGCTCCTCGCGCGTCAGAACACCCGTTGCGACACGCACAGAGCAGTCGCGACCATGGAGACCATCAGTCGACTGCCCCGACGCCTGACACAGCTCTACTCCGACACCAAGACCACATGCGATGCTGTCGTCGAGCAGGATGCCAAAGACACGCCCGAGTCGCATGCACTGCATCGCAAGTTCAGGATACAGAAGGACAGGCTGATAACATGGGGCGTGGACTGGAGCGACAACTCCAAGGGGAAGCAGGGCGACATCGACGAAAGCGTGGAAGAGGCAGGCATGACGGAGACGGTCACAAGCGTGCTCGGAACCATCAAGGAAATCCTCGATGAGGCGGAGCAGATGCACCCGGGCACGTCTGCTGCGGGTGGGGGAAAGACAATGTCTGGAGAGAAGAGCCGGCCTGACCTTCCCTCGTGGGCGGCCGCCGACAGGTCACGTTACGAGGACCTCATCAAGGACCTCACCACCTCTATCGACATACTCTATGATCTCTCACGGAACCGCAGAGTTCAAAGAAGCAATGAGCGTGGTATTAGTCCAGGAAAAGCTACACCGCATCACAGCACATCGACTCCCGTCTTCTTGTCGCCTGACTACAACGCCTCCGACCTGACGCTGGTCAATCCTGCTACCTTCCCTCTGAATGCACATACCCCCAGATCTCATCTTCCACCCAAGCTAGATCCTGCAGACCTAATCCTCCCCGACGAGGAACCTCCGCCATACGAGAGCGTTGGGACTACTTCTGTTCGCGTCATCGGCCGCCTGCGGTCTCGCCACAGTTCCACCAACCCCTGGAAGACGGATGGCAGCAGGAACATAGAGACTTGCGTTTTGATCGACTACGCGTGCTACGACCCCGCCTACCGTCTCACTGGCGTGTCCCCATCCACCCAGCGCCTCGAGAGCCTTTTGTCAATACTGACAAAGCTGTCCAACAACCAGTCCTTCCACGGCACCCTTAAGTGCCTTGGGTATTTCGAAGATCCAAAACAGCCGCGCTTTGGCCTGGTCTTCGAGCTGCCCACCTCAGTCTACTCAGGGCCAGCCGATTCCCACAAGCCAATCGAGGAGCTCAAACCAGTGACGCTGCTCAGTGTATTGCAGACGGGCTCCAAGTCTTTGCACAACCCCAACAGTGCCACCCCGCCACTTGAGGACCGCTTTCGTCTAGCTTTCACGCTCGCCTTGACCTTTAGCAAAATCCACGGCGACGATTTTCTCCATCAAGACGTCAATAGCAGCAACATTATGGTCTTCAAGAAAAGCAAAAGGCAGTCTGCGAATAGTAGAGCATTGCAATACTCGCTGCGTTCGCCTGTAATATGTTCCTTCGATCTGTTCTCTGACTTCGACATCGACACCGACAAGGCGAAACCAACACTGAACATCTACCGGCATCCGGAGGACCCCAAGTTCACTGGAAGTCAAGACCAAAAGTACAATGCCAATTTCGATCTCTATGGCTTGGGGCTGGTGCTACTCGAAATAGGATTGTGGCAGCCTCTACTTGACCTGTGGAAGCAAAAGTACACCCTGAGCGACTTCAAGCAACGGATAGAAGATGTGTACATCCGCAGGCTCGCTTCAAAATGCGGAACAGCCTACATGCAGGTTGTGCGCGACTGCTTCTGGGCAGCGGATGTCAAGGGCGACAATGCGATCGATGTTCCGCAGGTCTACACTCGCATCCTAACCAGACTGCAACGCTGCTGCATGCTGGATGAGTCGGAACCTGGGTTTGACTTGAGCGAATTGAGACCGGGTGCTACACCGGTGCAGCAAGCATCTCCATTGAAGCGCAAGAGCGCGAGCCAGCCACAGATCGTCACCGATGGCCAGTCAAGTCCATCCTACAGGAGCGCAAAGCGATGGGCGTTGGAGAAGGGTACACAAGCCTTGGAAAGGACCAAGTCTCTCTCAAAGAAGTCACCAGATCTTTCATTGGCTCGTAATCCATCACGGAGCTCGCAACACTCCATCCGGAAGAGCATCTCAGAAAGTCTTCGTATGATGAGCCCTAAAGAAGAAGCATCGGAGATGGAGTGGGAACAGAAAGATCCTCTAGATGAATCAGGCACTCTCGTCGCTACCCCGCCAAATTCACAAGACCCAAGCGATAACTCTTCGCTGTACAGAGAGCGCGTGGCGACTGCCGCTTCAACGATTCAGCGTGCATGGCGACAGTCGCGCGCCCCCTCTAGTGGATGCGCAACGCTACAAGACTACAAAGACAAAATTACCATCATCCAAAAGGCTTGGCGCCAGACAAAGCAGAAACGCAGTAATACCACCGTCTCGGCCCTTGTCAGTGACGGACTGCGACACTGGCCGCAAGCTACGCTTGGTTACCCAACACCTGAGCCAGAGATACAGAGTAGGACGGTAAATTCGAGTGAGAGCTACGTCACTTCGTCTATACAGATCGAGACCGATATAGAGCCGACCCCTCGACCGAAGCTACGTCTCTTCCCAGTCAAATTCACACCTGAGATCGTGGAAGAATGGCACTCATCCATGTTGCCCCGCCTTGAGCGTCTAATAGAACGTGCGCTCAAGGATTCTGAAGAGACTGTTAGCATTGACCTCGTCGCCATCGGAGAAGTACTAGAGAAAGCCAAGCCTACTGTGTTTGTTACCTGTACTAGTGTGGCAAAGGTCAAGGCCATTCTCAACCGTCGCTTCCGCTTTGACGAGAATATATATGACCTCAAGGTCCGTAGGGGAAAGATCAGGCGGTCCAAGATGAGCCGTTCGTCGCGCCGAACTAGGCCACCGCATCGATCCATGATGAATACCGACTCCTACGATGCGGACATGGCTGTGATGAACCCTTACCATCAGGATCGCCCATTATGCGGGGCTTCCATTGGAGCGTTCAACGGTGAACATCTGCCTCCGGTATCCTATGGTGGGGTCATTCTGGTTGACGATGAGCCATTGGGCATGAGTGTCCATCACCTACTCGACATACCGTCCGAAGACGAAGACGACGTTGGCGAAGAGCCCGATAGCCCTTCTCCGAGCGATGTGATGCTGTCCAGCGCAGCGAACAACCCTTGGTTAATGGGTATGGGTGCGCAACCAGATCTTCATCTAGAATCGGATGAGCCCGCTGGAATGTGGGATCTTGAACTATCAGACGACGAGGACATAAAGAGCGAGGAAGACGACGCTGACCTTGATTCGTTCGACTTCTCTGACAGTGAGCTTGAGTCTGACGATGACTCTGCGGAGGGTATGCCGATCCGACACTGCACACAAGTTACAAGCGCTAATCCCATTTCAGATATGGCAGATTCTCATATTTCACACGCAACCATGGGCGATATTGACGGCATTGCGCCAGGCGAAGGCGAGGAGATAAAGATCACACAACCAGCCATCGATGACGTGGGCGCTGACTTCTTCCCCTGCGAGGAAGATCGCGACGACGACCATCTCTCCTCGCACGAACTAGGTCACGTTCACGCCTCTTCCGGCATCCGCCGGTGGAAGCGCGACGGCATCCTCCACGAAATCGACTGGGCGCTCCTCAAGCTCAGGGAAGACCGCCTCCAGCCATATAACGTTTGCCAAGGAGGTCGCCGCTTCTGCCTGGGCTCCATGACGCTGGAACAACGCGCCATAGCCTCCAAGCTGGAGAAGCCAGTGAACCGCCGCACTTACACCCCCGAAGAGGACGAATACCCCAACGGTGTGGCCCCCGCATCCACCCTCGGCGGCATGGCCGTACACTGCTTCGGCCGCACCACCGGCCTCCAACCGGGCATGGTCAGCAGCGTCATGTCCGCCGTCCGCATCTACCACCGCAAATCCTTCTCCCGCTCGTGGCACGTCGCTGGCGGCTTCGGCATCGGCGGCGACAGCGGAGCCTGGGTTGTACAGAACGGTCACCACAAAGTCGTCGGCCACGTGCTTGCCTTCTGCCAAAAGAACAAGATCGCTTATATCTGTCCCATGGAAGTTCTTCTTGAAGATATTAAGCGTACCCTAGGCGCCAAGCGCATCTACCTCCCTGGCTCTGTAGAGCAGACCCTGTACAAAGCTAAGAAGGCGAGGCACCACGATGTTATCGAAGACCTGGGGTCGCGGGTGCAGGGTCTAGGTATAATAGACTCTGCGGTCGATGTTAGGGAGAGTCTCAGTTCGGGACCGCCGGGCAATGGTGGTCTCTGGGAGAGACTGGAGAGAGGTGGGGATAGTGATAAGGAGAACACGAGGTCGGCTATGCGGAGCAGTATTATGCGTGTCAACGAGGGCAGAGATGGGGGTTTGGAAATGAGTGTCAAGTAGGAGTAAACGGATGACTTTGGTTAGGCGTTCAGGAGGACGGGATGGGAAGGGGGATGTTATACCCTGTTGTTTCATTGATGTTCATTTGAATCAGAAGACCTATCGATCTACTCATGTCGAAGATTACAACCTCAGCATCAACGCTGAAAAGATCGTCAACTCCAGACCCTGCCTCCAATGTCCCTGCATAAAGTCTCAACATCCTCTCCCTTACCCAATCTCGCCCAATACTCTTCTATCTCAGCCGGATAGCCCGTCTCATTGAGCGGCCTCGTCCACTCACTCGCCCTATTCCGAGCTATACCGCCCCAGTAAGCCATCCTCTCCGGACGCTTCCCGTCTCGATTTGAAGCGAAGTGAATAAGCAGAGATCCAGGACGGGCTAGCGATGGTTTACCAGGTTTGTCTGGATTGGGTGGGAAGCCATTGAACCACCGTTGGGGCACGTAGGCAACGGCGGAGGAGAAGTATGGCTGTTGATCGCAAGATGATTAGTTGATGCAGTGAGTAGAGCGGCGATAGTTTGTCACCTACACGCTTGATGGTCTCTTCCATAGCACTTTGCTCACTATACTTCAACTGTATATCTGGATTATACTCCTTCAGGCTCAATGCTGCCGAGAAGAGACGGATCGCCCACTCGTTTACTCTGATGAGGAAGACGCCGTTGTTCAGACCATGCCGATCATTCGTCACCACCAAATTGATCTTTTCATCTGGGGGCAAGAAGGCTTGCAACGGAACATTAGGATTCATCAAGATGGTGTCGCGATCATGCCAGAAAAGCCACTCCAGTCGTTCCGCAGCTGGCTTGGCAAGTTCGGCTCCAAGAATCGCGAGCAGGAAGGCATGTTTGGACCAAAGACCAGGCAGCATGCGCTCGCGAAGTATGAACTCGGGGTACCCGTGGAGGTCATTGTGAACCTGGTGAGAAGCGATGGCGGCTTCGTAGACGGGATCTTCCGGCCCGAATGAGGCCGTTACCTTGCCGATGCGTGGGGAAGACTGTGATGACAACGCGGGTGCAGACGAAGCGGGAACGGAACCAAGATGCGGAACATGTGTTGGTAGGATTTTGCTCGAAACCGATGTTCTTGTCGAGAAGAGGACAATAGCAGCGAAGCCTAGAATAAGCAATGCGGCGTATTTCCAGAACCGAGAAGAGGCTCTTGGAAGGGAATACCGCGAACACGGGGCTTGGTTGTCATCAGACCATACGCTGGATATGGAACTGCGCCTGCTTTCGCTCATGGTGAGTGCGCGTTGGTGAGTAGCGCAAAAGCGGGACGACTGTGGTTAAGAGGGGAGGAGAGCGTCATATGGGATTGGCTGAATGCATCGATGAGGAAGTGGCTAAGGAAAGAAAAATGTGTTGGTGATCTTGGATCTCGAGATTGAAATGGAATCTTGGAGTTTGACGATTTCGAGAGATGTCATGGTTAAGGTGCCTGCTACTGCCAGGGCAGACTCATGGACGCCTGACATGATGCCAATCGCGCCTAGCGGAGGTTTCGCCGACTGCGCCTCCAGCTAATGCAGCTAAGTGCTTATCCTCGCGTCGCTGCAAGATGAAACGCGTACGTATGTCGACGCCTTTAGCTATTGAGTATGCGTAGGCTTGGAGGCTAGGAGCACACATCACGATGGAGCACGCGCGGATTTTCGTAGTTATTGGTTTGTAGCAGCCACACGGCTATAGCGGGAGAGCATCGACAAGGAAGCTGAGCAGCGGAACGGGAACGCGGAAATTCGGCATGGCATTGTTGTAGGCAGTGGCAAGCTGAGTGAAAGCGGGAGCACCGTTTGATGGAGCTGTTGATGCTGATTGCGTCGAGGCAACGTTCGGCTGCCACTGCCTGCTGCAGCGGTTCTGCCAAGCCGCTAATGGTGTCAGATCTCCAAACACTGCAAGACACCGTCTGAAACTCCAGCCTCATGGCACGTCAACATCGCCAAGCTCATCAAAGGGAATAACATTTAGCTATGTGTCGCGTCTCTTTCCGTGTCAAAATTGCTTCCGGAGTCGGCAATGAGGACATACAACCGGTAGAGCACACACCAGGCTGACCGTCTTTGGTTGACGATTCTTTACTCGTTGAGCTTGACCCGTCGCATCGACTTATCCCTTCAGCTTCAGGAGACGGGCTCGATATGGTCGAAAAAGGGATAGCAGGTAGCACCGAGTCTTTTATTGTGCTTTGAGGAAAAGATGAAAGACATCTCAAGCGTCCTAGTACGTTGATTGTATCATCAGAAGACTCTACATGACATGTGGAGTCGGATATCTGGAAGAGTGGATGAGCAGCGAACGCTCGCCCCGACGGGTCGTAGCCGATGGAGCCTAGGATAACTTTGTCTGCAACAGGCTGATCACCAACTGTCAACACAGATACCCTTTCGACTCGCCTAGCTGGTTCGAACATGACCAAGCGCCTCCGTTGCGATACGTTCGACACTGACTTTGCCTTGGTCCTTGGCTCCTCCGAGGCTGTCAGATACAGTAGCTGATAGTCTCTTGTTGTCAATCGCAGGTGGTTTGCAAGTCTCGCGCAGCTCGCTACACGGTCAAGGTGTGCAGCAATCTTGACAGACGGAGCTGATACTAAACATGGTGGATACGAAGAGAGCTTGGGGAGCGGGCTTGAATGACAGTGTAGTCCATTGAGGCCGATTGGGAGCTGCGAGAGAATTGGTAGGGTAAATGGGGAAGACTTTACTGCTGACCAAAGTAACACCGAGAACATATGCGACGTCTGTACGACGACATCCTGCACTTGGGGCTTTCATCCAGGCTTCCTTCGTCGAACGTGTCTCGGTCGTAACCTCAATTCTACTGTCACAACTGCGTCGACCCGTTGAGCTTGCATCTGCGTGTCTATGAAGCTTTCATAGTGGAGTGGATCGAGTACGTGCTTCAGGGCCCACTTTGCGACGTCTTCAAAGCTTCGCGTGGCTGGTCTGATATCTCCGTGTACGGATGGTTGGGCGCTATTTCGACCAAAGAGGAAGCGCTAGTGCGAGAGCAGATGTGGCGCAGCCCCTGAAGTGGTCTGTTCGTTGGCGAACACCACGAACATATGGGTCATGAACAGTCGGGCAGAACAAGAACAGCGTACGGCATATCTATGCGTTCCTTCAACGGCCCCTGGTATGGTGAGGTCAGAAACAGATGAGGTACTCTCGAGAGGCGTGTATGGGCTCATCCGCGGCAAGGGTTGCTTCACTATTCATATTCTGATACACTCTTCTTCCGTGAGCTGACTCTACTGCTCAACGGCTTACACGAGCTTCGCTCTGACGGTCAATGATCAGCCGAACTGAACGTGCGTCAAGAGGACGGGATCTTTTCGAAAACCACGCTATTGGACACGCAATGGCCACAAGGTCTAGAATGAAGTGTTAAAATAGACACAAGGATCTTATTGGATACTGGAAGCACATTCACCATTCTTACCTTAAACGCCTCCAGACAAGCTCACCTTTGACAGCGTATGCCGGGGTATCAAGCTTTCTGCCAAGTCGGGAAAGGCCCACTCAAACAGTACCCTTACTCCTCCTCCCGGTTCGCCGTTGAGGGGTTCAGCATGCATAAAAGTGCGTTTGAAAACTCGGTGAGCGAACTTCTAGTAAGGCAGAGTCTCACAAGTGTCAACTAGAGGACTTCTGCATGACTGGGTTCAAGATCTCGACAATGCCCTTCCTTTCAGACTTCGTGCAGCTCACGATAGATCGGCCCAAATGGTACTGTATAACTCCGACGCTTGTACTTCGTATCCGTATGTACATTTGGGTCGATCTCTAACGAACGGTATGCTCATGCATTGCGCACGTGTCGCATTCTAGAGCTCAACACCCTCGGATTCAGGGTACCAAGTAAGCAAGCGAGCGGCAGATTCTACCGTCCCAGTATCTCAGGGGCGTGTGTCTCTCAGACCAATCTACCCACTGGGTGAGTATATATGGACGACGGTGTCTCGCAGTCCATATACTCATCCACATCTTCTCTCTAATCATCAACACCTCTTTCCTACACTCTTTTTTCTTATATTATCTCACCCCAGTCATTCGTTATACACGATCTTATTACATCTAATACCTAATTTTAACAACACTCATCATCACCATGAAGTACGCACTCATCTTCGTTGCCACTGCCGCTGCCCACGAGGCCTACGGTGGATACGGTGCGCAAGCAGAGTCCAGCTCCGTCGTCGAGCCGAGCACCTCCGCGAAGCCCATCGGATACACGACTATCGTGCCCGGCTATGGCAAGCAGCCGGTCACCGTGACCACTCAACATCAGCCGTACCCCACCTGCGTGTCCCCCGCCTACGGTGGTAAGGACTGCGCCAAGTGGGATGAGGATGCCTACGTATCAACTGTCATCAAGGACTACGACAACAACTACGCTACGATCACCAAGACCGCGCAGCCCGTTGTTGTTTACCACACCAAGAAGACAATCACCCACTCCGCTACTGCAACAGGCGGCTACGCGGCGCCCACTGGTCTCGCCCCTAAGAACGGCACTGACGGCTGCTGGTACGAGCTGTACGAGAAGATCGAGTCGGTCCCATACAATCAACTCGGTCCTCACGCACTTCCCGGTTACCCCGGTTCCGGCCTTTACAAGGAGGGCGAGCAGAAGCAACCCGTCAACGTCAAGGAGTACAAGGGCGGAAAGTGGTCTGAGTACGTCCACGAGTACTCTTACGGCACTCCTAAGCCTGAGGTCACCACTTACGCGAAGCCCGGTGTCTACACTGTCCCAAGCAAGGACGTCACAGTTGAGCACCCTGTCACTTACCCAGCTGAGGCCACCAAGACCGCGAAGGCCGGCGAGACCTGCACCTACGGAGGCCAGTACATCGAAGCCAAGCAGACCGGCTACATCACCGCCGCTTACGGTGCCTACGAGACAAAGGTCAATGGTGGCAAGACTGTTACGGAGACAGTGATCAAGCACACCACAATCTATGCCTCCACCACCGGCAACTACGAGGTCGCGAAGCCCACTACTACCGTCTACGACCACGACACCGAGGTCGCATACCCCACCGCTAAGCACTACGAGGCGGGTATCTACCACCATGAAGCTCAGACTGTCACCATCACCAAGCCTGGACAGGCCTACACTTGCGAGTACGAGCAGACCAAGAAGCACGAGGCCACTTCAGCACCCGCAAAGAGCAGCGGTCATGCGGCCTACCCTACCTCCGCCTCCGCTCCCGCTCACGACAACTCTTACGGCCACAACAAGCCATCTGCTACTCCCAAGCAGCCTACTGAAGGTGACAACAAGTACCCCTCCTACCCCGCCGGTCCGATGAACGGACAGTCATCCTCAGTTCACGAGGCCTACCCAGCTTCCACTCCTTCTTACCCCAAGAAGCCTACTGAGGGCGAGAACAACTACCCCTCTTACCCTGCCGGTCCAGCTAAGGGTCACTCCTCATCTTCGGTTCAGGAGTCTTACCCAGCTTCAACTCCTGCCGGTGTCTACTCCAAGCCATCCTACAACGGCGGCAACGCCTATGGCAACAACGGAAAGTCTACCATGGCCACCGTCTCCACCAAGGAGTACCCACACCCGGAGTCCACCCCTGCTTACGGCACTGATTCATCAGTGATGGCCAGCTCCACGCCCTGCGAGAGCAGCACTGCTTCCGTTACCCCTGCTTCATCTTCCGTCTACAGCGCTTCTACCCCCGCTGCCGTCAGCTCTGCTCCTGCCTATGGCACTGATTCGTCTACCGTTGCCAGCTCTACCCCTTGCGAGAGCAGCACCGCATCCGTCACACCCGCCAAGTCCTCCAGCTACAGCGCTTCTACCCCCGCTGCTGTCTACTCCAAGCCCTCATACAACGGCAACAACGGCTACGGCGAGAACGTCAAGTCGACTCTCTCCACCATCTCTACCAAGCCTTACCCTGCGTCCACTCCTGTAGAGCACTACCCCGCGAGCGCCAGCTCTACTCCTTGCGAGAGCAGCACCGCATCCGTCACACCCGCCAGCTCATCCGTCTACAGCGCCCCGGTCTACAGCCAGGCTACCCCCAGCCCAGCCGAGTCTTCGTCCACCAGCACTGAGGTCTACAGCCAGGCTTCCTCAACTCCTTGCTCTTCCTCTGTACAGTCGACCCCGACTCCCGTCCAACCGACTTCCACTCCTGTCTACGAGAACGCATACCCCGCTGGCGCCACCTCCACCCCTTGCGAGAGCGACAAGCCTTCCGCTACTCCTGCTGTTCCTGCCGCGTACACCCCTGCCCCTGCTGAGGGCTACGGCAAGACCCAGACTGGCTACTCCAGGCGTAGTGGAATGAGCCAGCGCCGCGCTGCGCAGTAGATTCCTGTTCTCCTGTAAATAATTTCATTGTGTTAGAGATGTATCGAGAAGTAGTTAGAGGGGGATGATCGAGTCAGTAGATGTGTATGTAGGATTCAATGAGAAGTCTTGCATCAAATTACCTAGTGTCTGTGTATGGGATATGCGCTGGTTCCAATGTGGTTGAGCTGAGAAAGTGGGGACTCGTTGGTTGTTGACGTCCACTTGTTGGTTGTTCCCTTCAAAGATCCCACATCAGACTTTAGAACGGCTGCTAATCTGAACGATACACGGAACTATTGACAAGGCAAGACTTCGTGAGCGGGAATTGGTGTTGCATGAAGTGGGGCGTTTAGCAAATGGAGAAAGCTGGGTCGAAGCGAGAGCGGGGTTCAATTGCAGCTTCCAGCAATGCGATGTTCGATGTATTGAGACGCATCACTCATGAGTCCTGAAAATGTCGCTAGGAATATGTATATCAAATTTGGTCGATTCTCCATCAAGCATTCTTGGTCCAACGGTAGGATAATTGCCTTCCAAGCAATTGGCCCGGGTTCGAGTACGTTCTATTCCACATCCCACCTCACCAACACATCACTAACATACAGCAGCTCCCGGAGGATGCACAGCTCCTTCTCACGATTGCAACGTTGACTACTTTTTTTGCGTTCTCGAAGTCCCGATCCGCCTTTGCGACATGACTGCAGAGGACTAACTTTTTTTTGATAGTTTTGGTTCTGAAACTCTATTGGGATATTCTAAAAAGTGCTCTACAAAGTACCTTCAACCCGCTATCACCAAGTGTGTGCTGCAGGCCTAGAGCTGGCTAAACTCTTGGGCGCGACACCACAGTGCGGGGTGCTGCCTTTGTTATCAAGCACCATCTCGCTTCTGACTTGTAGCTCATTAGGTAGCAATACAGGCCATTAAAGTGGAAAGGCCTAGAGCTATTGCTTGGTACTCGAGAGCTTGTTTTTTGACATGAGACATGCATATCAGTTCAGCTCGCATACTGGACTGATAACACGTACGTTGCCGTCCTGGAGGACACACGGATTCCTGCGGGACTTTGCAGCTCCGTGTCAGTCCAACGCAACATTGCGTAACAGCTATTGATGATCTCGCTCTACTCCGACGTTACCAGCGTGCTGGATAGAGAAGTAGTAGCTGGCACATTGATTGCACAGACAAGCTCCAAAGAGCGCGACCTAACCACTCTGGCGGGGACAAGCCTTCGCACCCCTCAAAACCGGTGACCCCAAAATCATGGTTCAGAGGCATATCATCTGCATTGATTGGCTTGCGGCTAGCCCTATATCGCCATCGGAGCCTCTGATGGTCTGGCTCTTCGGCTGGATGCGTTGGCTTTGCAGTGCACTGCGGGGCTTCAGACGCTCGCTCCGAAGTGGGGAGTCGGTGAGCTCACCTGAGGAACATGGCGAACTGGAGGCCCCGCCTGAAGTTTAAGGCGTCTGATTGGACGCCATGTTGCGAGATTGTAACAAGTCACCGACATCTTGATTGAGCTGCCATATGCGCCAAGTATGTGCTGAGGACACACATGAAAGGAAATGACGAGGATGTTTTGCGGCGTAGGTATTATATAGTGTGCTGACAGCCTGACCTTTGAGCCTCACACCTGGCCTCTGCAGTCATCCTTCGTCATCTTAGCCTACAATACGCTGCTACTCTCATACGTTGAGACGAATACGACTCTGCAAACATCTCTTGATATCTTTGTGAGGCTATCAAGATGACTTCCCACAACCAGCCCATGCCGCCACCAATCCGGACAAACACTGTCGATTCGCAAAAGTCACGGTCGTCGTCGGGTCAAACATCTCCACCCTATTCTCCAGCATCACCAACGGCCCGCGCAACAGCTTCACCAACCGAAGCATCTTTCTTCGGCGCCATTTCAGCACGCATCCGCGGTCGCTCACGGAGTCGCTCTCGTGGAGCCACGTCTCGCAAACGCTCCAAGTCGCCCATGGTCATGCCACCCGAGCAAGCGCCTTACTCACAAAGGCATGCTTCCGCTACAAGCCCCATCAGCCCGACGCGACCAACCGCAGGACCGGTACAAAGTGACAGACCTAGCATACAGGCTGCAGGTCGGCGAAGCACAAGCGGAAGCGACCCGTGGAAAGGACGGCATTCGAACGACTGGCTGTTCAACGGGTACTCGCTGACTGCTTCGGCAAAAGAGCTGGTTCAACGACGGAAGTAAGCAGTATGGTTGGCTGATAGTACTGCTGGCGGTACGACGCTCGCTAGCGGGTGTCTGGCAGCGTTTGACGAACGTTACGAAGGACGATAATGATATGGCTGAACGGATTTGTTTCGAGGTTAGCGGGTTTGCCGGGAGGCGAGCAGGGCAACTGGGCAGATCGCGGCGTTGTTGTCGCTATCTTCACTCGCGTTCTTACTGTCATTACCTTGGTTGTACATTAGCTACAAGCATGCGATTTGACGTTACTGTACCGAACGCCATGTGTCGCATGCCGTGATGCCACGTTTGTCAGATGTGCTCGCATGCTGGAGTGGCGCGGCTCCACGTTGAACCATACCTTGGTACCGAAACCAAACAACAGAGTCGTTCCATGCTAGTAAAGATGGATGGTACGGCATGTCAGAGAGTTCGGAGTGGATTTGCGCAGCTCCTTTACATAATCAGCCCTACTGACTCGCGGCGTCTGCTCCGGTCCCGCACCTGCCATGCCATGTACCAGGTACCAAACGATCTCACCGCTGCAGTGAGTACCTTCATGTCTTCCTGTGCTCTGTGCTTCTGCGATACTCGCGACAAACACGCGACAATGATATTGAGATTTGAGACACGTTATTCGGAATCCCCTCGTCGCCATGTCCTATCATCGGAGTAACGACATGATGCCCCAGGTAGCCTAAGCTGCTGCGTCGAACCCCGAAGGATGACCCACCACCCCTCAGTCACGCCGCCTTGAGGTTGATCATCGTTCGGTACAAATATACGCATTCCGAGCCCAGAGGAGTATCGTTCGTCACACCGCATCGGCTTGTCCTTCAGTGCTGGCACCTAACAGTTCACGTATTTAAGAGTTGATCGCAATCCGTCCCGAATCTCCAAACCTCCCTCCGCTGCCTTCCCCAATCCTCGAACCCACCATGAAGCACGAGCGCGCCACGCTTCCGACACCTACATCGTCAGACTCTTTCTGGCACAGCGAGCCGAATGAGTTTCTACTGGGTCACTGTACGACAGAGGAATTGCCCGCCGAGGCTGACATCGTTATCGTGGGATCTGGTATAACTGGCGCAAGTGCAGCGAGATATCTTTCGGAAGACGAAAGGGCTGCTGGCAAGAGCGTTGTCCTGCTCGAGGCCCGAGAGGCATGCTGGGGCGCTACAGGAAGGGTAAGACGACCGCGTCTATTCTTCGTACTCAAGTCGAACAAAACATACGGCGCACAGTTGCTAACGGTCGCGCAAACAGAACGGTGGTCACTGCCAACCTCTCCTCTTCGACCGAAGCAGCGACGTCGCTGAATTCGAACTCAAGAACGTCGCCGCGGTCAAATCCTACATTCAAGATAATGGCGTCCCTTGCGAGTGGCGCGACGTCACCGGCTGCCGCACATTCTGGACAGAAGGTGCAATGAAAGAGGCTGAGAAGGAGATTGAACATCTCAGGGAGATCGCACCCGAGATCGCACGTCACGTCACCATTATCAAGGACAAGGCGGAGTTGAAGAAGCATCGCGTCTCGCCCGACTGTGTCGGAGCGACGCTGAGTGAGGGAGCTGCGAGTTTGTGGCCATACAAGCTGGTCACGTTTGTCCTCAAGAAACTCATCAAGACTGGCCGGCTCAACCTACAGACCAAGACTCCCGTCGCCGAGATTACCTCGTCAGATGGCACACACACTCTCCACACACCCCGCGGCACGATCAGCAGCAAGACTGTCATCCTCGCAACGAACGGTTACACATCAGCCATCTTACCTCACTTCGCCGATCTCATCGTGCCCTGTCGGGGGGAGATGTCAGCCCTTTTCCCACCTGAAGGATCGACCCTTCTGCCAGACTCGTATGGCATGGTGGGAGCACTCGGTCAGCCAGAAAACAACGACGACTACCTCATCCAGCGCCCATTTGAGGGCGTTCCAAACCCCGGTGGTCATCTGATGTTTGGTGGCGGCCGCGGAGCTGGAAACTTCCCAAGCATAGGCATCTCGGATGACAGCGTGATTGACGAAGGCTCCGCTGCATATCTCCGCGGTGCGCTGTTGAAGGTCTTGAACTTGGGAGGGCAAATTGAGGGCTTACATGAGCTTAAGGCTGCGGCACAGTGGACTGGCATCATGGGATATTCTCGTGACGACCACCCATGGGTAGGGAAGGTGCCCGATAGAGACGGCTTATGGCTAGCCGGCGGATACACAGGACACGGTATGCCAAATGGTACATTATGCGGCAAGGCAGTTGTCGATATGGTACTGGGCGAAAGCGACGGCAAGGATCTGACCGCTGTACACGAAGAGATGGTTCAGAAGGGAGACATCCCCAAGAGCTACATCATGACAAAGGAGAGGATCGACCGGGCAAGGCAGATGCTTACGGTACAGCAACAAGATGCGCAGGGCGTACACATGAACGGTGTTGTATAGATTTCAATGACAATACCATTTCGCTCTCTTCGCCTTGGTGTACTCGTATTGCGATCGTTGAACTTGCTGATCTCGTGTTCCTGTGATACATGTTGTAGAATAAAGTTACTGGCCGTGGGGCTATTATCACTATGTTTTGTAGCACAAAAAAAGGCCCCTGGATCAATCGGCGCGCGGATGTTAGCGTCTAAGGCGTCCACTTACTCCGCTTCCAAGGTTCCCCCACTGAGGTACCCAGCCCGGCCGATTACCAATGCCCTACTCTACATGATCACGCTACAACAAAGACCACTACATCCGGGCCTATAGCAAACTATCTCGAAAACAGTAGACATACTTACATCGATACGTTATTGCCTGGCCGACCCTCAACTTTGTTAACAATTGCCCCCACCAACACAATCACCCGCTCCAAACCTCAACATGCCAGCAAAATCCCTCCCCTCAAAGTTCGGAGTCATCATCTTCCCCGGCTTCCACCTACTCGACTATGCCGGCCCCCTGGATGCCCTCAACATCCTCTCCGCCGACCACCCTCTCACGCTCTGCACCATAGCCGCAACACTAGACCCAGTGCCAACCCAGAACATCTTGCAAGACAAGCAAGGCTCCCAGTTCTCACAATCCATAGTCCCGACTCACACATTCGACAACGCGCCGGATGATCTGGAGGTGCTGCTCCTCCCAGGTGGGCTGGGTTCGAGGGGACCGGAGAGCGACAAGTGGATGAAGCCACAGGTCGAGTATCTCAAGAGATTGGATTTGAGCGGCAAGGGAAGTATTAAATGGGTTCTTACTGTTTGTACGGGTAGTGAGATATTGGCTAGGACTGGTTTGTTGGACGGTAGGAGGGCTACGACTAACAAACGCGCGTTCGGCGATGTAAGTGAACCTACTTTTCATTTCCTCACCTCACTTCGGACATTTTATTTACTCTTCGCAAAGGTCAAAGCCAAGCACCCAAATGTCGAGTGGGTTGCAAAGGCTCGTTGGGTCGTGGACGGTAATATCTGGACTAGCTCTGGTATTTCGGCTGGGATTGATGTGACGTTTGCGTGGATTGCGGAGGTATTCGGCGAGGAGACGGCACAGTATGTGGCGGATCGGAGTGAGTATGAGAGGAATGTTGATGCGGGGAATGATCGGTATGCTGAGAGGTGGGGAGCTGCGTAGTCAGGTACGAAGGGCGAAGGTGTTAGTCTATGGGAACAATGAGCATCACCTTATAAAGTATCTCTGGGTAGTGAAGTAGGTCATGTTATGTGAAATTACAAAATCTTGTCTATAATGAATATCGCTATGCTGAAAAAGCTGTCAAAGTCGTAACGCTAATATGATACGGAGTGACCGCTGCAACAGACGCAAACATCTATACATCTAAGGCCGTCGACGAAAAAGAAGAAAACAGCTACTTGCGGCTGCGGAAAGCAGCGAAAGGAGGGAAGAAGTATGCAGGGTGGAAGCAGGTCAGCACCGTGCAAGCAATAGCCAACATCCTGAATAGTGTATTAGTATTTTGTCTTTGCAAGGATTTGGATCATTTAAACTTACATTCCGTCGAGGAGCAGGAACTCCTTCTCATTCCTCATGAGCGAGTTTCCCCATCCACCAGCCATCTCGGGCAAGCGGTAGATACACCTGATAAGCACAGTCGTGTACGCGAGGACGATCATCCAGCCAAACAGCTTGATCTTAGCCAAGCGCACGGTTCCCGTCTCCTTGTCCATCTCATACGAGCTCTTCTCGCCCATAGCCTGCTGGTTCCTCGCCTTGCGGTACCGGAACACGTAGACAAGAACAAGACCACCACAGACCGCCATGGTGACGACCTGGAACGCAATACCGGCGACAATCAGGTTGTTACCCGCATCGATGAGCGCCTTGTTCGTTGTGCCACCCGCAGCCGCCATACCACCACCGCAAGCCTGGAGAACGATAGAACCGAAATCGCAGCCGATGAAGATCCACGGGTAGAGACGCGGCTTGAGCAGCGAATGCTGAGGTCCGCAGTACAAGACAAAGTGCTTGAGCGTGAGGTAAATCGCAGCAGCAACGAAACTCGGGCCCAGAACCAAGCAGCAAATCTGCAGTTTGAATCCAGACTCGCTCCATGGGTTGTCGTTCATGATAACACGGCCCGCATATCCCGCTGCTTCGAGGAAGGTTCCGACGGCCAGTGCGGCAGTGTAGGTCCATGTGCGGCTCAGAACACCCACGACGAGCGTGCCGATGCAGAGGATGCCGAAGAGGGCGCAGAGGAAGGCGTTGGCGCCTAGATTAGGGCGGTACCCGTAGAGCGTTGCGAAGACGGGGCATTCGGGGCTGACTTCGAGACATTGGCGGAAGTTTCCTTTGGGCCGGTCTTCTTGTGCGGATACGACGACGAGGAGTTGCGTTGCTAGGGCCAGGGCGGCGATGAGGCCGGTTCGTGCGTGGGAACGCATGGGGGGCGAATGTGCAGGGACGGAGAATACAGACAACGATAGACGACGAACGAAGATGTGGGATTACCAGAACGTCTACTCTACAAAAGAAGAGCAAAGATCCAACACGAACGGAAACGCGGGCGAACAACGTGGGTAGGTGGACTAATTAATCCCAGCAGCCAGCGCCCTCGCACTCGCAACAGCCTAGCCCTTTATCATGCACGTAGTATATACCCACCGACCGTATACACCGTGTTTGTGCTGCCAGACGGCGCCTCTAATCTCTTTTGCCTCGCCAGAACGGAGAAGGCTCTAAGCGACGCAAGTCTTGCCGTGCTTGACCGCGCGCCATTGGCTCCATGCCGCGGCTCCACCCAAAGTCATTGACGCTCACGCCTTGGCCTCGTCCGATGCATCTAAGCGAGGGCGTGTCGCGACCCGGCGTATGGGTCGTGTTGCGACGTCTTGTACCCGCGGCACGCCGTTTCACCGTTTTCGACCGCACGTGGTGCGATAAGGATGGGGGCTCTGCCTTCCGTTTGCGGTGGCGGGGTGCGAGGCTTTCGCTGCTGCCTTCATTCTTCATCACATGGAAGGAAGGCCTGTGGATGATGGGGGGCTAGTGGCTTTGGGGGTGTGGCGTCGTTCGGCTTTGGTTGTCGGGTTGCCGTCTTCCCGGTCGTTTCTTCGTTTATCATCTGTTTTTCGTTTCGGCTGGCGAGGCTTCCGTCTCTAGTGTTTTGGAGGCGAATACTCGATGCTGTTTGGTTCTTGGGGCAAGACTTTTTCGCACGCGCACGCGCATGGCGCGCGAATGCTTACAGTGTGTAGGTGGGCTCCATGATGAGTGGTTGCGTGAAAGATGACATGTAGTGGCTTACTGGTAGATTGCGCTAGCCGACTTGGCTTTCATGACCGTTGCTTCTGCATGCGCCCTCAACGGTCGCTTTCTTCCTTACCAATCACTACTATTCTTAGTCGGATTCGCGGGGCTTATGGCCTCCGTTAGTCTTCACTTCGACATATACGAGGTATGCGACTGATCGTATTCGTGATTCATATCAATGCTACGCCTTCAAACTCCGCCCAATGCAAGCCCCCCTTCAATCAAGCACCCAAACTCCCTACAATGCTACAAATCAAAGTATTCAGCCTGCCACATCCTCAACCCTAACCCACCGCTCCTCCAAAGCAAGCACAACCAACTCCTTTACGCTACCCAGACTCTCCTCTCTGCCCAGCGCGACAGGACACAGTAGTTCACTGACATTCTGCAAGACCTTGTACAGCCTCATAGCCTTCTTCTCCACTTTCTTCTTATCCACCTCGCCGTGTTTAGAAAGGACAGGACGAGAAGAGACGTGATGTGGTGCGGAAGAGACAGCAGCGAGGTGGTTGAGGAGTTTATGCAGTAGGAAGTGCATCCAAACAAGATTCGTCTTGGGGTGGAAACCGCGCCAGACGTCTTCGTCAGAATTCTCTTCCGTCGGTATCGGTGCAACATCGAGTACCGTTTCCTCGCCGTGTTTCCTGGGCGATCGCCGAGGCATTTGTGGTTCGTCGTCGCCTGAGTCGAAGCGAATGTGCGTGTTCTTTCTAGGCGAGCGGCGAGGTGTGACTGGGGCTTGCTCTGGCTCTTCCTCTTCCACAGGTTCCTCTTGCGGTATATCCAACGGCTCGTATTGCAACGGGTTGTCGAAGAGTGCTGCGCCGCGCATATAGCGGTAGATCTCATATTGGTACTCTTCACTTGCGTCGCCTTCGAAGAGCGCGGGGTCTTTGTTAAGATCCAGATAAGCCACGTCGACCATCTCCTCACTCGCAGATGCGGCTGTGGAGCTGGAAACATGAGACATGACAGACGTCCTGCGGGACCGGGATAATGAGGCGAGGATGTCTGCGCGCGACAAGGTGTAGTCGATGACAGTCGTATCGAGGCCGGTAAAGCGGATTTTGCGTCGCAAAGGGTCTTTGATCGAGGGCTGCAGCACGTCCCCACCTGAGCGTGAAGACCGAACGCAGATGTTGCCGAGATGCAAGTCGCGATGCTCGAACTGGCACGCCTCTTCTGCCTTTCCTACGCTGATTGCTACCCCCCAGAACACGTCCCAAGCTTCCCATATCGACGACATGCCACCTGTCTCCATAATCTTCTCAACATCCGTACCAGCGTCTTGCATTTCTACTACAGCCCAGAGCTGGTACTCGTCGTAACTGGTCTTCTTGCTGGGATCGGGGAATTCACTCTTCTTGCCGCGTGGCCGCGCCTTGTTCCATTCCTTCCACGCATCGTTGAAAGACGCTGAAGGTCTACCCTGCACAATCGTGAGGTCGCGGAAGACGGTAAATCCAGGTATGTGGGTGAGATTCTGAAGGAGCTTAACCTCAGAAGCAACATCATCAACCTGTGACTTGTACGCGTCGTCCTGTTCACGCTGCTCCATCTCCTTTTCTAACTGCGCTTCGCGATCTCGAACCGCACGAGTGTGTAGCTGGCTTGGTAAGGGGACAGCTGGTGGTGTCTTGAGCGCTACGAGTTTGAGCACCGACTCTTCCTTAAGACCATTCGCAGGTGATATCGCAGATAACCGGTATACCTCTGAGAACGAGGCCTCTGCAATCTTGGTAACTTGGAAGTGCGGCTCCAGCTCGTCTGACCACTCCTGGAACCCTATAAGCTTCTTTCTATCGCTGAGCGCCAGTAGCGGCGAAGCATAGGCGGTGTATATGTCTTCAGGTTCAGGTGTTGGCTCGGGCGTAGGAAGGCATGCTGCTGGTTGCGCCGAGGCTGGTTTGGAATGAGCTGAACCCATGGGCACTGTAGACTTTGCAGGTGTAGTAACTACATCCTGGGCGACGATAGTAGGAACCACGCGTTTCTTCTCTTTCTTCGGTTTCGGGATCGATCGAGCCAATTCGTCAACGTTGTGTGAGGCGTTGTGTAAGGCGTTGATGTTGCGGTCGCTCAGCACCTTTCGCGGTCGACGTGGCTCTTTGAGCATACTAACTTCATCCTCCTTGGGGCCCTTGATGGATAGAGCCTGCATACTCTCGTCCAGTGCATCTTCGAATGGGACGACATTCTCCTTTGTGGTATCCTCGTTGCGCCCAGGCTTGATTTTGCGTGACCGCGATCGTTTCCTCAACGTACCCGCATCTTCCACAGGTGATGTTTTCTCTATTCGTAGTTTGCTCAATCCTTGCTCCAGCACTGACACATCGTCTCTTTCTGGTTCTGTTTGTCGCCGTAGGTCACGTGTCGGGCCGCTAGCCGCATTTTCCTCCTCATCTTCTCTGTGCGCAACTCCTTTCTCTGGTGACAAGAACGTTGTGAATGCAGTCCGCCCTCCATTCCTCTTCTTTCCGTATACGACTTTTGCGGGCATCTTCGAGGGCCTGAGCGAGTGGTGTAGTCGGTTGTCGATTCGTTGAGGCTCGATGGAGGTGCCAGGGTTTGGAGGGGTCTCCACGACGGAAAGTCTAAGCGAGGCGTTTCCACGGCAACAACCTAACGCGTGGGCGAGACTTCCTGAATCACAACATGTCAGGAGCCATCATGCGCTCGAAGGATGACGTAGTTCGTCAAATCAAGCGTTTTACTCAGATCAGGACCAGTAACAATATCACGGCAGCGACAGTTTAGAGAGGACCGCAAACGATTCCGCAGAATTAAAATTAAAATCAACAGGTACTCTGCGATGTTACAGAGGCCTCTTAGCACCTCCCAATGCGATATCAAATGAACGCTCTTCCAATTAAGCGTCTAAATCGTGTACATGTAAAGTGAGAGTCCAATCTCCCTTCTAAACCCAGAAGCAGATTGCACGAAGAAGTTGCCCAAGTGACCGGCAGACGGGCAGAAACTGGGTAATGGGATTAAACGCTGGAGACAACAAGACAAGGGTGCTAGGCAATCGGATAAAAAAGAAATAGGGTCCTTGGAAAGCGTTGGAAGGGCCTGAGGATGTGATGTTGGGACAATTTACAGCCAAGTGAATTTTGGTGATTGATAGGTGGGTGGTTGAGGAGATTGAGGAACGACGACGAAGCTCAGTTGTCGCCACTGTCAACCTCCGCTGGCGGCGTCTCTGCTTCCTCTTGTAGTATGGGTTGTGGTATGACACCGAGGCTCTTGCGTTTACTCTTTCTCTCTGAGTCTCCGTCTTTCTTTATGCCATTGGCCTCAGAGGACGCGGTAGTGGGGCTCAATGTGCTACTCGATTTCTTGTTCGGGGCCATGCTAGAGTAGCCAACGGTGAGTTTGGATGTGCTGTCGTTGTTCTCGGACTTGTCGGCAAAGTCTTTCCACTTGCGCCAACCGTCGAAGTCAATGAGTGCTTGCATGCAACCCCACTCCTTGACCTTGCGTTCAAGCCAGACAAAGTTGACAGGCTGTGACATGTGTTAGAATGAGTCTGCTAATACAGGACGTGAATTCTTACCTTGGTCAGAAAGTCGTTGCAACCAGCCGCCAGAGCCTCGTGTCTGTCGCTTTGCAGCGAACTGGCTGTAAGCGCGACAATAATGACGGGACTCTTGAACATGCCCTTGTCACCGAGGCGGTCATCCTCGCTCAGCTCGTCTTTGCCGTTGCCCTCCGATCCAAGTCTATTGTTGGGGGCCTCACTACTGCCACTGCTGAATACGCCAATACTGTTGACACGCTCCAACCGTCGAATCTCCTTGGTTGCCTCCAAACCGTTCATGACTGGCAGCTGAATGTCCATGAGTACCAGATGGAACCCGCCTGCCTTCCACTTGGTGACTGCCTCTTTTCCATTCATTGCACGCTGCCATCTGACCTTCAGACGCTGCATGAAAGCACCCAAAACTCGCAAGTTAATGATGTTGTCTTCTACAATCAACACATTGATGGGCGGCACTGAGCCATCCAAAAGACCGGCTGGCAAACTCGGTGCTTCCACCGGCGGCTTTGGTCTCCGCTTTTTCTTGTTGTTCGGTTGGGGCGATGATATGCGTGGGGTGGGCGGAGTCGACTCGTGGAGGGTTTGTGAATGAGATATGGGATCGGCCGAAGCGGGCGGCGTGGGTATCGCATTGTTTGAGGCGGCAGAGTTCTTTGCTTCGGAGGCGGAAGAGTCATGGCGCGGCCGGTTTGGAGGGCGAACAGACGTGGCGGAGGAGGGAATGCCGCCGCCCAGGGTGGTCGGTGAGGCTGTGTGCGTTCTAGGGTATTTCGGTCGGTGAGCATGCAGCGGCCCTCGTCTGGTACCGCCCGGGGACGGCAGTGCAGGCAGTTGTCCGGTGTTGAGCACGGCTATTGAGTGGGGCGCATGAGGCAGAGGCATGCGGGCCTCATGCGGCTGGCCCGAGGCAGCGGGAGAAGGAGCGACGACGGGCATGGGCGGGAAGTACTCGGTCTGTGGGTGGACGCCATCTTCGTGGTGGTAGTAAAAGGGCACGCGAGGCGAGGGCTTGGGGGTCCTCCGTTGGGGCACGTCGATGATAAGGGCCTCGGTCACGTTCTGGCCGCCGGGGAAGTAGGCATCCAGGGTGCGGCACATGTCCTCCTCGGGGCCCAGCGTGCGGTCTCCTCCCCGCTGGTTGTCGCGCGGGACGATGCGCAGCGTGACGTCGGGCGAGTCGAAGCTCCTTCCCAGTGAATTGGCGTACTTTTTGAGAATCATCTCGCGGACGTCGTCGACCAGGTCATCCTCGCGGATCTGCACCAGTGTGGCCGAGGCGCTGGGCCGCTTGACCCAGATCTTGCGGTGCAGCATGCCAGCGCTGAAGTGGGCGGGTGCTCCGCCAAAGTAGTCGGCGACGGTGGGCGGGCCGGTCTGGATGGCAGCCTGGGGGATGTCGGGAACGAGCAGCTTCTTGATTATCTGGGCATCGGTCTTGTTGACGACGGACTGGCGGCGGACGAGGGCGGGCGATGGGGCGTGCGAGGTGTCGTTGCTGCTGGCGGGGACAGGCTCGGTGGTGGTGTGGTCGCTCGGGGCGGAAGAAAGCGACGATGGCTCGGCGCGGTTGAGCTCGGCAGGCTGCTGCACTACGGGGTGGAGAGGCGTGGGCGCCTCGAGAGTCACCTCTGGCAGGACGACAGGCACGTCAGCAGAGGGTGGGCGCTGGTGGTTGTTGTGGTGGTGGCTTGCGGTGCTCGCGATGCTCGTGCAGGTCGAGTGTCGATCTCGCGAGGTGTTCAGGCTGCCAGTGCTGCCGTTGCCGTCGGCCTGACTGTCGGCGGCCACTCCAAGCACATCCGACCTGACCATGCGCGGATCAGCTGTCTTGTCGTCGGGAGTCTCCGCGCCAGACACCTCGGGCAGCTGCTGCAGCGAGACGCTCTTGCGGAGGGAGCTGGTCGGCGGCGGGCGCGCATGCCTCTCGCTGCCATGCGAGGAAGTGAGTGAGCGTGCACTGCTCGACGTCGCGCTGCTGCGTCTCAACAACTTGGACCGCGCATTCTGCAGCCGTGTCTTGATACTGCTCATGCCAGCAACCAGCCGGAGGCGCCCAGCATGCAGTTTGGAGATGCGCTGCGAGGCCGTCGTGGTGCGGGCGTTGGGTAAATAAATGGCGGCCTGGCTGCTAACGAAGCTATGGGATGCGCTTGGCCTGCCTGTCCATCACTCGCCGGTAATCCAAGAGGGTCGTGATACGGCGGGTACAGCGGAAAGAATAGACAACTACGATTAGAACAAGAACAAGAAGGAAAGGGGCATGGATCGATTACTACAAGACACGAAAAGGAAATGCGTCGTGTTGTGCTTCTTGCAAGCAAGTATTACCATGTTAATCTCAAAGCGCGCTTGGGCCTTGGAAAGAGGAGTGCATTCCCCATGCCCCCTCTCACTTATGCCGCCCAACTTCCAGGCTTGCCACTGGGGTGTGTGCCCAGTCTGCCTACGTATTTATCATGCCATCAAGGCCCTGGAGTGTCCAAGACGTGTTTGAACCCAATGACAGCAACAGAGCGCATCACAGCTGAGCGCCTGAATTCTGCTTCACGGGCTACCCCAGCGTGTTCCATCGCCAACTCATCTCCACCTCACCTCCTATCCGCTCTGGGCCGCCTGTACGTAGCTCCTGTCACCCGCACACACATCGTCGATTCCTCCGGATCTCGCGATGCAGCCTTCGCCACATGTATGCACCTCGTTGCGATAACCTGATGTACGGTACGGTCTATGCCAGATGTGGTGTGGCTGATGATGGCACCACCATAGCCCATTGGCTGACATGTGCAACCGCACTTCCTAATACGTCGCTACCATACATAAGTAGTCGCCAACTGCAACGCTTATCACGAGAAGCGCCTGACACTTCTTCAAAATTTGAGGAACCTACTCGACTTGTTGCGGCGGTCAAACGCCATCAAAGTTTCTAGTAGAGATGTATGTCACAGTTGTGTTCCGTCACTACGTCAGCTTATTGTCGCCAATCCATCGACTACGGTTTGATATATCACACTTTTGTCTAAGTCTTCCACATACGACCACAGGATCATGAAATCAGCGCTTCCCGTTCGCTCAGCGGTACTTAAGCATGATACCGGCAGATTAGTACTCGGGTGGGTGACCACCGGGGAATCCCCGCTGTTGTATGTTTTTGCCATTTTTTTCGCCATCTTTTGAACATGTATATGCGTGCGTTCACACTTCCATCGCCTCATTCAAGAAGCAAATCAAGCACCGTGGAGCCTACGTTGGTGTTGTGTCACCTACTTTGTGTGATCCCACATTGATGTAGGCTGCAGACCTGCTCAGCTTTTTTCCTTGTATGAGGTGCCATATGCTTGCCTCGAATGACGGGAGAGAAGAAGTGAAGCCATGAGCACGAAAACCAACGTGGACAGGTTGAATGGTAGTGAGCATCAACGGCTTGGACCTCATACATAAGATACGTTCACATTTCATAGAGCTGGTATGCGCTTCATACCAAAGCGTACCGATATCGCTTTCAGCACGTATAGCTTGCGGGCAACGGGGAAACTCGTCATAGCAACAAAATACCCCACCAAGCACAAAGCCCACTTCGCCTTCCATTTACAATGCTTCGTGAGGGGCCCGTGTTGCATATCCAACGCCACCCCTCTGGCCCTCTGTCCGAATCTCGATCCTCAGGCTCGACACATCATATCCAAGGTGACGACCCGTTCTCGGGCTTCCCCTTGTGAAGCCCAAAGACTTAGACCTAAAAGTCTTTGAAGCTCTCTTCCCACTTGTCGCTCAATTCCTTGGTATATGGGTCTCTCTTCTCCGACTCGGGTTCGTATTCATCAAAGTTGCGTGTGTCAGCAGGCCCTCTTAGATGTGGTACGATGGGTCCCTGGACTTCGCGGTTGTACAGCTTCTGCCAGTCAATGTTCTTAAACCACTCGTGTTGTTTCACACGTTGAGCGCCGCCTGCGACGTTACCCAGTCGCTTGGATGTGTCGACGGTGCAGAGGCCGGAGATGAGGTCGCGTGCAGTGGGGGACATGGCAGAAGGGAAGCGCACGCGTCCTTCTACGATTCTACGGGGCATTAGCTCTACTCTCTCGAATATCATGGATACTTGCGTACTGCTCGTAAATCTTCATTGGGTTCTGGTCCCAGAACGGTGGTTGTCCCACGAGGAACTCGTACACCAGGATACCAAATGCCCACCAATCGACTGCTGTGCCGTGGCCTGTGTTCCGGATGACCTCGGGTGCCAGATACTCGGGCGTGCCACAGAGTGTGTAGGTCTCTCTATTCTCTACCTTCTTGGCAAACCCAAAGTCCACCAGCTTGAGGTGGCCTTCGGCGTCTATGAGTATGTTTTCAGGTTTTAGGTCGCGATATGCGACGCCTTCCCTCTCGTGGAGAAACTCTAGTATAAGGACAATCTCGGCAGCATAGAACTGTGAGGTGGGCTCGTTGAAGCGCCGTGCTCTCCGCAGGTAGCTGAAGACCTCGCCGCCGGGGCAGTAGTCGAGCTGTCCACCATGTCAGTCATTGACGAGTGCTCGCGATAGGCGCCGCTACGTACCACCATGTAGAGGGAATCCAGGGATTGGAAGCTGGCAACCATGGTTGTTATGAACGGGTGGCCAGCCACTTTAGCCAAAACATTGCGCTCGTTCCGGACGTGCTCGACTTGCTTGAGCCGGATGACTGGGCGACGGGCGTCAGTAGATGCAAAGGGCGCATGTCGAGGGCGCAGACGTACCGTCGACTTTGCGCAGAATCTTCAATGCGAAGACTTTGTTCTCGTCGCCCGCCTTTGCGTCCTTCAATCGCACCAGCCACACGCGCGCAAATGTACCTGACGTAGAGTCAGCGTCCTGTCCTCGTCTAGCGGCGTGGACGAGTATGCGCACCGGTGCCGAGGGTCTTGATCAGCTCAAAGTCTTCCTCGCGCAGGACCTTGGACGAGTGGCCGACGGGCTTCTTCTCCGGGTCAATGTCAATCTCGTCGTGGCTGAGCGTGTGCTTTTGCGCCTCCCATTGCGCCAGGTGCTGCTTCTCTTCCTCGCGCGGCCGGTCCATGGCCGAATCAGTGCGGTCGTGTAGCGGGCCAGAATGCGACGGTGAAGAGGCCTCCTTCTTGTCCCGGTGGTGTTGCATGGGGTGCAGCATGTTCTTGAAGGTAGTCGCCATGGTGGCCGGTTATGCGCCTGCGACAACGGGGTAGGGGTGCGAGTAGTAGGCGCGATCGAGGGGTCGGGTGGGTTGCTCAGGTGCTGTCTTATCCGGAATCAGTAACGGAAGCAACTCATGGCAGCAGGCACGGGCAGCGGCGGGGTCAATCGTCGGGCTTGTATGTGCGTAGTAAGCAAACGTATCGTGAAGGGCAGCCTGTGGTTAGGCGGGTCGGCCGGGCGTGTAGCACTCGACGACCGCGGCCAAGGGGCACGTTGGACTATAAAGCGGGCGCGACCAGGTGCATGCATGGCGGGGGCTTTTGATCACTCACTCAATGACGCAGGGCGTGGGGACTGGGCTTGCAACAAAGCCGACTTAAGCCTGATGAGACGGCACGCCGCTCCACTTGTCGAGTACGAACCTGATGTGTTTTTAACTTTCCGATGTGAGCAAACATAGTGCCTTTTAGGTTCCCTGTTAGCTACTGCTTAAACAGACTTCCCGTGCTCGGCCGCACAAGACGTAATGGCACGCTGTCCGCCGATGTTCTGCCATTCTGCCTGTTCATCTCATTTCGATACGAATTGCCATACGAGGATATAACATGCTATTCGACTGTACTAGATATGCCCAAACTCCGAAACTGTAACTCCAAGTATTGCATGCTCGTCAACTATATCTACACCATGTAGTCGTACAATTGCCCACCACCAAGTTCGTCTTTAACGTAGGAGTTAAGTGTTGACGTTTAGAAGAGACAAGTATTGCGTGATTTGCAGCTCAGCCACTTGCTCGGGTGTTGAGGATGAGGGCGACAATGAGTCTGGACATGTTAGCTGTTGGCTAGTCGCATCACTCCGTTGAACGTACCCGTAAAGACCTAGAACTTCGGCGAAAATGAGGATGAGGACCATGCCGACGAAAATCCTGGACTGGCGCATGAAAGAGCGTACACCCTACATATGTCAGTGTGTGCCGCCATTGTAGAACCAACGCTACGTACGGCGTCTCCCACGATTCCAATCGCGTAGCCCGCAGCCAGGCCAGATAAACCGACTGACAGACCGGCAGCCATATGCATGAATCCAGCATACAGCGAGTATGTATTGTCCGGCGGCGGCTTGATGTCGCTAGCGATGAGGACGGATATGACGAGGGCGTAGACGGCCAAGATACCGGACATGACGATGGGGATGAGCGACTGCCCTAGTTAGCCGGAGCTCCCACAGACGCCGTAGACAGCTCCTCACCTTCATAATCAGGTCTGGCCTGTATGTTCCGATACCAGCGATGCCGATGCCTGCTTTGGCTGTGCCATAGGCAGCTCCAGCGCCTGCTGCCGTTAGCTCCTGCACGTCCAAGCGGTTGGGCCGGGTCTCGTACATCCAAAGATCATCTGGGCGCGGTTCGTATATTAGTTCGACAGCTACGTGGGAGAGGTGCTACTCACAGCAAACGCGATTCCGCTCTGCGTCGAAGGTTAGCTATGAAGTCATCAACACGGCGTGACACTCACCATGCCAAAGAACGGCGCGAAGCTCGGCGCGAGCTCGTTTGACGACATGATGCCTGCTCGGGTGGTGCGCAGGTCGGGCGGGTGGTGTAGTAGCGAGGGAGTCGACGCGTGATGGGTGAGGCGTTGAATGATTGATAGTCGTTGCGCTGGGCGTTCGTAGGAGAATGGCACTAGGCTGCTTCGGGGGGCAGCACGCCCCAGCGCTTCTAATACACACGATCGTGGATACGACTACACCCTACCCGCCCATTTCGCACCTACACCACCTCGCATCTTCACGTATCTTCATCCAGGACGGCCCTGGGTCCTCGCTGGGCGGCTTCAACCCTTCCTGCCCCAGTCGCCCTCCTCCCCTCGGCCACACCCCGCGGCACTGCACCCCGACCAGGCAAGACTGCGCAGAGACATGGCCGACTACGGGAACCACCAACGTCCAGAGTATGCGCGCGGCCCCAACCATGGCCAGCCCTCGGGCGCACGGGAAACCGCCTTCACCAACATCTTCGGCGCCAGCCCCCAAATGGCCGGCCGCTCGCAGACCATGACCTCGCAGTCTCACATGCGCATGCCCGACAGAGCTGCCACCATGTCCAGCCAGACTGCCGACATGATGCAGCGCGCCCCGCCCATGCGCCAGCCGGTCAATGGCTATGATCGTCGCCCTCATCCCCAATACGACGCGCGCCCGGGCAGCAATCCCGGCGAGCAGCGGCCCATGGACCCCCAAAACGCCTACAATCGCCCCATGCCGAACGGCTACGGCCAAGACCCACGATACCACCAGGGCCCGCCGCAGCCTCAACGCCAGCCGCAGCCCCAGTACCTCCCCCAGCCGCTTCGCCCGGAGCGTCAGCCATACGGACAGCCCCAGCGCTTTGACCCGCGAACCTCCCCTCCAGGGCAGCCCCCCTTCACCAAGCCCATACCCAACCGCTTTCCCGGCCCACCGGGGCCTGCAATGAACGCTGACCCGTACCGCTCGCAGTCACTAGCTCTGAACCCGCGCCCGCAATTCACCCCCGGAGGACCTTCTCACCCCTCGCAAGCAAACACCTTCCGCCAACAACCATATATGAACCACATGGCACGGACTACCGCCCAGGGGCGTGTTGTTCCAGAACGACCCGACGAACGGACAATGTCTATGACCTCTTACACCAGAGACCCCGAGCACACTCAGACAATGAGCGGCAGGATCATACCAAACCGAAGACGAGAGTCTGGCGGATCGGAAATGGCACCTGGAGCGCCCGGCCAGCCCCAACATATGAACGCTGGACTCCCGCCAAATCCCAGGAGCATTAGCCAAGGCAGCGTGCCAACCCAGTCCCGCACCATGTCCATGGCATCGACCGTTGTGCCTCCGTCCGAACGGACCAACACCATGTCTTCGATGACATCGCGTCCTGATTCGACCCAGACTATGGGTAGCAACGCCAGCAACAACAGAACCTCTAACCAGTCCATGACCTCGCTTTCACAAGGGCAACAGGTCCCTGCTGCCCAGCGACGCGCACCGCTCGTGTACCCCGCCTTGCTATCACGAGTTGCCGAAACCTTCCAGGATCGAGTTGGCCTGACAGAGAAAGAGAAGGACGGTCTGGTGTACAAGAGTGCCTTCACCGGCGCAGATGCGGTTGACCTCATTTCGTTCATCATCAAGACGACGGATCGTAATCTAGCGCTGCTTCTCGGCCGCTCTTTGGACGCCCAAAAGTTCTTCCACGATGTGACTTACGCTCACCGGTTGCGAGATTCGACCAACGAGATCTACCAATTCCGCGAGACCATGGTAGAGGACAAGTCCGAGATCAACGGTGTCTTCACGCTTCTCACCGAATGTTACTCTCCCACGTGCACCCGCGACCGCCTGTGCTATTCCATTGCTTGCCCCCGCCGTCTTGAGCAGCAGGCTCGTCTGAACATGCGCATTCAGCCAGGTCTTAAACGCGAGGAATCCAGGGCGAGTTTGCATGAAGACAAGGACAATGAAGAGCAGAAACTCTGGATCAACACTGTGCCCAAGGAGGTTTCTGAGAGTGTGTCTGAGAAGGAACAGAAGCGACAAGAGGTCATTTCTGAGCTCATGTACACTGAACGCGATTTCGTAAAGGATCTGGAGTATCTCCGAGACTTCTGGATGAAGCCTCTTCGCAACCCTGCGACTTCACCCATCCCTGAGCACCGCCGAGAGAAGTTTGTCCGCACCGTTTTCTCAAACTGTCAGGAAGTCTACATGGTCAACTCGCGCATGGCCGAACAGCTCACAAGGCGCCAGCAAAAGGAACCCGTGGTTCGAAATGTCGGAGACATCTTCCTCGAGTATGTGCCACATTTTGCGCCCTTCATAAAGTACGGTGCGAACCAGCTCTTCGGTAAGTACGAGTTTGAGCATGAGAAACGCACAAATACCGGATTCGCCAAGTTTGTCGATGAGGTAGAGAGAATGAAGGAATCGCGAAAGCTCGAGCTCAACGGTTATCTTACCAAACCAACAACAAGATTGGCCAGGTACCCTCTGCTTTTGGAGAACATCGCAAAGTACACAGCCGATGACAATCCCGACAAGGAAGACATTCCCAAGGTCATCAAGATTATCAAGGAGACTCTGTCAAAGGTCAACGTGGAGTCTGGAAAGGCAGAGAACCATTTCAATCTGATGCAGCTCAACAAGGACCTTAAATTTAGGCCTGGAGAGTTTGTGGATCTGAAGCTGACCGACGAGAACCGGCAATTGGTGTTCAAGGGTACCTTGAAGAAGACTCCAACTGAGACCACTGGTGACATTACTTGTTACTTGTTTGATCATGCAGTTTTGTTGGTCCGGGCGAAGACTGTCAACAAGCGCGAGGAGCAGAAAGTCTACAAGAAGCCGATACCTCTGGAGCTTTTGGTCATCACGCAGATGGAGGAGGTCAACCCCAAGTTGGGCATCTCCAAGAGGCCATCAGCCAACTTGATCGCCGGCAAGGCCATTGCCGCTGCTACTCCAAAGAATAACGACCCCAAGCAGCAAGGATACCCTATCACTTTCAAGCATCTTGGAAAGGGCGGTTACGAGTTGACACTATTTGCCAGCACCCCCATATCTCAGCAGAAATGGATGGAACACATCGACACACAGCAGCGAAGTCTGAGGGAGCGAAGTAACATCTTCACCAAGACAATCGTCAACGAAGGCTTTTTCTCTCCGACCATCAGAGTCACATGCGCTGTTCCGCTGGGTATGTATCTCATCATTCTACTAGTAATCTCGATACTAATTTTTGACAGACGGTGGTCGCAAACTGGCTCTTGGTACGGATGCTGGTGTTTATGTCGTGGAGCGGAAGCCAAAGGACGCCTCCATGCGACCTCGTCGTGTCCTGGATTGCAAGGGTGTAACCCAGATCGAAGTTCTCGAACAACACGCAATCGTGCTTGTGTTGGCCGACAAGACGTTGTATTCGTACTCGACAGAGGCTCTGGAATCCGACGAGACCCAGTCCATGGTCAAGCGACCACGCAAGATTTGCCACGCCAACTTCTTCAAGGCCGGGATCTGCTTAGGGCAGCAACTGGTGGCTGCAGTCAAGACATCTGCGCTCTCGACCACTATCAAGGTGTACGAGCCAAAGGAGCAGATGGGCAACAAGAATAAGAAGTCAGGTTTCGCGAAGATGATGCTCTCCACGAGCGGAGCAGACCAGCTCAAGCCCTACAAGGAGTTCTACATTCCCACCGAATCGACATCGATACATTTCCTGCGATCCAAGCTCTGCGTCGGCTGTGCACGCGGTTTCGAAGTTGTCAGTCTGGAGACGCTTGAAACGCAATCGCTGCTCGACCAGGCAGATACGTCGCTTGACTTCGTCGTACGGAAGGAGAACATCAAGCCAA
This sequence comes from Alternaria infectoria, assembly GCF_024043175.1. NCBI lineage: Eukaryota > Fungi > Ascomycota > Dothideomycetes > Pleosporales > Pleosporaceae > Alternaria > Alternaria infectoria. The sequence continues at coordinate 834,950 of NW_026250690.1, forward strand.
TCCATATCGAGCGTATGGCAAGCGAGTTCCTCTTATGCTATACAGACTACTCCTTCTTCGTCAACCGCAACGGCTGGCGGGCGAGACCCGACTGGAAGATCACATGGGAGGGCACGCCACAAGCTTTCGCCATCTTTAACCCTTACATCCTTGCCTTTGAGCCTAGCTTCATTGAAATACGCCATATGGAGAGCGGCGGTCTGGTGCACATCATCACAGCCAAGAACATTAGATGGTTACACACGTCGACACGAGAAGTAAGTCAATCACGTAAGATTACATTCCTACAGAAAGCTAACAATACCCAGATCCTGTACTCCTATGAAGACGAACTCGGCACCGATGTCATTGCCAGTCTTGATTTCTGGCAAACTGCAAACGGTGGAAAGCAGTCGCTTGATGTCCAGCGCTCATACGAGAAGAGCTAGACTCGATAGTAGCCCGCAACAAAACCTTAATGTCGAGCCTCTACCCTCGAACCTACGAGCACGAAACCAGTGGCAACCGCACAATCACAGCTACGTATGCACCATCTTTTCTGCTGACGACTGCTTTGCGGTTCTCTATGTCATCCTACTTGTCAGCGGAGGCATGCGACATTGTGGTCAAGGAAAGCTCAGGAAGTGCCTCGACCGAGCCGCGGGCGGTGGCGATGGTTGATCACGTTGATTATTACTCTCCTTCTCTGAGGTCAAGAGGAGAGAATACATTTGTATCATAATAGACTCGCACGGTGATTGATCTCGTTGGGTTTTCCAAAGGCAACTAGGCTCAAAATGTGTTGGAGGCATACCAGGTAGTGCGATTGTTGAAGACATAATCTGAAGATGCGATTTAGCGAGTTTGATCACCTTCTCTTTCTTCTTTGTTTTCTCTCCACCTCAATCATGTATTTGAGTTGTGTTTTGGTACTATGGCTGAGCCTTTTAGTTCGCTTCACTTGCTCGCATCCCGACACCATACCCGAGTCTCGGATTAACCGCCGTTGCCGACGCTGGGAGTGGGTATCTCCACCGTCACTAACACCATGGGAGGTCTAGTCGGATAACGTGTTCCTTAGTCTATGGCTAGCTTCATGGTCGGTCCTATTTCTCGAACCATCACATGACGGGGTTCAGCTCAGTGTAGTAGTACCTCCGATGTCGTTCCTTGTCACTATACTGCCGGAACATTATTATTCTCCTACCGGCATCTAACCACTGCTTCTCCACCGATCACACGGCCAAACAACTATCTGATTCGAAAGCATCGTTGCGACAATCATGGCTCCCGGTGTACTGTGGGTTGCTTCACGCGTCGTGAATCCCGATAAGCTTTCTACTGAGAAGTTCTGCGATTGGTACGAGAATGTATGTACTTCGAGCCTTCTTCACGAGCAGTTTCCCATAAAACCACGAAGAAGCTGACAAGAAATGAAAGGAACACATCCAAGAAGTCATCAGCCTCGGCGGCGTACCGTCCGGTGTACGCTACCAAGCCATCCAACCCCAACCCTCACCATCTGTCTACAGCAACGAATTCCCATGGCTAGTAAGTCCTTCAACCCAGAACCCTAATACCACCATCTAAACCCAACTTTCCAACAGGTAACCTACGAATTCCCCGACATCGCCTACAGAGAAAGCGAAGACTTCCAGAACATAGCCGGCAAGAACCCTCCCAGCCAAGAACTAATCAACACAATCTACAAGAACTCCGCCTTCGCCATCCGTTTCTACGAAGAAATCCAGGCAGTCAAAGGAACCACTTCGTCCCCGACTAAATTCGTCATCTCAGCCGCTCTCCAGCCACCCAAAGACGCTTCTTCAGATGCAGACTTCGATAAGTGGTACCGCGAAGAACACCTTCCCGTACTATCTCGCGCACCGGGCTTTGTGCGCTCGCGCCGATTCAAACTAGCCGCTGCGTCTACGCTGGAGGACTTCCAGTTTGGGGATGCGATGGAGACGGCGCCAAGATATTTGGCGTTGCATGAGTTTAGTGGGGAGGTACTGCCTTGGAAGGAATTGGAGGCGAGTGGGCAGACGGAGTGGGCGAAGAAGGTTATGGGGGGTTTGGTCAAGGAGGAGGTTGGGTTGTATGAGGTTAAGAGGGTCTATAGTGAGAAGGAGTGGGGGAGTGTTGGGAAATAGAGAGGAATAAATGATTTGTACATGTTTTGACTTTGTCTCATTGAAGTTGAAAGTGTCGTCTACGAACGGCTAGTAGACTTTGGTTGCAACGATATTCCTTGGGTGACTACCTAGGCACGTCTGCTTGTAAATGAAGATTGGTATCGTTACCTAGCTATCTTCCCTATTGGCTGAAGGGTCAACGTTATCTGATATCGCTACATTTGATCAGAGCTGTCCTTCGAGATCGCTCCTTAGCTCCTCAAACATCTGCTGCCCCTCGTACGTTTCAAGGGTGTCCGCGAACGCCCCGATGCTGGATAGCATGGTGCTCTTCTGGTCGTGCTCCTTGGTGTGACTAAGTGCATCCTGCTTGCAAAAGAACATGGTTGAACATGCGGGCATACAACCTAGGAAAATACTGAACACCCTGGAGCTTACGTTAACATCAGATCATCTACTTTACATGTTTTCATTTTGATGTAGGTTCCAGAGTGTTCGGCTCTTCCCTTGTATAAGGTGTGAAGTCTCAGAGATGTAGATGTCTAATGACAAGTTTCAACAACTCTGGTTGCAAGGAACTCTTGAGATGGCGAGCGGTCCAGAAAGTGTATTTCCGAGCACACATCAATATTTCACGAGTTTATTGCGTGCTCTGGGGCAGTACCTAATCTTAGGTCTTGCCCATCGCAACAGACGCTAGCCTCGCTCACCACTCTAGGCTCAAGCTGTCAGCCCAGCTGCCCTTCTTCTCAACCTTGTACGCACTCTCAACATTCCCACTACCCAGATCTGCCCCGTAGAAATGCGCAAAGCGACCTCTTCCGACCTCTTCCCACTTGAGCTCACCCTTCTTATCCGCATGAACCTGCCCGTCGCCATCGGTGCCCGCGACCAGCACGTCGTACTTGATCTTCAGCAGCCACAGCTCCGAGACGTCGCTGAAGAACTTGTCGGCAGTGCCAGGTACTTGCTCCGACGTTGATAGGTGGATGTAGCCGTCATTGCGGTCGAGGTCTGAGAGCGGGAGACGCGCGGGGAGAGAGGATGGCGGGGCAGCAGGGAGGATCTTGTAGAGGTAGGTTGGAAGGGGCGAGGGAGCCGGCATTGTGGCGCGTAGTACGGATTGCGGTGACTGGAAAGATCCTGGTATTCAATGTGCGGTGAGAACAGCTCGTGACAGGCGTGTGAGAAAAGATGGTAGTTCGGGCACAAACTAGAGAGCGTCACAAGTCGCGAGAAATGCACGTTATGCTCATGATTGGCCGACGCGAGATTACGTGAGACAGGCCATCATCCACCCCAACCACGGAACCAACATGCCTCTTGAGCGCCACAAAAGTCAGCCTGGACGAGATTCATAGGCAACCATGTCGCGTCTGTCTGCGCACCGTACCTCGACCCATCCGCAACATAACAGTAGGGTTTTCCTGCGCGCCCCGTGGTGCGGTATATTTACGTCATCTTTTGGGCTTCGCACAACCGCACGAGCTTTGGGTGCCAGAGGGCCACCGCAGAACACGTTGGCGACCAAAAACACCTACTCGTGAGACCCGGACACACGATTGGACGTGCGTGACGAGTCCATCCTGTTTTCCCATCCACTACCACGAGAAATCAAGACTCGCTACCACTCATATGCACCCACGATAGTCGCCAGGCTGGGTGTGCGCGCGGCTTGGTAGGATGCTCCGACCGGCAACGACAGTTTTAAACGCCCACGAGCCCGACCAACATGGTTTCCATACGACTCACCCAGGATGAAATGCACCACCTTTTGGAAGAGCAGGGAATTGGCCAGACGCGCTGCTGTGTACAAGCGACAAATGCGACACCAGCTGGGTCGCATGTGACTTTTGGTTATCTGAACAAAGGGGCTGCAAATGTCATATTCAAGATCAGACCCGAGACCAGCACTGTCGCGACACGTTTCCAGTTCGTCGATGTACTTTCCAAGGACAAAAAAACTGGCGTAGCAACATCAGTACCTCATCGAAGCCTGATGGGAAGAGTCCTCCGCGTACCCAGAGGCGGCCAGAAACACTTGTCGTCCCTAGAAATCCTGCACGGCTTCGAACATGCAATCCGGCCACTCTTCCTCCCAGGTCCGCGGAACAAACCTCAACAGCCCGCTCGCGATCTCACGAAACATCTCATGGACCACGAAGGCGTATTGCTCCTGCCAGACGTCATGAGCCACCTCTACACACGCGTCGAAAAGCACACCTTCGCAACCCCCCAGTCGCGACGAAAGTGCTGGGGCATCCTCCTCCCAGACATGTCGCCCACACCCGGTACATCCATCACCCTCGAAGTAAAACCAAAATGGCTCGCGCAATCCCCCAACGCAGCCGCTGGAGCAATCCGCTGCCGCACCTGCGCCATGCACGTTTCCGTACCCAAGAAACGGGATAATTATATCTGTCCTCTGCAGTTACTGCATGGAAACTTCTCGTCCCTACTACCATGGTCCCAAGCAACGGTTTCCCAGCAATTCGACAGCAATACTGGTAAAGAAGTCCGACCGTCCCCCGTTGTCATCGCCGCGCTTGTGAAAGCACTCGTGGATTACCTTACCATCGGTGACGGTCTCGCGCTCCTACAACACCTCCTCAATCTGCAGAGTTCGCTTGATCCGCGGGGTGTGCTTTGTCGACCTAAAATTAACGCGGAGGCGTTTGATCATAACCTTAGGCTAGCCATGACGCTGAGGGACTGTTCGATGTTCATCAAGGTTGCGTACGATAAGGCTGGTGTTACGGGGATAGAATCAAAATTAGGGGATTTGGACTTCAAGTCTGCGGAGAAGATTGTGGATTGGATGGATAAGGAGAGGGGGTTATTGCTGGATGGGTCGTATACGAAGAATGTGAAGGAGGGGCCGGTGTGTTGGCTTCAGAGGGGTTTGGGCGTTTGAGTATGTTTTGTTAATGGTAGGAAAAGCTTTTTCGGTTTGTGTTATTATATTTTGGTTATGAGGGGGTGTAATGTATGGACACTATAGTAGGAAGGGTCTCAAAGGAACGAAAAAGGATGGACGGGTTTCGATACAACAAGCACATTTAATTCAGATATTTACATTGTCGCTAAAGAGGGAAGGAGGGTATCTATGTAACGCCAATGCCCATGAGATCCTATCGTAGATGGCGGGGACTCCAAACCTGTCCCTCGCCAGAAGAAGAATGAAAGCGCTATAATGGCGTAACGAGAACACACCGACGGTGTTTGTTCATTCAATCATCAATCATTCATGCAATCCACCACGCCAACACTTACGCGCCCTCGGGGGTAAAACAATGCACACGAACGGTACCGTCTTCACTCCCGCTGACGACCCTCTCGTCACTCAGCCCCACACAGGTAATAGGACCCGTATGACCCGTGAGCGTCCTCTCGTGTTTCCCCGTCCGGGGATCCCAGATCTTGATCGTCTTATCCTCTGCTCCACTGACCAGTCTAAGTGAATCGGCGGCAAGCGACCAGATGCCTTCGACATGGCCGAAGAAGCGGTGGACGCAGCGACCGGAGGGGACGTGCCAAAGACGAATGGTGCCGTCGAGAGAGCCGGTGAGCATGTATGAGGGCGGAGACGGACGGGAGGGGTCGTCGGGGAAGAAACTTGGTTCTTCGGGGTGACTGTGGTGGTGGGAAGAAGAAGACGAGGTATGGGCGAGAGGCGGGGCGGTATCCGAGGCTAGGGAAGCGGTATCGGATGTATCGTTGTTTGCGTTTGCGACAAAGTCGTCTTCGTCGATTTCAAAGGCTTGCGGGAGGGGCAGCACTTGTTGGACTTGGCCGACGTGGCCTTCGTACGTCTTGATGCAGCGGTGGGTGTCGAGATCCCATAGCTTGACGGTCATGTCGTCGGAGGCGGAGAAGAGGGTGCGCGAGGGGAGGTCGATCTTGACGGCGTTGACCCAGTCTGTGTGGCCTATTAGGGTGGTGCGCTTCATGTGGCTGAAGTCGTGCACCATGATGGTGTTATCTGAAGATCCGGATGCGAGGAGTTTGTCTGCCATGTGGAGGCCGATTACACCATCACTGTGGCCGTTCATGGATTTGACAAGTTGGCCTGTCCGCCAGTTCCAGATCTTGATCGTATTGTCCAAGCTTCCAGTGATCAACTTGCTGTCTTCGAACTGCAGGCATCGGATGCCTTGGGTGTGGCCTGTGAGGGTGCGGATTTCTTGACCCGTTTTGATGTCCCAGACTTTGATCGTGGCATCGTAGGAGCCGGTGATGAGGACTTGATCGTCGAATTGCAGGCACATGACGCCGTTGGTGTGGCCCTTGAATATGCGTGTCGAATAACGTCCGTACTTCCAATTGCTCCCAACCTTGTAGCGATCCTTGTAGACATCCTTCCATGGTCGCTTCTTAGGATGATCAAAGTATGATGTGACTTGGTCTTGACCTGCTTGGAGGCTGGTGCATGGTCGCTTATTCGAAGCTTCTGGAGAAGAATCGTCATCTGGCACAGAGCGCTTGGTGCTGGCAGCGGGGTCGGGGCCCTGAGATAATCGGTGAGCGAGTGTGTCGGGTGAGGTCTCAGGCTGTGGAGTGATGTTTGGCGACCACTCGTTGAGGCCGCGCCCCGATGCGCGCAGTTGTATCCGTCGCTTCTCATGGCGCAAACGACGTTGGTCGAGCAGCGGGAGTCCCCAGCCGCATTTTGTGCACTTCCTGTCAATGTGCTGCTCACACATCTTGTGCCATACGACGTCGTCATCGGCCAGTTGTCTCCACCGCCGATTGACCTGCGAAGCTTTGCAGAGCGAGGTGGTGTCGAGATAGCAGAGGATCTTGAAGCCCAATTCGGTGGGCAGTGCGCCGAGAAAGTCGATCTTAATGAGGTTCCGGACGGAGGAGGATATGAAGGAGAGTTGGGGAAAGCAGCACTGGGCGAGAATGCCCTGCAGCATGAGGTTGCGATGGCGGGAGGGAGCCGCGGAGAAGAGCGACCAGACGTTGGCAATGCTCTGCTGGTCGGCCTGGGACTCTCTGCCGAGTTGTTCTTGCAGTTGTTCCATGGAAGGCTCGTCTGCTTGCCGTCGACAGAGTAGGTCGGGACGGTGTCGATAGCAGAACTTGGTGTTGGCAGTGCGTGGACGCTCGTCTTGCCCCGGGCTATTGGCGCCGAGGGGGTTATATTGTTGGGGAATGTGCTGGGCGAGGTATGGCGTGATCATCTTCTCCATTTTCTTCGACTTGTTCGCCTGGGCCTCTTCGGCCTCGTCTGTGCTTGCGTGCTGGTGTCGTGTGCGCTCCGACATGCCTTCGTGGTCGTGGCCATGCATCAGGGCAGCGTGCGGGTCTGTCGAGGTGGCGGCGGTGAAGTCGTCAGGCGACGAGTCTCGGGGGCGCCATGAAAGACGTCTGGGTCGGGGAGGAGCGGTGGTGGCGTGGGTGGTTTGCGACGCCATGGTCAATTCATGGGCTGCGGCAAGATGCGAGGGCTGTCGAGATTCCGGGGCGATATCGCGTGCGAAGCCCAGGTCGCTGGTCCAACAGGCGGCAGGCAGTGCGGATGTAACGGCGACTCGATGGCACGTTGCGCATAAGTATGCTAGCGAGCGACAGAGTTTGGGCGCACGAAGAGGTGGAATGGCGCAATGGCAGGCTTGGATAGCATCTTCAGCACGCAATACCGCCAATGTCTCCGCAGCCCTGTGGACCCTGGCACGCTTGCACCCCATCCATGCAGCCGCTCGGACCAGCTCTAGTCGCGCATGCCATCATTCACCATCACGAGCCTCGCATCGCGAACTACCACTTGACCGGCACCGCTGCCACTATGCTCAACACCCGCTGCCGTGGCCGCCGACACGATGGCCTCTCCACCCTCGCCCGCCTCACCCACCAGCAGCGCTGCATCTAGAGCGTCGCTGGACCCGGACCACGCTCAGTCGCTCACGCTCGAGCATCTCGTCAAGCACTTTGTCGCCGCCAAACGCTCCCTCAACACCCAGACGGTCCTATGGCGCGCCACCGATATCGTCAACACGGCACGTGACCTGCTTGAAGAGAACGCAGTCGTTTCCGCCAAGAACACGTCCATCCGCAACCTCGTCGAGCAGCAGGTGGATGCTCTGGAAGCCGTCCGCCGCGGCGTAGACGTGGTCGAGTCGGAAGTCCAGGCCGAGTTCAAGCAGCTGCTCCACGACGTCGACGCCTCCTTTGCCGGCGTCAACTCCACCCTCGCCGTCCTGCGCGACACGCCCATTGAAGGCGCCCTGCAGCCTCCGGGCACTCCCCAGAAGCATCTCTACGACTTCATCGACAGCGCCACCGTCTCCAACCTGCAGTCCACACTGCGCGCCTGCATAGACCGCTACAACGATGCCCACGCCACGCTCGACGAGAGCTCCCATGTCTTCGATACATGTCTGGATAACCTCTACTCCTCCATCGAGAACGTGCCCATGACACCCGTGTCCACGTCCACCCCGAGCCCTATACCCAGCCTCTACCATAATCTTGAGGGCCACGCAAAAGAGGCTGCCCAGGCATTCCAGTCGCTTGTTCAGCACTATGACCTATGCATAACAGCCTTGCGCCACACAGAAGGAGGTTCCGCTGCTGCCACCCAAGCAACAGGAGATGCGCCAGTCCACTCCGAGGATAACGGTGCCGCGCCTCCCGAGCCCATGAGCGAAGAAGAGCGCCGCGACATGCTCAACGTCTTGCAAAAGGACGCGCAAGAGGTGGAAGACGTCGTGACCGAGATCCAGGAACGGGGCTCTGAGATGACCTTCCTTCTGGGCCAGATCGAGAACCACATCCGCCACGTCCGCAGCGAGTCGTCAGCCCTGTCCAAGATACTCGAGATGATGTCGCAAATCACTGGCCAAGTCAAAGAGCACATTGTGACCTCACGCTCCTTCTATGCCTCATGGCTGGAAGACACACGGCCTAGCCTGCTCAGCGGCATCGACGAGTGGGAGAGCCAGCGCGACTTCTTCGAACGTTTCGACCTTGCCTACGCCGAGCTCCTCGTTGAGGTGTCGTCACGACGGAGGCGGCACGAAAAGGCCAAACGCAAGGCCGAGGAAGCGCAAAAGGAGCTAGATAGGATACGCCTCGAGGATGAACGTGCAAGAGAGCAGTTTACCGTGGCTCAGGGTGATTTTCTGCCCTTGGATATCTGGCCGGGTCTGAGGGATCCGCCGCGACAGTACGAGGTCAGAGTTGTACCCGCTAGTGTAGAGGGTGAGCAAGACGAGAATGACCAGGAAATATACGGTGGCCAGAGTATACCTCAACTAGGGAGGACCGTTGTTGAAAGGGCGCTCACGCGAGTTAAGCGACGAATGTAATTGATTGGTATCATATATACTGGCTATATAGCCCTCACGTCGGCTTCCGTCCGTGAGTAAAGTAGAAGCGGATATACATATGCACATCCTTCCTCCTGATATCCGCAACCACCTTGGCAATCATGACACGGCACTCGGACTCACTCCAGCCCATGACCTTGCCCAGGAGACCGAGAGTGTAAGGCTCGATGCCCATGGACATGTGTTCGCGCTGGTAGCGGCCGATTTCCTTCATTTTCGCGTCCTTGGCCCAAGGGCCGATAGGGATCTACAAGCACCGCATTAGCCTCGTAAACGGCATAGTGTAGGGGAAGAGGGTAGACATACCTTGATGAGCTTCTCGTGAACATCGATGAACCCTGCATCCGTCATCCGCTGCTTCAGGCTATCCCCGGCCGTGATGTCCCTTCCCCACGTTTTAGCGGCAGCGTGGCACAACTCCTGCCACTAGAGGTAGAGGTACGAAGTCAGTATACGTCCCACATGCACTTCGTACAGTCAAAACTTACCTTGAGCATGTCGGTTGCCAGCTCCATGGTCCCGTCGTCACACTCACACAACGCAAGCGGCTCTTGAAACTCTACCCAACCACCGGGCTTAGTGTGCGTGTACGTCTGCCGCACCAGCTTGTCCCAGTCGGAGATGCTGCCAGACATGGTTCGGCAGTGGATAAAGTCAAAGGCCTCGTCGGGACTGTAGACCCATTCCGACTCGGCATCGTCAATGTAGAACTTGACGTTGGGCGGCACCCACGTTGGCTGGATGGGACTGAGATCAGTGCCTATGACCTGTGCTCCTGGGTGCTCATCGGCGAAGTCTATGGCCCAGATGCCGGTGCCGGTGCCGATGTCGAGCACGCGCTGGGGCGCAGGCGGGATGGGTGCATCGTAGAGCTTGCCGCCTAGGATGAGCAGGAAAATGTGGTGGAGGAGATCGAGGCGGTCTTGCTCCTGCTCGTCTACAGAGGTAGAAGTACAAAGTCAGCATTGGTCTCACATGCACTTCGTACACTTAGAACTGACCGTTCGGTAAAATGTACGAGCCGGACCGGTAGCCGTGGTATCGCCGCCCATTGGAGTATTCATAATTGAGGATAGTCGATGCGATGGACGTGGATGCCGTGGATTCGCCGCCGAATGCCGAATCGCTATCGCTGTTGTTGGCCGTGTCGACGTCGAGATGCAGGACGGATTGCAGGTTGCCCTCGGCTGTTGGATCCTGCGGGGCTGACATGCTGTGTTCCAGTTCTTTTCCAAGAGCGTTTGCACTCGCGGGGTCAGGCCTCGCCTTATATCTTCCACCTCTCTACTTTCGTCGGCCATGCCGTAGGATCCAGGATGCCGGGTCAAACGCACCCCATTCCATAATCAGTCTGCAAACACCACATGCCTTAGCGACATGTAGGAGCGCACTCTGCTCTCTAAAGAGCGCGTCGCCGCCTGATCGGTCTCTTGCCTTTCTGACATCCAGCCGTCATGTCTCTTCCCGCTCTGTGTCTGCTGGCGTACTTTGTGTACCTCCTCGCACGTGTCTTTTACCGCCTATATTGCCATCCACTATCCCGCTTTCCTGGCCCCAGGATCGCGGCAGCCACAAGCTGGTACGAGGGCTACTACGAGATCGTCCACAAGGGACAGTACTCGAAGCAAATCTCCAAGCTCCACGATATCTTTGGCCCTATTGTAAGAGTGACGCCTGATGAACTGCACATACGAGACCCATACTTTTACGACCAAGTCTACGCCAAGAACGTCCACCTCGACAAGGAGGGTTGGGACAAGAGGTTTGGGTGTGCAGGCGGCCTGCTGCCGACCGTTAACGCGGAGCAGCACAAGCGACGCCGTGCTGCGTTGGCTCCCATGTAGGTGCATCAACATGTAGTGCAAGGCACCTCGGCACGATTAACGCCTGTTGTCAGGTTCTCACGCCGCTCGATACTCGACTTCATACACATCATCCACCGCCATGTCGACACCCTCTCCGTGCGCATGCAAGAGTTTGAGGCTCATGCAGAGCCGCTTAACCTATCCCATGCCTTCCCCGCCCTGACAGGCGACATCATCATGGACTACTTCTTCGGCTTCAACTACAACCAGCTCAAGCATCCTAAATTCGAGTCATTCCATGATGCGTTTATTCGGGTTGGCGGTGTGGGTCACATCGCCACGCAGTTCCCCATGATACTTCCCGTGGGTTATATTTAGATCATTCAAGATGTGCACCAGTCACACGTGGAACTGACATGGGTTTTGCAGATTCTCGATTGTATCCCTGACCGTATCAGCGGCTGGCTGCAGCCAGCAGTGAAGCCAGTGCTCAAGTTCAAGCAGGTATGCGGCACAGCGCTGCATCTATACCGTGTTGAGTCTAACATGCGAGTCAGGATAACCGGAATCACATCGCGCGCACCCTTAAGGGCGAAGACATCAAATCAAACGATGCGAAGAAGACCATCTTCCAAGAGATCGTCGGCTCTAAGCTACCACACTCTGACAAAACCCAAAAACGTCTCGAGGATGAAGCGCAAATTATCATTGGAGGCGGCGTAGAGACAACCGCTTTCTCCCTCTCCACAGCCGTGTTCCACATCATCAGCACCCCACGCATATACGAGCGCCTGCATAAAGAGCTTGTAGAAGCTTTCCCCAACAGAGATGACCTAGATCTGGCCCCGCTGGAGAAGATGCCGTATTTCAAAGCCATCATCATGGAAACCGCGCGGATGTCATACGGCTTGAGTGCTCGAAACCCCAGAACACACGAGACGCCTCTGCAGTACAAGGAGTGGGTTATCCCCGCAAACACTTGCATTGTAAGCCATTACCCTCCTTCATGATCCATCTTCCCATCGCATCTAAACTAACTCCCACCCCCACAGTCCATGACCATCCCCGAAGTCTCGCACGACGAAACTCTGTTCCCGTCTTCCCGCACCTTCATCCCGGAGCGCTGGCTCAACGATCCCAAGACCGCAGATGGCATTCCACTGGAGCGCTTCATGGTTTCTTTCGGTCGCGGTACGCGCAATTGTCTCGGTATCAATCTGGCATATGTGGAGCTCTACCTCACGCTGGGTATGCTGTTCCGGAAGTACAAGTTTGAACTTCACGAGAGTGATGTCAGTGATGTGGAGTTGGGTCACGATTTCTTCATTCCGGTTGCGAAGCTGGAGAGTAAGGGATTGAGGGTTTTGGTTAGGAGCACGGAGGATTGACATTTTCTTACTTACAACCAGTGGAGTTTATCTTGCGGACTCACTTGGACGGGTCAGCTTGCGAGGTCATCTTGAGGACATCATCCCAACACAAGATACCTAAGAGATGCAGCCCCCAGGCAAATACATCCAATTACCTAACCAAAAGCTCACATCAGCATACCCCCGCCATCCGTCCTAACCATCGTCCCATCAACATTATAATCCCGCAACAGCCCCAAAAACGTCTCGGCCACATCTTCCGGCCTCCCCACCCTCCCCGTCGCCATTCTACCCTCCATCCCCCGCATGATCTCCTGCTTCTTCTCCTCGCCATGATGATCCCACATCTCTGTATCCACCGCGCCCGGGCTCACGCCATTAACGCGAATGGGCTTCATATCGAGAGCCAGATTGCGCACCATGGAGTGCAATCCACCAGCATACGCACCGATAACGCTCCAGTTAGGAATTGGCTTTTCGGACACAGCGCCTGTGGTGATGGTGTAGGAGGATTTGTAGCTTTGGACGAGGTACTGCGGGAGGTATTTTGCGAGGAGGAGGGGCGCGAAGAAACGGATTTGGCCTGCGGCGAGTATGTTTTGCATCGTCTGGAGATCTCGTTAGTCCATGCCGTGTACACCGATGCGGAGATGTAAGAAGCGGTTTAAAAAGAAAAGACATCAACACACCATATCCCCCAACTTAATATCCGCCAACTTATCCCCCGCAGTAAAAACAACATGATCCAACTTGCTCTCCGGCATGCTCTCCACCGTCTTCTCCAACAGCGTCTTCAGCTCTTGTTCCAGCGTCTCTGGCTTGCCTAGGTCGACGGCAAGACCCCTGATGCGCGGGTTTTTGGTATCGGCGGCAGAGGGATACGCGGTTTTGAGTTTGGATACGGCGGCATCGATGCGAGATGGGTTGGAGGAGCTGATGGTTACTAGAGCGCCGTTTTCGAGACAGGCTTCTGCGACGCTGTAGCCGAGGCCGGATGTACCGCCGATTACGAGGATGCGCGAGCTGGTAAGTTTATTGGTGTAGCGTTTTTGGTCGGTCATGGTTTGGATGGTTGAGTGTGTGTGTGTGGGTATATGGGGAGAGTGTAGGTAATATGCGGGTTGTTTGGTTGTTGGTCGCACGATCGGTCTTTGCTGTGATGAGTTTTGAGGTAGTACAGGTCGATGAAGATAGAGAGCTGTGTATTACACTATTCCCCACATTAGCAGCATCGTTAGTGGTATATATACGCAGATCTCCAAAGCTACCCACAACGGCACTTGCATCATTGTACCCGACGTCTAGTTGCCGTTGTTATCTCCGTGATGAACGAATCGTCTTGCTAGCTTCTAAGCACATAGCGTCGTTTCTCCACCCATTTTACCTCTGCTCGACGTCATTGGAGAAAGGTACAAACGTGCCCGTCAGTTTCTTGCATGGAGATGAACGGAGATAAGGTCATATGTATATGCGGGTACAGCCGTCATGCATTACATCATCACGATTGGGTAACGAAAAGTGAGCCTTGACTTGATTATTCATTTCAACGTGCGCTGTATGAGGTATCGTGACCTCGATCAAGACGGCTCAGTAAGCCGCGCTGGTTGGGGAGCTACTAAGCTGACGCAGCTCTGTAGTGTGAGCACCAAGCGTGCGTGCATGTCTATCAAGTCTCTCCGAGACCTGAATAGGTTCGATACTGCTACTCCTACGGTATCGTTCGATAGCCGATCATAGTGTCGTCCACATGGTGTTGATCTGTTTTCGCTTGACCTGGAGTGCTGGTTAGTACGCCATGTAACACAACAATGCACACAAAAGTATAGAGAGGGTTGACTCACCAAAGGGGCAACGAACAAGACTCCGACAAACAGTCCAACAACGGTCATAAGCATAGAAATCTTGTTGAAGCCCTTGCCCAGGATATCGAACGAGAAACTGGGTGCAACTCGTGTTCCGAAGATATCCAAGCCATAGGCAAAGACCAGACTAGTACTCTCAATTCCGCTCTCACTTGTGATAATATCTTCGATACCCAAGACTTCGTACTTGTGGGTAAGGTGCCACTTCGGGTCGAAGTTGATGAGGGGTGTGTACTTGACCAGACCTTCGGACGCTTCCTGCGCAGTAGGCTCACGACCGACGGGTCGGCGAGGATCAATCACCATGCGTGGAATTCCAACTATAGCGTTGAGTGCGGGTAAAGTGACGAGGAGCTCACGACTGGTGATGCCCTGCCTAGTCTGTGTGACACTCATGTGTGTAATCTCTGCTGGTACTTGATAGCTCTGCGATAGTACATAGGGCTTCGCAGCGTCGCCGTTCGAACCCGAAGGTTTCACGGTAGAAGAGTTAGACGAAGCACCCAATGGACCCCTGTCGTCGGGAAGGGGGGATTCGTAAAGGTCGGAGACGACGAGCTGGTAGCCGCGAGAAGAAGCGCCAGATGCAGCATCGATAGTTAGCGCATACGCGAACCAGTTCTCTGAGATAGTGGCTGGAATGGGCCGTGTGGTATCGACATCGTTGTGTGACATAGTATGTAGTACTTGCCCAGATGCAGAATCAAGCAGATAGACGGACGCGGATCGTGCTGACTCTACCACTGTTGTAACTAGGACGAGGTTTGGGTTCAGGTACTTGTACAGTACCCTCCTGTCACCTAGTACTTTGCCGATAGAGGCAACAGGGTCCTTGATCGGGCGGGCGACGTAGCTGTTAATCTTCTCCTCGACAGGTGGTGTGAAGCTCCACACTGGTTCGGAACCAGGCTGACTTTCCAGATATCCTTTCAGAGTGCCGTCGACCAAGGTAAATGAAATAAGGCTTTGCCCCTCAGCAACTAGCGAAGGCTCAAGCTTGATTTTGTCGGAACTGATGAGGCCACCAGTTGTCGAGTTGATGAATATTGACCCCTGGAAGCTGGCGTCTTTTACTTCAACATAGCCGCTGTGAGACTTGAGAGTCGGGCGTTGGAAGCTCGTGTCGGGCGCGAACTGGCCAAGGTCCACGTTCCACATCACCTTGCCTCGCGAACCGACATCGAGGGCAGCAAGGCGACCCGCCTTAGTGGCGACGACAACAAGCTTGTGAAAACCAAAAGTGTCTTGTTGAATGTCGTCAACTGTTGTCTCCTTTGTCTTGCCAAGCACACTACTCAAGAGGCGCTGGGGAATGCTCTGCGCCCACGCCGGGAAGTATTGCAGATCCTGGAGGTGCCTCTGCACACGGTGAATGTAAGCGGAGACAGGGTTGCGATGGCTTTCGTCGGCAAGTGCTTGTGCCAGGGCCTCCTGTTCGGGCAAACCGGCCCAGACTGCGGAGACTGCGCCAGACAAGAATTCGGGCCGGGTCCAAGCGATTTCATCGTTCCGCAGAAGTGCCCACTGTCCGTTGGAGTACAGAACAGCCGACCTCACAGCGCTGGCGGCCGCCGACTTCACAACAACTTCAGATTGGCCATGCACAGGGAAGGCGCCCGCAAGTGCCGGAGAGCCTTTGACAGTCCAGCGACCCAAGACACCGTGCGAGACGGAGGAGAAAACTGTGACCTCGTCTTCAGTAACCCTGGTGAAGTAGACGTTGGCATCAGAGGTGCTTGTGGTGAAAGTTCCCTTTGTCCTCAGCTCCGGGAGGCTGTAGGCTTTAGAAACGGTTTGCTTGTTGAGGTCGACGTGGTAGACTTCAGCAGAGTGGCCGATGGCAGTCTGGTACTCGACGAGGAAGTGGGCGAGCGAATTTATGTGGTTGGGAGCATGGAGAACGATGTTCTCGATGACTTCGTCCCCTGGCGTGTTGAAGGTCGACACAGCCTTGGTTCCGATTATGTTGACTTTGAGCACCTTGTTCGCCTTGTCGGTCCAAGCCAATAGTGGGGCAGCCGTGTTGGCTCCGGCGAAGAGGATACGGTCGCGCGAGGAGATCTCAGTGTCCGAGTTGAGGGTGTACTGGTCGAGCTTCTTTCCTGTGATGGGATTGAGAGACGTGACTCGGAGCTTGGAGCCTCCGAGCATGGGCGTGTGGAGGGCGATGTAGTAGATGGTTGTCGGCGAGGTCGAAACCTGGAAAGGCGTGTCTCCGCTGCGGCCTGTCAGTGTCTATCACATTGCCATTGATTGATGTAGCCACCTCGTGTCCTCGTATGTCCACTTGACGCGTCCGGTCTTGCCGTCAAGCCTCTTGACACTGTTGCTGCCATCGGTAGCAAGGACAATGGCGTCTTTGGCCGCGCTTATGGTCATGCCATCTTCCTGCTCTAGTATCTCCAGATCCTCGACTGCAGCCCCACCGAGGCTGGTGTCCCACACGAGACGGCCGTCAGACGCGCTCCACGACGTGACGCGGTCTCCGACAGCGCTGATTACCGTGTCCTGCTCGTTGCCTGAACGCAAATGTCCGCGGTGGCCGGGCTGCGAGGCCAGGTGCTGCCGCCAGACGAGGGCGCCATCCTTGGGGTTGATGGCGCCGATGGTCTGGTTCTGCGATATCGAGTACAGGAGCGATGCCTTGGAGCCCGCATAGGGCTTCTGGAAGAAGGTGGCCTCTGGGGCAGGAAGGCCTAGCAGGGCATAGTGGAAATCAATGTGGAAGGCATCGTCCTCGAAGATGGCCGCAGCCGGCGCGAGACATGCTGCGATGGCGACAGCAGCACTAAAACGCATGGTCGGGTGGAATTGGAGCTTGTCGTCGGCGTCGTCGTCGTTCGGCTCCCATGCGCCCTGTGTCGGCTTCCCTCACACGTCTGCAGTGCCAGGGCGCACGTGCCCGGCCTGCTCCAGATCACGGGACCCTTATTGGGTGCCCTGCTCCTTATAACCCCAACCGCCAGCCCAGGCTCTTCACGACTCAGTTCAGGCGGCGTCGGGGAAGCGGGAGGCTCTCCATGGGCGATTATTACGTCGACAGGATGCTTGCTCGACAGCCTTGCGAACCCTTCTTGTGCACGACTCGACCAGAGGGCCACGCTATCATAGATTGGAGCTTGTCCCGGCGCCCTGGCTTTGTTTCGCGACTGGCCGCGACGACCTCGTCTCCCTCTCTCTCGCAGCATCTCGGCGCTTTGTTTTTTGGCATAATTACGGGCTGTACGGGCTGCACCCCAGAGCCGAACACCTGGCATATCTCCTGCTAAGCCCTACCAAGTCTACTGCATGCATGTGCCTTTCTTCGCTACCTCTTTGTCGCTGCTTGCTCCCTGATTATCGCGACGCCGTTCCCTTCTCCCACCTCGACCTTCACGTGACGGAAAAATCTTCCCCAGCCCCCAACCTCGGCGCGTCAAACAGGTGCGTTACACAAACTTGCCCCGCGCATGCATGCAGTCGCTTTGCCTCTGTGGCTCGTCGCCTGCTGCATTCGAGGCTGCTTTTGTCTGATTGGACGTGGCTTGGTTTGGAAATCGATGCGCTGACGAGTGTGGTTGGCCCAGAGCGCAGTACGACGCGCACCGCCGATTCAGCCCTCTGGTACAGACCGACGCAGTGTCCAGGCAGCACGACGAGTCGACTTCCTTAGCCTTTACTAGACGGCGGCGGCTTTGAGCCGCTCATCCCTCTGTGGCACCCACCGCCACAGGAGGCGAGGAGCACTTCTCGTCAATAACCTCCTGGCCTCGCTGCAAGCTGCCCACGCAAATCTGAAGCATGTCGCAACGGGAGTACCACATAGTCGTCCTAGGTTCTGGTAAGCTAGTTAGACACCGTCAGCAACTAGGTCACAACTGACGAGAGTGGCGCCTTAGGTGGAGTCGGGAAGAGCTGCCTAACAGGTAAGGTTACCGCCTCGAGTACTCGCCAACACCACAGCAGCGCTGACTTGTCCACAGCGCAATTCGTGCAGAATGTATGGATAGAGAGTTACGATCCTACCATTGAAGATTCATACCGAAAGGTGCTTGATGTTGACGTGAGTGTGCTTCGACCCTCCTGCACTACCCTGTTGCTGACCCGCTGAAGGGCCGTCATGTCATTCTGGAGATCCTGGACACTGCAGGCACCGAACAGTTCAGTGAGTATCTACAGCCGCCCATGCACACGCGACCCATGACTAACCAAAAGTAGCTGCTATGAGGTAATACACCATTCGAGTCCCATGCCAGCTCACGACTTACACCCCCATAGGGAACTGTATATGAAAACCGGTCAAGGGTTCCTTCTCGTCTTCAGCATAACATCGGCATCGTCGTTCTGGGAACTGGCAGAGCTTCGGGAGCAAATACGACGAATAAAGGAAGATAGCAACGTTCCCATGGTCCTCATCGGCAACAAGTCAGATCTAGAAGAAGACCGAGCAGTGCCACGCCCACGCGCCTTTGCAATTTCCCGTGAGTGGAACATACCGTACTTTGAAACCAGTGCTCGGAGAAGAGCCAATGTGGATGAAGCCTTTGTCGACCTCTGCAGGCAAATCATCCGCAAAGATCAACAGGAACGGCAGCGCATGGCCCCACCCGATTCACCGAGACCTGGCCCAAGGTCGCGGACGCATACTGGAAGGCCTAAGCGCCGGGGACACCGACCGCATTGTACCATCCTTTAAGTTACGATACCCAACGACGGACGACTGCACGAGTGGCAGTGGGCTTGCTGGTACAGGCGCTGTCACGATTCCCTTCGCATCGCTCGTTCCAAGTTTCTCGGTTTAGATTTTTGGTACCATAGAGGTATTAGATCATCCGCTCACAGCGGCAATTAATCCCCTTTTTCATACGGTTGAATCCATGACGCTTGTGTGCCCGTATCTGCGATTGTCTTTGCATGTTTGCTGGTGGGTGCTGGATGTCTCGTACGCAGACGTAGCATGTGTCCACAACATGTAGTCAAGCAAGGCACGGGAAGAAGATCTGTCCTTACAGCTACCCCCACTTGGCGGATCTGCCAGGTCACTGGATCCGGGTGGAGACATCTCGATGAGGACTACGTATGACGTGTTGGCTGTCAGTACATCGCAACATGTCTGCTTCCAGGCCACAGTATGCAGCACCGCCAGCGGAGTAGACTCCTCGGGAACAAGCACCTTCCGGAACCGACCCCCTCGGATCTCAGCTGGCCCTGCATTCGTGCGGCTGCCGCCTATCCTCGGGCTGAAACAGGAGCGCGTGACAGCTTAAGTGTGGCTTCTTTGCGGCAAGCGTTTGCGTGCTTTGTTGGGCTGCTGTCTTGAAGCAAGCCGCGGTACACGATCTGACGTCACCGGCGGGGCAATAGAGGGGCATCATTCAGGCACGCAGCGAATGCCAGATGATTGTCCATTCGCCCATGACGCGATTTGCATGATAATCCACGATCGACAGCGATATTTTCAAAAAGTGCCACTCTCTTGCGTGGGTTTGTGCATTGCATGTGATGGTTCGTGGCTGCGGGTACCCCATCGCGCTTGCGTGGTCTGGCCCTCCTTCCATGGGCCCTCCTGTGTGACGTCACTCACCACCGGAAACAGTGACGTATGTTTGTTTGCACTCTGTTGGAGCCTAGCGCTCAGCCCTCAGCCCCTCACTAGCCTCCCTCACCTACCCCTCTTGCTCTACATAAATACCCTCACCCGTCTCCCCTTTGCTTCCTCCATCACACAACAAGCCTTCATCACCTCATCTACACTACCACTTCTTCCAAACCAAACCCTTCAAACCCCAAACACTTCAAAATGTCTGCTCCCAACGCCAACACTCCCAACGAGGGCATCGTCGGCCAGGCCGTCAACTCTGTCAAGAACGCCGCCAACTACGTCGCCGAGACCGTCCAGGGCCAGACCGCTGAGGCCAACAAGGAGGCCAACAAGCAGCAGGCTAAGGGCAACGTCCCTGGCCAGGACTCCCTCACCGACCGTGCCTCCGGTGCCCTGAACGCTGCTTCCGACAAGATGAACCAGGAGAAGCACGAGGGCTCCGCTGAGGCCAACAAGCGCTCCATCTAAGTACTCAGTACTTGAGCACCGGTTCGACATTTCACTTCGGTATGTGGTCTACATCCGTCCTTCTCTGACATCTTTCTAACAATCACAAGGTTCAGAACGATACCACTATGGTTTGAGCGATGAGCACTGCGACTCTCGCCTGGTTCACGATAGCACCATGATTATGGATATGAGATACCAATAAAACCTTTAACTTTACAAACTTTTTGCCATGCCAATGTGTGATGATGATAATGGGAGACATTTGTGTGGACTTCTGCACCCAGCTGAAGCTCCAGTCTCTCGCCCCTCATCGCTGCTGCTGCGCTTCACGTACCTTTTGGTGATGTCTTTCCAAGAATGATTATCGCACTCTGACTTCGATCATGTTTTATTCACCGCTCAGTCATTGGCCACACGATCACACGGTCGCCCTGTGACACATCATCGTTCCTTAGTCCATGAGGTGTGCTCGTGTGAAACCAGGAACTTGAAAAGGTCCTCAACACATATACAATGTATCTCATTTCGGCCATCTCGCATTTCTAGCTTTCAAGCATACAAATAGTCCTGCACTGTCATATCTGGGCGATCATGGGTCAAAGCATGGATACATAGCGTGGTAGAGTCATTTCATGAGATTGTTCAATGATATTACCAGTAATACTGCTAACAAAACAAACGCATTACTCAAGACAACGCTTCGCGAAAAACAAAGGGTATCGAATGATCAGGGAAATGAGAAAGCCAAGTATGAAAAGAGCTCGCAGAGACCTCGTCTGTGTCATCTCCAACAACTCTTTCCTCATTACTCGTGGACGCTGTGGAACATGCAGTGGTGGTGGGGTTCGTGCGATACGTGGGTGGGGGCGTGGGTGTAGATACATTTGGTAGTGGCGCAGAAATACAACGCTGGTTTCGAGAGAGATGGTGCTGGTGTTGGCAACAGGCAGTGCAAGGAATCGTGGGAAGAGGAAGAAAACTTCTGGAGTAGTGCGTTGGAGGGTGTGGTGACTGTACGAGCGACGGAGGACGGGTTTCATCTGACACGGCTAGACTGTGAGACTCGGTTGTACTGTCCACGCTGGAACAAGCTCTTGATGTTGACGATTGTGGCCCCTAAGCAACCGTCTTGGGCGCATGAAGCCAGGACGCATCGTCGCCGTGTCCGTTGTCGAATTCAAAGCTGATCCGGAACCTCTGCAGGAAGTACATCTTGTCAGCACACCTCTCAATTCCAGTCCCTCACATGAAGGGTAGGATAGGAGGGGGGCTTTAGACGTGCATAGCGCCACGTCCAGTATGCGTAGTCCTTGCCTTGAAGTGTTTCCAGAACATGATACCGCCAATGACCGCAGAAATAAACCAAAGCAGCATGTTGGTCAAAAGCACCCACACCCCGTTCTTCATCCTGGTGATACCCTTGTTCCCCTCTGGGTTCTCACCGATGAACATCTTGCCGAAGATGCCAAACGCAACGAGATAGCACAGGAAGACCAGCGCATCAACGGCGAAGAAGAACCACGCCTTGATGAGCGGTACCATGGCGAGGAGGGAGCAAAGCGCACCAAGTGTGCCGCACACAACAGCCCATACCCATTTCGAGTCGACGTATTTCCCTTGCTTGCGCGCGTTGTCCAGGTCCACGGCGTAGAGTCCGATGACAGTGAGGCCCATAACGAATTGGGAGAAGCGCAGGACGAGGCGCAGGATGGTTGTTGGGGTGAGGGACGCGCCGAGCGAGGTTCCTAGGGTGGCTTTCTCGCCCCGGAGAGTGCTACGCGAGAGGAACTTGAAGCCCATGGCTGCAAGGACACTTAGCATTTTTGCGTTAGCTGAGCTCGAGGAATTGGTCTATATGTGTGTGTGGTGTGAGACAGGTAGACAATGTCTTACCTATTGTAGATGCGATGCGCGACTTTGTAGAGTTTGTTGATTTAAACGTCGTGCGCGGATGTCTCTCTTCGTCTTTCGGTGGTTCGCAGAGGATCTCGGTCGTTGGAGTAGTCGCAATGGATAGAGCGGGGAAGAAGAAATAGTTGTGAGCCGCAGTGATTAGACAAAAGTCGTCTCTCGTACTGTGACCGAAACAACACCGCTGCGCTGTAACTTGGGCGTGCTAAACCTCGTTGGCACACAAGGTTTCTTTTGGACCCTGGGAACTTCAGGGTCTTGACAATGTCACCGTTCCCTCTTCCTTCCAAGCGCGATGACGTCGGGGGTTGATCCTGGGGTGGGATGTGGCTTCCAGGGATTAATTAAATTTGTGCACGCGCTCTTTCGGTGCGAATTGGGAAGGATCGGCAAAGAGAAGGTGTGACAGCAAGGCTATTTGGAAGATATACGATAAAAGGGGTATAGACGCTACTGGAACGATAGATAGGCAAGACGCGATAGAATGGAAGTACGAAGGGACTGTCCCGCGACTGTCAAAGCCGGCGGTGATGAGAATGAGACGTGGGAAGAACAAGATGCAACGCTGGAGACGCATGATTCGCCTCTCCATCGCCTCTCTTTTAAATCAGACCGTGAAGTGCTTCGTGGCATCGAAAGCGTCAACCCATGCGTTGGCGCCTGACCACACGTCCAGCGCGTTGTGAACGTGTGGTTCTGGTGACCCTGTTTGAGGTGCCGACGCTGACGTAGTGGACCTCGAGTAGCGTTGCATTCAGAGCAGGGATGTTTCACAATGTGATTCGCTGGCAATACTCCAGCCTCTGCATCATGAAACTTACCGTGAAGTCCGAGGTAACTTTGCTGTCGCAGGAAATGGCGTGCGACAAGCAACATTGGACTGTGTGATAGGTTGACAGTTTCAGCGCCTGGAAGAGATGTATTTCAAGACGTCTCTGTGATGGCACAAGCGGTATATGTATGAAGAGTAATATTGTTTTATTCGCGGGGTATTAATCACCCACGGTTTGTACTACGCTCACGTACAGTTATCCAGCATACCAAAGACATAAAAATGTCTAAGGACTGGAGTACTTGTAGCCATATTGCTCCTTAGCGGCCTTGATCTGCTCCATGAGCTTGTTCTCCTTCTCCGCAAACTCCTTGTCATCCTTCAACTTCTGCAAGTACGTGTCGTTTCCAAAGCCGCTCTTGCTCGGGATATCCAAGCCGCGCTGGACTGCAGGCCGTGCCTGTATGCGCTCCAACCACTTCTTCACGTTCAGGAATGAATCGAGGTCAATACCGGAGAAGCGGAGCATGTGGGCCCATCCAAAGCTGGCAATGTCGGCGATGCTGAACTTGTTGCCTACAAGATAGTCGGTGTTGGCGAGGTGCGAGTCGAGGATGCCGACCAGACGTTCGGTCTCGCCTGTGTAACGCTGCATGGCATAGGGAATGCGTTCCTTGGCGAAGCGGTTGAAGTGGTTGGCCTGGCCTTGCATAGGGCCAAGGCCGCCATGTTGCCATGCCATCCATTGTTCTGCGCGCGAGACGTCGAGAGGGTCGCTGAAGCTGAACTTGTGTTCGGGGTCGTAGTGGCGCGTGAGGTACGTGAGGATTGAGAGACCTTCTTGGACAGCGAAGCCGCCCTGGTCGTGGTCGACGATTACACTGTTTGTTGGTATCCAAGGTCAGTACGCGTCTCACGAGAAGTTCGTAGGGTGGCATTGCTTACGGGATGCGTCCATTGGGACCGAGCTTGGTGAACCAGGGCTCCTTCTGTGTGTTCTTCGAGATGTTGATGCTCTGCCATGTGTAGTCCTTTCCGTAGGCTTCCTTGAGCTCCTCGAGCAGAATGCTAGCCTTCCATCCATTGGGTGTGCCGAAGGTGAGCAGCTCGATGCCCTTGTCCGCCTTGAGTCCGGTGGGTTCGCCGTCAGCCATTTCGGGAAGTATGCGAAGTAGCGGTTGTGAGCTGTGGAAGTGCGATCGGAGAGGTTTGCGCGTTTGGGCGAGGAGACGTGTGAATTGTCGGAGTTGTGAGGAGATGGAGGGTCGTAGTAATGACATGAAGAGGGGTAACTTCAGCGCGTTATGGAGGGGTTATATGCGGCCAATGCATGTGGAGAGCTATTTCTTCCCAAGCTATTGCTTAGGAAGCATCCATGACGTCGTCCTCGTAATACTGACATTGCGCACGCGTGCGCATTGACATGATTGGTAAGTGATGAAATCTTCAAATTCGTCGGACAAGTATGAACGGGCGTAAAGTCCATGAGTCGCGTTCTCTGCTCAAGCTCGCGACGCGCTGTACCTTGTCAGCATTATCTTGACTTGCGTGACTAAGCGGCTTCGCGATACACCTGAGCATCGACCCAAGCCCAACGTTGAATGTTTTCGAGCCGAGATAATTCAATCAAAATGGTCCCAACTTCCCAAGTACAAACTGGCACCTTGCAGTTGAAGGAATTTGTTCGTCATAGGAAGTCCAAGAAAATTCTGCATGGGATCTAGGCCTGCATCGATGGAATACCGTCGAAGCACCGAAGCATTGTGTTCTACTAGTTCCATGAGTGTTCCATCAACACAGAAACGCATTAATGATCCAAAGATCATCATGTCTATATCCTGATATACAGGCCTTATCCAACTCTCCTACAATACATCCTCCTACCTGCTACCATACCATGCATGCATTAGCTAAACTGTGGAAAAAAAAAAAGGCTGTAGCACCTCAACGGATGCTTAGTTGACCTTGTATTCACTTCCACCTCCACACCAGCACCGTCCCTCGCCTTCTCTCTCGACATGTATTACTACATCCATACCCCGGTCCTTCAGGAACTGGTATGAGCGCTCACGCACGTCTTCTGGGTCTGCCATGCGGTTGGCAATGATGTGAATCACGCCGAGAATGCGGCGTTGCTTTGATGCGTGGCTATGATCGTGGTCGTGGTCGTGATGATCATGCGAGTGTGAATGCGCATGTCCGTGATCATGGCCGTGATCGTGAGAGTGTGCGTGGTCGTGAGAATGCGAGTGAGAGTGGCCGTGATCGTGTGAATGGGAGTGATCATGTTCATGATGATCGTGCGGATGGTCATCGTGCTTATGGCCGCCTCCACAATCATGATCCTCCTTTGCGTGTGCTTCCGCGTGCGCAGCACCTTCGTCTTCAAGCCAGAACTTTGGTACCGCGTATCCGACAACGCCTCTCAACGTACCCAGTTCGCCTAAGGTATTTCTAATGCTATACTCGAGGTCGTTGGGCATACTCAGCATGAGTCTTGCGCCACTCGACTTGACCAGCGGGATCGCTGACAAGAAGATTAGGATTGCAATGATGCAGGACGCTATCGGATCCCATCCAGACCAACCATAGTACTTTGTAAGAAGAGTAGATATAATGACTGCAACAGAGCCAAGCGCGTCGGCGAGAATATGCAGAAAGATTCCCTGCATATTTTCGTTGTCGTGGGAGTGGCCATGTCCATGGTCATGTCCCTCATGTCCGTGATCATGATCGTGTCCATGGCCGTGGTGCGCATGGCCAAAGGCTACAAGGCCCACGATATTAACGATGAAACCAAGAATGCTGACAATCAAAAGCTCGTTGAGGCGCTGGAGTTCGTGGCCTTCCCAGAGGCGTTCAAAGGCATCGAAGATGATCTCTAAGCTAACCAACCTGCTTCGATTAGCACATACATGTAGCATGCATTAGGTGACTTACAGAAGGAAGACGCCGTTTGCAAAGCCAGACAACGTATCGACCTTGCCATAGCCGTATGGGAAGCGGGCGTTGGGGCGCCACTTGCTCATCACTGCTGCTGCAAGTCCCACGGCGAGACCAGCGCAGTCGAAGAGCATGTGGATACTATCCGTGAGCAGCCCCAAGGATCCACTGACGAAGCCGTAGAAGAACTGAACCATCATGAAGGAAAGGTTAAGTCTGTAAAAGTTAGTTAGGCCAATTTGGAGTGCAGAATCTGCTGAGTAGAAAGAAGTGAACATACACGCCAAAGTACGCAATGCGTCGCGAATCCCGCTCAATCAGCACGCTATGCACAATCGAGCCTGGAGTCGCGCGCGCGATGAGGAATGCCGAGATCCTAGAATGGTTTCCATGAAGATGATGATCGTGATTATGGCCGTGGTCATGACCATGCGAATGCTTGTGTCCTGCATGTCCATGTTCGTGCGAATGGGGTACCGAAGAACGAGTGTCGACGGCGACCGCCGCAATTAGCATAGCGCAAACCCAAGGGAACGCGATGTTGAAATGACTAAGAGCCTGGTGTTCCAAGAAGCTCAGGGCGAAGATGAGAATGCCGCTCAGTCTCAATCCAACCTGCTTTTGACTCCGTAATGATGCGGGAATTGACAGGAAAATGAGCGCCGTAGTGGATGCAACCGATAAAGTTGAGAAGCCCAGGGTGTGATGCGATAAAGAGGGCGTGGCAGAAGAAACAAGTGAATACAAAATAGTTGTGACAGTGAGTACAAGGCCGGAAGCAATGGTGAGTAGCTGATTCTCGGTACTGTTCACTAATAATGAAGAGGGCTTGGGCAGCGATGCGCGAGATGGCTTTTGAGTCATGTATGAGTCCTGACTCTTTGGTCCGGTCATCAATGACCAGCCTGCTGTGGGAAGAGGCGGAGGGACAAGGAGCAGCGATACTAGAAGGGCCAAATAGCCGACCAAGCTGCCTGTGACGTTGCCAGAGGTGAATATGTCAGCCGACATGCTCATGAGAAGAGCCCCGCAGGTCACCTTCCTGGTCCTCAATGTTCGTCGAATATCGTCCCAAGGTGTGTGTTTCCCTGGTTTCTGGTCTAGGGCACCAATGCCTGCAGCGACTGCTACCAACATGGCTAAGGCTGTCTTCGCTCCTCCTATGTGTAGAGATGCGTAGAACGGCAGTAGGACGCCGAGTATGTTGCTTGCCATGCGTTTCGGCGCATTGCTGATATTGAAAGTGCCCTTCTCCTCCTTCCGCCTGTCGAGTGGCTGTAGACTGGAGTTGACTTTGGCTATTACACCGACCAGCAGCAGCGTGCCAGACGAGAGAGCGAGCGCATGCAGTAATGGGAAGCCACTTGTTGCGGTCGCGTATTCGAGTTCGGGTGATTTCTCTGACACGGCTTCTGATAGACTCGACGGTAGCTCGGAAGGCGGTCTGACGCCGCTGGGGTATGCTAATGCGGCGAAAAGGTACGGGAGAGGTATTAAGAGCGCGGTAAGGGCTTCGGGCAGTTCTAGCCAGGATCTAGACAGTGTGTTAGTTGTGGTTCTCTTGATCGTCGCAGGCGGTTCTTACGAAGAAACAGGAGGAGGCGGCACATGCGCTGGAGACTCCTGTATAGGTGATACCGGTGAGAAGCCATACTTCTCAACGACAGGTGTCTTCCTGGCCGGTGAGCGACCCAGATCCGATTCACCCCGCGCCCGTCCTTTCGGTCTCCCATTCGAGAACGGTTTCAGCGTGTAGGTGGAATCGTTGGAGCCCGACCTCTCATGCCCGTGCTCATGCTCATGCGCAGGGCTGTTGTACTCGGCATACGGCGAGCGCACAGCGCCGTGCAGATGCCCGTTGCCGTTCATATCAGAGCGCGTGTGTCGATGGCCGTGGTCTTTGGCGGGCGATGAAGCGTTCACGGTGCCATTCGCGTACGACGAGGGATCCGGTGTGTATTGTGACGACGAGCGGCCATGGCTGTGTGTGTGCGAAGTGGGCGCGATAGGCAGCGCATACGTCGACGCCATTCGCAACGCCACGTTCGTCCGCCCGCTATGGGGTCGTCTTGACTCGGTGAAGGTAATTGGCCGAGTGGGGCTCGCGATGCGCGATGGAACGGTGCTCAATTGCCTTGAGATGGCGGTGTTGGAGGGGAAAAAGCAACGTGGATCGCAGCCAGCAAGCGTGAGTGTGCTGCAATGAGGCTACGCAGCGCTTTGGCGTCTTGGTGTTTCGATAGCGGCGCGCGTTGCTGCACTATCAATAAGTTTCAGGGGTCTTACAGATTGACATGACTGGCATTGAGCGCCTTCCCCTTTCGGTCCTACCCCGGCTCAGATCTCCGCATCTCGTGGCTAGCCCTTGGCGTTGACGCACGCGGCGGCTGCCACCGCCTTGCAATTGGACAGCACTAACACAACACCAAAAATGTTCGACGAATACATCTCGCCCGACAAGGACGGCAGCCTATTCTCTATCATACTAGGCGTCGTTGTGACGTTGTCGACGCTGTTCACTGCGCTGCTATTGACGCTGCCCAGTCAGTATGATCCGTACAAGGATAAGCCACTTCGGTTTGTGGGCGAGGATGGAAAGGAGATCAAGATGAAGATGAAAGACGGGAAAGAGCCGATGCTATGGAAGCAGGGCCGCTCGGTTCAGGTGGTAGTATTGGGAGACATTGGACGGTCGCCACGTATGCAATACCACGCTCTCAGTATCGCCAAACACGGTGGAAAAGTGTTCCTCATCGGCTATCAAGGTTAGTAGGATTCATCTTCGAGATGCAGCAAGCGGCTAAACCCACGAAGAGTCCGATATTCTTCCTGAGATCGTATCAAATCCTCTGATCGAGATCATCCCACTCTCACCAGCGCCGAGCTTCCTGCGTTCGAGCAGCAAACTTCTCTTTCCAGTGCTAGCACCTCTCAAAGTCCTTTGGCAGATATGGTCGTTGTATCGTGCGCTTGGTTACCGCTCTAAGCCCGCAAGATGGACGCTCGTGCAAAACCCACCGTCGATACCAACTCTCGCTGTAGCAAGCCTGGTATGCTTCTTGCGACGTACTGATCTTGTCATTGACTGGCACAATTTCGGGTATACGATTCTTGCTATGAAACTTGGCGACAACCACCCTCTTGTGAAGATCTCTGAGAAGTACGAGAAGATCTTCGCAAAGGCTGCATCACATCATTTCACGGTGACTAACGCCATGGCCCGCGTGCTCAAAAACGACTACGGCGTGACAGCAGAAGCACTGCACGATCGCCCAGCCTCTATCTTCCAGCCGATCGAACGACGAGATCGAGAGAAGTTTCTAGCACGACTACCAGAAACAGCCGAGTACGCCTCAGATCTTTCTGCAACTTCGAAGACGCCATGGAAGCTCATCGTCAGCGCCACGTCCTGGACTGCCGACGAGGACTTCTCACTTCTCCTTGACGCTCTCGTAGCTTATTCTGCAGAGTGTACATCTAAGACCTATCTGCCAAAGATTCTTGCCATTATCACTGGAAAAGGCCCTCAGAAGGAGTATTACCTTTCGAAGACTCGGGAGCTCAATCAACAGAAGAAGCTATTGAACGTCGTTATCAAAACAGCATGGCTCACACATTCCGACTACGCGCTTCTACTCGCGTCCGCTGATCTGGGAGTCTCTCTGCACACATCGTCTTCCGGTGTTGACCTGCCAATGAAAGTGGTCGACATGTTCGGTGCAGGCCTACCAGTCGTGGGTTGGGGAAAATTTGAAGCCTGGCCCGAACTCGTCAAGCAAGGTGTGAACGGTCTTGGCTTCCAAAGCTCTGAGGAGCTGGCCTTGCATCTGGCTACTTTCTTCGGCAACGATACAAGACTGAGAGAGACGCTGAAGGAGGGCGCACTCAAGGAGAGCGAACATCGGTGGGATGAAGAGTGGGATGGTGTAGGCGGGAAGCTGTTCAAGCTCACATGACGGAGGCGCGCATACGTGAGTGTAACAGATGTATGATAGGAAATGAATAAACTAGATCGAACGCTGACAGTCCGAAACCTTTCCAATACCCAAGCTCAAGTACTCCGCGCTGAGAAGTACACCAAGAAACGTAGGCCACCAACAAAGCTGGTATGAACAAATTCAATCGAATACCACACCAGAGTAGCCACCGTCCCCGGTCATGCATTCACGCGTCGCCCCGATGAATAGTGTATCAGCGCTTGGATCGTTAGGAAGCAGCACTGCGTGTTCTTCACCATTCCCATCATCGCAATGTGGAACCAGTTCCAGGCTTGGTGAAAAGTCGTCATTGCTCTCGGTTGATGCGGTGCTGCTTTCACCATCACCCTCCACTGAACCAACAATGCCATCAACAGCCGCCTCATCCTCATTCGCGATACCCATGCCTCCCCGCCAGCTCTCAGCCAGCTCCCTATCGTGTTCATTCAGATCCGTAGC
The DNA here is from genome assembly GCF_024043175.1 of Alternaria infectoria. Classification (NCBI taxonomy): domain Eukaryota; kingdom Fungi; phylum Ascomycota; class Dothideomycetes; order Pleosporales; family Pleosporaceae; genus Alternaria; species Alternaria infectoria. Next base: position 865,528 of record NW_026250690.1, read on the forward strand.
ATCAAGCTCCTCAGCCAAGGAACGCGGCGACGGCACCGAATTGTAACGAACGACTGAAGGTGTCAAAACTTCATCCGAATGTCCCCTCCACCAAACAATCTCCTCTTGAAAGTGGGTTACAACACCCTTGTATCGTGCACGAGGACTTTGCAGCCGGCACCACGTTTTCTCGAATTCCTTCCACAGCGCGGCTTGCCTGATTCTTTCGCCAGTACCGGCCCATAGCCCAATTGCTCTTTCTCCACATGCGTGATCTTGGACTTTTTTCTCGTACTCGGTGACGAGATTCTTCATCTCTTGATCGCATGCCAGCATTGCTTGGAATAGGTACTCGTGTTCTAGACTTCCGTACATAACATTGTGGTACTGGTATTGTCGCTGTATATCTTCGTGCAGGGTCGTGGTTAGATCTTCGATGATCTTGAAATGCTGTAGCGTGCGGGTGTGCAGTGGCTGAGAAGAGTCTGGATGTATCTCTCCCATTTTGTTTCGTTGGTTGGTGAGATTGGATGGTTGGGAACGCGGTGAATGGTGACGAAGTATGTGTTTTGTGTTGACGAGCGTAACAGCAACTGAACTCTCTTAGTATTGAGCTATAGAGACTTAGTATGTTGGAATGTGCGTGTCTGTGGAGATTTTGGTGAAGCAAGAGAAGACTACGAAACCCTTGTATATCAAGAAATTGCAAGAATATTCAGCTTCGCTACCAAGTTAAAGCTACCATATAACCATGCATACATTTCAAACGTTTGCTTCTTGTTTGACCAATATGCCTTGAGCTGAAAGAAACCAGGACCATGACTTGGTTGTCCAGAGAAACTCGCATGGTACAGATGCACATTGGGCCAATGGAGTTGACGTTGTTGGTAAGGAGGCCTACCCAACTCCTGGTATACCAAAGTCATTGATGACCAACTTGTATTTCTGCGTGTGTGCGCTCCACCGTAGCGGTCGTAGCATGAGGCTATCGACCAAAGATCCACACTCTTACTTTTCTACCTTTCGCACCTGTCGCGTGAACCCGACTACAGCCTCAACTTGTTCTTCAGCCGTACCCGTTGAGCACGTGAATGTGGATACGCAAGGCCTGTATGTCTATGACACACTAAGTAGCCCACTCGATTGCAACAGCCATCGCGAAGCTCAGAAGCACGGCCACGAACACTGTTGCCGGAGACATCCAATAGAAGATAAGAAAAAGGCAGGTGTATCATGGGTAGCTCTAAGCATGTCGTGCGAACACAAGAGAAACAAAGATCTGGTAGAAGTCGGGAGAAGCGGTGAAGTGCATGAAGACGATGTGGATGAACGTTATCGTGGTGTTTCGTTGGTCTGCAGGGTCGGCCCTTCCTCTCCCGGCGTGTCCGCGCCACCCTAGACCCTGTTTTATCCCCTATCGCTATATTTGGGCGCGTACTCGCCAGCACACGCGCAATCAGCCAAAACGTCACTTCACATTCCTTTCTTCAACTTTCTAACAAACTTCTATTCTGTCTTTGAGTGTCTATTGCGCGTTGATCAAACGAACCTTCCTGTTCTAAATCTTGATTTACACACCGCGACTCTTGTGCGACGCTCCCGAACAATTAATCGCGGTTTCTCAACAACTTGCGCGACATGCTACTCCGGTAACCCGAAACCGATACGATCTACAATCGCCCCATCTGGAACTGTTTGCTGTAACTACGGCTGAACAATGATGGATCGAATTGAAGAAAGATGGAAAGCTCTCGAGGAGAATCATCCTAAGATACGCACGCTTGTTGAGACAGTGAAGCCTTACATTCCGCCGGTCAACTTCATTACGCTTCACTATGCCTACTTCATCAGTGTTACCCTGTTGGGTACACTCATCTTCTGGGGCGCGTCAAACCCATCCAAAAGCATTGGGTGGTGGGACAGCATGTTCATGTGCATGAGCGTAAGTAATTGCCTATGTACGAACTGCATGTGAGAGAAACACTGACTTCGTACACCCATCTTTAGGCCATGACCGCGGCTGGACTCAATTCCGTGAACGTTAGTCAGCTCACCACTTTCCAGCAAGTGGAATTGGCCGTTTTGATGATGATGGGAAGCCAGGTACTGGTTAGCTACTTCACCGTTGCTTTCAGGAAACACATCTTTGAGAAGAGGTTCGAGGATATTGTGGAGGCTGAGAAAGAGAGGCGGAATGCGCGGAAGGGCGAAGTTGGGGCTGTAGTGGGAATGACAGGAGCTATGTTTGGCCTACCAATTATGGGATCATTTGGAGAGAACAAGAAGGGAAGTAAGCCGAAAGCAGAATCCAAGTCGGCCACGCCGCTGGAAACATGCGTGGAGGATATGCCACCCAGTACGCCAATCCAGGAAAACCAAGCGCAAACCGGATTATCGCCAATATCACCTGGTGCAAGAGAAAGGAGCTTGGCCCAGCATGTCGGTTTTCTGGATCCCATACGAGAACGCGTCTCCCATGAAAGACCCATGTCAGCAACGACAACAGGACATTCAATCTACAACGTGCAGAGTCACCAGAGCTTGTCGAAACGTCGCCGCTCACTAGCCGAAGAATCTGGAGTAGGCGATAGCTTCAACGTGAAGACCTTCGTCAACGAGCAAAAGCGCAACATTGGCCGCAACGGGCAGTTCTTCAACCTATCGTCAGATCAGCGAGAGTACCTGGGGGGTGTTGAGTACCGCGCGCTGAAGTTCCTCTCCATGTTCGTACCAGCCTACTTCATACTCTGGCAGTTCTTCGGCGGAATCGCACTAGGGGCCTACATGTCCGTCTACGAAAGAGAAGCGTGCGCTGTGAATGCGCAGAATCCTTGGTGGGCTGGCATCTTTCTCGCTATTTCTGCGTACAGTAACGCCGGCTTTACGCTACTGGACGCAGGCTTTATACCCTTCCAGTCCTCATACTACGTCCTCGTCATCGTAACGATCCTGTCGCTCGCTGGACCAGCAGCCTTTCCTGTGTTTGTACGCTTCCTTATCTGGAGCATGTCCACACTTCTCGATCTCTTCTCCAAAGACAAAGAGTATGGCGTATGGAAAGAAGGCTTCGATTTCATCCTCAAGTTTCCACGACGTGTGTATACCAGTATGTTTCCTGCGCGAGACACCTGGTTGTTCATCGCAACCTTCGGCTCTTTTGTGACAGTAGACTGGATCTTGATTCTGATTCTCAGTATTGGGAACCCGACGCTAGAAGTCATACCACTCGGGCAGCGCATCTTCATCGCACTCTTCGAAGGCTTCTCGATTCCAACTGGAGGCTACGCTATCGTCTCGCCCTCGGGAATGTACTTTGACGTACAGGTCCTGTGGCTCGTTGTCTTCTACACCGCGGCGTACCCTCATATCATCACTATGCGCAAAACCAATGTGTACGAAGAACGCTCATTGGGCATATACGAGGGCGATGAGGCTGAGCCGGAACAACTCCACTCGGCGTCCAGCTCACTCTTCGATGTCGACGCCGCGATGCCTGCTCTGACCACCGCGGTATCACAGTCCGAGAAAACGTCTCTTGCGCCTATCAAGTCTCTCGGCAAAGTCGGCCGTCGCGGCACTGCATTTGTAGGACGTCAACTTCAGCACCGCATGACAGCCTTTCAGGGTGTCGGTGTCGCCAACGTGCCCGCGGCCCCTGCGCCCTTAAAGCGAGCAGTGACTATGGACTTTAATCGAATGTCGATTCATTCCCTCAACTCGCACCCGCCAACTCGACCTCCTTCCCTCATCAGCCAGCAAGTTCGCGGCCAACTGTCGCACGATGTATGGTGGATAGCCTTTGCGCTCTTCCTCATCGCGATCATCGAAACACACCACTCTATCGAAGACCCGCGTACATACAGCGTATTTACCATGTTATTCGAGATTGTGAGCGGATACACAACTATTGGAATCAGTATCGGGTTGCCGGATCAATCGTACAGTTTCAGTGGTGGCATGTACACAGGAAGCAAGATTGTTATGATCTTGGTTATGTTGAGGGGTAGGCACAGGGGTTTGCCTGTTGCGCTTGATCGCGCTGTCAGATTGCCAGGGAAGAAACTGGCGGAGATGGAGGAGGAGGATGCGGAGATCAGAAGCATGTTTTCTCAGTGAGCGAATGCGATTCAGCGAATAGCGATTTCTTTGAGCCTGGTCAATAGATTAGCAAAAGCAATGGACGTAATTCCGGAATCAGTCACACACGCTGGACATTATTCGGAGAGATTAGATTTCATTGAATTCGTCAACCAACCAACTACTCAGAGCAGCAGCAACGTCCACTTGATAAATTACCTCCACACCACCCATAATCCCTACTACCAAGCTTTGCAACGACCATATCTACAAGCCAAGTCCAAGAGCCGCGAGCAAACCACCAAGTCCCAAAGCCGCAGAAGCCATGTTGGCGGGTGCAGCATTGCCCGGGCCATCGCCGGAACCAGCAGCACCCGTACCCGAAGGACTGTTACCAGTGCCAGAACCACCAGAACCGGAAGCACCCGTCGCTGAAGCGGTGTTAGACGGCATACCAGAAGGACGCGAAGCAGTCCCCGACATGCTTGTCATGGGACCGGGACCGCTGGAAGAAGCGTTCGAAGCGTTCGGAGCGGCAGACGTACCGGAAGCAGAAGCCGGAGGTGCTGTAGAAGCGGCGGATGGGTTGTAGGACGTTGTGGTGAAGGCGCATTCACGGACGATGTCGTTTACGTCTGTGTAAGTGTTAGTATGGGGGTTGAGAAGGGGGTTGTAGGTAGGGAGTGGAAGTCAAGGCGTACCATTGTCCATCTCTCCTCCGTTCTGCATGATGCATGCTGCGCAGAGGGGGACGGCAGTGTTTGCGTTTTGGCCGTTGCAGATGCATTGGCGCTCGGCCATGTCGTCGTCTACGATGTAAAGTTAGTATCTAAATGCTCACTGGCTTGGACTGAGTCCTTCTTTCAAGGGAACTTACTGGTGCTGGTGTCACAGTCGCGTGTCAGTCTAGTGACGGAATCGCAAACGCTGCGGCACTGCATGGGAACATCGTCCTGGTCAACGTCCTGAGCAAGGCCGATGGCCGAAAGGGCAAAGACAACAGCGAGCTTCTGGAAATGCATTGTTGTGGTAGGTGTTGGTAGTAGTAATCTTAAGCGAGAGTCGTAGAGTGTTGTATTGTTGTTGAGTAGTGAAGACTGTGGATTGTGTTGGTGATGTCCTTCATCGTGGGAAGTATGGGGGAACTATATACCAGCGGAAACTGCTCGCGTGCCTACTTTCCCTTCTCAGACGGCCTTGCATGCGCATCCAATCAAACGCTGCTGTTCCTAGAACAGGCGCAGGGCTGACATCACAACGGGGGGATTACGTCTGACAGCAGACTCCGCCCAGCGCCCCATCCAACATCGGGCCGTTGTCGGTTATCACGGGTGGAGGTTTGCCATGGGGTAGATGGGGATCAAGGCCTTGTCGCCAGACGTCCAAGCATGGAGTTAGATGGCGTGCCAAGCCTCCGTCGCTTCCTAGATGCTTGGCGGGTGAGGTTATTGGGCTGCTTGTCCAGGACGATCGTCTTGTGTCGCACGCAGCACTGCCTGCCGCGACGCGACAGCTCTGCGAACAGCACACACGCCTACGCGTAGCCAAGTCTTCAAGAGAAAGTTACAAGAAACGTCTAAAAAAAGCAGGATACACCACATGTCTTGGGAAATAAGTGGTTCTTGGCCACCGTCAACTTGAGAATGCGGAGAACTTGTGGGTTGCGATTAAGTGATCAATGCAATCCTATTGCATGAGGTCACAGTGATGTGGATCGAGTCAGGCCTCTGTTCGAGTAAGGAAATCCTCCCCGCTCCACCTGCCCGTCGAAGCGTTGGGATCCTGATCTGATCAGGCTTTTACCAAGCTCTTCGGATGTTCCTGCCAAGTGTGAGCCAAGTGAATAATGCACATGTTCCATGCTCGCACCGCCATCGATTACGTGGTGGGCAGTCGCACGTCGTGTGAGGCTGTAAAGATGACCTGGTTTCTATCTTTGTTGGAAACTTGCAGAAATGTCGCATGGGAGTACGTACAGTGGCCAAGGAATAGCGAGATGAATATATGTTATTACCGAAATATGACAATATAGATGGTATCTTGATGCGCCGCTATGCTACATGCTATGTGAAATGGACAGAAGTGTCAAACTTCAGTCCAGACGGTCAGTACAACGCCAAACTCCCATGACAGTTGCCTCGAAGGGACAACTCCGAGAGAGCCCTGATACTGTGCGCCGGTGCGACACGCCGCGCTGCAGAGATTTGCTCTGCAGAAAGCTACGGGCGATTGATCAACACCGGCGGTGGGTATGAATCGTGGCTGTGCGCATGGGAGTCATGCTGACTTACGAAGAAGCTCGTTTCTTATGAGTTGCACCCAACACTCGGAGTCTACACCGAGAATGTACACTCTGCTGTGTTCGACATCGACACATCATCGAACATAGCAAGGTGTACATCTCCAAGGTGCGAGAGTACAACTCATAAGAACGAGCTTCTTCGTATGGGAGAGCCTTTGGTGACTACCTGTGTAGGAGACGAAAGCCGAATCTCGGAATTGTCCGGAAAGCTCGGGACTTCACGAAGCGATGTCGGGTGCTTTGCCGCCGCTGGGCGTAATGGGCCGCGACCCTGACACGAAGCCCCGTGATCCTTTTCTAGGCGCTGACTGGACAGGTACGCGCATGGCATCCTCTGGCTTAAGTTCTCCAGTGAGCCACTGACCCATGTGCGTTTGCCATCTCCTGAGATCCTCTGCTTTTGTTGCTTCTCTTAGCCTCCTATGCCGCACCAGTCTCTCGGCAACCTGTTGAAGAACGATCTTAGGAGGCCGATATTCAGTCAGGCCTCCTGGACTAGCAATATTATCTCTCTCAAGATATGCTCTTGTCGCTTCCTCCATAGTTGAAAGGGTTTTGCCACCAGGAACTTCTTTCCTTTCGTTTGTTCGGGGGTTCGTCCATGGTCCCTTCACCCAATTGTCGAGTGGTAGGCCTTCAAGCCCTTTGTCGACATTGAGGCGCTTATACCATCGATGCTCTCCTTTAGCTATTGTTCGCATCATCTTATGACGGTCTTCACCCTCGGTATATTTGATCAAAACATTCTTGAAAACAGCCAACTTCTCGCTCCACTTCTGCAGTGCCTTGACTTTGCCCAACGGACCAGGCCAGACTGCCGCGAATCCGTCATTCGAGGTATCTGGTCGTCCGGTTCCGATAGAAAGCAACAGTCCTGGCTCCGTGTCGTCGCCCTTCAGCGAAGCGTGTTCACTATAGGCAGCGTAGGAGGGATTGTTCTCGCGAATTCCTCCATCTTTGAAGCTCATTCGCTTTTTGTTCTTGCCGCTACCAATATCGGCCGTGAGCATCTCGAAGTAGAAAGGGGCTGCTGAAGTGGCCCGCGTTACCTGCCATATCTTCAACTTATCGGCACCGGCGTTGTAAGACGTGACCCAAGGTGGAGCGATGTCGGGGTCGTATTGATGGTTGTATGAGCGGAGGAGGTAGGCTTCATCGATTTGACCGGAGTGGGTGGCTGTGAGGCAGATCGATTGACATATCCGCTCTGTTGGCTTGGCTCTGACTGAGGGCGCACCACTTGACCATGTAGTTGAACTTTGTAAGGAGCCTATCCCTGACTCTTGTACCGGTACTACCCCTGACGTATCCTCTTCCTCCAGAACCCAAGGATGCCAGTCGTCTCCTGTGCAGCTCTTGTGCTCCTTACAGTACTGCTTCACAATATCTCGCACGGCCTTCTCCAACGGCTCGTGGTGATATTTGGTAGCAAGTGGCAGCACACTCCTTTTATGCCCAAAAAGCTCGTGTCCTACTCTGCGGTATAATTCGAGACACTGTGGTACGCTCATCCGTAACCTAGCCAGCATAACGGCTATGAGGCCGCCCGTGCTGGTTCCGTACATGTAGTCGAAATAATGACATGGCAGTAGCTCGTTTTCGTCGAAATCGATTCGTTCGCTGCCTTCTACGGGGCCTTCGTCTGCTTGTATTCGGCGTTCGGCTTCGGCGATTTCGTGCATGAGGCGTTGGATGATCAGGAGGCTCGAGTAGCCGCGAATGCCACCCCCATCTATCGACCATGTTAGTATCTATTCCTCGTAGCGTTGCGCGCATTCGTCGCGCTACCACCCCATTCAAGGAAAACGCCGAGCACCCTGGAGCCTACGTTGACGTTGGGTCGCCTACTTTGCAAGTTTATATGCTGATGTAGGCTCCAGGGTGTTCGGCGTTTTCCTTGCATGAGGTGCCCTCGCGAGAAGACCCCTCAGACTTGAGCGCGAAAGACCGAGAAGGTGCTACGCCTGCTGGGCCCTTCCCCACATAACGAACCAACTTGACGTACCTAGCGTGAGTATCAAATCCTCCCAGCAATTCTCTTTGGTAACGTTCATCTTCCAGGTTTCTCCAGTCTTGTCCTGCTGGGTCGCACTGGTACCCGTCGTCCTTATACTCAGCGGCCTCGAGGCCGGCTCGGGGGGTTGCAACATGACGGCTCGCGCGCTTGGTGTGTTCACGATGACGCCAACCCAGGAAAACGCTAAACACCCTGGAGTCTACGTCGACGTTGGGTCACCTACTTTGCAAGGTTTTGTCTTGATGTAGTCTGCAGACCTGTTTAGCCTTTTTCTTCGATGGCGGTTTGGGACCTACGTAGGTAGGGTATGGAGCCTTGCACAAATCGCGCACTGATGATCAGGCTGTGGACGTAAGGATGTAACGGATCGACGCAGGATAGAGTGGATATACATAAGACTGCGGAGAGCCTCCTGACAGCTCTCCAAGGCTGGCGCGTTCCTGCAAAGGGCGCGACGGTCTGCTGCAGGCTGGTGGATGGGTGGGTCCCGAGGTCGCGGGAGTGGCTGACTCTGCGCCTAACGAGGGACTCTGCGAATACGACGAATTAGGAGAACGGATTCGCGACCGAGCCACTGCTAAGCCTTTGGGGTCCAATAGAGCGCTGGGGCTTGTTTCTGATGGCGTTGTAACCCTTGAGCTTTGTTATGACGGAGTGATCAGGGGAATGATAAGTTTGTGTGACGGTAGATAGAGCGATGAGATCCGCCGGTCCTCCCGCAATCCTACCCACAGTTTGGGATCGCGACGACAACTAGAGTGTGACTTTGCTGGTATCCGAACAGTTTGCTTTACAGGCATGCAGTTTCGCGTAGTTGCCTACGCCGAGCTGAAATCTAGGGCGGTGTACGAGTAGGCGGAAAGGCATTGCTCCAAGCTGCAGTCCTCCTCGAGCAAACCAGAGCCTCCAGGGGTATGAAACGGAGTCCAGAGTGATGCTCCCTTGTGATACTGGTGGTGGGCGAACGACTCTGTCGGACGGTGTAGTAGGAGCGAAGAACGTCCGAAAGAGTCACCTGAATGGCGTTCTGGCGTCGCAGAGTTGCAGGTGATGCACATGTTGTATGCTTGCTAGTCCGCGCAAGTTTCGCCGTTGAGAAGTCCAAAGGCGATGTGTCATATGTAGAGCAGTAGAATGAGTCAAATGGTCGATTTGAACTTGAGTAGGTGTTTGGTTGGGGATACCTGGTCTCGGCATACTGGAAGGGTTCGTTTTTTGGTTCGTAGCAGGCTCTGCCGTTGGCCGACCGAGTTTCTCCTCACGAGACAACGGTTTTCGTCTCATGTTGTGCGAGACGAAAGAAACGCCACATGACCGAGGAGTTAGTACGCCCGTACTTTGCTTGTGTATAGCTCTTGCCTCAGGAACGATTCACTGCTTCGCACTAGGCCAATCACGGCAGTCCACAGCACAGCCGCATCGTGAACCAATCAGCGAGCGATTCGGCCGAGCCCGACATCATCTTAGCACAGCCACGGGGCGCGGCAGGTCCGTGTGCTACGCCCGCCCAACTTTGTGGATAAGGATCCACTCCTTCTGTAATACAGTTAAGAAATTAATTATAGCACCTTTAGCAGCTTTGCTATTAATAAGTAAAATAATATAATTATTAAAAGTAGTTATAACTAAGTAATATAATAGATAGAGAAAAGAAAATTAGTTTAGCGTATTACTTTTATACTTACTACTACCTACGTAACTATAATATAGCTAAAAGAGCTCTATAGTTTATAAAGATATACTTAAGATACTATTAACTAAACTATAGTTTTACTTTATAAAAAAAGAATAGCTTATATACTTAAATATTAAGGTTAGAATAGGCTAGAATAGACCTAGTAGTAGTAGTAGTAGTACGCCCGCCCAACGCTCTCTTGCGACCCAGGCCATCACCCCACCGGCTCTTGCTCTGTATTTCCACTCACACGACTGACCACTGCCCTCGCCTATACAAGCACCTTCCACCAGTTTGTAGGACCACAAACATTTCTCAAGCGAGACAAGCACCCGCTCTCGATACCCAACCTTCAGCGTCCACCACCATCACCGCCCACGGCAGCCCTATCCTCGCCTATAGAGACGTCTCAGCCTCACCCTATCCGGAACCGAACCGAAGGAATGTTACAGGAAAGCATGACGTTCAAGTCGGAGTCGACGTCTGGAACCACGTCCAGTAAGGCAAGTAGCCTGTTCGACCTGGACCAGAACTGCGTCAAGTCTATCCTCGTGTACAAATATCGCTCAGGCGCAAAGGGCCTAGATATTAAGACTGAGCGTGATCTCTGCACGGAACTCGACCAAGGTACGTTCTCTGTAGTCCGTTGGTGTGACTTCAACTAAAGGCAGCGTGCAGATCCGTCATTACCCTTCATACGCGTCACAAAGAAGCCTATACCGCGCGGCAACAGTCGGCTTGACATACTCAACGAAGACCTACTCGCCCCCTCGGAACGCGAAAAGTACGCAGAGAAGCCTACGCTTAAGGCTTCCGTCGCAAATGTGGGACTGCCCACGCTCGCCAAGTGGAAACACATGATATTGGGCAGCTACGACGACCTCTACATCGTCTCGCGCTCGCATACCTTGTCGCCTGAGGCGAGCAAAAACAACAGTCCAGAGTCCAGTCAGCACGTCAACTCGTTTCCTAGAGAAGCGGTGCACAGTGACGAGGCCTAGGTGCGTCGCAGGACTGAGCTGGATGCCGTTGGAACAGGCGGTTGGGCGATAGATGTCTTACATCCCTTGCGTCGACAATGACGCTCAGCCTTCACATGACTGCACGCTCTTTACACGACTATACGTTTCTTACCTATCATTACGCGATACCCAACGAGTTCGGCGCCGGATGGAGTTTACATTGTTTGGGTTTCCTTTGTCCTCATGTTGTCTGTCGCTGTAGAGTAGGAACGAAAGTATGTCGCACTCCTCCCGTTTGGTAGTGTGTAACTCTTAATAAGACAACCATGATCTTTAGCTGCTATCTTAATGTACATGGAACTGAACAGTGAAGTTTCAAGCCACCCCTATGTAATGAGTGCTTTTCAGCGCCGAGGAATGAACCGCTGCAAGGGTAGGTTGTCGAGAAACCAACGTCATCACACGTTTGATTCGCTTCTGGCGCATATGCCTGTCAAAGTTCGCAGGAGCGACCTGACCCAACAGGGAAGCGACGTAAAGCTTTTCTCTCCGTGTTGCAGCGAAGGAACACACTGGCTGCATTGTTTGTATACACGTGGGTGGCATCGGACCTTCTAAATGGCTGGGCGCAACGGCAGACCCATCTACGGCTCGTCCAGACGGCACTAGGACACGAAGGCCCACCAAGCCTGCACATGCAAGCGGGGAGCTTCACTCTTGGGCCCGGTCTCAGCGCGCTGGGGCCCTGCATCGACTTCTGAAGCTTCCGCCGCGAGCCTATATTGCTAACACTCCCATTCAATTGCGCAGTTGAACGCCTTCGAGGTCTGCAATTGCACGCAACCCGCCCAGCATGAGGTTCGTAATCCCAGCAATGCACCCGCGCATGCGCCCTCCAATCGTCGCACAGCGGGTGATGTCAACGGAAACTAATGCGCGTATCCAGGTTCGGTCAGCAACTCAAGCAGTCGCTCAACAAGGAGTGGATCTTCTACTACATCGACTACGAGGGCCTTAAGAATTCTCTACGCGTCCACCACATCTGGGATGAGAAGTCGGAGCAGAGCTTCGTCGAGCAGCTCGAGAAGGAGCTCGACAAGGTCTACACGTTCCAGCGCGTCAAGGCCGAGGAGATTATTCGCCGCATAGCAGCGTCCGAGAAGGAAGTCAACGATGCCGTCGCGCGCGCCCAGCAGGACCCCCAGAACGCCGCCAACTACGAGGAAGACTTCGATCTGCTCGAGGAGGACCTGAGCGACATTATCGCCGACGTCCACGATCTCGCCAAGTTTACCCAGCTCAACTACACGGGCTTCCAGAAGATCATCAAGAAGCACGACGTATGTATTGCATAGTTCGCATTGAATCAGTGCTAATTGAGTGTAGAAAAACACCAGCTGGTTCCTCAAGCCCGTCTTCGCCGCTCGTCTGAAGCGCAAGCCCTTCTTCCAGGACAACTACGATTCCTACGTTGTCAAGCTCTCGAGACTCTACGACATTGTCCGCACGCGAGGAAACCCGGTCAAGGGCGATGCATCCGCTGGAGGAAAGCAACAGAACTTCGTGCGCCAGACGACCAAGTACTGGGTGCACCCGGATAACATTCTGGAGCTGAAGCTCATCGTCCTCAAGCACCTGCCTGTGCTTGTGTTCAACCCCAACAAGGAGTTCAACGAGGAAGACTCTGCCATCACATCCATTTACTTCGACAACACCGAAACATGGGAGCTATACCAGGGCCGTCTGAAGAAGACCGAGGGTGCTGAAGCTATACGTCTGCGATGGTATGGAGGCATGTCGAGCGACACTATCTTCATTGAGCGTAAGACGCATCGCGAGGACTGGACTGGCGAAGAGTCTGTCAAGGCGCGTTTCAAGCTTAAGGAGAAGAACGTCAACGCATACCTCCGCGGTGAGCTCAGGCCCGAGCAGATCTTCGAGAAGGAGCGCAGGGAGCAGAAGAGGCCTGAGAAGGACATCGCTTCTGACGAGCAGCTGGCCCGAGAGATCCAGTACCGCGTGCTAACCCGCAAGCTCGAACCCGTTACACGCTCCTTCTACCACCGCACCGCTTTCCAACTTCCCGGCGATGCTCGCGTTCGTATCTCCCTCGACACGGAGCTTACCATGACCCGTGAGGACAACTTAGACGGCAAGAGGCGTGCTGGCGACAACTGGCGTCGCATGGACATTGGCGTAGACTGGCCGTTCAAGCAGTTGCCAAAGGAAGACAAGGAGCTGTTCCCTTATGCCGTCCTCGAGGTCAAACTCCAGACACAAGCTGGAGGAGAGCCACCGCAGTGGATTCGCGACCTCACGTCTTCCCATCTTGTCGAAGCTGTGCCCAAGTTCTCCAAGTACATCCACGGCACAGCCACGCTGAATCCCAAGCGCATCAACTTGATCCCATACTGGTACCCGCAGATGGATGTCGACATTCGCAAGCCTGTTAGTCACAAGTTTGGTATTGAGCGCCCCGGAGCGAGCAACGACATCAGCACCAGCGGTAACCTCGATGACGATGACAGCGAAGACGAAGATGCCGTCATGGGTCTTCCTGGTGCGAACGGCAATGAGGACGATGACCGACTAAGGCGGCTGCGCGAGGCAAGGGATGTCATGGAGCAGAACGAGATGGAAAGAACCCGCGACTACGGCACTCTTACGAATGGCAACGATCCCAATGCGCTGGACATTGAAGAGCGTGTCGCCGCAGGACGCACTCGCGACGAAGATTACCCCATATACGATTCTGACAGCGACGACGAAGATGAGGAGTACGAAGCAGCCAAGAAGCAGGGAGGTCTCCGCTATGCGCGGAAATGGGTAGAACGCACTGCGACCAACGTGGGCTCAACATTGCTTTCGACAGCCGCCACGGTTATCCCCAAGCCAACTCCTACCGACGTTGGTGAGGGAGGTTTCTCCCTTGGTGTACCCTCATGGAAGCAAAAGGGGGAGGTGAAGAGGTTCAAGGCTCCCAAGGGCAAGCGTAAGTTAATCCAACCATCTCATACCGCCAGCCCGAACTAACATAATATCAGGCATCCACGTCCCCGTCCGCGTCGAACCCAAAGTCCAACTAGCCACCGAGCGCACTTTCCTCTCCTGGCTCGAATTCTCTATCCTCATCGGCTCCATTGCCGCTACATTGCTCAACTTCGGTGACCCCCTTGCCTTTGCGGCTGCCTGGGCGTTTACCATCATTGCTTGTATTGCGCTGTGCTACAGTGCAGGCTTGTACCTGTGGAGAGTGAACAAGATCAAGGAAAGGAGAGCGGTTACGTACCACGATCGCTGGGGACCTACGCTGCTCTGCTTCGGATTGTTCTGCGCTGTAGCCGTCAGTTTCGGATACAGATTCGGCAAGGGTGGTGTTGATGGTGGGTTGAAGGGTGACATCAAGGGTTGAGAGAGTTGGGATATCGGAATAAATACATAGCTCATGGGGTTCGACGTTTTGAAGTTGTCACGACTGACGGATGGACGACGGGTCGAAAGATGGTGGGAAAGATGGGAGTGATGCATTATTGGCGTTACGTGTACAAAAAAAGTGTACATAATAATGGGTATTGTTGTACTATTGACCTCTTCTGAAAATCATTGTAAGCAGTGAATGTGTACACATGCTACTTGGCGTGGAAAGACGCATATAAAGCGTCCCGATCGGAAGGCTTGCTGCATCCTTCTTCCATCACACTCTCTTTATTACTTTTCTCAAAAATGGAGTTTGGTATACCCATGTCTGTCTCGCTGTTTCCAAAAGATCTAGGTATCGAGAACATGGCCTGTTTTGCCTGCTTCAGTCGCATCAAAAGGACCACAGAGATGGCCTATGTCTACCTCTGGAAACTACGCTGGCGTGGCCGAAAACCGACTCAAAATATAAAAATGTCATTTTCGGCCATGAAGATGTACGACACAACTTCCGCAGTGTCTGCCTGCCTCCTCTCATAAATGTTGTCGAGAACGCACGCTTGTCTGGGAAACGCTTGAAATGCGCAAATCACTATAAACGCTGCTCTGGTCTTCGTCATTCGACTTCGTTTCTACATCCAGCCTTTTGCTCTTACCCTTTCCAAAATCAATCGAGGACCTCAATATGTCCGCCTTTCTCAAACCCCAAGCCTAATTTGACATGTCTTTCTCCGAGCCTTCGGTATCGAAAGGAACACGATTGCGCAGCATGAGCAATCGTCTGCCTTTTCCGAAAGATCAAGAGATACGAGAACATGTTTCTTTGTGAGCATTCGGCTTCGAAATTTCAGAAGTCAAAATTGATGTGCAGTCATTCACCACGTAGGCCGCTCAGAATCAATGAAGCTCAGAAAAAGGGAATGGAGATTTTGTAAGGAGAAGCGATGACTGAGAATTGATGTACCACGAAGCATGAGCGTAGAAGGGGAGATGCGACCACGGGTATAAAGGCAGACTTTTCTCTGGGCTTGCATCTTCTTTCTTCACTCATACTCCTGCATTTTGTTTATTACCAAAAGTTTCTACAGGGTCGTCAATGTGTGGATTTTCCTATAAACGACGACGACTACGACATGACTCTGAGGGCTCGCTGCTTCTTGTGAACTTATTTGGTGGCATTTGGATTCAAATTTTGTATCTCTTGAGTGGTCTCTCTGGAGAAGATGAGGGTCAAGGAATCACGGAGAACTTGGAGCGCTTGTCTACCAAAAGAGTGAAATAGGATGTTCATGGAATGAAAAGAAGACATCATCTGCATTCTCCAGGTTTCGTGTCCCTTATCAAACATCTTCCGCTATCCACCCCTCCATTCAGTACTTCGGCTTGAACATCAAAGTAGCCATGATCGTCCCCACCTCCGCCTGCAACCCAAACAACTTATACAGCCACTTGATGATAACAAAGAAGCTCTCTGGCTCCCCCATATGCTTGAACCCCTGCACAAACCGTGCCTCCTTTGGCGCCCCATGCATCAACGCAAGATAGTAATCGTCAATCGGGAAAATCTCATCTTCCGTCCCATTCACCAGCAACAACCTCGCACACTCCTGCTTATCCAGCGTGCCATCATTCAGCAACGAGAACTTGCTCATGGCTTCCTTCTTGAAAGTCTTGACGTCGTTGCCATAGCCCCATTTGTAGGCCAGTGTGTTGGCGAGGTCGAAGGGGTACTCGAGGTGATTTACATTGTCCAGCCATTCGGGGGAAAACATGTGGTGGCAGCCGCCGCCGAGGGCGACAACGCCCGCGAGTTTAGAAGCGTGCGTGTGCGCGACGCGCATGGCGTAGTAGCCGCCTGTGCTGAAGGCCCAGATGGCGATTCTCTTTGCATCGAGACGCGGTTGCGTGGCTATCCAGTCGAAGAGCGAGCTGTAGAGACGGTCTGGAGATGTGGGGTCGGACGCCGTGGCTGGACAGTCGCCTGTGCCGGGTATCTCGAGGACGATGGTTGCGACGCCGACACGGCGCCAGCCTTCCATCCATACGGCTAGTTCAGTGCGGTATCCGTCTAGTCCGGTGAAGATGATGAGGGTGGGCACGGGGTTTTCTTTCGATGCGCTTTCAGGGACGAGGTGGTACACGGGTATGTGTTCGCCTTCGTCTTGGTTGCGGTGTTTGTGTGGGATCATGACTTCGTGGACAGGGTGTTCCCGCATTCCCAGGCCTTTGATGCATACTTCTTTGCCTAGTCTCCAGGCTTCACGTTGGACTTCGCTGCGTGGTGCTGGGAAGCGGCTGATGCGGTACACGGCGCTGGATCGTAGGTAGTACTCTGATGCTTTCTCTTTTTCGCCATTCTTCTCGGCTTCTGCGGCTATGGACTTGAGCTTTTCGGCCTGTGGGAAGTAGATTTTGGCGTATTCGTCCCAGTTGTAGGGCTCTTTCATGTCTTTGGATACCATCTCTTTCACTATCGGCTCGAAGTCGGAGGCTGTGCCGAACATGAAGGGGTAGACGCCCATTTCTGCCTATGGAGAATCAGTTGTGAGATCTTCATGTATGTAGTCTGAGTGGCCGGTGATAAACATACAGGCTTCTTCCACTTCGTCTCCCACAGCTGCTCATAAGACTCGTGGTGCTTCGCCGGCGTCTTCAGCTTCTCCTGGATGAAGAACTTGCCCCCTGGTGCCGCCATATTTGATATAGTCTTCCTCTCGATGTAGTGTATATCTAACTTCTTAGTACGACGCAATCTGTATCCGGAGATGTAGCAACGCGTTGACGGAAGGTGGACGGTTGAGATGAAGATGCATCAGTATTCGATTCGAGTATCATATATAAGCTGCCAATCTATTCATAGGCCTCCCGCTCGGCACAAGTTCACGTACGCCGATAATGTTGCGGCAATGGTGTCGCGGTTCACGGTTCGGGCATTAAACGTTGCGGCAGGGCCCGCGGGCGGGGAGCCGAAAACTGAAACCCATTGTCCACATACAGCACGCGATCACACTGTCTTGTTATACTCAGTAATCGGCCCCGGTCTCTCATCACGAATAAAACACGCGACTATGCCTGCACTTGTCCAAGAGGGTGTCTATATACGAAAAGGCTCTTTCTCCTCTTGGAGTTGTCCTTCACGTCGCAAATCACCCAAAGGTATTCTCTGTATTCCGAGCAAAGCGTTCGCAGAAAGTGACTTGGTATATATCTCTGGGGTACATCACAAGAACACTGTTAATTCGGGATTTGAGTTTCTTCGTCCGTCCCAGAGTCGTTCATGTTTTCATATTCAGTTGTCTAGATCTGACACATTCGTGAAACATGGCTCATGATCC
Source organism: Alternaria infectoria (assembly GCF_024043175.1). NCBI lineage: Eukaryota > Fungi > Ascomycota > Dothideomycetes > Pleosporales > Pleosporaceae > Alternaria > Alternaria infectoria. The sequence goes on from NW_026250690.1 coordinate 883,292, forward strand.
GTATCCATTCCTATGATTGCCAAACCACCCCATACGCCAGTAATGCTACGTTGAAACTATTTGTGTGCTGAATTGCATTAGCAAACTTCAATTACATCAGACTAAGATGGACTTACGAATGCCCTCAGTGGGCTTGGGCGTTACATCGACGACCTCCGCTGCGGGCGTCTTGACCTCGATAATGTCCTTCATGAAGGGAAAGGTGAGCACCTCCTTGATGGAGTAGTGGTCGGTCAAGAACATGACTAGACGGTCGATGCCCATACCCCAACCACCGGTGGGTGGCAGACCGTACTCGAGCGACTGACAGAAGGTCTCGTCAATGAGCTGTGCTTCGTCGTCACCAGCCGCCTTCTGGTTCGCTTGCTCTTCCTATGTACATGTCAATATGCGTCTCCTCAATGCAAGTATCTGGAACTTACGAATCGCAGACGCTGATCGAAGGGGTCGTTAAGCTCAGTATAAGCGTTGCAGATCTCCTTCTTGCATACAAAGGCCTCGAAACGTTCGCAGAGACCAGGAATATCGCGGTGGTATTTAGCAAGTGGCGACATGACCTCGGGGTGACCGATAATGAATGTAGGGTTGATAGCAGTCTCCTCGATGAACTCACCAACCAACTTGTCAATCATTCTTGAGTTGGTGCGAGGTTCTGAGCAGTCGACCTTGACCTTCTTGAGTACATTCTTGAGGAACTCGTTGGTCTCGGCAGTGTGTAGTTGATCCGCTGGTGGGAACTTCTCGCCGGTAGCCTCCTCCAATGCCGGAATCATCTCGACTCGCCTCCATGGCCTTGCCCAGTTGACGTTGTAGACCTCGCCGCTCTGAGTGTGGTAGACGGTCTCGTATCCGCCTGTGACCTCCTTGACCAGCTCGCTGACGAGCTCCTCGGTCATGTTCAGGACGTCGTTGTAGTCGGCGTATGCCATGTAGAATTCGCAGGTGGTGAACTCGGGGTTGTGGGTAAGATCGATACCCTCGTTACGGAATTGACGGCCGATCTCGTATACCCTCTCCAGACCTCCAACTACAAGCTCCTTGAGGTATAGCTCGGGTGCGATACGCATGTAAAGCTCCATGTCGAGTTCGTTGTGGTATGTCTTGAATGGTCGCGCAGTCGCACCACCAGCAATCTTGTTCATCATAGGCGTCTGAACTTCCAGAAAGTCCCGTTCGTCGAGGTACTTGCGAACAGCCTTGATAATCCTGCTCCGAGTGATGAAGGTGTTGCGTGTTGAGTCGTTCATGATGAGATCGAGGAATCGGTTACGGTGACGTTGCTCCTGGTCCTTGTAACCACTGTACTATGTAAGTATCACCATCGCTAAAGTTTTGAGCTGAACTCACAAGTGCTCCGTCGGCAACATCCTCAAGCAGGGTGTGAGAAGGATCACCTCGCGCGCGAAGATACTTAGCTCACCCTCACCACCCTTCTTGGGGCTGGTGCGACCTGGGTATCCGATGACGCCGATGATGTCTCCTCGCTGGATGTTCTCATGCTGCTTCTCGAAGGGTACGTCTGCCTTGGCTTCCTGCAATTGACACATGACCTGGATGTTGACACCCTCAGCCTTGCCTGGATGTTATCAGCTATGAAAGTATTGTTGTATCCGATGTACGCACAAACGTAGAAGTGCAGCGCGTTGGAGGCAGAGCGCTGTGTCATGACGCGGAGACCGATGCGAATCTCCTTGTCGGGCTCAGTCTCTCCCTTCTTGAGGTGCGAGTAGTCGCGAACATAGTCGGCGAGCTTGTAGTTGGTGTGGAACTTGTGCGGGTACGGGTTGGGTTGCTTGGAGGCGCGGAGAGCGTTGATCTTATTAGACCGGATCTCGAAATATTGCTGCAGTTGGTGAGTAACCAGATCAGTTGAAAGAGGCAAGTTCGATGCGCACGTTTGGGTTCAATTCCTCGACATCGTCCTTCTTCTCCTTCTTGGGCCGCGCAGGTAGCGACGCCTCCTTCTCCTTCTTCTTCTCGTCCTTCTCGCGCTGCTTCTGGCGACGCTTCAGTTCACTCTTGGAGATTTTCTCGCCGGTGACTGGGTCGGTGTGCAAGTCCTTGGTCTCGGCAGCCGGTGGCTGTTGTGCAGCTTGTTCGTCGGCCATTGTTGCGATGTTCGGTGGTGCTCGTGTGGGCTGCGCGACGAGATATATGCCCCGCCAACTTTTTGATTTGACTCACCCCGCCATTGACTGGCAACCCACGGGAACAAAGTTTTTCCATCCGGCTATGGGGACTCATACCTCACATCACCGCTGCACTCTTGTGTGGTCATGAATGCGTTAGAAATACATACTACTGTAGACATGGTGCCCACAGCGTTGCAGGCATCGCACGTGTATCAATTCATCCTTTCACCCCGCATGCGACAAATGCTAGACAGGTTCTCGTCATTTCGATCTGAAACACGAGACAGCCATAGCAGTTGTCAACTATTCCAGATTTTCAACAAAGTTCGTGGTAGTATCTGTAATGCAGCCTCAGGTCAAACTGTGTTACAAATTACAACACACGGTGTCAGGCTTGACCAACACCACAGTACTTCTTATCTGACTTACTCGAAGATGTCCGAGCAGAGCTTCGTCGTCATCCAGACTCTACCCGAAGATTCCACGATAAGGGGACAATTCACACGGTCCATGCCCGAATATAGCCCCCAAGGATCTTCTAGTGGCCGCAATATGCGCAATACGAAGAAGACGCGCAGCATTGGGCATCTACGGCAGCACATCTTGCGTCACCTTAGCGACGGGATGAACAGTGGGAACAGATCATCTCGAGACCCTGTGAATCCCAAGATGCTGCCACGGGAGGACCCTGTGTTCGCCACTCTTGACAGCTGTCGATGTTGGGCTTCTAATATCCGGGCCAAGTCCGACCGATACTCTCTTCTCCGCTTTCTGACGCGCAAGCAATGTGAGTTTTCTTAGGCAAACTCCTGGGTGGAACCTTGATTGCTGGAATTTTGACGTAAGTTCTTACCTTGTGGCCGTCCATCCACGGTCGTGATGCTGGCCCCGAGAACCTCCTGTTGAAAAGCCAACTCATCTCCCCGCACTTTCATCAAGTTTAGTGAGACGACTAGAAATAGTTACCATGGGAATCATAGACAGGGCGACAGTCCAGCAGATGTTACCGTAGTGACTGAACAGGGCGACAAGCCACATGGCCTTGACAATAATCAGAGCCACGAAGTAGCGAATCTGAAACACGCGTTGAAACATCAAACTTGGGGTATCATAAGGCTGATGCTCGCTGCAGGTACGGCTAAGGCTGGCTGCAAGACACGTCGCTGTATGCCCATAGCGCGTTTCTCCTTTGACTACCGAGCCAAACTCCAAACTCTGTCGATGCAGTATCGCGTCCTGCGGAACTGGTCGGGATGCAGGCTGCAGGCTGCATCAAATATCATGTTCGAGCGTGTTCATGTCCTTTCCACAGACCACTCTGTGAACCTCCTACTAGATTGAGGGCATGTGATGTTCCCGAGGTCGGCAAGTAGTAATGATAGATGACTGCGTAGATGACTATCTGAGCGCAGAAGGGGGAAGCGTGCCAGAGGCTAAGGCAGGTACGGCGATGATGAAACAGGAAAACATGGCATCCAGAGCGCGTTCCTGCAGTACTGTATGTTGAACGGTAGGCTAGCGGGGATCTTTCTAGTGGAATAACAATGAGGTCGCAGATGCGGCCGCCTGATGCAGATTTGCGAATTCGCGGTATTAGGAAGTTGTTTTTCACCATGACGCGATGATCTTGCCGCATGACAGACGATGTCCACGTGCTTTTACGTCTGATCGATGAAGTAGGTACGATCCGTTACCGCACCTTCCCGGAGATTAGTGGTGAAGTAGTTGCAACCATCACGAAGCGTGGCCTCGAAGAAGGCCTCGTGAGCACGCTTCCCTCGAAGAGACTATCGAGCGGCACACGGTCCGCCTCCTAAAACCACTTACCAACAGCCCTTGTGAGGTTTTAGCGCGTATCATATCGATAGCTCATCCGCTCAGCGTTCACGGGATGGCTCTCACATCGAAAGCTGGGGGGAGATCACAAGACTACGTCATGTGTAACCAAATTCCTCGATCCCGACGCCATGGGGATGGACGGATGGCTAGGTGCAGGCCAAACATCATGAGCAAAACCCTCGATCGCAGCAAGCTGTGCGATCGGACAAAGTCGAGCCAGGGAGGGGAGTCCGGTTGTACGGCGCTGTTGACGCAAACAACGCGAAGACGCGTCTTGGGCAATACTCAGAATCAGCTGGAAGGGTCCTGATGACGACACCCATAAACTTTGCTCAGGCAGTCAGCTGAAACTGCAGGCAAAGCAATATGGACAAGCAGATGTTTCCCACGACTCGCAAAGCCTATCGATAGCTGAATAGGCGAAGATGCGTGCAATCGATAGGGAGGCTGCAGGCGAGCTGCAGAGGCAATCATAATGGGGAGGGCTAAGATTGTGACGCGGGCCGCCGAACTGGTGGCAGGCGGGCGCAAAGCTGGAGCCCCTATTCCGCGCGACTCGGCCACCCGATGGCATGAAGACGATAAGATTTGCTAATTTGGGCATAGAAGGGGGGATAGGTCGACGCGTGGTTCGAGCGCCCTGGTGCCGATACTGTGGTTGGGGAAGATGCGGTGGTGGCGAGGATGTGGTGTTGTTTTGATTCTGCTTGTTGATCAACAAACACGGCATGTAAACACGCACACCTGAACGTGGCAAGAGCTCCGCAGCAGCGCCTCGCAGTGCAACAGACGTGCAGCGAGCTGGCAGCGGTGGAGCTTCGCGTGTCTAAATTTGCAGAGCCTACTCGGGTCGCCTCTATGACTGCTTCACTTTGTGCTGCAGACGTGGATTCGATTGGCAGGCAGGGCTAACGGGCTTCGCTGCAGGGCGTCACGAAGTAAGAGGCGGGTTGGGACGCACGGGCCCCGACGCCCCAACTTTCCTGCCACACGCCCGGCGAAAAGACACCCTGCACATGAGAGAACGCGTCTCTTCTCATATACCACTGCATTCCCAGCCGATCGCTATCGAGCGCAAGAAGGGTCTCTCCATCGCTCGATCGCTTGCACTCTCCCCTCGCCATTGCATCATCGCGTTGTGACGCGCCTGCCGTGTGTTGCGACTATACTTGCCTAACGTGCGGAGGTAAACACGCGACGCCTGCGCCCTCGCTTCCCCAGTACACGACACAGCAAATCACCCTCCGACACGCCGTCAACATCAACACGCTCTCTCCACCTCCAGCCATCCTTTCTCCACCAGGACCCTCCATCACCAGGCCTTGTATGGAGCACCACCGGACTTCGGCCGTTGCTTGTTGAAGGTGGAATCACGGAACCCGGCCAGCATCGAGCACTACGCCATCGCGCGCCTGTCGACGACATTCCACGCATTCATACCGCGGCCCGCATCCACCACGCGCCAGCAGGACTACCGCGCCATCGCTATCGACTGAAGACTGCACTCATCTCCATGCCCTCTGCGCCTGCCTAAAACACGTCAACACGTCACGGAGACATCGCCGCCCGCCATCTGCCCGTCTCATCCCAAAACATCCCAACTCACTCCAGACGCCCCGGTCACGAGCAAAACTCTGCATTGAGCCGCTCTCACTACGCGCGCCATGGACTACGGATATTCGCCCAGTCGCGAATGTGGCACCATGCACTTTCCCTCACCAACCGGACCCCACAGCTACCGACTCGACAGCACCCACTTCTCCCACCTCCAGGAGCTCCGCCGCTCTCTGTCGCGCTCACCCTCCAAACAGTCGCGCTTCCAACTCCGCAACTCCGACACACCCCGCTCTCCCATCTCGCCCCTCGCCATTGCGCGCGCATTCTCTCCCAAGGCGAACAAGGTCACCAGCCCCATCGCCAACTTCCCTGAGTCACCACTAGCGCAAGCTGCACCGGCCAAGAAGAAGTTCTCCTTGCGACGCTCAGGCCCTTTCCGGTCATCGCCGCGCACGCGCAACAGCAACTCCAAGAGTCCCCGGCGACGCGCCTTGGCCGAGACCTCCGACGTGGGCAACGCGACGCCCTTCATTACGCGACACTCGCCTGGCCAAGAAAACGCCCCCGCGCGACGCCCCAGCGCAGAGTCCCCGGACACCATGGATATGGACAAGCGACTAGAAGTCGACGACAAGCCCATCAAATTCGAGTTTGCGCGCCGCCCCGAGCTGTCGCCTGCGCCACCAGCAAAGTCAAGCCCGCTCAAGCGCAACGACGGACTGATGAACCTCAGCGGTTCGCCCGGATCCAGTCCCATGGCAAAGCGCCGGAGCCTGCACGGCGTGTCGAGCCTCGGAAACGACTTCGAGAGCATATTCGACCCGTCCCCCGCACCGCGCATCTCTGCCGATGAGAGCTCGCGCTTGTACCATGACATGACGAACGGCTTCTCCTTCAACAGCTCACCTATTTCGGGTGCTACATCACCAGTCCGCCGCACAACGTCACTGCGCAGATCGACCCTATCACAGCGATCCAACACCCCGCGCAAGCCGAGCAACGATGGCGAGTTCGCAATGCCTGGACCGGCTGCCTCCAAGACGCGCAACCGCATGTCCCTCGACAGCACCGTCAACTCAACCACCCAAACACCGCCTGTCCAGACGCCTTTCCGCAAGTCTACCTTTGACGCCGGGCGCATGGGCTTGCCAACGCCATTCCCTCGCGGAGCCGGTGCAGCACAGCCGCACCCGCTCTCACACGCGCATACACCATCTTCTGCTTCATCCAGTCTGAGCGGCACACCAATGGCTCCTCCCCGCGCTCCAGCCGTTCAGTGGGGCGGCCCTGCATTCCCCCCGCCTCCGATGCCCAACAACCCACACTTCTCTCGCTCACTTCCCATCGGTATCGGGCGCCCACATGCCCCAGATGGCGAGCAGTCGACGCAAGACTCGTTCGACACACCCTTCAAGATTGCGCCACCGGCACCTGTCGCCTTCTCGACCGGCCTTCTGTCCAAGAAGAACCGCAATGCGGATGAGCCAGCAGCAGGAGGCATCTATGTCATGCCTGACACGCCGTCCAAGCGCCAGTCTTTCCCCCCTGCTGCAGCAGACCGCACTGTCAACCTTGACACACCCTTGGTCAAGAGGAGTGGCAGCCTCTTTGGCAATGAAGCTCGCCCACAACATCAGTTCGGCACGCCTAGCACACCGTTCAGTGCAAACGTATCCAAGTTTTCAACAGAGGCTTTCGGCAGTCGACCAAGCATCTTCGGTGGTATGAGCGGTACCATGCAACGCCGAGGCAGCTTCGTGAGTATCGACGGTGACAACGACGAGGATGTCGCGCCGGACACACAATCACCGACAGCGAACCGGATGGGTGACAGTCAATCCAGCGCAGATGACATGCCACCCACACCGACCAAGCCCAGCAATGGGTCCAGCCGTCGTTCAAAGGAGAGCAGCCTGCGCCGTAAGACGTTCCGCTCGCGCCCTTCCATTGGTCAAGACACCTTTGCAGTACCCGATAATGATGGTCGGCCAACGAGTAAGTACACATCTCGTATAGATTCAGTGGCTTTTCCGGATGAAGACAGCTCGTCAGAGGACGCTGAGTCTGAGTCAACGGTTAATAAGTCCCCCTCCGCATATGCCCTCAACGCGAATAGGAGTCGACTGCTGCGGCAAGCCAATACGTTGGCTCGCCCTCTGTCTCTTTCGCGGCAGGTTGCGGGCACATCTCTCCAGTCGTCGGATAGCGAGAGCAATACTAAACATTCTACAGCAGCTGGAAGCCTCTTTGGCGCACCGTCACCGCAAACTCCCGCGCACGAGTCTTTTGCCCCTCTCGATGCGAGCAAGCTGTCAATCTCCGGTAACCGACGGGGATCGTTCCCTTTCAACAGCAGCTTTGGCTCCTTTGCGCCCGCCACACCGACAACGCCACGTGACTCCGGCTTCTTTGGAAGTGTCCAAGGAGCCATCCCGATCGGCCTAACAAAGAACGATGTGGATGAGTCCTTGAGTGAACGATTCCACGAGATCAAGCCCCTCGATGGCGGAGAGGGCGAATTCTCTACAGTGTACCGTGTGAGTCAACCGGTCAAAGTCTCGCCGCTGAGGTCGCCCGCCGGCAGCCAAGTATGGGTTGTGAAGAAGTCGAAGAAGGCCTACATTGGCGCAGGAGATCGTCAGAAGAAGATGCGTGAGGTCGACATCCTCTACGCTCTCCAGGGCCACGAGCATGTGTTGGACATCAAGACCCACTGGGAATTTGACCAACACCTATACATCCAGACCGAGTATTGCGAGGGCGGTAACTTGAGGAAATACCTCGACACCGTTGGCTTTAATAGCCGTCTCGATGACTTCCGCATCTGGAAGATCCTGCTCGAACTTCTGATGGTATGTCTAATTATAGTCTTTGTTCACAACACCGCTAATCCATTTGCAGGGTCTCAAGTCCATTCACGATGCTGGCTACATTCATCTCGACCTTAAGCCCGCTAACATCCTCATCGACTTTGAGGGCGGACTGAAGATTGCAGACTTCGGTTTAGCGAGTCAGTGGCCAGCTCCAGCTGGCATTGACGGCGAAGGCGACCGCCACTACCTTGCACCCGAGCAACTCTCTGGTCGATTCGATAAGCCTGCCGACGTTTTTGCCCTTGGCATGATGCTGGCTGAGATTGCTGGCAACTGCGTTATTCCCGAGAATGGCGACTACTGGCAAAAGCTACGATCGGGCGAGTTTGAAAACGTGCTTCCCAGTCTGACTTGGAGCGCCGACAGTAGCACACTCAGTCGGGACTCCCATGGCGACCCGGTCTCTGAGCCAGCGAGGCCTTCCATGGATGGCTTCCTCATGTCGGACGCCGCAGAGGACTCAATGGCGTCCATTACAGTCAAGCCAGCCTCTAACCCTGAGGAGGAGCTGGCCCGCGCACCTTCATTCATGGTGCAGCGCAACGACCCTAACTCGATGGACCACGTCGTCTACGCCATGCTGAACCGAGACCCCGACATGCGACCAACTGCCGAGCAAGTCCTTCAATGCTACGGTTGCCGATGGGTTGAGTCAAGACGCCGCGCTGGTGCCACCATCTACGAAGGCAATTTCGGACCCAGCGATGAAGTCCTTGCCACTTACGCCAATGACCACCAGGACGGTCTCTTCGAGGACATGATGGATATGAGCTAAGCGCTTGCGCGAGGCTGCTCATCATTCACTATTGTTCTCTTGTTACTACTCCGCTCCGTTTAGTCCACACAAATACTGTCTTGGTTACGACGTGCATCTGCAGCCATTTTCCGAATGTCCTGCGATACTGTGGTACCTCGACATCATCATCATCATCATCAACATCACCCTTGTACACTATTCTGACGATCTGGCGTTTTGAGATCGAAAAAAGGGAAAAGCACTCCCGATGCTTCACGACTCACTCTGCGACGAGTCGCCTGTTTTCTGTTTTATACTTTTCCTTTGTTTTCTCACCACTGTTTCTATTACGAGCTTCTGAACGTTACGGCCACGATATCTTGGGGTAACAAGGTTGTCACTTTTTCGGGCAGGTTTTGGGTTTGGCCATTATCTTGGAGTTTGTGCGTTGCATATGCATCCCCCCACGAGGATACCTTCGCAGCTGGAAAATAGCGCGAATGGGGATTGGCGTTCTTCTTCCTTGTCTTCTTCTCCTTTTCGTATTGAATGACTGGTACGGCTTTACTGTATCAATGTAGGGGGGTTCTGAGTGGAGTTGCGGAGGCTGGGTCTCTTGGGGCCGGTTGGGTTACGGCGGTGGGTGGAACGGCGGACATGGAAGGGTAATGTTGAAAGAGCAATATCACTCACGATATCATGACCCAAATCATTGGTCCTTTCTTGCGGCTTGTGATGTGATGTGATATGCTGAAACTGCACTGCCATTGCGTCTAATCCAGCCCATGAAGGAAGATGGAGGGTGCGAGAGGAGGCCACGTGTTTTAGTCCCTTTCGCAAGACTGGGCTTCCGTCCTTGGCTTACACTTGGTATTTGTGCTGTGTATGCATCAAGACAATTGTTCAAATACCGAACATACGACAAGGATGATCCTTACTTCCACGGAGAATACAAGGCCACCGTAATGGCAGACTAACTAACCATTCATCTCTCTCTGTAAGTGCGGTCATGTCATGCCTTGTGCATGGCGTATGAAGGGATAGCTTGTTAGGAAGCTCTATTGGCATTCTTAGAAGTGCCGGTAATATAGGGCTCGCGTGCCATAGCAAACGGGCTATGCGCGTATGCTTACGACTTTAGTATGAACTAAACACTTGGGTTGGCTTGACGAGATATTCTGGTGTCCGGCGCCGAAGATAAGCTGACTATTGGGGGAGAGGTGTAAGCTCCTTCTTGATAGACTTGCTTTCCAAGCACTTTCTCGGCTCTCCTCTGTGGTCTTTGGAAGTCAATCTGAAGTTGATTTACGCTGGAGTTCAATCACGCTGTTCCCTCTCATTCGCATCGGTAGAACTACTTCTTCCCTGTATAATCAGAAGCAAAGTACCTAAGTAGGGCGTCGTAGTCTCGGACGGGCAAAAGCCGCGAGGGGCTTTCTTGATTCAAGTGACACGGAAAGCGTGCTTACCTCCTGGGCTAAGTGACAAGAGCGATGAGCTAGCTCTTCGACCAATGTTTGTGAGCTAACAATGACTGCCCGAAGCTTGGAATTTCAGGATCTAGAAGGCGTGGAGGCACTTGCATGTCGACAGTGCTGAATCCTACGGTCAAATCTGCACGTGAACGGCCGATCACATAGTATCCGTAGCTATTTTACCTGGGATGTATCGATAAGAAAAGGCTAAGCTTTTTGGGAGATATAGGGACATGGGCATATTGACCAGGAGTCTCCAATTCTGCGGCAACCCCATGCGGCAATGTATCTCCGCCCGTGGCCTTGGATACGAAAAGGTGAATCTAGGCTTCTGGTGCATTGTCCAAAGCACGTCGGTAACGGGTAGCGGGTCGAGTAACCCCGACCGGTCAAACTGTTGTGCCAAGAAGGCACAGCGGCTTGGTGTGCATCGGGAAGCAAGGAACATACGACAAGCGCATTCGAAGTACCGTGCGATAATTTAGCCTACAAGTTGCGCGCAACAAACTTTCGGTATTGAAGAATGATCCAATGAGCGAAAGGTTCTTCGTCAATAGTCATGATCGTGCTTCCTCTGACGCAATTGAAATCCGTTGCGCGACTCCAAGGGCGGGGTCGCGATATGCCGACACCATCCAACCCCACGGGGTCATTGCGCTTAGCCTCATCGCCGGCCTCTCTAACCCTGGGCTAATTGAACGCCATCGGCCCTCTTCCACCATGCCATGCCGCAAATGGTTTACCAGCGAGCCGCATGATGACGAAAATGCCGCTTTATGGGTTCTGCCGAGATAATCTAATATTCTCTTTGCCGGGACGAGAACGGTCAAGGGTTTATCCGGACAGCTGCTTCATATAATGGGGCAGTCTCCGCGATTTGGAGATGTACAGTCGGTCAATCTCACCTCAAGATGCCATCTACATCCGTCTTCCTGGCTGCTAGCGCAGCAGTTGGCTGTGCTTTCGCGCGGACTGTACCTGAGTCTGCACAGGTCGTTGACCAGAAGAGCTTCAATGTCTTGGAGACAGTCCCGCCACCTTCTGGAGCCAATGCGACATCGGTACGTTTTTCATCTTTACATCCTCGTGAAGCTCGAAAGGATCTAACAAAGACATAGCTCTTCGTTTGGCCCAGTGTGACTGCCGATTCTCTTCTGGAGAAGCCTTTCCACATTTATGACGAGGAATTCTACGACGTCATCGGCGAGAACCCTTCGTTGACCACCATCGCAACCTCAGAGTCGGACCCGCTCTTCCACGAGGCTGTTACGTGGTACCCTCCGACAGAGGAGGTGTTCTTCGTCCAGAACGCTGGTGCGAAGGCTGCGGGTACCGGACTGAACAAGTCTTCCATCATTCAAAAGATCAGTCTTTCGGATGCCGAGAAAGTTAGGAATGGATCCCTAGAGGCAGCACCTGTCACTGTCGTCGACACCGCAAACCCCCAGGTTATCAACCCTAACGGCGGTACCAACTACAAGGGCAACATCATCTTCGCCGGTGAAGGCCAAGGTGACAACGTGCCATCGGCATTGTACATGATGAACCCTCTGCCACCGTACAACACCACCAGTGAGTATCCCAATCTCACCCAGAAACAAATAGTGACACTAACCATCCTAGCTCTTGTGAACAACTACTTCGGTCGTCAGTTCAACTCGCTGAACGATTTGGTCGTCAACCCAACAAATGGCGATCTTTACTTCACCGACACACTCTACGGATACCTCCAGGATTTCCGTCCCGTACCCGCTATTAGGGAGCAGGTGTACCGATACAACTTTGACACGGGTGCGCTAACCGTTGTTGCTGATGATTTCGGCCACCCCAACGGAATCACCATGTCGCCCGATGGCAGGAAGGCGTACGTCGCCGACACTGGTATTGCAATGGGTTTCTACGGTTACAACTTCACTGCCCCCGCGTCGGTCTACTCGTTCGACGTCTGTGCGGATGGTACTTTTAGCAACCGCAAGACCTTCGCCTACCTTCCCGTTGGTATCCCTGATGGTAAGTTTCGCACGTGGACATGCAACCTTGAAAATGCAATCGCTAACGTTCCACGACAGGTGTACACACCGACTCTATGGGCCGTGTTTACACTGGTGCCGGAGATGGTGTATGGGTCTACAACCCTTCGGGCAAGCTCATTGGAAAGATCTACACGGGTACGACAGCAGCCAACTTCAAGTTTGCGGGAGAAGGACGGATGATCATTACCGGTCAGACCAAGCTATTCTACGCGACCTTGGGCGCCTCTGGAGCACCCATTCAGTGATCGACGAATCCGTCAATGTCGCTGTCTAAATTACTGAACGTATACCATAATGTGTTGTACCGCACAAATAGACAAATAATGTAATTTGAAATATCAGAGCTGCATAATGCCAGAGATTGAACACTGCCCAAGTGACAATGCTGCCCAAGAGGATTGAAAGATGCAACGTGCTAGTACCTGCGTTCGGTGTATTCTTCATCAGGTTCGCCTTCCCGAGGCCAGAGTTCGCCTGCAGGCCGCTGTTGCATGGTGGCGTTCACTAAACATCCACTAATTATCTATTGGCCCTCGGGTGTTGGAGTCCAATGCGCAGGTTCGCGAGCCCGCACGTGACCTTCAGGCCTAACATAAGGGGAAGCTAAGTCCACGAGTCCCGAGAAAAGGGCCGCCACTTTCAGTCGGCGCAACCCCGGACCCCAGGGAAAGGTAGCCTCCGGCTCCTGCACATTGCTAAACGCCACTTCGACACCAGACAAAACACGAAGCGATACAGCACTGCCTCCTCTTGGGCACCTGAGCCAGTTGGGTCTCATGATGCAACGCTGCTGGAATACAATTCACACGATTTCTAAGTGCGCAGATCTTTCACTGATCAAATGATGCAAAGACCGCATTTTGTTCGTGCCGCGTGGCTCAGCGACTGAACAGCACGCCGTCTGCTTGGCACATGGTCACAGAAACTAGAAGCTCTGAACCGCACTTCCCCCATACTGCAGGTACTTCAAACTTTAAATCACGTACGCTGCAAGCGAAGAGGCCCAAGCAGGAGGTATCAAACCGACGCGCTTTCTATATGACACCGGGAACCAAGTATTGGTATCGTCCGTTAGTAGGGGTCGAAGAAGCGCATGAAGCTTCTAGCCCTGTGTTTCCTTTTTGGTCGATCCGGAGAACCTTCCATCGACCGTGCATGGACAACAAGAGACACCGACGATGGTACCGAGATCATCCAGGCCTCACGTATAGTACCCGAACGCGAGATGTGAAGGGGTCAGAGGTTCATCGGCTGCTGGCCGTTGTAACACCCATGGCAATATCTTACAGATAATACGGCCCAGGTCATCATACGATGCTTGATCGTAAAGCCAAGGGGTCTTTCAAGGAAAATAGAATTGGACAGGGACATGCTAGCTACGGGAAGCTGACAAGGCTACAGGAGCGAATCGCAACCTGACATCGCGCTGAGGATTAGCAGGAACGGACCGATATCTGATTGCGATTCAAGCTAGTGTGGCTTGCATCGCATTCGACTCCCACCAATGGGGGCTTTCACGCAAGCGAACATGATGTGTCGCCAAGCAAAGGAGGGTCTCATGAGATGTCTTCCGCCCTCCCCGGACGAAACAGACTGTCAGTGTGAGGGATTTGCTGGCTGGTTTCCGCGTGGACCAGGATCGGTATGTCGTAAAGCCCCTGCGGTTGCGGCTCAGTACGGCTGAAATCGAGATAGGTAGCATGGAAAGGTTCAGATTACCCATTCATGGCGATACCCCGGCTACACCGAACCTAGCTGGACGCTGAACAAGTCTTGTGGAGGCGATCCCCAGATCCGCTTTCAAACTCCACCTTTCGCTTCGTTGACTGCTTTTCCCTCAAACATTCTCTTGCCTCGCGATGGCAGTCGACATCGTGGTCTCCAAGACCATTGCGGCAGTCTTCCTTAGCATAGCACTTTACAACTTCCTCGAACTTAATGTCTACATCTTCACCTTGTTCAAGAGACGGAGCGGGCTCTACTTCTGGAGCTTCACCATATCGACATGGGGCATCGTCTTCAACGCCATCGGCTACACGCTCATGCACCTCGCAAATATTCCGCAAAAGAACATTTACGCCACATTCATCCTGGTAGGATGGTGCGCGATGATCACCGGACAGTCTGTCGTGCTTTACTCGCGACTACACATCGTGATGCACAACAGGAAGAAATTGAAAGCCGTTCTGGTTATGATCATTACCAACGCCATATGGCTCCACATACCCATTATCGTCCTGGTCTACGGAAACAATTCCGATAACCCCACACCCTTCGTACAGCCCTACCAGATCTACGAAAAGATCCAACTCAGCGTCTTCATCGCCCAGGAACTCATCATCTCCGGTCTCTACGTATACGAAACGACGAAGCTCCTCCGTATGGAACGTACGATCGGAAACTTTGGCACGAAAAGCCTACTCCAACACCTCATCTTTGTCAACTTGCTCGTCATCCTCCTGGACTTCAGTATCCTGGGCCTCGAATTTGCAGACATGTTCGAGATCCAGACATCGTGGAAGCCGCTCGTATACAGCATCAAGCTCAAGCTCGAATTCAGCATCCTTAACCGCCTCGTCGCCCTGACTAGGAACGCTCGGAGTGGATGTGCCAGCTCGTACAGCAACGGCGGAAACCGGTCAGCGGCCGTAGCGCTAGGAACGGTTCGAGGAACGGGACACCAACGCTCCGCTTTAGCCACAAACACGGAGCACCAAGAACAATGGGAGGTACACGTTACCAGCGGAAAAGCAAACAACGACCAGCTCCCCTCGACCGTTATCAAAACAACAGAGTTCACGGTCCAGAGCCATAGTCGCAAGGACAGTGACGATAAGATCAGCTTCGCGGGGAGCAAGGAGGAAATACTGGCACACTCGGCGGCTCACAATACTCAAGGGAGTACGTCGTCGGCGTCGTCAGATCACATTCAATATAACGGACGATACGATAGCCAGCCTTGGCAATAACCCGAGACTGCGTGTCCTCTTGCGCATGCGGTTGCTACGAAGTTCTTTGATACCAATAGACTTTTTCTTTGTTTCCTTCAATGACACGAATGTATGAGAATGCCATGTATTTACATTTAATATTGCTAAATTTCACTAATGTTGAATCTTTCCACACATACTATCCAGTTGCCTGACCTGAGCTCACAGTGCAATTATCCGGCTTAAGGGACTAGATACACCCCCTTTACCAGGAACTGTGTTTCCTGTCAGATTCTTCAGTCGCTCACTATGTAGGCTAGGCTACTCTTCTGCAGTGTCGAACTCGTCAGTATCAGAGTCTTCGACAGCAGAATCATGGCGCTCGTGTTCAGACGCAACCGAGTCTGTAACGATGGGGCGAGGCGATGCTAGCGCCAATTTCCCTGGCTCCGAGAACTTAACTGAGGCCACCGAGCGGATGGGACTAGCCTGATTATGATGCGCTTCATCCCAGGCCGACTCGTTTGACGAAACTGAGGAAGCTTCAACAGTCGAGACATAGCTCTTAAGCAGAGGCTCAGTATCATCACTACACTCGCTGTCTTCGTACCCTGGAGAGGAGTCGTATATTGGTGAGGGGTAAAGTGCTGACGAGTATCCCAGCTGTGGCGTCGAAAGACCAGGGCCGATGCGGTTTTCGGAGATTTGTGCGTTCCGACCGTCAAGCGATAGATCTAGAGGGTCGAATGTTATACCGAACGCGAGGGGCTCCGGGAAGGGCTCTCCGATATGACATGTTTCAGTGTCGGTGTGCCGTAGCTCTAGGAGTGATCGGTTATGCAATGGGTCAGTTGAAAGCTCAATAGTATGCTTGGTATAGGTGTCGACGCCCAATAGTGAAGCCTCAACAGACTCAAGGTCAGTGTGGTCTCCAGAGTCCAAGAGCCAAGTATTGATGGCTTTGAAAGGGTTCCAGAATCCCGACTTTCGGTGATCTCCTTGTATCTTCGCAGCTACCTCAATGCCGGATGCTACGGCTGTGATAGGATCAACCAGATCATCCGCGCTAACATGTAGGAGCTCATCATCAAAGGACTCTGGTACGTTGTAGATACCCTCCTCATCAATCAGATTAGCGTAATCAACAGGACATGAGAACTTCTCCGCCCCGCGCTGTAACCAGTCAGCGAATTCGCGGACAGCAGTATCCGGTCTTCCACGATACTGACCGCAGTACTTGGCAAGTTCCGCAGTAGTGATGCGCGATTTGCTCGGGAACTGGGCCTGGAAGGCTAAAGCGAAACGATGGATAGCCTCTGAGGTGTACCGTTTGCAGACATCATTATCAAAGAGGCGCTTGAAGGTCATGATTGAGCTGGCTTTGCTTGCGTAGGAGATGTCGAACTTGCGCTCTACACGACCAGCGCGATATAGTGCTGGATCAAGCTTCTCCGGATGGTTTGTCGTCATGATAATTATTCTCCCTTCCGTGGCATTGACACCATCAATGACATTAAGCAAGCCCGAAAGAGTTACTGATTTGGGTGTAGAATCTGTGGTTTCAGAGGGCTTCGTTGTCTTCTTTGGATCGGTCGCATTAGCGAAATCTTCAGGCTCACCTAGGACTTCTAGAGTAGCCGCCTTTATAGCTTTGACTTGGTCGAGCACCCTGTAGTTTGCGACACTCTGCTTTTCCATGAATTGTGCCAGCATGGTCTCCAGCGCATTCATTTCGGGCTTCTCTTCAGTGTCCCCAGAGCCTGACGACTGAGACTTAGGGCCGAGTTGCGTATCTGAATTGTGTGCGCCTCGGTTACCGACATCGACACCGACACAATCGATATCCTCAAGGCCGATGCAGCTCCGGAAAGGAACTCGACTAAAAGCTTCCCTTAAGTCATAGTCATCCATACCTTGTAAGTTGATGATATACAGGGGCACATTCATGTGCGAGGCAATCCCAGCCAACAGCGACGATTTGCCAGTACCTGGTGGGCCTGCGAAAAGGTAACCATGTCGGTAGGGTCGACCACTATTCTCATACCAAGCTTGGGAATCTTTATGGAAGAACATCTCGATGTCCTGGGTAATATCCTGCATCATCTTTGGGTCAAGATCGATAGAGGACAGAGGACGCTTGTTGCGCTTGGACTTCTTGTCTCCATGCGCTCCCATCTCGACTACGGTCAATTGTGTGCTTTCCAAAACCTGCTTTTGAACATCCTCAAACAGCTCTGTGATAGGCTGTCGACTGTGTCCCCAGCATCGAACGGTGATGGATCCCGAAGGATCGGGAAGGCTTGTGAAAAAGTCATTGGTGCGCAACCGTTCAAGCTCTGATTTTTCCGCAGTGCCAGAGCGCTGAATCTCGAGCATATACTGCCTGCCTTTGTGCCAGAAGGAGCCTGCTGTCTCTCCAGCAATAAGCGAAAGCTCGCCTGTAACCGCACGGAGTTGATGCTCTCCGCGAAAACGTCGAAGCTTCCGGCTTTCTTCAGCCTTTTCGCGCGCTAGAGTCAGCAACCCACCACAAAGTACGCTGTCATAACCACTGATGGTAATAGAACTAGTGACTTGTGGCTTTACCTGGTTCAAAAGCGCGCTCAGTATGACTGGAAGCTGTACACGAGCAGCATTGAGAGCCGCACATGTCATGATCAGGATCTGGACATCTCGACCTCCAGTGCGCTCTTTGATGGCATTTCGGGCAATATCATAGAACTCCGAGTTCATGTAGTTCATGATCCAGGAATCTTGACCTCCGCTGAGTACACCAAATAACCATGACTGGAAAGTCGTTGGAGGAGTGTTGATAGCTTGTTCTTTTGCCGCGTCGTCCTTTAATACTGAGACCGAAGTAGACTTATCAAATCGGACTTCTTGAGGAGCATTCCCAGGAATTCTGCATGATTTGCACATGGTTTAGCGAAGAAACCTCTAAAGCACTCACCAGGAGGGCCAGTAAGGTCTGAAGTGGATGGCAGCTGCTGTCCGTCGAGAGCGAAGTAAGACCTTTGTAGTCTGGCCTGGGTCTAGACATGTTTGCAAACAGCAACGCAGCTTTTGACAGTGCGCTGACATTGCCTACAGTGTCATCTTGAGACGTGATAGGTGTTAACACAACGATGTGCTGTGGCTTCGTGTCGCGAAGATACTGTGAAGAGGTGGCAATGCCGACAGTGTTATGTTAGTTTTTTTTATTAGCACTGTCGCAAGTACTTGAGATGAGGCCATGATACGGGTCGATCATCTGCGGGCGTCATGGACTCGATATCGCGGTTTCTGCGCACCATGTCCACCTACAAAAAAGCTAAACAGGTCTGCAATCTACATCAACATGAGAACATGCAAAGTAGATAACCTAACGTCGATGTAGGCTCTAGACCTGTTCAGGTTTTTTCTTGTCTAAGGTGGCGGCAAATCTGAGCTCGTCATTGCTGTTCCGCATCAGGCTCGGCTATCTGTGAGGCCCGACAAGCACTTCGGGTGAGCGCAGTGCTGGATTGGACAGAGAGCTATTTAAGACGAGGTAAGGCCGTGTTTCTACACTTCATCATCGGAGAGAAGCTAGGTATCATAAGTCGCAGAAGTGGTGAGTCCCGCCGATGCGTCGTGTTCGAGCGAAGGTGCCCGAGACACAGAAGAAACGGCCTAGCGAACAGCAGCCCCCACCGGCTGAACCACAGCCGAACTATCACTCCTCAGACACCACGCGTCTCGAAATGAAATTCGCATGCCTCATAAGGCATATTTCGTCCAATATTGCATGAAAGCCAGTTCTCGCCCTCTACCAAGCATCATGCAAAGGCCACTGGGCACTCGACACCTCCACCGGCTATCGCGGGTTACGAAGCCTCGCTGTAATTGCGCTTCCTTGATTCCCTGCTAACGACATATCCTGCTTCAGGCTGTCCTTCGCGCTTCTTTCCTTCTGTCGTTACTGCTGGTCAGCATGCATCGTTGTTGAGCAATGATTTCCACTTCTTTTTTCTCGTTCCTTTCACTCTTTTCACTATGTCTAATGCACAATGTCGTCGGTGCGCAGATGCTGGGATCGTGGTCGCCGAATCATGGGGGATTCGAGAGACGACAGAACGGCGATAATAATCGTAATGGACAAAACGATGGACCCGACAACAGCGCGTTCACTATCGTGAATGGAAGAATATTTACACCTGGCTTAGGAATCATTCTTGCAGTAGGTGGTAGTGTCAAGACGCGCGATTCTCCTGCTGACAAGAACACAAGCCCCAGCCATTTACGCCCATGGGCGGCGACTTCCTTCATATCGCGCTCGATGTCTCAGGCGATGGCAAACTCCAAGTGCCGCCACGCAATATCGCCGACCCGCTCACCCAGGTCTTTAACTTTACGCTCTTCCTTACATCTACGGTTACGCAGAAGAACTTCACTATATCGAACATAACGACGTCCACACCACCACTCGCAGACATACTAGATCAAGAAAGTGGACAAACAGTCAAGCACATCAACTTCGAATGGCCTGAGTGTTTGGTCGGAGACAACAACGAGGATGAGGGTTCTACTGCGAGGGGGGACTACAACATCAGCATACACCAGAACTATCGACTGAATGGCGTGGACCGATACACCATCTTCAACCTTCCCATCAGCGTTACGAATAGCATTCAGCGTTTCCCTGGTGCCTCGCAGCTTACTACGAAACCCGCTCCCGGTCCGCTCAGTGCAAATGGTGGACGAATGCCCTGCGCCATGATCGAAAACCCATTGGTCGACTTCCAAACCCAGGTCAACAGCGTTAACAACCCACCGGGTACGCCTATGCAGGACATTGAGATTGAGACAAGCGGAAGGAGTGACGGTGGTCAAGTTGGAGGAAATGGGGCGGACGACGGATCAAGTGGGAGGGGAAGTGGGAACAACAATGGTAACGGCCAGGGTGGTACGAGTGGGCAAGGCGAGATCGCAGGTCCAGGCGGTAACGCTCAACTGGGAGCAGCTGTGCGGATGTCGGGGGAGCAATTCTCGATACTAATGATTGGCATGTTGGGAGCGGTCGTAGTGATGTGCACCTCAGTTAGTTTGTAGTCGCTAAGTAGTGGTCCGCAGCCATAACGACTTGATGATACCACGATTCAAATGTGCATGCTTTGTGCCCAGTCAGTAATAAAAGCTGTAATGATGCACAGTCTCACAAATTGCAGTACGAGGCTCGCAGCGTATGCGCTGGGCGGCAGGTTCACGCATTGGCGATTGTAACAACATATGATGTCCATGACGAATTTGATTGATTCTAGATGTCCGACATTATGGTGGAACCTATCCAGCTCCTCCGATATATGCCATGATGCCGTAACTCGTTGTCGATCGTATCGCGTTCCCCGGTGGCGACGCGCTTATTTGGCCTCGTCGAAGACGTAGGTGAGGTGGCACTTTCCGCAGTACTGGCGGTTGTGCATGGCGGCCATGAAGACACCGGCACCGCACTCGGCCTGGGGGCACTCGCGGCGGAGGCGCTCGATCTTGCCGTCACCGTCGACCTTGTAGTACTTGAGGACCGCTAGCTTGGTCTTCTTGCGCTTGTGCTTGATCTTCTTGGGGGTAGTGTACACCTTCTTCTTGCGCTTCTTGGCTCCACCACGGAGGCGGAGGACCAAGTGGAGGGTGGACTCCTTCTGGATGTTGTAGTCCGAAAGAGTGCGGCCATCCTCGAGCTGCTTTCCGGCGAAGATCAGACGCTGCTGGTCCGGGGGAATGCCCTCCTTGTCTGGGCGGTGTTAGACGCGAAACCGGTAGAGCGGTGTGTCGCTACATACCCTGAATCTTGGACTTGACATTGTCAATGGTATCAGAGCTCTCGACCTCGAGAGTGATGGTCTTGCCCGTGACTGGGAGATTGTTAGCCGCTGAGCTCTAGGTGGCGCTGCGCATGCGATCATGGCGATAATGGCGGCGCAGCGTGTGTGCGGGTGGTAACGTACGGGTCTTGACGAAGATCTGCATCTTGAACGCTGAGCCTCTCTTCGAGATGCTTTCCTCACGTAGATGCAAAGGTTGCGGGGAGAAGGCACCAGAGGAATTCGAAAAGTACCAAAATCAATGTGGGCGGGCCCGCGGGCTACTAGGCGCCCCGTGCGTTTTGCAGATGCGCTATCGCCGTCTCAGCCTAGCCTCGCTTCTGGTGCATGGGCGGCTCCGGGTAACCTTGGAACCATGTCGTTGCGGCGGCAACGCCAGATAGAGCTCAATGTTTACCCGACCCGGTAAGGCATTATACATCGTCATATCCTCCTCCGCATTTATCCTCCACTTTGCTACTCATCTCTCGCATCCACATCTCTTTGTTCGTTTCAACTATCGATTGCTGCTTTAGCGACTGCTACTGATCACATCTCTACCAACACACTATACACACACACAGGCTTCGGCCAGACTTACTTGACGCAGGCTACTGGGAGACTGCATCTGTACTGAGGATTCCATAAGGATACTAACCGCCCGGCGGAGCGCCGCTTGCACTGCGTGAGGTAAGTCGTTATCTCTCAGCTCGAGGCTTCCGTCTCATCGTGGTCGGGCCATCACATGATATCAGTTGCTAACAATATACCAGTTTCGGACACCACAGGACTATCCCCCTCCTTCAGAACCGACTCCGGACTCCACCTGCATACGAAATGCTGTCCACAAATATGCCAGCCGGCATCCAGCGCCAACGGATTCAGCACCGCCGACAACTTTCGACACCAGCTGTTTTTGACGCACCCACAGTACGAGCACCACCTGCTAAACTACAACGACGCAACCGAAGCGGCATGAGCTTGGATCTACGCGGTCTCAACCTAGACCCCATCCATGCCGCCCGACAAGCCCAACACCAGGACTACACCCAACGACCAGGACCCTTCGACACACCCACCTTCCAGCAGGAGGACAGTACGGTAAGTAATACTAACAATCTAGGACAAATACCACAGCAATCTATGCAAGTAGCGCAGCCGCTAAGACAGCCCCAGCCGGGCCCCCAGGATTCCTTTTTGGCGTCCCCAGTACAGATCTCTCCCATCACACCGCGGACTCCACGACGGACACTCCGTGCGCAGTCTCCCCAGCAGCCTCCCTCATCCCCCTCTAAACCCCCCACTGCACAGCAACTGAAAGAACTCCACGAGCACATACAATCAGTGTATGGCTCAAGTGGACAAGTCTTCATTAACATCCTCCCAACCCCCACTGCGACACCGCAAAAGCCAGCGCAGCTACCAAGCCATGAGTCGTTTGGCGCAACCCAGCACCCAAGCTTCACTGCTATGGGTGACATCAACCTCGAGCCAACCTCCAGAGCCATGACTTTCGACTTTGACAACCCAGATGCCGACATGGGTTACGAGTCGTCCTCTTACTACACATCCGATGCTTTGTCGCCATCGCCAGTTTCTTCGCCGCAACAGCAGAAAGACATGCACTCTTTCCTAGAGAACATCGAAGAGCACCAAGAGATGATGTTTTCGCACACACCAGCTCTGTTGCCCACACCGCAAACTTCAATGTCGATCAACGGACTCCCCATGGACTCATTCTCCCAGCCTCAGATCTTCAACGACCTTGAGGTTGACGCGAGCTTCGAGTTCACTGGCATCGCACCTGAAGAAGTTGCGCGTTACATCAGCGAGCAAGATGCCACAACTGGCAAGTGGACCTGCCTCTACCATGGTTGCGGCAAGGTCTTCGGACGACGAGAAAACATCCGATCGCACGTTCAAACCCATCTTGGCGATCGTCAATACAAGTGCAATGGATGTGGCAAGTGCTTTGTTCGCCAGCATGACCTGAAGCGCCACGCAAAGATCCACTCAGGCAACAAGCCCTACAAGTGCCCATGTGGCGCCGGGTTCGCACGACAAGATGCCCTCACGCGCCACCGTCAGCGTGGTATGTGTGTCGGTGGGTTCCCTGACGCAGTCCGCCGACAAGCCAAGCGTGGCCGACCGAAGAAGAATCGTCCAGACATGGAGCAGCGTGTCGAGAAGGCCAGCAGGTCGCGGGCACTAGCATCGGCAGCACCATCTTCAGCTGGCTCGCCTTACTCAGAAGCTCGATCGCCATCACCACTCGAGGGCTACGAACCTGCTCAATCGCAGGACATGCCCCAGCTTCTGTCCGACTCGCAAAGCTACGACTCCATGAACGCTTCAGCGGATCCCTTCAGGTTAGTTCTTCAACCACACTTTGTCCAATACAATACTGATACATGCAATAGCTTTGAGGCCTCATCAAGCCCATTCGCAGACGACGCACAATCGAGCTTTGCGTCTGCCAACTACTCAAGCGACGCTGCGTCAATGAACATCCTCCAACAGCTCTCTCAACACTCGCATACGCCTCCTATGTCACCCGCCGACATGCGGCCCGCTTCCGCTGGGTCCGCAAACGGTTCGAGCGCGCCAGTCCAGTCCAGCCCGCTAAAGGCTTCGTCGTCACCATCACGGTCGTCTGTCCAGTCTCATCAATTTACAACACCACCGACATCGCCAATCGAGCCCAAAGACGCCCTCGATGAGTTGTTCGACACCATGCCTGACACCTCATACTCTCAGTTCGACCTTGAGATGAAGGCAATGGGCGACTTCACTTCATTGGACTCCTCATCGTACGACCTTTTGGACTTCACCGTATAAACATTCTTACTCGACGCGACGACGCCACTGCGAGGCTGTATGATAACTGTTATGGATTACGACGTATAATGACTCGGCGTTTGCGAAATCTCTGGAAGATGGTTCAACGCATTGCTTTCAATTCTTACTTCTGGGCAGGCTCTCCAAGATCTTGACAGGATCTAAGATCATTCTTAGGAAAGGATCATGTTTCGCTTCTGGTTTTTGTTACTATAGGGGCCGCGCGACGTGGGGATCACGCTCCTTTGGCAGGCACAATTGTTATTTTCAAAACGGCGTATATGGTTTGGCTATCTCGACGATTGAACGTCAGAACTAGTGCAGTATTTCTGCTAGCGATGCATCGATATGAACGATGAGCGTTTATGTAGCAATGCGACAATGTTGGACGTCTTGTCAATCGACAAATATGACTTCATCTTGAAACATCACTATCCAGACATAATCTTTACCTGTGATTCCCTGGTCAACCAACGAGCTGACAAAAAGTAAGTCATGTATCTGATCTATCGAATTCGGAGTGGCACCTGGGTCGTCACAGGAACGCAGAAGCGCTAAGTCGTCACGGCAATTAGTTGACGTCACGACATCTGATCGCGCGCACCCGTGTTCGCGACGCGCCAGCCCCCGATCCCTTTCACCCCAACCTTTCCAATTTCATACAGTTTCAGATCGATATCCTGACGTCGATTCCAGATCGGATCTATTGACGCACCAGCACCTGCCAGCCACTTAGAATACCTCCCGAAGGTGCCGTTCCCCACTGTCTCGATCGTACCTGCAGATCAGGACGACATCTATGATGTAGATGCATGGGTCAGACAAAGCCCCCTATGGTGTGGCATGGCATTTGCTATGCGATTAGGTCGGCGATCCGGAACAGCGATGATGTCGGTGCAGGGGTAGATTTGAATCTGTGGGCTGTTGCGATGTCAGTATAGATGTAGTGTGCCGTCGTTCATGTTAGAGGCCATTCACACTCATACTCTCACCGGTACGCCTGGCACCAATCGCACTCTCTTTGAAGCAATGGCTCAGACTACCACCAAAGCTCATACCCTACACTTTTCCTATGACAACGACGATAGTTGTGCGCTCACAGCTCTCATCAATGATGTCCGTTTCCACGTCACTGTCGACCCCAAGGTACTTCAGAAGTCCTCTGAGAAGCCTCTCTACTATGAATACCTCGACAAGATATCTGCGCTTCGCGAAGCCGACGAGCGCGAAGAGGAGCTAGCCGAAGAACGAGAAGCAAAAGTGAAGAGCAAGAAGAACAAGAACAAAGACCGACAAGGCTCAGAGGGAAAGGATAGTGGCATCGACGTCACAGCCGACTCTGACGACGAATACGTAGAGGACGACGTCTCAGAAGCAGGAGAAGACGCCGATCAAGACTCCGCGAGCGCAGGCGTCGAACTGCGAAACTGGATCCTCGCCTCCTTCTCCGAAATCACAAACACCTACGCACCACCGAACCGCGAACCCGAAGAATCCACCTTGTACGAATGGTACCACGGCCCCACCTATTTCTACACCCTACAAATCGCCAGCGGAGAACTCTCACCAGAACTCTTGGAAACAACATCCGACCTAGAAGCCCAAATCGAAGCCCTCGTCCCCCGCATGAAAGTCCCCAAATACATGCAAGATTACAAGCTCCCCTGGCTCAACGCCAACGATTTGACCGTCGAGTCCGAAGTCAGCATGCCACCTCCAGCACACCCAGGCCAAGTCCTCCACAAAGAAACAAACGAGACATACTTCTTCAAACCGGTCGTAGCCGACCAACCCGACTCTGTGAAGCGCGAGATACAGATCCTGCGTAAGATCGAGAAATTAGGTCTTGATATCAAGTTTCCCCATCTACGCGGGTTTGTCGCTCAGGGCAAGAGTAAGACTGAAGTCATGGGCTTGTTGTTAGAGAACATCGATGCGCCAACACCATTGACCAAGTTGCTCAGGTCGTCGGTGGATGAAGAGAAGAGGCGTGTTTGGAGTGAGAAGAGTGCGGCGTATGTATCATTACTCCACGACAATGGCATCATTTGGGGTGATGCGAAAGCAGACAACTTCATGGTCGACGCGAATGACGAGCTTTGGATTATTGATTTCGGGGGCAGTTATACAGAGGGCTGGGTGGATCCCGATATCAGTGAGACGCTTGAGGGAGACGATATGGGGCTGGAGAAGATTCAGGCTGCGCTCGAGGATCCGGATAAGAATACGGCGGATTTGGGGTTGGTTGACGAGGAGGAGGAGGATGCAGAGGCGGTGGTGGAGCAAGGAGTGAGTGAGCAGAGTAGTAGTAGTGTCAAGGAGACGGCTAGTACGTTATTTGTTACGGAGAAGTCGGCTGGTGAGGAGGTTACGAGGACGGAGAAGAGGAAGAGGGCTGTGGATGAGGTTGAGAGTGAGGTTGGTGAGAGTGGAGCTGAGGTTGCTGGTGACGAAGACGAGCCTGTGGAGAAGAAGAGGAAGAGCGAAGAGTGATACCCCTATATAGTACTTGCGCATTAATACCATTAACCTTTCGACACAGTCTTGTTTTCTCCTTCATATGATGCTTCAGTGGTACATGTGGCCATCGCATGCGCCTCTTGTATCATGGGAATTGAGCGGGGTTGAGTTGGAGTACTTTGTTGTTATTCGGTCAAGAGTGGAAAGCTACACAATTGCACGCTTGCACCTCGCTTTTCCCAGAGATATTTATACACGGCGTTGTCTTCGAATAGTATGTCCCAAAGACGCATTCCACCTAGTCTTCTTACTTCCTGTTCGCCCTCTGCTCCTTATCCGCTGTGGTTTGGCTGATGTCCAGACCGAGACCCCTGCTGTCGAGGTAGACCTTGTTTGCGCTCTGCTGCAGAATCTGTGCGATATTCCTTGCGTTCTCGAACTCCCTGAGATCGACGTAACTCCTGCTCTTCTTGATGGCGTCACCAATCAGCTCGGCGGAGCGGGCCTCACCCTGGGCGCGGACAACGGTGGCTTGCTTCTCTTGGCGGGCTTTGTCGACGACGAAGGCGGCACGTTGGGCCTCTTGCTGTGCGACTTGCTTGGCTTCGACCGCGGCGGTGAACTCGGGGGAGAAGGCGAGGTGCTAAGGAGTGTTAGACCATGGTGGGGTAAGAACAGGTGGGCGGCAACTTACTGTTAGAGAGACATCGTCGAGCATGATGTTGAACCTCGCTGCTCTTCGGACCAAGTTGTCGCGTACCAGCCTACTGACGTTCTCACGCTGTGTGATGAGCTGGCTGGCATTGAACTGCGCCACGACGCTCTTGAGAACCTCGTTGACGATTGATGGCAGAACACGCTCATCGTAGTCGGTGCCCAGTGTCCTGTAGATCTGCGGCAGAGATTCAACCCGCGGTCTTGACAGTACACGGCAGGTTATGTTGACCATCTGCAAGTCCTTGGTGCCGGTGAGGGAGGCGACGTTTCGGGGTTTGGCGCGCACATCGTAGGTGATGGGTGTCTCGAACCAGGGAATGCGGAAGTGGGTTCCTTCGCTGTAGATTTCCTTCTGGACGCCGCCTACTCGGGTGTACTTGATTGCTCGATGACCACCGTCGACTGTCGCAAGTCAGCACCATGCATCTTGTGGCCCATTGGGAGTCCTTGGAGAGACCCCTGTGAAGAAGACTTACCGTTGAACAGAGCATTGTTCGCCATCCAGATTCCACCACCAACTAGTACCAGACCTCCAAGACCTCCAAAGAGGCCCTTCGGTGGTCCGCCGCCGCCCGCGCCGCCGAATCGAGAGCCGCGTCGAGTGAGCTCATTCTGGATGCGCGCCCAGGCTTCCTTGGGATCCGGTGCAGACATGTTGGCCGTGAAGGTGAGGGTGAGGGGTTGGCGTGGGGTGCGTGAGACGTGTAGGCGGCGACGATGGCGGATGCAGCTCGGTCATGAGGTAGTCGACGATGAGAAAATGGTAGTCGGCCAATCACGACTCCCGACGGCACCGAACCGCCAAGCAACCTCCGCATCGCTGTATCGCGGTGGCTAGACCCTTTTGCGACTATATTTTCGGTCATTTGCGCGTCGCTTGAAACATTCCATCAGTGTCGTACCCACAGGTCGAATGTCCTCGCGGGCTTGACGTCTCATCTTAGATGGTGGCTTACCAGAGTTGTCGCAGTATCTCGGCGCATAGACCACCCAATCAATGTCATAGGTAGTCCCGTCTTAAGCACAGCTGTCCATAAGCTCCCCCATCTCCATTCGGTTTCGTTCCTGCCCATCTGGCGGCGGTTCTTCTTTTCTTGTGCATTGCCATCGTTTCGTGATACCCGATTGTTTCCTTCACTCTCGATTAATTGACTTGCGACCGTCGCGTGAACCATTGCGACGCAGGTGAAGCTACTATCAGCCAAGCAGGAGGTACGTTGGTTCACTGCTTTAGCTCCAATTCGACAACCCTCTGACAAGATTCCAGATAGATAGACTACGTCTGAGTATAATCGAGCAACCAATTGCACCCCGAGTCGAACCTCATCGTCAACCCGAGCACCGCATTGCGCCCCTCCAACATGCGCATCACACCGCAATCGCTGCGGACCATTGCCTGGTCGACACTCGCTCTCTCCACAGCGCACGCCCAATATGTCATAGACAACCTCAGCTTTGGCCAGAAAGCTGGCCAACAAATCTCGCCCGATTACACGACAGTCCCTCACTTCGTCATCCAGGGCTCAGACGACTACGTGCCCCAGATTCTTTCCGACAGAATTATCCTCACACCTCCCTACCCTGGAGGCAAGCGTGGTTCGATATGGGCGCAGGACCCGCTACACCACAGCGGCGACTGGACGGCCGAGTTGGACTTCAGAGCGACTGGCATGGAGCGTGGAGGCGGTAACCTGCAGTTGTGGTACATCAAGGATTCGCAAGCGCGGGAGACACCAGCGAGCCTGTATACGGCTCCTAAATTTGACGGACTGGTACTCGTCATAGACCAGTATGAAGGACACGGCGGCTCTGTTCGCGGTTTCCTGAACGACGGGACCAAGGACATCAGGGCTCACCCTGACCCTGACACATTGGCCTTTGGCAGATGCGATTATGCATACAGGAACCGTGGAGAGCTTACGCCTATCAAATTGCACCACGCAGAGGGTTTCCTAGAGGTCATTGTAGACGGGGAAACCTGCTTCAAGACCAACAAGGTATGCTCTCAAACCCACGCGCTCAGATACACACCACTAACTATCCCTCTAGGTCGATCTCCCTGAAGGCTACTACTTCGGTGTAAGCGCCTCCTCCGCCGAGAACCCCGACTCCTTCGAAGTCCACAAGTTCGTCGTCTCTACCACCAACTCGTACACGCGCGAAGAGCCCAACCTAAGCAAGAAGGACTACATCAACTCCCAGCAACAACACCAACAACAGCAAAACCTCGCCGCCCAACAAGGCCACGAGCAGCAGACGCACAAGCAAAACCAAGGGCAGCAGAACTACGGTTCCTCCACCTCCCAGCAAAACATCCCCAAGATGCTCGAAGACGTCCTAGCAGGCAACATCCGC
The DNA here is from genome assembly GCF_024043175.1 of Alternaria infectoria. Taxonomy (NCBI): domain Eukaryota; kingdom Fungi; phylum Ascomycota; class Dothideomycetes; order Pleosporales; family Pleosporaceae; genus Alternaria; species Alternaria infectoria. Next base: position 913,056 of record NW_026250690.1, read on the forward strand.
TCGCAACAAGACCAATTCGCCGACCTCCACAATCGCATTCAGATCATCAACAACCGCGTCTATGAAATCGCAGAGACCGTTACACTCATCCACAAGGAGAACATGGAGCGCTGGGAGGAGCTCCATCGCCGCATCGTACCCATGGACGACCGCGCCGCGGCCACGATCCGCAACATGGAGAAGGTTGAGCGCACGACTATGCAGATACTGCGAGACATCGAGAACAAGGATTACAAGGACATGATGCAGCAGATTCATCACGCCCTGGACAGGAACCACGGACACGTCATGTCGAGTTTGCCTGGTATGATGGGTGATGGTAAGTGACAATTCTCTATCCGGTGCGTCCTGAGAGGGCAGCAAAGCTAACTCGGTATTACAGTTGTTGGCAGCCACGGACCCAGCCTAATGACCTTCTTCTTCATCGCGGTCGCTGTTCAGATTATGATCACAGGTGCTTATATCGTGTACAAGAAAAGGCGAGGCGGCGCGCCCAAGAAATACTTGTAAACCATTCTCCGGGGGCTTGGTATCAGACCAAAAGACGTGCATACATAGGGGTTGGGGGATGTGTACTATACGCTGTATCCGAGAAACGCATTGTTCTCGGTGATTTGTTTGGTAGCTGGCATGGAATGTTACATGGCATTGCTTTTATCGCAAAAGGAGCCGGTGATATGTACGCGGCGTTTGGTTTGTGACTCGCAAGGAAAGTAAGCTGAAGTACGTATTCGTACTCAGGTTCATATTCAAGTTGTAGATATCTTCTATGCAATTCGTACCCAAATGAAAAACACCGTCTATGCAATGACAGGAAGGAAAGACGTCAAACACCACATGCTCTATGCAGCGTGTCCCAGCCATGTATATGCAGCCCACCCTTCATAACAACCAAAGCAAATACCCCACCCTCCTTGACCTAAACGCTCATCTTGCGCGGCTCAAGCAACAACTTACCCTGCGGTCCAGATTTCTCTTGAAACCCTTCTGTCCTCGAAAAGACACGTTGACCGCGTAGCCAAGTCTCCCTCACAACACCTTTAAGCGTCTTATTCTCATACGGCGAGACCTTGTTGCGGAAGAGCATGGTGTTAGGTTCGACCTGCATTACCGTTAGCCCACAGCCCATCCGTAAATAAAGTGAGGAAAGAAGAAATCGGGAATCACATACCAAGAACTCAGCCTCATCGTCAAAAACCACAATATCAGCATCAAAACCCACACTAATATCGCCCTTGCTCTTCTCCAGCCCAACCTGCTTCGCCGTATTCCTACAGCACCAGCGTACGATTTCCTCGACGCTGAAGTCGGGATTGCGCTTCGTGCCTTCGGTCCACAGGATAGGTAGACCGAGACCCACGCTCGAGATGCCGCCCCAAGCGCTGAAGAAATCGCCTTTTTCTTCTGGTCCTTGGACTTCGGTCTTGCTGCTCTCACCCGTCTTCCTAGGTGCTAGATGCGGGGGTAAGAGTTTGATCTCAGGCGTGCAAGGCGAGTGGTCTGAGACGACTGTTTGAATCACGCCATCGGCTGTGTCTTGAAGCAGTTCTTCCCAGAGGCCATCTTGGTTGGATTGAGAACGGATGGGCGGGCAGCATTTATGTCTTGTGTCGCCTTCCTGGATGCCTTCGGATGCGAGAGCAAGGTAGTGGAAACAGGTTTCTGCTGTGATTTTGATGCCGTCCGCGCGCGCTTTACGTAGCATGGGGATGGCTTCTATGGCAGAGAGGTGCACGATGTGGAGTTGCAGGTCCGGGGCGAGATGGGCTAGCGAGAGGATTTCGGCTACGGCGCAGGTTTCGAAGGATGGCGGGCGGGATTGCAGGAATGTGTCGTACGAAGTTAATGGGCCTTTGGGGGCGAGTGGAGGAAGGGATTGTTGCACGTCGTCGCCTACAGAGTCGGTGATGGGTGGGATCATTTCGGCGTGGAACATTAGTGTTGTAGTGGAGTCTTTGAGTTCAAGGAGCGCTTTTTCGATGTCAAGGGATGAGACGGCGGGGAATTCGTCGACCTAAGGAGTGGTTAGTGTCACGTGCTAGGGTGCTGAGATGAATATACTCACTCCACTGTCACACAGGAAACCCTTGAAGCCCCGAACACCCTCCTTAACTAAAGCCTTGAGATCTCCTGAGTTGCCCGGGATGATGCCGCCGTAGAAGCCTACGTCGACCCAGCACTTTCCCTGTGATGCTTCGCATTTGATCTTGAGGTTCTCGACCGTAGTTGTAGGAGGGATAGCGTTCAAGGGCATGTCAATGACTGTTGTGACACCACCGAAAGCCGCAGCCCGAGTACCAGTCCAGAAACCTTCCCACTCCGTCCGACCAGGCTCGTTGAGGTGGACATGGGCATCAACGAGACCAGGTAGTAGGATTTGCGGCGAGTAGTCGGTGTATGGCGTGCCTTCAGGGAAGTCTGTAGGAGGAAGTACTGAGTGGAAGATGGAAGTGATCTTTCCTGTAAGGTTTGATACAACGATTGTAGCCTCCGTCAGCCGACCAGCAACGACTGCTCTTGATGAGGCGAGGACTGTGATGGCTTGAACGGGTTGCTCGTGGGAGACGGGTGGAGGCGTAGTTGCGTGGGGTGTCATGATGCCAAGTTGGAAGTTTAATCGACTGTGAGAAGACGAAGAGAAGAAAAGAGTGCGCAAAGAAGTCTGAAAGTGCTCAGCTCCGTGCTAACAGCAAGAGCTATATACAGCAACAAGCCCCGAACTCGGCAAACGCGGGGAAGAAGGTGGGCGTCTCCGGGTGAGCTGCAGATAAGCGTTGATAAGGCACGTTTGGTGTTGCGCCTAACAGATGTCAAAGAGGAAAGTAGTTTGTATCTTGCTGAAAGTTGGCAAAGCAGTACTTTCAAACAGAAAAGACCTTTGAGAGAAGAGATGCGCTCAATAAGTCGTTATCAAAAACGCCAAAACCTGGGGTACAGGTCCTTATCTACCCGTTGGTATGGGCCAGCCTTCAGATCCTCTCGGGGCATTGTAGCCAGAATCTGGGTCAGCTAACATGGCGTCAGGGGACTGTGGAGCATCGGCGAACCCTGGAATACACGTTGCTCGATTCTATCGAGTAACTAGGGTGGAGGTAGTCTATCGCGGCCGCCTTAGCCATGCATCTCGACCCTGTCTCCCGTTGGCCGATTTAGTGTAGATACGAGGCTATTCGCCCTGATACTGTGTGCTACTCCAAGATCGAACATGCGAGATTTTGGCTGTCTAGGTTGGGCGCGCATTATGAGCTGTTTCTCCGTCATCATTTCTCGAAGGTTGATTCCTCGAAGATTGGGAAGAGCGTTGGTATCGGTAAACTTCCTAAACGTGTTGCTGCACGTTGTGGATGGTGTTGGGGGACGTGCATGTGTTACTGATAAGCAGCTGCAAGGGTATTGCTGCACGCGATAGGCGCACAGTAGATCGCGCGATTAGAGCCCTCAGACTAGCGCAGGGTCAACGGCGGAGCGTCATACTTCTAGAATCTCAGACCCAGGGCCTCTGTGGTTTTTATTCACTGCTTTCTTTACAGTTCGCGTAAGGATTGAAGATAGAAACACACTCTTCTTGTGGACTGCTCGTTGGCATAGAAGGTGCGAGTTCGAAGACATCGGAGTAAGGCCCGATTCCATCGGAGAAGCTAAGCATATGTCAGCCAGCGTACCTCCCAACACGACCTTCCCATTACTCGATAGAAATCGAGTAAAGGAAATACGATGCGCCGAAGACTGAGGCGAGCCGCAGACTAGACCCATGCGAACGCCTTGACTGTTCGGGGCTGGCCGACAGCCATATTGTCAACCGAGAACCCGAACGCGCCCGGGTCATGCTGGTGCCATTCTTCTACCTACCTCGTCCCAGCAAGCGCGACTACACCTGGACATTTTACTGAGACCCCGAAATGCGAGGATATGTATAGATATGAAGAGACGGCTATGCTGTGGTTTCGGGGGTTTCCGATGTTCTATCGTGCTATGATCGTCGGTGGAAGTCGTCTATTGCAAGCGGCGAACTACGGCACTGAAGCCCTGTCCTCAGGGTAACTATCGAGTAACGGAAACTCGACGCCTCTCGGATTCTGGAATTTTCAGTAGCGCGCCAACACGACGGACGTCGCAAAGACGATAGCTACTCTCGACTTGCTCTGGCGGCCGGCAGGCTCTGCAGGCACGATGGGCCGAACTGCCTCTACATTGGCTGCATGCGCCTACGGGCAGCTCAGTGTAGCGGTAAAGACCTTGCAGCTGCGCTTCAACGCCGAAGACAAGTTTTGCTTACGTTTGCCCGGGTGATTTAAGGCGTGTTGCTCAGCATGGTACGCAATGGTCCTAGCCGGCATGTCAAACGGGCTGCTGCGTCCGACAGCGGCTCGGTGATCAGCGTCGACAGGCATGACTGCATGTCTGACGCGTACTTGTTCGTCTGTGAATGGTGTCTGTAATATTTATGCAATCACGCCAACCTAGGGAAAAACTGAACAGCCTGGAGCCTACGTTGACTTTGGGTCGCCTCCTTTGCAAGGTTTTGGGTCAATGTAGTCTGCAGACCTGTTCAGTTTTCCCTGGTATGAGGTGCAATGGCTGCCACATTCAGAACGACCAGGCAAGTGGGAAGATCAGCTCAAAGCGCTTCAACGAATATTGGTAAGCTGGGATTGTTTGTCATATGAGAGAGGGCCAGCAACACCTGTAGCTTCTTTGAGAGATTCGTTGGTTGAATATGCCTGACGACCCCGTCCCCAAACAGCGTAGCAGCTAACGATGTACACCCAACCTCACTTCTTCAGCGTCGACTGCTTCTTCTGCGGAAACGAGGATGACTTTGGAACTTTGTTAGCTGCCAACAGAGTTCGTGAGTTGTAAAGACTAGCTTGGAGTCCATATGCTGCAGCCGTCTCTCGTCTAAGATCCAGATAAGTGTAGGCGTCTGGTTTGTAGTAAATGGTCCTGCCGATGTTGATGAGACCCATGGTCTCAAGCTCATGGAGTACTCGCAGTACATCATCAGCGTCCAGGAAGTCCTTTGTGTAGACACAGACTATGAGAGGTTTTTCGTCAGTAGTTGTGCACTACCTGTCGTACGTCAAACTTACTTAGTCGCTCGTCCTTGCCGTCGTCTGTGGCCACCTTGCAGGTACATCCAAGTCGATTATCGATCACATTCGCGACAACTTGCTTCCAGACCCGAGCAACTTCCACAGCTTTGGGGAACAACATCCACTAACACCAGTCAGTGATTTGAAGAAGTGAATGATCGGGCAGCTAATGGAACTTACCTTTCCGGACAGAACATGCGTGTCCTTTGCAAGGTCCGAGATCCGTTCTTGTAGAGCTTTGCTCTCTTGGAGGAGCTGTTTAGTAACCATGCCCCTAGGCCCCTTCGCGCCTTCATTCTGGATGTCGTGGCGGGTCTGGAGCGACTGTTGAAGTAACTCCGTGCCACGCGATGTAAAGTCGTGAACGCGCGGCGAAGGTGACTTGTCGCGAGGATTGCGATACGGATTAGCAGCCCAGATCCAGGGACATGTAGAGATGGAGGTTGTGTATGGAGGAAGTCGCCTGACAAAGTCATCAACAGGCTCGCCTAGCTGCCACGCATCATCCTGTCCTTCCAAAGGATTGAACAATTCAAGTTTCGAGGCTGACACAGGTGAGGGCTCTCGCTTTCGCTTGCCTTGTCTTGCTAATCGCTCCTGCTCCATAGCTTGGCGGTCGATACCCGACATGTCGAAGGTGTTAGTCTTTGCCGCAGGTTGCTTGTCTGACACGGCTCCATCTGATGGTGGTGCTGGTGTTCTTGCGGCAGCCGCGATTGTGTTTAGGTCTTTGGCATGTGCGCGCCAGAAAGGTCCGGTCTTGAAGCTTTCACACTTTTTTGATTGGTGTTGTTTTTCATCCTCGTCACCTAAATCCACCGTCAGTCACATATCATGGGATTAGCTTGAGTTGTTCAAACTTACCATAGAAACTGCTATCATCTGAGATCCACCCTTCTCCAGATACAGTATCCTCCTCCGCCATCTTCCGCACTGTGAGTACTGTCGCAGTTCATGCCCTGCCCAGGTGAAGTTTGAGCAATGTGGAGAATGTTTGCTCGACTTGACGCGATATGACGAGCGATGTTTACACGGATGGGGAAGGAACGAGGGACGGCGGACAGGGGTATCCCTGCAGCCCAAACGCGCCCGCGACCACTATACGCGAACGCGTCGGCCAACTCTTTCACCCCCAGCATCCGCGTCCTCACGACATATACCTCCAAATCCAATCGCATGACTTCCGAGATGCCGCACTCAGTTACGCCGGAATCGACGCCCGCAGAGGAGTCCTCAGCGACAGTGTCCCAAACGGATGCTATCAAACCCGAGCCGGAGACGCAAGATGTTGCAATGGAAGACGCACCCACAGCCGCCGCGGTAGAGAAGCCCAAGGTAAACCTCGAGGAGCTCTTCGACGATGAAGATTCAGACGAAGAGTTTCCTTCGAGCGCGCCGGTGCCTAGGTCGCAGGAGGACGCCTCGCAACCCGCACCAATGTACGCCCCACCTACCGACATAATGCATTCATGGCGCTTGCTGACACCGATACAGCAAGATCACATCCAAATCCTCCTTCTCCGACCCAGACGTCATGCGCGCATTCTACCAACGCCTGTTCCCCTTCCGTCCCCTCTTCCAATGGCTCAACCATTCCGCAACACCCAGCAACGACTTTGCACACCGCGAATTCGCCTTCACCCTACCCAACGACGCATACCTACGATACCAATCTTTCCCAACAGCCGATCTCCTGCGGAAGCAATGCATAAACATGCTGCCCTCACGTTTCGAAATCGGTCCCATGTACAGCACAAACCCAAGAGATAGGAAAACACTGCGGAAAGCGAGCTCGTTCCGCCCGTTGATGAAAGAGCTGGTCTTTGATATCGATATGACGGATTACGACGACATCAGAACATGTTGCACGGGTGCGAGCATCTGTCTCAAGTGCTGGGGCTTCATCACAATGGCCATCAAGACCATCGATGTTGCTCTACGGGAAGACTTTGGCTTCAAACATATCCTCTGGGTGTATTCCGGTCGTCGAGGAGCCCACGCCTGGGTCTGCGACAAACGAGCCCGAGAAATGGACGACCAAAAGCGCCGCTCCGTAGCCGGCTATCTCGAACTACTCAAAGGAGGAGACCAGGGCGGCAAGAAGGTCAACGCGCGACGACCTCTACATCCTCATCTCGAGCGCAGTCTGGCTATCCTGAAAGAGCACTTCCAGACCTCCATCCTCGCTGAACAAGATCCCTGGGCCGCGGAAGAAAAGTCCGCGCACCTCCTCGACCTCATCCCAGACCCCACGCTCAGAGCAGCACTGAAGAAGAAGTGGGACTCTGCGCCCTCCCGCCCCAGCGCATCGAAATGGGCCGACATTGACGCGTTAGCCAAATCTGGCGCCTTGTCAAAGACACCCAAAGACCTCCTCGAAGCCAAGCAAGACATCATCCTAGAATACACATACCCCCGCCTCGATGCCGAAGTCTCCAAGAAACTTAACCATTTGCTCAAGTCGCCATTCGTAATTCACCCCGGAACAGGACGTGTCTGTGTTCCGATCGACACACGGACAGTGGAGGATTTCGATCCGTTGAGTGTACCAACAGTCACGCAATTACTCCAGGAGATCGACGATTGGTCAGGCGAAGAAACCGACAAGAAGATACAAGATTGGGAGAAGACCAGCTTGAAGCCGTATGTAGACTACTTCCGACGGTTTGTCGCGGGCTTAGTGGACGAGGACAAACCAGCGCTGAAGAGGGAAAGGGAGGAAGGCGCCGATGCCATGGAATTCTGATGACATACCGCTCATAAAGAACGTGAGGGCATGTAGGGCGCCTGGCGTTCGGGAAAGACAGATTGGAATATGAATGATGCATATCGACGTTCTCAATATCTACCCACTACCATACTCACTCAAAGATTCCACACCCCACATGCTACCTTAACCAAGATTACCCAATGAACACACATTCCCCTCCATAGTACAATACGGCATCTGAATCGGCTCCGCCCCAATTCCCTTGGCCACCAACCTCTCTCTCATCTCGCTCAACCGAGGCGCCGCATCAATCTGACTCCTGTTCTGACCCATCTCGTCCTTGGCACCCGACCATAGTACTTCCGCAGCCGCCGCAGCACGGGGCCAGATCATCCTATCGACATTAACGGGATCGGTTTGCTCGGCCCACATGTGCGCTTCGCCGCCGATGACGAGATGCTGGTTCTCGACAGGGACGCCGTGTAACGGGTCGTAGGAGTAGATTAGTCGCCAGTTGTGGAAGGGGGCGCAGTAGTCTTGGTAGGGGTAGTAGTTCGCGCTGACGGAGGGGTAGAAGTTCAGCCATTGGCCTTTGCCGCAGTCGAGGTACTGTTTGGGTTTGTTAGTATACGCGAGATGTCATGAAGAAAGGAACATGTAGGATGGAGAGATGAGAGTTTCGCTTACCCAGTAGTTGTAGTTCCCAACTATGGCTTTATGTCCCTGTGACACAATCTGTGCAACTGCTTCGTCGCTCTGCCACGATTGCACGAGTACATCAGGGCCGAGTGTTAGGTTCCATTCCAGCAGCATCTCTTCCCACACTACAGGTGTAAGTCCCATGGCGCGTACCTGGTCGTGGTTCCGATCGACAAATTTCTGCATCAGCGGCTGCAGAATAGCCGAATCGTTGCTCTTGACCGTGTCATCAAACAAATACGCGTTCTTGTTTACTTCATCACCACCAGTGTGAAAGTACGTCGAGTATGGAGACACTCTAGGTAGTACATCATCGAAGAGCTTCTCTAGGAAATCATAGACAGCGGGCGAGTTTAGTTTGAGTGTACCAGAGGGTGGAGAGGCGGCGTATGTGTTCCAGTCTGGCTGGATACCGAACGCAGCGATTAGCTCTGGCATACTGTAGTGGATGCTGGAGGTGTGGCCTGGCATGTCGATTTCGGTGATCATTTCCACGCCTTGGATCGCGGCGTAGCGTTGTATCATTGCGAAGTCGTCGGCTGTGTAGACTAGATCGGGCCGGTACGCTCCTTTGGCCGATAGCTCGGGCATAGACGGTATCTCCAAGGGCCAGGACTGGCTGTCTGTTACGTGCAAATGGAATCTGTTCATCTTGTTGTAGGCAGCAGCGTCGATTTGCCGTTTGATGTCGGCTGTGGAGAAGTAGTTACGTGACACATCGAGGTTGATGCCGCGGTGTTGGAATTTTGGACTGTCGGTGATTTGAACAGGTGCCAAGGGGGTGTATACATGCTGCTGATCGGAGTGTGCGTAGAAGAGCTGAGAGAATGTTGTCAAGCCGCGTGCTATCCCTACACTGGTGTTTGCGCTGATGCTTGCAACCCCCTCTTTTGTCAAGCTTAGACTATAGGATTCGTCAACCTCCCCAGCAAGTGGCTTGGTGACATTAGGGCCGGCGGTTTTGAGCACTTTGACGTCGACGCGAGAGATGTATGACGTATTCGACTGGCTTGGAGACGGCTCATCCCAGTCTCTAGGGTGAAACTTCCATGGATAAAAGTTGGTTTGAAAGAGTGTTGCCCATGTAGAATTGATGGCGTACACAACAATATCGTCGCTAGTGATGCCTTGGCTGGTGGCTGTTTCGGACTTCTCGCTAGGTACCGGTCCAGTGTATCGCGTGCGCAGTTTCAGGTCGCTGCTGTCCTGTGCGTTTGGAGCTTGGTTAGAATTGAACCCGAAGAGAAAAGGGATCTGATCCATGATTGAGCCTACATTTCTTGCGCCAGGTTCATACCAGTAGAACGGTACATCTTCTTTAATGAAAAGAACAGCATCGCCATATTCATGGGAGACAGGTACAGGCCAAATGGCTGCTACTGAGGATATGAGAAGAGATAAGGTGGTACATGTAAGAGGCTTCATGTTGCAAAAAGACCGATCAAGATGGGAAGAATCAAAAGATCGTTGAACAGGAGAGAAGAGACGGGTGGATTACGATCTATGTATAATAGCGAAGACTGGCGCAAGGAATTATACCAATGTAGGCCCGATCCGGATGCTCCGAATGGTTTCTCGAAGCGTAAGCTCCTGCGGTATTCCCGGCAGTTGCAACGATTGATAATATATCGATGCCAGTAGAGTATATAGACTTTGTCTGAGATAAGCCAGTAGTAACCTTGTGGTAGTATCGCGGTCCTTGACTGGAGAGTTCGACAAATGCGAGCTAACCCTGAAGTGGGGCAAACCGTGGGATCGAGCAAAAGGTACGATGACGTGCGGGCGTTTAGCTGTCAGCCTCTTCTTCAGCGAAACTTTATCAGCTCCGACTTGAGCTCCAAGCTGCTGTAATGTGCCACCTGTGCCACGCCCTCCACATCGCATGATCTTCTGGGGTTGTCCGCGGGTTGATGATGACGGGAAGATGCAGCCGACTCGGCAAATTGGGCGATCAGCGACAAGATGACAGGAGGTATACGCGTCGCATGTTTTCCCGCAAGCAAGTAGCTGAATCTTCGCCAGTCACGAACATACCGTCTTCTGCTTTGTATGCAGTCCATTATGGCAACAGCATGGTGGTCGGAACCCCAAGTCTTCCAGAATTCGTCCGAGCGGCCACGATGCTACCACCATCCCCACATGGTCCAGCTATCTCGATCGCCCTTCCCCGCTTTTGCAGGGCATCAGGGATGCGCATGAGCGCACGACAGCTACGCGAGCCCTTAGCATTGCTCCCTTTACGTCGAAAATTGCGAGTCTTGCGGCACGGGGGGCTTTCAGATGTCAAGCCGAGGTGTCCCAAGAGCACACGACGCTCTGATTGCACCACGACGGGAGGCAGCAAGCTCGTGTGCTATGAAGAAAGTTTAGCATTGCAGCGCCAATGCTCTTCACGTCTCCAGGCAGCTGTCAAAACTCGGCTTTCTTGTCGATCCGAGAACTTTAGGGTAGGTCGATTACCCGCCGGAAGTCCACTCGGCGTTCATAGCGCATTCTCTTCCATGTGAATGCCACCATATATGCGGTGCTAATACCCTGCGAAGCGCCATCCGTCTTAGACGCATAGTCGCGAATCGCGACCGAGCTCACGGACATGACGAACTATTTCTCGACTCCCTATCTACTCGGCGCCGCAGTTGTCCTGTACATCGGCTACAGGCTCGTCCAGCAGATCAACACCGATGCGCGAATTCGCAAGCTGGGCGCTCGAGCGCCAGTCCGAAAGACATACTTCCCGTATGGCGTTGACATGGCATACGAAGTTGTCACCCATGCTCTGAAAGACAAGTCGTACGAGCTATGGGTTGCCATGTTCAACAAGTGGTGCGGTCCAGGACGATACACAGTTGAGGCTGGCGTTGGCGAGCGCGTGGTTCTGACCGCAGACCCCGAGAACATCAAGGCTATTCTTGCCACACAATTCAAGGACTACGGCAAGGGAGAGCAGTTCAGGAAAGACTGGCACACCTTCTTGGGCAACGGTACGTACACCAGAGAGTGGGGTCCTAGGGCAACTACGCCGCATCAGACCAAATGAATGGACGGTTACTGACTTTCGCATAGGTATCTTCACTACCGACGGGCAACTATGGCACAACTCACGCCAGCTAATCCGACCGCAATTCGTCAAGGATCGTCTCAGCGACATCGACATCTTCGAACAGCACACCCAAATCCTTATGTCCAAGATCGCCGAGAGTGAGGAGATCGATACGCTTGATATGATGTTCAGGTACACATTGGATGCCGCTACACATTTTCTCCTGGGCCAGAGTGTGGGCAGTCTAGACGAGCCACAAACGGTCTTCGCGGACGCGTTCTACAACGCTCAGCGTATACAGAGCTTTGTGTCTAAGATCGGGTACGTAAAATTACTCCAGCACATCAAGCTTGTCACTAACACCACATAGACCTCTAAACTGGCTCATCCCTCGCAAATACCTGGGCTTCTACGACTCGATAAAGATCATCAACGACTTCGTCAACCCCTTCATCGACCGAGCGCTCGCGCTCTCCCCGGAAGAACTCGAGAAGAAGACAAACCACGACGAAGGCTACACATTCCTCCACGCGATCGCAGGATACACACGCGACCGAGACATGCTACGCGACCAACTCGTCTCCGTCCTCCTAGCAGGCCGCGACACAACCGCGTGCACCCTAACATGGGTAATCTACCACCTATCCATTGACCCAACCATACTCGCCAAGCTACGCCAGGAGATTCTCCAGACAGTCGGCCCAGAGCGCCAGCCCACCTACGAAGACCTGAAGAACATGAAGTACCTCCAACACATCCTGAACGAAACCCTGCGCCTCTACCCCGTCGTCCCATACAACATCCGCCTCGCCCTCAAAGACACCACGCTTCCCGTAGGCGGCGGACCCGACGGCACGCAACCCATCGGCATCCTCGCCGGCACACCAATCGGCTACTCAACCCTCGTCATGCAACGTCGCGAAGACTTGTACCCACCCACGTCTGCTTCCTTCCCTCCGCCCTCGGTCTTCGCGCCCGATCGATGGGACAACTGGAACCCGAAGACGTGGACCTATGTGCCGTTCAACGGCGGGCCTAGGATCTGCATTGGCCAGCAATTTGCGCTTACCGAGATGGGGTATACGCTTGTCAGATTGTTCCAGAGGTTTCAGACAGTGGAGAACAAGATGGGTGGGGCGGATCCGGGGATGCATGCGGATATTGTGTTGCAGCCGGCTAAGGAGATTAAGGTCGTCTTCAGATAGGGTGAGGGTGTGGATGGGGAACTGAGTGCAAGAAGCATTGGAGGTTGACGATGTATGAGCGTTCGCGTTTCTTCGATGTGCATGTCGCTCTCTTGCTCTGCTTAGTCTGCTTAGCTCAGTGCTTTGCGATGTACTGTCGTTGTCTAGTATACCCGTCAAGATACACCACCCTACTGTTAATTCCATGTAGTCTTCTGGATATACCTGCATCTATTCTTTAGCTTTCTGTCAGCATCACGTCGTCTTATCGTGAAGCAAACATGACATCTCTCAATATCACAGGAGCCCAAGATCATCCTCAGTCTCTGGAAAACAATGTGTAGTGCCAATCCTCATTGTCTGATTAACAAGTTGTATCAAAAACGCCTGGGTATCTTATCATACACTTTCCGAACAGCAACAGGAGAGGAAACGAAAGAAAAGAAACGGGCTCATCGTGACTCGTAGGAAATGAGCGAAACAGAGGCGATACCAATACACCCTGTCCTCTTCGTGCTGGACATGCTAGCATGCCATGGCGCAAGCAAAGCGGGTGCACAACAGAGGGACCGATGCCTACGCTCCGAGCAGGTCGTACACAGCAGAACGCACAAAGAGCTTCATCTTCTTAGGCCTTTACGCCCCGAGTCCGCGGTGCGGCGCGCTTGGTCGTCGAGTCTGTGCCTCGTGCTTTGGCGGTGCCTGCGGCCTGGAAAGAAAAGGTGTATTAGCTGACGCGTCTCTGATTAAAAGATATGGGGGATGATTTACCTTCTTTCCTGGCTTACCCTCCACATCACCAACGATCTTCTCGGCCTTTCCAACAACCTTATCAACAACCTTCTCCGTCTTGGTCCTCGGCTTCTTGACTGTCTTGACGTTGGGCCCAGTTGTCTTCTTTGGTGCAGCAGCGGCCTTGGGCTTGGTCGTAGTCGTCTTCTTAGTAGTGGTCGTGGTAGTGGCAGCTTTGGGCTTGGTGACGCGGCCAGAGGCTACTTTGCTGGTGCGGGGCTTGGACGTGTTGGCTTTGGTGGTCGTGCTGCGTTTTGTGGGCGCGACTGCGTTTTCGATTTGCTGGACAAGACGGGGCTTGGAGTTGCCTTTATGAGAGTTATGTCAGTATGTTGCTGCTGGGTGGGGGAGAGGTGGGCGTGTATGGAGGCGTGGTTGGGGCAGTGCAGGGCTGTATGCGTGTGCCGAGCTTGTGGGCAAAGGGGGAAGGCTTACCAGTTCTCGCGCGTGTAGTAGCGGCCATCTTACTTGGTCTGAAGGTTTCGAGTAGTTTCGAGTGTTTTTGTAGTGCGTGGAGTGGTGAGTCGAAGCTGGATGACAGGTTAGTACGCGTGCCGCGTAATTTGGAAGCAGTGCGCGAGATGCGAAGCTTCCCAAGAAGCTATCCTTTCAGAAACCTAGGAACGCATGGAATAGCTACAGGCGACCACGATGTACACAAGAAGAAGGCAGAAAAAGCGCGTTGTGCAAAACGCGCGCGAAGTCCTGCTGCCATGCCGCCGACGTGGCTCGTGGAAGCGCAAAAAAGCAGGCGATCGCACATATATTTGCGCTTCATAAATACAGAAACGGAAGGAAAGGAAGGAGGCGACTTACTTACAGCTATCGGCGACAGTATCCCGGGTGTGGTGTGCGGACGCGACAAGATTGGTGTTGTAGAAAGTGGGAGGGTCGAGGTCAAAACGGGCGGGGGAAGCTCGCACTTTAAACTCTCAAGCGAGACGGAGGACGTGTCTCATCACAACAACACATGGCAAGGTCAGCTGGGCCAATGAGCGATCCGCTAAACCAGCTCGTATCATATGGGAGCTTCCCGATCAGGCTGTTGGGCTTTGAAAGGGTCTAGTCGGATTCGCAGCCTGTTGCTGCTTGAGGTGTGTGCCTGCCTACTTCGCAACACACCGCTCTCTCTCTCTCCGGGGCTACCATATTACCATGATGGTCTGTCGCGACCGCGAGAAAAAGGTTACCGGCATGAACGCGTGTTTGGACATTTTTGTAGTAGGTCAATGAATTGAAGCACTTGTATTCATCTATCATTCGTTCGTACAGCTAAATAGCCGCCCGTGTCAGCACCCATTCTATGGGATCCCTAAGCGCCGCCCATGTCCATGGTCGGGGCATATGTTTAAACCTCAGATAACTTTTGATCCCTTGCCCAAACGCCGTGCGAGCTCTGACGCTCATGCCCAATACTCAGGATAGCCTTCTAGCGAGTTGCTGAGTTGCTACCCTTTGCCATGCGCTTGCTCATGAAGTCGAAGAAAGAGAATTGACTGGCTGATACACCGTACTCGTAAACGAAGCGGCTGGCGAGATAGCTTCCGAAAATAGCACGTAGATAGTTGTCGGGTACCTGTATGCTTGTTAGTTTATGCTTCAACTGCGCAGTATTGGTTGTGACTTACCCTCTTGATAATCTTATCGAGGCCGATCTTCTCGAGTAGGATGTTTGGCAACGCCTCCTTGAGAATCGACTCCCGGAACTTAACGTCCTTCCACAGCTCGGTGTTCTGTAACTCCTCATCGAGCTTTGTAATCGCGGTACTGAGGGTGTCGCTGAGAATGCTGCGAGGCTGACCAGTCTCCTGGTGTTCCCTCCAAATGGCCTCGAACTCAAGACGCGCGTTGTTCTGGATAGTCTTCTGCACTTCCCGAACGTAGTTGTTGTAGAACTCCGGTGCCTGGCCATCTTCACCGACGCACATATGCTTAAGGAAGCTCTCGTCGTCGAATGCTAGCGATGCAAGGACCTCGAGCGAGGAAGAAGTAACACCACCCTTGTTAGCTGAAGCATCCTTGTATAGAATGCAGCCAGCCTTCTCGAGGCGGAGCTTAGCGTCTTGGGTGATGAACAGGTTCGCACCTTCCACAATGTAAGGGATCACCGACTTGCCGTCGACAATGAGCTTGTTGGCGGTTGACAGATCGATAGACTCAGGTCGGCCACCACATGGAACAAAGGAGTCGTAGTGCATGTCACTGCGAAGATGGAACGTGTTTCGGAAGGTTGTGCCGTTGTACACGAGGTCTCCGTTCGGCAGTCGCTTATTGGTATCGTCAACCAGGATACGGTAGCCTTCTGACGAAAGCTTCGAAGCATCGAAGTGGTTGATCATCTTGCGCTCCCTGGCTAGACGTACCAGCTCCTCGTGGTTGATTCCGTTGTTGTCGACCAAGACACCAGAGCCGTCAACGATAGCAACGTACTTCTCGTTACTGAGCAGAATCTCGTTCGAGCCAAGATCACCATCGGGTCCACCTGTCTGCAGCTTGCGAACCTTGCTGGGGTCGAGGTTAAGCTTGCGGTAGATACCTAGGACGTACTCGCGGACAGACAGAGTTGTCATGCCGTATCGGTCGTGAGGGATACCACCCAACTTGGGGCTCTTTCCAGTGAAGAAAGACTTCCACCATGGCGCACCACGAGCACGCGCGTGCTCAGTAGCCCAGTCGACGAGATCAGCAGTGTTCTCGTCGGGACCCATGAACAGAATCTCCTCCTTGCCATGGAGATCGACAATAGGATCCTTGATACCAGGACTGGTAGGAGGCAGGAGTAAATCGAGAATACTGTCAATGTACTTCTCAAAAGCGCCCCGGGCCTTATCCTGGTGCTTGAAGTCAAGAAGAACGACACCCTTGGAGCCACCCTCTGGGATGTCCTTGTTCTTACGTTGCTGCGTGTTTGCGAGGTTGTAGTTCTCGTCAAACATGGAGCGCGCGTTGATGGAGTATGCTTCCTGACTCCTGGATTTGACGATACGAATACCACCGCGGGCAATGTCGCGGAAGCGAAGATGGAAACCACGGAACTCAGATCCAATGACAAGGAACATACCATACAGCGGCTGAGGGTATTCTGTGGAGGGTAGGAAGTTGGGGTTTAGCCGGAAGCTGATGGCGACCTTGGTAGGAGTGTAGAAGTTGGTCTTCAGCACTGACTGGTTGAAGACACGGAAGGCAGTCATCACCATCTCGTGGTGGTCGTTGACAACAGCCTTGTTGATGGTGTCGGTCAACTCCGCGTCGGTTTGGACCTTGTCGACCTGGAGGCGGAGATAACTCAGCGTCGGTAGGAAGTCATCTTCTTGACCCCGAGTCTGGACGTAGTGAGTCTTAGCGAATGGCAGATACAAGGTGTGGACCAGTTCCGGGTAGGTCATGATGATCTCGTAAATGTAGTCGGCGGTAAAGGTCTCGGCACGTAGCCGGCGCTTCAGCTTAGATAGCAACTCGGCATGTACACTGTTCTCTGGGTCTAGAATAGCTGACAGAGCGGTGTATTCGCTTCCGAGACGGTTCAGGAAGTGGGTAATGAAGACCCAGACGCAGTGTGCGTAGATGGTCTCTTGTAGACTTAGTCTGCTCGTAGCAAAGAGCGTCTGGAACTTGTTCTGCGGAAGACAGTAAAGCAATGAAACCTCCTTGGTGATCTGGTGGATCGAGGCTTCAATCGGTGGGTGCTTGGCACCAGCAGCACCTGGAAGCGGGCGCAAGTAGAGAGACATGACAGTGTAGCCGTTGGAGAACTGCTCGACGTACTTTCGCGAGGTGGTCAGACCGTAGTAATGGTATAGGTCGCTCAGAGCACTGAACAGACCCAAAGCACTTCCGCGCTTGAAGCCGACAACCAGACGCTTGTCTCTTGAGCCTTCGATATCGAAGTGGTCGATGACGGGACCAGTACGCTCTACAGCGACTTGGAGAATCTGCTGGTAGATGACCTTTGTGTTTTCGGTCGCCTTCTGCAGGAAACGCTTGTCACCAATCTTCTCAATGTTGGTCTCTGTCTCGCTGGGGTTGGGGTCGACAAAGTCGCACTGGTAGACGAAGTAGCAGCGCAATTGCTGGTCGTCGCTGCCTGGTAGTGGGCTCTCCGAACGGAAGCTCTCTACGCGGTATGCGAGGCCTGGCTTGGATACAGCCAGGTACTTCTTGCCCAGACGCTGCTCGTATTGAGGGCCGTCAATGACGGAGACACCAGGTCTGCTGGTATCGATGTATACGGCGTGATCAGCGGCCTCCTTGTCGAGCCGGATCTCGAGGCGCTTGTCATCTCTGGCGTATGCGGCGACCTTTGCGGCGTAGAGCGAGTGGATGTGGCTGATGATTCTATAACCTCTGTTAGTGTAGTCCCGGGAAGATTGAAAGCCATGCTTACGCTTCTACCGTCTCGGTAGCAAAGTACATGTCGTCAATGCCCAACTCGTTGTAGAACCACTTGGTTTCTGACTCTACGAGCTCTGGAGGCATGAAGCCCTTCTCCTCGACGCCGTCCATAACGGCCTCCATCTGCTGGGCCTTGCCCTCGAACACGGGTGCAACATATCCGGAGCCGCCCGAGCCTTCCTGTGGGATTGTTCGAGGTGTCGAGCTTCCTGAGCCCGGGGCGCTCAAATGTGTGGGAAGAGGTGAGGGTCGGCGGTCTGGAGTATGGAGAAGCTGCTCGAGCTGCTTGTGCTGGGGTGCGAGGCCATTGACGGCTTCAATCGGTGTGGAAGCCATGCTGGGCGTGTGCAACTGGATTGTGTGGTGCCTCAGCGAAGTGCTGTTGTAGCGATTGAGACAATGCTATTTGAATTGCGTGCTCGGTGAGACGCGTCAGGCGTGATGATAAAGCGCACGAAGTTTGGACGATCGGGCAATAGTGGGGCCCTTGATGATAGAGGGGCAGAACCCAAGCCTTGAGCTCGCAAAACACTAAAAGAAGGGCTCGTTAGTCGACGATTCAGTGCATCCGACAAATACGATGCACCGCTATTTCGGGCATCGTAACTGCCATGACGCAGGAACGCTAGCTTACCTTCTAGTACAACCAACGAGCCGCAGCCGTCGATCACCGCTTCGGATAACGATGGTACAGGCAATTGGACAGATGATCCACCGCTCTTCTGTATCCTGCCCTGGGGAATCGGGATGGCAGTTTGTGTACAGGTAGATGTGCAGTAGTCCGTATACCCGTCTAATGCATCCGATGCCAGTCAAGACGTGAGTGACAGCGACCCTGCTAGTACGACGCTGCAATCTTCGAGGTACCTGGCGGTGCGACAGTAACACCCTGGTATGCCGATATCAAGATAAGATGCGGGAGTAAGAATAGTAGAGTAGAATGAGGCTTGCAAAGAGGGTCCGGTCAGTGCCCCAGCAGCGAAGGCGGGCCCCGTCATCTTTATAACCTTTCACGTCCTGTCTCATGGTCGTTGGAGGCTCGGCAGCGGCGTACCTGAACTCAACCGCGGAAAGCCGAGTCAAGCTTCCCCAGAATGTGCAGCCGCTAGCGCCTGCACCGCAGCGCCCACCTGGGCAAACTTCACGTAATTAGAAACGGGGCCACCAAGCCGGTGCTCGCAGTGCTCCAAGAACATGACCTGCAAAAAAGCCGCATCAGAGTTTTCCTCAATCCGCCGACCGAAACCTGGCCTTGACTGCATGAGCTATTGCACCATATGCGCGCGCAATGAGGAGCGCCGTCGAGGCCGCCGCATTAGTGCCTCCTCACCTCGCATCCCCACCTACGCGTCCTGCAGAATTGAACTCACGATCCTTGGCGCCGTCTCCAAACGGTTTCCATGACTGATGGGGCTCCCTGGGACTGGCTTGTCTGCTGCACGTGCTGCCAGTCCGGGCGTTACAGGCCACGTCTTCCAGGAGTTCCGATGGCCGGTCATGAGGCGAAGGGTCATCCAGCCCGCCCGCAGCAGGTCACGATGCCCGTCGCTTCCGAGCCATGGCCATTGCACGACCAGTGAAGCCGTCATAATACACCGCTCACCATGTCACGATGCTTCGTGTCAGCTGCAGTGCCATGGCGATTACAAAGTCTGGACTTCACGATCCTCGCCACAGTGCTATTTTCGTGCGAGCTGGCATCTAGACTATCTAATCACATAATAGGGTTCAGAACATTGGGTATTCTCAGTCTTCCTCACCAAACTCCTTGCCGTTGATCGTCAGAAGCATTTTGTAGCCGTGTCCTCCTATCCAGTTCTTCTTCTTCCCTGCCTTTTCCACCTTTTTGAGCGCTGCATGAAGCCCTTCATCGAGTTCGTCCGGCTCCTTGGTAAACTTGAAATCGATACACAGTTTCTCGTTTTCTTTCTTCGTCGTTGTCCACTGGGAAGTAATCTTCACCCTCTTCTCTCGTATCAGACCCGCAGGATAAACGCTGGCCAAAACTGCAGCAACGCGGCCAAGTAACATACACCACCATCGCAAGTCTTCTGGCACGAGCTGCAGCATTCGGCGGTAGAAGTCCTGCTCTGTTGGACTAATAGAGCCGTAGCCACCGTAGCGCTCGCAAAGGAAGATGGCAAGTATTGCGCGGTCTTCATGTGTCAAACCATGTGCAGAAGAGAACAAACCGGTCGTTGTACTTCGGAGCGCACCTCCAGCTTGGAGGTCCTTGACTTGCCCCATGTGTGCAAACATAGCACGCCCAAAAGCTCTCTGCATCTCGTAGTTGAACAGTTCTTGACGAGACGCTGTTGGCGGAGGGGCACTGACTTCCTGCAACATCGCCATAAACTCCCCGCTCGATGGCTTAGCGTATCTCATCGTAGTTTCGAACAACGGACTGGGCGTGAGCCACATCTCTGAGAAGTACATGCCTTCCCTTACACCGCCTTGGCAGAAATACACATCTTTGATGCTCGGCAGTGCTTTGGACAAGCAGTTTACCAGGAAAGCAACTGCAGGAACCTGAGTTGCTCTGCGGGCCGAGACCCGAAAGATGTCGGGTGTATCCTCTCGTTGCACCGCTGCTTGTACAGCCTGGGTGTTGTGAAACGCGTCCTTGGTCGTCCGGAACCCATTGATGATGGGTATGGGATATGGCTGAATCGCATGCTCCGACATGAGTACAAAACCCCAGCCTCGGAAGCCGCCTCCAGACAGGTAAAGCGAGAGACCTTCGGGTGACTGTGAGCGATCAAGCAACTGCTGTGGTACCTCTATGTATTGTACCGCAGCTTTAAGGTCCGCAATGACTTGGTTTTCGAATGTCCGGAATGCATCGCTGTCAGGAGAGCCTGCTTCTTCCAGCCTCTTCGCGAGGGCAGCCGCGCCGTATGGTAGGCTTGCACTTCCTTTCTCGCATGTGTCAATTTGGCCGCGCTGTGACGGAATCATCCAATTGATCTGTGTAGAACCTCCACCAAGGTCCATCATGAGTCCAATCGGGTTATGATAGGAGCTCGCTACCCCGAAAGCTCCAACCCGGCCTTCCGTTTCCTTCGACAAGAGTTGTACAGCCCAGCCAGTAGCATCCTTGATCTTGCTTTGGAAGTCTTCAGAGTTGCTGGCTTTCCGAGTAGCTTCAGTAGCTACAATCTGAATCTGCTTCTCGGGTACTCCAAAGTCTTCACAGGTATCCTTGAAACGCAATAGTGACTTGACCACTTGTTTGATGGTCGGTTCTGGTATCGGCACCACTTGGCCATTTTCGTACTGCGCATCGTAGAGCGAAATGGCTGCCCGATCCAGGTACACAGTCGGCAACAGCCTACTCGTCGCGGGCGCCAGGTCGGTGATGGAAAAGCGGATCCCGTTGCTCCCCATGTCAACCAACCCATGGAGGTGTCTTGACTCGTCTGTCGTGACCATTTTGGTAGTGCAGGTTCCCCGGATTTGCGATTGGTGCCCCAGATGTCAGCCAAGAGGCAAGCGGAAGAAACGGTGCGAACCGTAGAATTTTGATGGCGTGATTAACGCGGTTCCAGTTCGAGACTTAGTTTCTCTTACCCCCAGGAAACTCCTTAGCGGCGCTGTTGTGTCCCGCCTTATGCAAGAGTGATATTGATTACCCCCAGCTTTCTGAAGGTGGTTTCTATTACCCCCAGATTACTTGAGAGGTTGTTACAGCAGTGTCTTGTGATGTGAAGTATTTTCTGGGCTGACTTTCTGTGTTCGCGATGACGTTGCGGGGGTCCCCACTACCTGTATCGAGGAAGATTATTACGCTAGCATTCGTGACCAATCATGCGAGGGTAGGACAGAGACTTTGGCAGGAACGTTCTATGACCGCGGCCGCGACGACGGCAGAAGGCGCTGTGGAGATCCAGGTTGCGGTATCGGTCTTCTCACCTAAGCGCCGAGCAGTGGTTGAAGGTATCGCTTCTGCTGTTAGTTAGATTCCGTCAATTCTGGGAGGAAATAGTCAATCGACGCCGAACCAAAATCAACAACAATCTGGTAAGCCATAGACTCAGCCGAGTAAGTAGTACTGGAACACCCAGATGTATCATGGAAGATATAGAATTGACTGCCTGTTGCGCACTGGAGAAGGGCGTGAGAGATATCAAAGGGCGCTGTGAGGGCTGAAATACGGCAATCGGCATCTTCAAGGTCGGAAGCGAATCATGCTTTGTATGGCCATCTCTTCCGCATCCAGTGCCCGATCAAGTCGACTTCGCGGGTGGCTGAGCAGACCGCGACGGCCGGAGCATGCGATAGCAGTCGACGAGGAACTGCCGTTCGAAGAAAAGAACGTGCAATACGTAAACACCACCCACTGCACCCATGCTGATCAACTCCCCAAGCACCCCAAGCCGTCCAAGAAAGCTGATTGCAGGCTTCGTTCGCATCAGGGTAGGTATAACAGCCGCCGGTGCCACGGCAGCAAGTGAGGGCAACGTCTCGAGTACATTGAACTCGGAGCCGTTCTTCGCGAAGAACCGCCTAATGAACCAGGTATTCCAGACGATGCGCAAGCCCATGTTGACCGTGTTTGCGAGAACCACACCGTTGCCTCCCATTTCGAGCTGCCCGATGAAGAACCATGCACTACCTGCGAAGAGCGCAAAGAAGATGCCCATGGAAATGGACTGTGCGTACAGCTCTTTGTTGGATGCCACTGCGGCTACAAAAGCCTCCGTGACTCCGTTGATAGCGAGAAAGGGTATGTAGTAGCAGTACGTGGAGAGTACCTGCGAAGCAGAGGTTGCGGACCATTTTTGCCCGGCAACGATAGAGAGAAGTACTGGGGCTAGTACAGGTCCTAGTGTAACCGCGAATAATGAGATGATTCCGTAGAGTCGAAGTATGGTACTCAATACACTAGAAGCTTGAGCAAGGTTTTGCTTTTGTTCGTCCGACTTCTTTAGATCCTTCTTCTCCGTTGCTGACGTCTCTACGTTGGCGCATAGTTTGGCGAACATGTTGCGACTACTCTCTTCAATGGGCTGGAAAAGCATGCGTGCAATGAGACCTCCATAGTTTGAAGCAAGCGCATAAGCGCCTTGATCTGCGAGAGATGCCAGTGTTGTAATGAGCAGAGAGTCTCCCTGGGTGAGAACGTACTTCAACGCCGACTGCAGACTAAGAGATGCAGTCAGCTGCAGGAGAGGAGCCGAGAAGTAACTTAGCAATGTCGGGTTCTCTTGAGTCGATGGCACTCTTTCTGGGAACAGCGAGAAGCTATCAGTCTTTGCAACAGGCCACGTTTTGAACGAGTACACAACAAGCAAAGCCAATGCATACGCCAGTTGCCCGATAGCGAATGGTAAGACCCCAATGTCCAGGCCAGCTCGACTAGCCAAGATAGCTGAGCCACAAGTACCAACGCAGCGCAGCAAAGTAGCTGAACTCTCGGCCGACGCTCGAACCTTGTAAAGTAGCTTCTGCTGCACAGCAGAGAACGCCGGCTCGCTCAGCAGTTCCAAGAAAGTAGCCAGGCAATACACAACCAGGGCCTCCATAAAGTACGGAACGTTTGGCGTATCGGAACGCATCCATAGTAGCGCGAGAAGATACGCCAGAGGCGTGCCGAAAAAGACAGCGAGATACGAAAGGTTGACGACAGCCTGCGTCCCATGAGCCTGACGCTGCAGCGCCACACGCAAACTCTCGCGGGCAAAATACAACACAGAGATGGAAAACAGCTCCAGCTGCGCCGACACGCCCAACAGCTCTGGTGAAAGGAACCTCAACAGAACCTGATTGACAGCAAACGTCAGCGCCCGCGAAGCCACCTGCAGGAGGATGAGAAAGGTGGCTCCCTTCGCGGAAGCGGAAAGTATTGAATTCGACATGGTAAAGGCTGGATCTGACCGGAAACGACGAAGAAGCTTTGGAAATGATGTAAGGCGCTCTTCAGGACGCCATCTTGATTGGTTGTGTGGTTGTATGCGGTGTGTTTGAACAGCTGGAGTTTTGGAGATGGGCGTTACATGTCTGTAAAGGGAATAGCTCTTGACGCGTGCTGCAAGGCACAAGCGCAGGCCCGCGGGCGACAGCGACAGCGACAGCTTGATGACATGACACACGACACAATGTGAGTCTTAATCAGCGCACAGTACAGCCGGCAATGGCTCGATATTACTTTCTCGTTCCGCACGCTCGCGACGATGGTGGTGGTTGACCCGCAGATATTCGCGAGGACCCAACGCCTGCTGCTGCGGCCGTTGCGCCTCGAAGATGCAGAGGACGTATTGCTGATGCGGAAGCATCCGGAAGTTATGAAACATACGTCTCTTCTACCTTCAGATGACCTCGAAGGCACGAAAGCATGGATTCAAGGTGTAAGCCTCCTACCCTATGTAATTGATCTGGACGTATGCTAACCGTCTGCAGTGTCACCAGGTTGAAGGCAACTGGAACTTTGCAATCGTCCTCCTAGCGCCACACGAAGGCCCGCACGTCATCGGCTTGATAGGGGCAGTCCGCGCCCCAGAGATTGGCTACATGTTCAACGCCGAATACTGGGGACGAGGGTACGCTACAGAAGCATTGGAGGCGTTCATGCCCTTGTTCTTCGAGCATTACTCGGGCCGTGATATCGCGGACTATGTGTCGGAAGACTACGGACAAGGCACATACAATGGCAAGGCGAACAACGGACTGATAGAGGGAGATTGGAGGAACAACAGGAGCAGGCTGGCACCAAGGTACGACTTCGCGGAGGCACATACAGATACCGAGCTGGCAGCTAGTCAGAATGTCTTGACAAAGGTTGGCTTCAAGCTACATGAGAAGAGGGAGAACGACTTTGACAATCCTGTTCTGGGCATGAGGTCGACTTATATCTACAGGATGTATAGAGCTGCCGCTGAAGCAAAGCCTCCTAGGTAGACCCGGAAGGGCTGAAAATCTAGGCAAGCTGCCTACGCGCATACCGCGTGTTCGTCTGTGGCATCACCAAGGCACTTTGACTCTTGTGTGCTCCCACCCATCTCCCGTCTTATCTCGAAACCGTTCTGCAACCTCAAAGGCTGTAGTTTCTGATTCTTTGATGCCCTTTCTTTTCTTGGTATGTTCCATATCACTGTCACTGGATTCGTCGTTGCTGGACGGAGTCACAATGTTTCCCAGCATCTTTCGCAGCCTTGGATCATCTTCGATCTCGGGACCAGCATCGCTATGCTCTCTTTCTGCGATCTCGGGATCGTCAGTTTGGTGAGTAACGTGCTTATCGGTATAGACCTGGGCGAAGTAGTCTACAGCTGGTGTGATAACCATGGGCTGTGTAGGTGACATGGTGGCGGGTAGTGGTGGGGAGCCAGTAAGCTTGTGGCGCCAATGAGGTATCTTCCACCTCGACTGCTGGTGACGTGCATTGTCTGGCGTCTCTGGCACATCGTCGAAATAGTCCCGTGTAACTATGAGATCTCCTCGTCCGCAGGCACGCATCATGCCCTCCTCGGAAGAAGCGGGGCCCCAGTTGGAGCTCGGTGTAACAGAGGTGCGTCGTGCCTCAGGGATTTGGAAGGTGTAGGTAAGAACACTGCCAATCGACGGGTCCGAGGGGTGACGTTTCCCGTCATGCGGGCTTTCGACAGGTATCACTTCTTCTATGTCTGCTTCTACTGCGATGCACAGAGCAGACTGAGTATGCCGTAGACGATGTAACGAGGGTATACGTTGGACGGGCTGTGAACTGACTTTTTGACCCTCCGAACGATTGTGCGGTTTGTCTTCAAATTGTGTTCGTTTCCGCTTCTTTTGTTTCGGCGGCGTGCGACTAAAGAACATGGTGTCATGTTTCCGCCGATAGTTCTTCGGTACTGCTGCCTGGCATATCAGTCTGGAAAAGAACCCAAGTTCAGACGATGAGCTAGAGCTCTCTCGTGATAAGGTGCTCCGTGAGTCTTCACGTGTGGTTATCGCTGGCGGCCCATCTGTCCATCCGCTCGCAGTGAAGTGTGGTATATAATCGCTACTTTGCTTGCGTATTTTACGCCTCTGACTGACGTATTGCGCCAGTTTCTCTTCGGTCGAAGGCCCCGTATAAAGTCCAGGCCAAGATTCAGTCTCGGAAGGTGGGCGGGCTTGGTGACCGGCGGCTGGAGAATACCGGTGATGAGAATATGAGCGCAGGGCTGTCACGAATCTTCTCTCTTTACGCTGCTGGAACAATGGCATATGATTTGCGCTCGAAGGGGGTGAGAGGGTGTAGCACGCTGCTAGCAACTGCAAAGCGATGAGTTGGAGAATCGTCTCGCAGGCGACGATGTTACTTGGAGAGACACCTGTCATGATTTTGTCGTCATGAAGTTGTTCGAGTAGTTGGTTTGCAGTTGGAAGTGTCTGTATCCGTCAGTTCGAAGAACAGCCCGCTTGGCTGAGAGCTACTAACGCGACGAGGCTGCCGCGCCCGAGGCGCCCGGAACTCATCACATTCTTGTGACTGCATCCAGTCTCCGATCTCTCTCGTGATTCTTGCTTCTGATTTCGCAGATGGGACGACGTCGTTCGGTGTGTCTTGAGCGTAGTCGTCATTGAGCCGGGTGACGTATCCACCATCTTTACCAAACAGCCAGTATAGGGACGTGTCGGTCATGTCTAGAGGCTGTTCTGGAATGATGCCGACACTCAGTCTGTCTAGTTTCCGCTGCATCGGGATGGGTAAAGGTAGAGTATGCGTAGGGAGCAGGATGATAGATCAGGTATGAGATAATATGATGTGGAGAAGACGTGACCGATGTGATAGTCCATTGGAGTCTGAAGAGGTAGCCATGTGCGGTCTAGAACAAAGGCGCCTCGAGCCTCCTTCTTGGTGGCAGGTACGCTGATGGACGACGTGGCAAGTGCACCTAAGTAGGTCTTAGGCGGTAACGGGACCTCACTCTTGCGGATACTGCAGCATATCGCTTTATTCTACTACGCTTAGAATTCGTCCAGTCATCTTCTGTCGTCGGCATACGCTGTTGAATAGTCCTTCCCACTCGCAAGGGTCCTTCGCGGCTTGTTTGAATGAGGTAGCACGCGTGGTCCTACCTCCTTCGGTTATCCATTGCTTTCGCATACATCTCACGTGCCGCTCATGACCGAGTCGCCATGTGTTTGCGAGGTACCATTTCCTGCATTAGCGATCCCAGTTGTTGCCTTTTCTGCCACTAGACGCGAGCCCTCTGATGTCTTCGAGATTGCCAAGCGCGACTTCTCTCCTCTCTTGGCTTTGGCCTCGTTCAGCCGAGCAAGGAAGCTCGAGGAAGCGGAAGAGGCCTCTTCGTTGCTGGAATGCTGCGCGTCTGGTATGTTGTTTGCGCTTGTTGTAGCACTCTGGTTGCCGTCTGCAGCAGGTGCGACCTCTGCTGCCTGTTGCGTATTACTAGCGTCGTCGAAGAGGTCGTCGTGCGGTCGCAGACGTCCAACCTTTGCTATCAGCTTTGCAGAACCCAGAGCTAATAAGTCGACCGATGGCAGAGATCGCAGCGTGTCTGATTGAGTTGATGAGTTCGCGTTCGGCTTCACGAAGAACATGTCGGTTCCGACGGTTGACGTCCAATGGCAACTCAGCAACTGGCCATTGTACATGACCAGTGGGTTTGGTGTGTGGAGGCCAACGATTTGGACTTCGCCCATGGTTGCTGCCTCTTGTCCATCGTTGCTGTCGGCGGCGAACTCAGCTGGTTGAGCTCGAGCGGCATTCAGTGCGCGCAATCGGCTCTTGAGCAGAGTCGGATGGCCTGGTCTACCCTGCGAGACCATGGGAATTTGCGCGGCAGGGACATTGGACAAGTCGAGCGGAATGTAGAATTCTTCGGTCTCGGTTTCGTCGTACTCGTACTCCCACTCATCCTCCTGAGGCGCGGCCATGATTAGCGGCGTTGTTGTGCGTCGGCGCAGGTGGAAGGATCGCTAGCAGTGGTGGGGCCAGGTGATAGAAGGGTGCAAATTGGCCGCCAACAAGAGGGGTTCGACTTGCACGGAAGCATCAGAGTCCGTGGGAATCATTGATCTATATATGTCATCGTTCGTCATTTCTCCATCGAAAAACCAAGCACGACTTCGTTTGAAGTATTCTCCCCGTAGCTCAGTTGGTTTAGAGCGTCTGACTGTAATATCTGCTGTTATCAGAAGGTCCCTTGTTCGACTCATGGTGGGGAGATCGTTCTTTTTTTGCTTTCTGCCGCAAAGGTAGCGGAGACTACTTCTTTTGCCAGTGTGACTAGGGCGCTGGGTTCGGGAGTTGTCTTTTTGCGCATTGTAGCAGGTTCAGAAGGCAACACTGGTCGGACACAGCGCTCTGCGCCACCCTTCATCTGAAGACTGAACCTTCGATCCACCATAGAGTGGCAGGGACATGCAACAAGCCACAGCTAAGGCTAACCTCCCTGCTCCCCATGTTGTGGGTGTGCGATTGCTGCAGGCGGTGCCTGGAAGCCAAGTTGCGAGCCGCATGGCTGCCGAGGTCCCCGCGGCGTCTGGAACCAGGGATGACGACGTGTGCCCAGCCGGCAGCTGTGCA
Source organism: Alternaria infectoria (assembly GCF_024043175.1). Taxonomy (NCBI): domain Eukaryota; kingdom Fungi; phylum Ascomycota; class Dothideomycetes; order Pleosporales; family Pleosporaceae; genus Alternaria; species Alternaria infectoria. The sequence goes on from NW_026250690.1 coordinate 941,482, forward strand.
ACATGCATCAAACACCAAACGTACGCGCCACCCCGATGCCAACTACTGTCGCGCTGCCTGTTCCATTGTCGCCCTGAGTTTGCTCACACTGACGATCCGACATCCATCAAGCCGGGTTCTTGCACGCAATCGGCTGGCCACAGCCGTCTACTCGCATCAGTAAGTGTCCTTCCGCCCATGTCCGGCCAGATTAGAGCATTCCAAGTCATCATGACCTTTCCGCTACCTCCGCACCCTCCCCGCTTTTCCCTACACCATTAGCCCATTTCCAGCCTCTTTGGACTGTGCGATGGCCGCTCTACTGTCGATCAAGCCAGTCGCGCCCTGCACTTGCCATGTCCGGCATCACATAGCTCTGTCGACTATCGGATCTTGAGCCACGCCTGCCGTTTTGTCAGCCATCCGGCAGTATCGGCTTCAGATCTTTCCTACCTCGAGCCAAATGTCTCCTACTTTGCCTGTTCGAGCCCTTGAACGGAAGCTAACCAGTCAGTGCCCATCGTTCCATACCTCCAGCATGGCGGAGGGCAGGTCCCACTGCAGGCGGTCCTTCCGTCATCGCTTCCGTCTTCATCCATACCTTCAATACATGTACCTGAGTGCACCCCGATAGCAACATACTCTTCCGATCCTCCGACCGAAGCCCCAGACGCTGCGCAGGACGCTCCTCATTCCCACTTCCTACCTACCATCGATATTCCTACGCAGCATTCTTCCCAAACGAAACCATCTGAAGACGCTTCCACATCTCTCGTTGGTACCGACGACTCGTTGACCGAGGACGACACTCAGATGAAGGGCAGGAAACCCGCCATCGCTGCTGCGGGTACCTTCTTTGGCTTGTTCTCATTCTCGCAGCTATACCAAAACGTTCTTTTCGAAAGCCTGACCCCCTCGAGTGAACGCGCAGACGAAGCGGCCTGGGTCGCGTCGTCACAGTCATGGGTAGATCGGAAAGCTTGCAATTGGTTCGGCATGTGTGGCCTGGCGCATCTGGACAAGGCACAATGGACTACACAGACTGTGAAAGCTGAGAGCCAGAGAACAACAGAAGACGGAAAGGAAGCCAAGGTCAACTTGACCGACTTCTGGAATGATGCGCGAAATATTCCAGCTGATTACAAACCGTCAGAGCAACTCGAGATACCGCAATACGTGATAGACCACGCGCCGCTCATCCACCTCTTCTCGGGAGAAGAGTACTGGCCAGGCGACATGGCAGAACACTTGATACACACAACACCACATCTGAACTATACGCCTCTGCAAGCATCTAGCGACCACCCGAACATTAGTGATCTTGGTGACCTTAACAAGTGGGGACGGTTTGTGTACCTGCAGAGCGATGACAACGTCGAGGACCGCCCGTCCTGGCTGGGTGCGGATTACAACATACCCAACGCGCCGCATGATGGAAATGACGACGACGAAGATGACGACGAAGACTATCACAAAGGACCTGGGCATCTCACGGAGGACAAGAATGGCGAAAAGTCAAGCTGGTGGCATGTCGGTGCTGGCGATACTAGGGATCGAGGTGGCATCCGGCCAGATCCCACAGCTCCCGGTCTGCCAGTCCCTTCGGAGTTGCCCGAAGGCGAAGAGCTCGTTGATGACGATGATAAGCACTGGCGATCAGAGCTGCGTTATGCTCGACGCAGCTTCACTGGCAAGAAAGTCGTCGGTGGTCGAAGTGATGCACCCGTGCCGTTGGTTGTTGTAGACAAGGGCGATGGTGTGGTGGACGCTTTCTGGTTTTTCTTCTACAGCTACAATCTTGGTAACGCTGTCTTCAACATTCGTTTTGGCAACCACGTTGGCGACTGGGAACATACCGTGGTCAGGTTCCAGCATGGCGAGCCCAAAGCGGTGTTCTTTAGTGAACACAGCTTTGGAGAAGCGTATACATGGGACGCTGTAGAGAAGAGTGGACAGAGGGTGAGTTCGACGACTGAGCATTATGATCGCCACTAACATGTCTAGCCCATCGGTTTCTCTGCAACCGGTACCCACGCCATGTACGCTACGGAAGGTGTACATCCGTACGTCTTGCCTGGTGGCATTCTCCACGACGTCACAGATCGGGGCCCTCTCTGGGACCCTGTCATGAACATGTATTCATACAAGTACGACTACCGGTCCGACCGCCTTGTCGCATCGAACCTCAACCCGCGCGCACCTACCTCATGGTTCTACTTTGGCGGCCACTGGGGCGATAAGTTCTACCCACTCAGCGACCCCCGACAATACCGCTTCTTGGGTCAGTACCATTACGTCAATGGACCACTTGGCCCCCGCTTCAAGAATCTAGGGCGGCAGGAAATTTGTCAAGGCAACGGCGAGTGTGTGCTTAAGGGACGTCCTGGAGAGAAATCTAGGATCACAAAGAGGTGGGTGAACATTGGCGAGGGCGAAGAGATGAATGAGGAAGACGCAAAACGCGTCTTCGGCACAGAGTATGATTCGGCGTCTTGAAGATGCAATGACGAGGATATGACATTATTGATAGCGACCTTTTGTTGACACTCATTGTATAGCTGCACGGCGTTTGTGGCATCTGTACTATACCTGAATAGCGTCGTTCGATACCTACGTAACACATACGTGCTTGTTCATTTTACAGAATTTTTCTCTCGTGTTGGCGGTGGAACTGGGTGACTCAATAGGCAAGTCGTCTCGCGACAGAATCTGCAGAGACGTGTTCCTTGTCATGCTTGGAGTACATTCACTTGTACTGCTGCGTTGGGTAAGTCTAGCGGGCGAAAGCGGGCGACAATCGCCGAATCGGGGCGATGATCGGAGAGGACAACATTCGGGGCATGACTGACGTGACGCGAAATGTTCGCAGCATTTTCGGGCGATGGAATGTGTATGGCGGTGCTTCATAACGGCGGGAGTCTGGCTCGGGCCTTGACGAAGGTTTTTCGGGATCATGTCATGTTGGTGATGAGAATAGCTTGCGACTGCACCTTGCCCGGTGCCGCACGCAGATCTGACAGTCTTCTAGCGTAAGGGGTGGAGGTTGCGAATCCATGAGCGATGAGCGAATATCGCATGCACGATTGCGTGACTGAGCGACGGCTAGAAAACGTCGCTGGCCCTTCTTCGGTTTCGCAGAGTCAGAGGGCAGGAAACATGGCGCGAATCAGTAATCGTTGGCTCATCACATCATCATCAGAGGGTGCGGCGTGTGTAGTTGGCATTTGTGGGACGCCGCGGGGGTGCTCTAGCTGCTAAAGCGGGCCTCGCTGGTTATCTCTTATCAGGGAAGTTCACCTCAGGGTCGCTGAACACGCATCTCTATTCTTGTAACCCTCGCCGCATGCTTGACGCAGGTCAGCCTCCCTTCCACATCGCTGTCGCCTTGCAAGGACGCTGCCTCTCCTATATCGCCTGTCTCCCGCGTGTTTCATTTATCTCTGGTAGACTCGTCACATCTTGTTTTACCGCACTTGCGCCTGATCACCCGCCGCCTGCAGTAGTAGCGTGTCCCTAGCGCACGACATACTGGGCATCATACACTCATCCCCTCCCACCGCTAGAAGTAGTGGTAAACGTCGCAACGAGGCATGAGGCCAACACGACGATAAGGAACACACCGCCCCCAACGCGACGCGTTGATACTATTCCATAACCTCACAATTTATCCCATCTGCCCGACGTCCACGTGCCTTGCCCGAGCACTCGACTCCTCCCATCGCCACTACCGTATACGTCGCGGCACACTTCAGATTACTACACCATGGCTTTCATACAGCAGCACAGACCGCAGCCCGGAAGGCAGATATCCTACCAAGCACCAGAACCCGCGACCGAACCCGCAACGACCTCATTACAAGCCAACAGACCTCTTGATCAATCAGAGGAATGGGTCCTCTTCTCGCCGACCGCGCCTTCTGCTACCACTCGCACACACACCACTTCGACCGACCGAACTCCACGGACAGCTGGTCTGTCACGCTTCAGCGAGTTTGGCTCGCTCGAGACTGCTGCGCGGTCCGAACAAGACGATGGCGCTGGCTCATTTCTTGGGACGGAAGAGGAGTTGGATAGCCTAGATGATGGCCTACACGCGTTCCATGAGCCATCGGAATATGGTGCGCCAGTAGGCAGGCTGCAAGAGAGCGGCGATACTGTGCTACCGACCCATGACGGATTGGGCGAGTTCAAGCCGAATGCGACTATGCAGGAGCACATGTGGCAGTTCGAGCGACAAAAGCGACGGGCACCCAGGCGACGATCCAGTGTGCAGCGGCACCTTTCAGTCCTCGACGACCACGAGGATACGAATACGGAACAAGAGAAGCGGCAGCGCATTGAAAGGTGGAGGCTTGAGCAAAGTAAAGCATTACTCGAAGAGATTGAAAAAGAGACAAGGCGGAGGCGGCGAATGAGCATGGTCAGCACGGGAGCGAGTCGGGTTGATGCGCAAAAGGAGGCAACGGGCACAAAACCGCCTACTGCACAGTCTGTGTCGGATGTGCAGAGTGAATCTTCCGAGGAAGGCACGGAGAATCTATCATTATGGCAACGGATAACGAGGCGGGTGATCAGGGATCTGATCGGTCTGGACGAAGACACACTCTCAGTCATTTTTGGAGAGTCTTTACCTGATGAGGCTGCCACACCTACGCCCGGAACGCCTGCCGAGTTCTCAGCAGACAAAGCTCTGCAAGACGCAGGTATCGACGCGTCCAGGTATTCAGATGATACCTGGCAGACGAAGCTGCTTGAGAGGGTAGCTCAGGAGTTGGGAACGTTGGTAAATCAGCTTTCTGAGCACCCAGGAGCCTTCTCCACGTACCAGCGGACACAATCAGTACCAGACTACGCGGGTCTTACACCAGTATTATCAAACACGACAGTCGCATCCGAACCCCTATCTTCGAAAACCGCCAGCTCACAACCGACCACTTCTCCCGCCTCAGCTCAATTCGCACCCACCTTTCCCGCGCAAACCTCACACACCTACAGCGAAGCATCATTATGGGGTATCGAAGAAGAACCTACCGAGACCGAAGCCGCAACCTCATCCCACATCCCTCCTGCCTCCACCACAAACATCGCCGACGAGTTAGCGCGAGAGCGCGAGTACTGGGAACGCGATATCGACGTCAAAATGATCTTCAACTTCCTCATGAAACGCTTCTCCTCACGACGCCCCAGCATTCCCTCGTCTTCGCAAACCATTTCCCCACCACAACCCCTCCGCACCGCCAGCGCTCCTTCCACAACCACAAACGACAATCTCAGCTCCGCCCGCCGAGCAGCCATCATCCGCCAACACCACCCTTTGGTAAACCGGACGACGACCGATAGCAGACTCCCCACGTCGTCCGCGCCTCACTCGAGGGAGTCACGGCGCTTCGCTACATACTACGCGCCCCCGACCGGTGGCAGCAAGACTAAACTCAGGAGTAGCTCTAGTTGCGCCAGTCAGAGTACCAAGAAGAGCAAGAGAAGCGGTGGGTCATCGAGAAATTACTGGGATCTTGGTGGTAGTGTGGGTAGCGGGAGTGTTGTTGGTGGCTGAGGTGAGATGGAAGCCTAGATGAGAGAAGACGAGATATTGACGGACGATTACGATTATTACCCTTTTGGCATTAGAATACCTTTATGAGCATGGCAGTCGCAAGAGCATAGATTATTGGAGTCGATTTGGATAGCCCTTTTTACATGGCTAGTGTCGCTGCTGGATAGAGCGGCGAAGGAACGGTTTTTACTCTCTCACCTTGGCTATAAATCAGAATACCACTGTTTAGATCTTTTTCAGCTCAATTGTATAAATACATTCTTACTCATCGTCACTGTCCTTGGAAGTAGACTCAAGCAAGTAGTCATCGAAAGCCTTATATTGATGTAGGCTTCAAGGGCCTCTATTATCACCGACGATGTGATTGCTGGAATCTTTTGTAGCAGGCAACGCGTTTACTGATTCCTTGATCGAGGTGGACAAGTCATCATGTAACGCACAACCTCACATCACAACAACACAAACACTCGAATACGTTGGTATAGCACCATGCTACCCACGCCGAAGTCAGAGACCCCAGCGCAGACACGCTGGCACTTGATTGATTCTCCCTATATCCCATCCTCCCCGACCACTACCAACTTCGCGCTCTAGCGCGCGAAACGACCTCACGTACGTGTTGACAACGTACTGCGGTCCAACAATTGTTGAAGCTCTGTATATCTACAGCCTGCCCTAGGCCGATCTAAATGAAAAGGAAATCCGCATAGGAAACTTTTGGAAAGTACAAACGGGCTGGTATCATGTGGGTATAGTTGTAATGCCCTGTGGACGCCGTTGAAACACTTGTTGAAAAGGCTCATTTACCCGCCTCCCAAAGATATGCAAATCTTTCTCACTCACTGACTGCGCGACGGACGCATTTGCCGTCGCGTTTATTAACTTTGAAAACGGTTGGGCTGAAGTTGATTCAAGCCCACCTTTATGTCTTAATCAAGGCGTTAGAATTAGAACTTGAGCTCCTTGGGCTTCTCCCATGTGAAGTCTTGGTTGGTGAAGTGACCGTTCTTGGCGGTCTGGAAGTAGATGGGGTTGATGAGGTTGAGCTCCTTGACGATGACACCGGGGCGGAGGTCGAAGTTGTTCTTGACAATCTCGACGAGCTCGTCGGAGGAGCGCTCAGAGGTGCCGTATGTCTCGACGAAGAGGGAGAGGGGCTCGGCGACACCGATGGCGTAGGACAGCTGCACGAGTGCGCGGCGAGCGAGCTTGGCCTGAACCAGGGACTTGGCGATCCAGCGCGCAAGGTACGCGGCGGAACGGTCGACCTTGGAGTAATCCTTTCCGGAGAAAGCACCACCTCCGTGGGCACCCCAGCCACCGTAGGTATCGACGATGATCTTACGTCCGGTGAGACCGGCGTCACCCTGGGGACCACCGATGATGAAGAGACCGGAGGGTTGGATCTGACTATGTTAGTATGCTGGACGGACGTATGGAGGTTTCTGGACATACGTGGTAGACGGTCTTGTCATCGAGCATCTTCTCGGGGATGACCTTCTTGATGATCTTCTCCTTGATCTCCTCACGAAGCTTCTCGGTGGTAATGTCCTCGCTATGCTGGGCAGACACGACGACGGTGTCAACGCGGAGAGGAACGACGGCACCGCCATCGTGGGCGTACTCAACGGTGACCTGAGTCTTGGTGTCGGGCCTGAGCCATGGCAGAGAGCCGTCCTTGCGGGCAGCAGTCATAGCCGAGTTCAGCTTGTGAGAGAGGAGGACGGTAAGAGGAAGGAGCTCGGGGGTCTCGTCGGTGGCATATCCGAACATGATACCCTGGTCTCCAGCACCGAGCTTCTCGAGAGCCTCCTCGTAGTGGAGACCTTGAGCAATGTCGGGCGATTGCTGCTCGATGGCAACGAGGACGTTGCATGTCTTGTAGTCGAAGCCCTTGTCGGAGCTGTCGTAGCCAATGTCCTTGATGGCACCACGGATGATCTTCTGGTAGTCGAGGTGGGCCTTGGTGGTGATTTCACCGAAGACCATGATCATACCGGTCTTAGCGGCGGTCTCGCAAGCGACCTTGGAGAGGGGGTCCTCCTTGAGGCAGGCATCGAGGATGGCGTCCGAGACTTGGTCGCTGGCATACAGTCAGATATGTGCCGAAAGTTGTGGAGAAACCCCCGGTTTCAGGAAGTGGGGATGCCGTCTATCACGCCGAGCGTTACGTGTCTTATCGCGCAACGAACAACGGTGCTAGAAGCAATTGAAGGAATGGAAGAAGCGTACGTACCAGATCTTGTCAGGATGACCCTCGCCAACTACAAAGGTGAAGATACGAAGTCAGTAATTATCGCACAGGGACTTCATGCAGCCACTACTAACCGCTCTCCTATAATGAGTATGAGCATGCTGCCGTCGCACAATAAGTATATGGGGGGAGAGGGGGGGTTGAGGTTGGGGTTGGGGGGAGACTTAAAGATGTGAAAAGGAAGGTGCTCTTCGGGCTTCCGTTGATTACTGTCATGATGGCGGTTGGTGTGGGAGGAAGTGAATGGTTTGCTAGTTAGGGCTTTCGACCGACCACGCTCTTGTAAAAGGAAGATTCGGATGGTGAGGAGAGGTAAGTGAGGGGCTAAAAGAAGTGGGATTTAAAGCATGCAGCGAGCTTTGGGCGTTTGGGCTAACTGCCGACAAAGTGAAAAAAAGTGGATTGGGTGAGGCAGGGCGGCCGAACCGCAGCTGGGCAGCGTGGGGACGCTATGTCGCCATTCGGCGTGCGATGCCCAACCACACGCGCTCCCCTCATATCCCTCACCGCCCGCCCGCAGAAAAGTGTCCCGCCTCGATTCTGTTAAGCCGAAGTGACGCGCCATAACAACTGAGAGCTCAACCGCGACGATGAGTAAATACGGCACCCTGGTTATGGTATGTGGATCGCTCTTTGGAGGAATATCCTAAACTAACAACACAAGGGCCCTGCGGGTGAGATGCATCTCTGTATAAACTGCACAGGAGACATTTGCTGACTTCGTTCACCCATATCAAAGGCGCCGGAAAGAGTACATTTTGCACCGCTCTAATACAACACCTCCAAAACAGCAAACGCCCCTGCTTCTACGTAAACCTCGATCCCGCCGCCGAAGAATTCGCCTTCGAGCCCGACCTCGACATCAAAGACCTCATCAGCCTCGAAGATGTAATGGAAGAAATGAGCCTGGGCCCCAACGGCGGGCTGATCTACTGCTTCGAGTTCCTCATGGAGAATCTCGACTGGCTGACGGACCCCCTCGAAGAAGTCACCGAAGACTACCTCATCGTCTTCGACATGCCAGGGCAAATCGAACTCTACACACACGTACCCATACTACCGGGCTTGGTCAAGCACCTCATGACGGGCTCCCTCAATATCCGCATGTGCGCCGCGTACCTCCTCGAAGCGACGTTTGTTATCGATCGGCCGAAATTCTTCTCTGGCACGCTGTCTGCGATGAGCGCTATGATGATGCTGGAGATGCCGCATATCAATATACTGAGCAAGATGGATTTGGTCAAAGGGCAGATTGCGAAGCGCGATCTTAAGCGCTTCGTTGATGTCGATGCGGATCTCATCGAGGACGATCCTGCGCGCAAGAAGCACACGCCGGAGGAGGAGAGGAAATACAAAGACCCCGCGTCGACTGAGAGTCTCATGAGCGGGTCGTCGTTTCACAAGCTCAACAAGGCTGTAGCGGAGCTGATTGATGGGTTCAGCATGGTCTCGTTTCTCAAGCTGGACGTGCAGGATGAGGACAGTTTGGGTGCGGTACTGAGTTACATTGACGACGCCATTCAATTCCACGAGTCGCAAGAGCCGAAAGAACCGAAGGATATGGAAGTCGAGTGATTTTCACATCCGAAAGTGTTTGCATTCAAGGTGTTTTGGCTACGGTAGGCATGTCTGGCATTTGCGGGCGTTTACGAATTACGATGGTTGGAGCATACATGGGCGGTGGAGGTGACGGACAACACGAGCAGAGATACGATACCCAATACAAAGAACAATCATGAGTAATCACCTAGTGAACTACATTGATCAAACTTATACGAGATACACCATTGCATGTACGGAAGTACGTGTGTTCGGGGCAAACGGCTTATTTGTGTAGTATTACCCGAAACACGGCGGATTATGAACCCCTCGCATCAACGTACAGTACGGTGCAGGTAGTAAGCCAGCACAGGGCCTCGTTAGCTGCTTCCTGTATACGCGTATGTCCAATTCATAACCTGGCGTACTCTAACAAACGACTGCCAAAAGTTTCTTGTCGTCGTCCGGCGGCTCGGGATACGTTCGGAGCCGCGCGGTGCTCGACTTGAGCGACGAGAAGACGGCACCCGTGTTCCTAACCAGCGCTTCACGAAGATATGTCGTTATGCATTAGCGCCGACGTTTCCGGTCCCTTCTCGCATGTTGTTAGCATGCTCTATGCCAACTCATCATGTGTAGGATCCGTGGTATCCGCGACTCAAGGCATCGGTGCAGTGAGCTTGCATCACGCAATCTCACCTGCGCCGGCTCCTATCACCACTAGCCTGCTGCGCAGCTTGCTGAGCGGCCTCGTGCCCCAGCTCACCGCGCAATGCCTTGAGCTTAGCTTCTACCTCTTCCTTCTTCTTAGCCTCCTTATCCAACTGCCTCTCCACATCCTCCATCTTCTGCTTGAAGAAGTCCTGCAGCGCCTGCTCTTGCTCCTGGCTGAAAGGAACCTCGTCGGCTCCCTTCTCCGGCAGTTGGGCGCTGCGCTCGCCGTTCGGCAGACCGCGCCTGAGCCTGCCGTTTGCACCGAGCGAGGCTTTCTTAGAGCCGCCCTTGCCGGCGGGTATGAGGTAGTTCCACTGGTCTTCCGATGTGAGGGCGTCGAAGAGGGCTTCGGTGGGTTCGTTAAACTGCACCACCTCGAGGAACTCGGAGCGCACGCAGCCTGTTCGTTCTTGCTCTGCTTGCATCTTTTCGTCGCCGTACTTTTCCAGCTGCAGAAAGTGTTGTCGGTATTGCGCCTTCTCGCCTGAGATGGGCTGGAAGTGCAGTCTTATGTCGATGTTGAAACCTCCCCATCCTGTTTCGGTCACCTCGAACGGTGGCTTTTCTACCATGCGCAAAGGGTTCTCGTATGTGTTAAATATTTTGAACGATACTTTGTTGAGCCAGGCTCGGATGTCGGGGTCGCCGTCGGGTACGCGCACGTATACTGTCCAGCGCTTCGTGTGGTCGTCGGGTACGCCCTTGGGCCGGTCGGGGTGGCCTACTGGGGGCAGTTGCCAGGCTTCGGAGCCGATTACTGCGAAGAATGAGTATATGATTCGTCGCATAGGTTGTGCTGCGTCTTACTGAGGTTGCGACTGATGCGCTTGTTCTGCCCATCATCAGTATGCGCCTACAGCTGTATCGGGGCGGCCGACTTGCCTTGACGCGCTTATTTGAGGCGGGCGCAGGCATCTTGTAAGTCGTGTGAAATGGAATCAGCAGACACGGTCTTGTATGTTTTGTAAAGTGGTATGCGCAAACGATAAAGTCGTGTATTCTGTCAAAGGTCGAGCTACGACTGGCACCGATATGCAGGCACGCAAGCTAAGAGCTAATCCTTGTCAGCCCGCCCCGCCTACTTGTCCTGTCCCTTCCCACCTCCCTTCTCGTCCCTCGTCCTCTGGTTGTACAGTTTCTCTTGCTTTCCAGCATTCGGCTTTCCCTCGATCCTGTCCAGCGAGTCCTCAATTAGTCCAATATGACCGCGTAGTGTTCCTTCTATCTCGTCCATGCGCGCCTCCTGCTCCTCCTCCATGTGGTCCAGCTTCTTCGTCACCCGAGATCCTGTAGAATACAACGGTTAGAAGAACAACATTGCGCGCTTCATACTGAGAGTGGGATTGAAGGGAGTGTGCAGTACCAAGATATGTCGCGAAGCCGGCTACAACGGTGAGGTTTGTGCCTACGAGGACGAGGTCGTTCTTGAAGAGGTTTCTGAAGGCTTGCATGATAGCTTGGTGTATGAATATTGCTTTCGTCTGGAGAGATGCGAAGTACAAGCCAGCAGTCACAATACCATATTGCATTTGGCTCTGGCAGAGGGTTCCCGTACGCTAATATGGAGCGTCATGACGACATGGACTTTCTTTCTACTGGCCAGAACTGCGAGTGCAACGTGCCTTATAACGCCATAGTGCTAATAACAGGTTCATCCTATCTAGTCCATATGTATGTCTCGTTGAAATACGTCTTGACATGGAGCAACGACGCGACGTATATGCAAGACGCGGAGGTGAATAGCATCTCCGCATATCCCTGTTCGATCTTACGCGACAGACGCGAAGTGGAGTGACATCAGCACTCGTCCCTTTCCATCAGCCATTGCTCTAGCAGACAACAGTTTGACCATTTGTCTGATCAACCACCACACAACACAACAATGGCCTCCACAACAGCACAAGCTGCAAAGAAGAAACTCGTGGTATGCGGCGGCAATGGCTTCTTGGGTATGCAATTGAGGAATTCCCCCGAGCTAGCTCGAGCAATAGCTTTACACCAGCACAACAGCTAGCTAATGTAGCAAACAGGTAGCCGGATATGTAGAGCAGCAGCACACAGAGGCTGGAGCGTAACCTCGATCTCGTACGCCCACATCGCCCTCCCAGCTCCATCCCAATCCTCTATTAACACCCTCCCAGACGCTCCGGCACACCGCACTGGTCCTCCGTCTCCTCCTCGCAAACACCACCCGACTGGTCCGAAAAGGTCTCATGGCAAAAAGGCGACATCCTCGACCCAGAATCCTACACAAAGCACCTCGAAGGCGCAGATGCCGTAATACACAGCATGGGCATATTGCTAGAAGCCGACTACAAAGGCGTAATCAGCGGACGGGAGAGCCCAATCAAAGGACTACAACGCGCCTTCAGCAGCACCAAGGCCGGAACACAGAATCCGCTCACACGGAAGGAGGGGGAGAAGTTGAGGCCGCAGGAGAGCGACGGGCAGCTTACGTATGAGATTATGAATCGGGATACTGGTATGTTGACGCAGGCATTGCCGTTGCTTTCTCAATTGGCGCAAACGACTAACTGATTGTTTGAACAGCTGTTTCCCTAGCCCAAGAAGCCTCAACCCGCAAAGTCCCAACCTACCTCTACATCTCTGCCGCAGCCGGTACACCCATCCTACCCGCACGCTACATCACAACGAAACGCGAAGCCGAGTCCCTCATCGCATCTACCTTCCCTACCATGCGGTCTATCTTCATTCGCGCGCCCTTCATGTACGATAGCAGCCGCACATTCACACTGCCTATCGCGGCAGCGGGTGGTGTGGCTGCCATGATCAACAGCGCGGTTGGAGGAAGACTGACGTGGCTCATGGGCGCGGGTGGCATTAAGCCGCTGAAAGCGGACCTGGTGGGTGAGGCGGTTGTAGAGGCATTGGAAGATGAGGATGTTAGGGGCCCGGTTGAAGTACCGGAGATTGAGAAGCTGGGGACGAGAGCGTGGAGGAAGAACATGCTATAAGGCAGACGAAAGATATGGATAATTTATGGAATGATACTTGATTCATAATACCTCAACAACTTCGATCGCATCTATCTAGCACACTGGGGTAGACTCCGAACATTTGTGCTCGACAAGGTCTGCTACAAAGCAGCTTCCCTTTCTTCAGCCGTACCCAGGACCCTGGCCTGCACACGGAAGCATGTACCCTAAGGTGGCTGTGAATCCGGTACGACTCAGGAGAGCCGGACTTCTGCGTTGTGGAGTCTGAAGCAGCGCTGTAACGAGGCTGTTCAGGCCTTAGAATGACCCTGCTGCGATGGCCTATTGGGCTTCTTCTCTTGATGCTCCATCTTTATGCCGCATGCGAACTAAGATATGTACCTGAATCCAGTGCTCCTGTCCACATGCTCTTGGCAATACTACGCGATCGCGAGAACACTGCAAGACCAGATGACATCTACGCTCACTTCTTCTTATGCCCACCCCCATTCACCAACTTCTTCTTCATATGCTTCGGCATCTTCTCCTTCCTCTTCTCACGCTTCTCTTCCTTAATCGCCTTCTTATGCGCCACCTTCTCGTCATGATCAACGTGTTTCTTTCCACGGCTAGGTCCTTTGTCGAAGATACTCTGATCAACCTCGGATCCTGAGCTACCGTCGTCCGACTCAGCATCGGAGGCATCCGAGCCGTTGTTAACAACATTATCGGCAAGAAGGGCTTGGTAGGGAAGGTCGGAAGCACCGCCGGCGTTTACGAGCTCGGCGTCGCGTTCGATGTCGTAGACTTGCTCGAGGGTTTGGGGGATGTATTGGTTGCGGAAGACGTCGTCGTCTTCTTCCTCTTTCTTTCGTTCCTCTTCCGTCAACGGCTCTTTGTTTAAGAGGGTGCGGATGCTCTCTTCCATCTGCGTCTGCTCTTTGACAGTCTTCGCGCCTGCCGCGCTGGTGATGTAGGCGTAAGCCTTGCGCTCACTCAGCGTCTCGACGTTGCGGGAGCGGAAGAAGTCAGATACGTTCTTGACATCCATGCGCAGGAACTCGAGAGAGCGAGGATGGTCATGCTCGACGGCTTGTGAGACATCGATGATCCACTGCTTGCCCTCGTGGTACAGGACGTTGTACTCGCTCAAATCTGCGTGGACAAGACGACATGTCTGGTACATGATGCGCATGTACGCCAGCATCTCGAGATATAGACTTGTCCACTTCGCATCCTCTTCCTCTGCTGTGAGACCCTCGAAGCGCACGTCCTTCAGACGAGGCGCTGCCTTGCCTTTGCGGTCACCGACGAAGCCCATGACGAGAACGTGGTTTCGCAGCGCATGAGCCATTGGTGATGGAATGCCTGCGTCGTGTATCCTAGCCAGATTCCTACGCTCCTTGTCTGCCCACATCCGTACCATGGCGCGGTTGTTGCTCTTGTTGTATCCTTGCCTAAAGCGGAACTCGCCCTCGACGTACTTCGCGCGGTCCTTGAAGACGAGGATGGACGTCTTGTATACCTTGACGGCACGGTGAATAGGGTCGGCGTCCTCTTCTGGGGCTTCCGTCATCGCATGGTATACGTTGGCTTCTTTGCCCGTAGAGATGACACCGTGAATCTCTGAGATTACGCCGCGGTTTATGAGTTGCAGGAGGATCATCTGCGTCCTCCGATCTAAAACTTGTTCGGTTGTCGCGCGGTCTGCCTTGTCCTTGTCCCTTGCGTTACCCCCGGACGCACCCGTCATGCGCCCGGTGAGGCGAATCTTGCCCGCATGCTTTGCGAGGGAGGCGACTTGGTCGTCGATGGAGGCGTTTGTGTTGGCGGACGGCTTTTGTGGATTCGACTTGGGCTTGTGATCGTCTGGGATGTTCGTGTCGTTTAGCTTTCGCTGGCGGTTGTAGGCCTTGGTGAAGTCGTGGTGGTCGCCCGATATTAATTCTGGCACTATCTCGTCCTCGTCCTCGAAAAGGTCGTCAATTTCGTTATCATCGTCGTTAGTGGGCGTTTCGTTTGTGACGGGCTTTTCAACCTGGTCAACTTCTTCATGCTGTTGCTGTGGCAGCTCTACTCCTCCGTCGGTGGTGGCCATTTTGGTTGTATGTGGAATGTTTACAGGATCTGAAGGATCGGCATGGGCATGTATATTTCGTCACACGTGAAATTCGAATAATTCTGCCACCGAGGGGCAACGGCGGGGCGAGCCCTGGAAGGCGGTGTAGCGACGAGTCACGTGCCGATAGTGAGCCCTACTACCTAGGTAGGTACCCACGGGCGAAAGTGAGCTTCGGCTTCAATTGTGAATCTTAGTAGCCAGAAAAAATCAAGTGAAAAGCTTACTAGCTATTTCTGGGTAGCGCCCCGTTTACACCTGCATCTCACATGTCTGGCACCGGGCGTCGGAGCGACTGCGCCGCCTACCAAACTGCACCTGTCAGACATGCCCCTTTGCAACCTCTCCGCGCGTCTTTTTTTGCGCCGACATGTTTGCAACCGGCCGTTGGAGAGACGTCATTGATAGACGGATGATCGCCAAGATTAGATAGGAGAGCGCGCATCGCTCCAGCTGTCAGGGCTGCCCAGGTGCGCATCGCAATGACGGGAAACGTCAATCCCTCCCACTTGCTGGGCGCAGCGGCACAGCCACATCCACGCAGCCGGCCAACGCCCAAAGCATAAGAATTAGTGGCTGGGAAGAAGAAACGTGAGCCAGATGATGCCAGGCACTTCTCTATTCTGATAGGCGCCTGCGGCGTCGCCGCCAGAACGGGCTCCGCGGCTCGACTATCCTGACACGCCCTAGTCTCCACAGACGGCTGGTGAAACACTTCAGGAGAGCCATCACGACCATTCAGGTCTACGCAGCGCTTGAACTGGAGACATTTTGCATGGGCTTGAGAAGCCGCATGGACTTCGGCCGCTGGCCGCTGATGCGCGTCCTGGTGCGCAGGGGAGATTGCTTCGTATAGCATTTCGTGACTTTTAATAGTCGGTGCTCCTCTGACACGCAGCACTGGCCTGCACTCTTTGTCTAACCTTTCATACTTCACACTCTCTCAGTCGATTCTCTGGACGCAGGTCGACCTCAGTCACTACATTCTTTTCAACGCTCGCTTGCGAAGCACTACATTCCTTAACACCACTCTACGCATTGTTGACATTGTGTCTTGCGTGTGAAACGACTCCGTACAGCACATCTCGGACGACTACTTCTTTTTGTGTTATCAACTTATCTCGAACAACTAGACTTTACCGAGATATCCACCATGCGCTTCTCCACATACACTACCGCGAGCGTGCTGGCTGCTTTGGCCACCGCTCAGACCTTCACCGATTGCAACCCCATGGAGAAGAAATGCCCTAACAACCCTGCCATGCCGCAGAATTGGGAGACCGACTTCACTGCCGGAAAAGATGCTATCAAGGGATGGAAGCAGACTGCCGGTTCACTGAAGTATGGACCTGAGGGTGCTGAGTTCACTGTTGCCAAGAAGGGTGATGCTCCCACCATTGGATCCGAGGCCATGCTTCACTTTGGATACGTCGAGGTCGTCATGAAGGCAGCTCCCGGCGTTGGCATCATCTCCTCCATTGTCCTTCAGTCTGACAACTTGGATGAAGTCGACTGGGAATGGATTGGTGGTGTAGACAGCCGTGTTCAGCA
Source organism: Alternaria infectoria (assembly GCF_024043175.1). Classification (NCBI taxonomy): domain Eukaryota; kingdom Fungi; phylum Ascomycota; class Dothideomycetes; order Pleosporales; family Pleosporaceae; genus Alternaria; species Alternaria infectoria. Next base: position 958,128 of record NW_026250690.1, read on the forward strand.
AAACTACTTCGGCAAGGTATGTGGACACAATTTGTACTTGTCGTCTTAAGGAGACTAACATCAGCCAGGGCAACACTACCACCTACGATCGCATGATCGAGGCCGATGCACTCAACAACCAGAATGAGTTCCACAAGTACGCTCTCAACTGGACTTCTGAATCGCTCACCTGGATTGTTGACGATAAGCCAACCCGCACATTGAACTTTGCCGATGCCAACGGTGGCAAGAATTACCCCCAAACGCCCTGCAATGTTCGTCTCGGGAACTGGCCAGGCGGTGATTCCAAGGACGAGGGCACTCGCCAGTGGGCTGGTGGTAACGTCACCTACGACGATGCGCCCTTCACCATGACCGTCAAGAGCATCAAGGTCATTAACTACTCTCCTGGCAAGGAGTATGAGTGGACCGACAAGACTGGCGACTTCAAGTCCATCAAGGTCATCGATGCCGGTAACACAGAGGGTGCTCCTGTCAACAGCGTAGCCATCGAGGACTCCGCCGCCGCAACCGGAGCTCCCATCGAATCTGGCATCGACGCCCCAGCCGCCACTGGTGGTTCTGACAGCGGTTCCGACTCAAAGTCCTCGGGTGCATCCACCACCTGCACAGAGAGCGACGCAGCAAAGCCCACGCCTCCAGCTGTCCCAGCCGGCGGCAACGGCGGATCCGGCTTCAACTACCCCACCGGCGGCGCCGCTGTCCCTCAAGAGTCAGGCAGCCCTGACTCTCCCACTGGCAGCGACAGCGAAGATGAGCCATGCGAGTGCGGTACTGCTACCGTCACCGTCACCGGCGCTCCCCCGGCAATCACCAACGCACCACCCGCCACCTTCACGACTGAGTATCCTGCCGTGCCCATCTCCAGTCTGATCACTTCCGCGGTAACTTCATCTCCTCCCTACCCCACCGAGTCTGGTCTGGAGATCGACACCAGGTCCGCACCTGGTGTTGTTGTGCCTTCAATCGCGCCTACTGGTGCGCTGCCTCAGCCCTCTGGCAACGCTACCTTCTCTGCCCCACCATCGCAGTTCACTGGTGCGGCGAGCCATGTCAAGGCTGGTGGTCTTGTCGGTGCTGTGATGGGTGCTGTCTTGCTTGCTTTCTAGATCGCTTGACGGGATACTGATGATATCGGAAAATATATGCAAGGGAAAATTACGTTGGTTGTAAATATTATAACAGTGGTAGAGCGTTCGATACGCATACTACATTTTTGACGATAAAGACATGTTTTGATCAAATTCTTTGTTCCGTTTAATGTGCAATCTTCGTGGAAGTCGCTACTGAACTTTGCCATGTGTGAGATACTACCGATAAAGCTTGTCCTTCCTAGCCGGCTTTCCATCCTTAAGTCCAATCCTCCCTACATCATCATCAGGATCCATGTCAGCAACGAACCCCGGAATCCCATGCAAAGCCTCACACTCTTCAATATCAGCGATCGTAGAATACCGCTGAAGCTTGGCCCTGTACGTCTGCTGCAACTCGGCCCCAAGCCTGAAGACTGTATGCCCGTCCAGAATCGCGCTCCATCGTCGTCTGAACCCATAGACAAGGCAGAGACCTGAGCTGATCAATGCCCATAGTCCGAATAAAGCCACAGGAACAGCGGCTGGCATGACGCCCGGTTCAATCACGGTGCCAGCGACAAAAGCTGTGAGGTTGGGGACGTGTGACTTGAGGCGTGTTCCGTTGACGCCTATGAAATCCCGACCGTCATTGTACATGAGCTTGATGGCGTAGGTGGAGTAAGCTTGTAGAAGGACTTGTCGAAGTTGGTCGGCTTGTAGATATTCCAGCTGAGCATTAGATCTCATATTGCCAAAATGAACACCTCCAATATCGTTTGTAGATGCGGCAAGCGGTGACGGCAGGCCGATCGAGTCAAATAGTCACCTCAGCCAACTACCGTCTTTGATGTTGAGTGTACACACAAGTGTCTCTGCGCCAAAACGTTTCGCACAAGCGTCCTTTCGAGCAGGCACCGGGGTGTCACTCCGTTGGAAGTCGGAGTAAGTAGAGCGCACGCCGTTGATGTTTGCTGAGCCTACACTGCTGCTTGACGTACAGGATGCACCAATTGCTTTGAGCTTCTCGTTATCAACATTGACATACTCGCCAGTCAGCGACTCGATAGTACGGACGATGGTGTTGTTCTGAGAACCTGGTAAGGCGTAAAGTGTCTGCCACAACAGGACCTCAAAAGTCCTCTTGCGTTCGATTCCGGGATACGGTTTTGAAGGATCTTCTTGCAGGTTATGATAGCAGTAAGACGTTGACGGGTTCTCCATTTCATCAAGCCAGCCGCAGGGCGGTTCTTCGTTCGAACCTGTGTGTGGCGACAAGGATTGATACGCAGTCTCTATGACTGCACCCATTTTCATTGTCGACTTCGTTGGGTTGGAATCGACTCGTGACTCTTTCATTACCTCCACCAAGGTGTTGTTGTCATGGAGACGATATGACATGTAGGTAATGTGTTTATCATGATCGAAAATGAAGCATTTTGTGCAGTTCGAACTAGGAATTGTGCTCTGTACGAGAGCCGGAGTGGACGTAGGAGCTGAAGCAAGGCTTTCGGTGGGGCCTAACGAAAAGGCTGCTGTCGTGAATTCGTCGATGGGAGGATTCTCAACCGCTCTGCGTTCAATTCCTATTCGTCCGAAATCAGAAACGATCGATTTACTTCTCCAGACATCTGTTGAAGATCGACGGTCTTTTAAGAGAACGAAGTCAGGCAATCTGTCTACGATCTTGCAGTCGTAATGTAGTAACAAGCCCCAGGCTCTGCCCTCAAAAGGAGCCTCACCTTGAGCGGTCAAAAAGATTTCTTCGACGCCCTCAATACTTGGCAGTATCACCGGAACACTCTTCAGAAACTCGTTCTTCTTCCGATCAAAATTTTCAGGCGTATAGACAGCTCCATGTCCGAACACACGTGCACCGTTGCGGAATCCTCTGGACGGCATACGGGCCTCAGGGCTGGTGTTGAAGGTCGATTGAACAAATCCGGTTACATTCACTCCTCGCCCTGACTTACCACGAAGGAAGCCACTAGTCATCTCAAGGCAAAGACCCGATATGGGCCAAGCCACGAAGACAACCACGCTTGGAAGTGCCAGAACAAACCACAAACGAGAAGGAAGCTTGCTATGTTGGTTTCGCACCCTGCGTATTTGCACAACCCATTTGATTGCCTTCATCCAGCCACCGGGACCAGACCATGTATTGTCAGCATGTAGCATAAGACGCATGGCATCTTCAACTTTCCAGGTTTGTTCCATGAGCATGCCAGCTTCAGCACCAGCCAGTCCGTAAAGACTTAAGCTCAGTCCGATCACTCCCGCGACGAACCAACTGTAAAAGACCCATTTGGCACCCGGTGGTCCGAAGGCCACTGTTGAGTCGGGGTGGAGTGGGGCGAGGTAGATGCGCCAGACGGTGATGAGATAAGATACTACGATTATCGGTCCAAGGATGCCGACTATCGTGCGGAAGTAGAAGCGGCGAAGAGGCTGACCGAATGAACCGAGGCCCGCTTCTGGCGAGGTATTGGAGTCCGCACCATCGATATGCTCTGAGGTGAGACTGGCTGTGTGGTTTTGCAACTGGATTTCGGACGGGTGATCAGACGCAGTCGCACCCAAGTTCTGTGGGTACGAATCGACGCTCGCATACTGCGGGTGTGAGCTGATATTGCCATTCTGTTGATATTGAGTGCTATCAACGTCCTGCTGTCGATCGTATTCGGAGGTGAAGCCGTGCTCAGAGAGAAGGCTAATTGAGGAGACCTCCGTGGCGAGCCCATGCGGTCTGCGATTGTCAGTCGCAAAGCCAAGCCTTGTTGCAGAATATGACTTACCCGTAGTCCGACTCATGTTCTTCTGTTTCCGAAGTGCTGGCTCCAGGCACGCCGAGTGAGCTGTAACGTTGAGAACTCATGTCGGCGAGACGGCGAAGATGGGATGCAAACTTTCGCAGTAAGACGAGAAGTGGTAGAAGGCTGGGGAGTGAGCCATCTGAAATATAACATGCACTGCTACCCGTTTCTTTGGCATGGCATTTCAGCCTTGTGATGTTACACAAGGCTGTGGTCGAGGTGTGGGGGTGAGAGAGCGAGATTGAAGTCCAGCCTTGCACCTTCTGCATTGGCAACCAGTCGTACAGGGTCCACATGACAAAAACGATTGCTTAATATTGGCAGGCATCATAGACATCATAGCTTGGTATTGCGCTATCGCTATTGTGACTATGGAGACTGCGTCTTGTAGTCCCGGTGAGAATTGATGCAACCACCTGGCCAATCGCGTGTAGAATACATGTGCACAGTACAAGACAATTCCGCGAAGCCCTAAGTGCGTCTTCCCGAGCACATCCTCATACGGAGTTCAGACATCTCGAACCGTAACCCTGAGATTAGGACCAATCTCCCGCCTCACAACATAAAACCCGCTGTCCTCCCTCCTTTCCGTGGTGTACTGATGCTGTTTACTTCTCTGCCACCACTTCCTCTTAGCAGCTCGCGAGCACTTCGCCTTGATACAACCAATCCACTTGGAGCATTTGCAGAGCGGAAGCTTGTACCATGCACACTTTCCGCCACTTCCAGTCCCCTGCGCTCCTGATTGTGTAGCGTTCTGTCTTCCACCAGAAACGCCCTCAGCCGCAGGCGCACCTCGCGGCTGCAGAGCTGGCGGCTGCCGCTTCGTCCGTCTATCTCTCTGGCCCCACTTTGTCCGCCGTTGAACTCCTTCGAGCAAGGACCCAGGGACGAGGTATGATGATGGATCGGGAGGGTAGGGGTTGACGAGACCGTAGGGTGTGCTGAAGGGTGTGGGTGTGATGGGTTGGAGGTAGGAGAATTTGGTTTCGGAGCGGAGTTCTGGCGTTGGTGCGACGGTGCAGTGGCTTCGTGTACGCCTGAGGTCGGGTGAAGAGTTTGATGCTGGATCATGTTTTACAGGCGCTCTGTGGTATGGATTGGGATAGTCTGTGGGGCTGGGGCGGTGGTGGATGTTTGTGGAGGAAGATGCCGCTTCATGCTTGACTTTGCTCGCTCCCGTCGGGATGTAGTATCCCTTCTCTGGTTCCTCTTCTATCTTGACTTTGGAGGCTGGGTGTGACGCATCGAAGTCACGGAAAGTCTCGACAGCGAATCTCTTGTAGCTCGAGCTAACCGACGGACCTGAAGTTTGGCTGCGAAGTGACAGTACGTCCCTATGTACTAAAGAAACATCGCTCTCCTTTTTCACTACTGTAGATCGGTAGAACTGTTCAGCCAAGGGGGTCGGTACACGGAGTGGCGATTTGGACCATGCTGTTGTGAAGGATGGGTAATGTGGTGGTGTTTCGAGATCGGCTTTGTCTTCGACTTTGATGTGAACTGTATGATGACGAGAGGAAGGTCCTCCGGGCTTGACTACTTTCGCTTCTTCCCTGTAGTCTCGACGTCGGGATGCTGGCGAGGTTGGGTATACCGTGTTATCGGGACTCTCGGGCTCAACTTTCACTCGTGCGCGAGTCTCTTGCTTCCTCCCCACTACTGCTATAGTGCTTTCAGTTCCAAGCGCGCTGAACCGGCCAGGTATTTGTGTGATTTCGGGAGTCCTTGGAGGCGCAACATTCTTGCTTTGTGTACGAAGATCTCGTGCTGAAGAGTTTCGCCTGGATTCGGTGACCTTAGGGACCATTGTATGCCAAAGCTATCTTGCTTGATCTGGTTTCGATAGTATAGTAGATGAGTGCGACGCAAAAGTCGTTCCCTGTCCTCGCAATCTTCGACGATGTTGCTGAATAATTGAATGCAGGTGGGCGTGCAAGACAATTTTCAGACAATCGAAACCCTTGGTGAGTGAGTAAAGATAGAGCCCGGTGATGTGCCATCGGTTGCCGACGATGGGACAACGTGATCGGGGAGGGGCCTGGACGCGGTAGATGCTGTGAGGTCTGCAGGGCAATGACGGATTTCGCTGGTCGTCTACTCAGTGTGGCATGTCATGTGTGGGTGTACCCAGGAAAAAGGGTCCTGGGTGGAGCCATGTGCCCAAGATTTAATCGACCACCTGTTCTTCGCGGATAAAGACGCGTAAGCTGTTTGGTAATTTTTTGATGTAAGCATGCCCGAATGTAAATGTAATGAAGACGTCGGACCAGCGCAAAGAAGACGATGTTGACGGAGTTATGGCATTGTCTGTCGACTGTAAGATCGAAAAACCTGCGTCAGCTGACCACCCATTGACACTGACACTGGCTCAACTGCGCCTCTTCCCGTTGCTCCCGATGCCTAATACGTCCCATACGTTGCGATGTGGAAACTGGAACACTACCCTTGGAATTGTCCAAACGCAACATCACCTCCTCCAAAAGTGGAGCAAGGGTACCGTCCGATTCCATAGTCATTTTCGAACAATAAGGGGTCTTTCCATTTGCCGTCCACTCCTCGACCAACTCAACGGCGTAGGGGAAATCCGGCAGCGTAGTGGAATTATCCACATCAACCGTGCCTGACGCAGTGTTGGTAGCGCTGGCAGTCGTAGCTCTGGTAGGGTAGATGTAACCCTCAACAGTGGTCTCATTGAAGATGCACTGCCACAGACTATCCCCAGGTTGAAATAGGGTATTTGACGTCGAAGCATGCACAAGTGGCTCTCCAGTCAGAGGTAGCTCATCCTCGCTAAGCAATACGATTTTGTCGTACGTAGTGCTGAAGTGATAGGCAAAATCGTTTTCGTGCTCAGCATTGCTAATTGCTAGAAGCTCCAAAGGTGGAATGGTCGGTATGCGTTCGCCATGGGGAACAGTGTTGTTGCTTCCCGGTGGCCCCATGGCTATCATAATCGTGCTGTCGTTGCCCGCCGAAGCTGGAAGTATACTTAGTTGAAAGGTTGAGTTAGATGCACATTGCCACGCATTGGTCTGATCGTTGCTTGCCAGGCATGCCATACTCTGCTGCTGTGGAAGTTCAACAGGTAACGCAAAGATCCCACGTCGGAGGTTGTTGGTGATGTTGGTATTTGGAGGGCCATTGCTAGCAACGTGTGCTGTGGCATCCTCATCGCTGTAAACTCTGTGTTAATGGCATCTCTATGATTTGACTTCGATACATCTTACCTGGTTGAAGATCGATCTTTGACAGCCAGGAGACTCAGCCCGATCGTAAGAAGCATAAGAAATTGTAAACACAGCAAAGCTAGAATACGTTGCCGCTGAGACATTCGCTGCCATATGCACCTCGGAAGGCTAGGGAGAGGCTTGTTGAAATTGTGGACTTCCTCCCATGACGGCACAAATACTTCTTTCTCTTCTTGGTCTGGACTGAGTATAGGAGCCGAAAGAATATTGCTCCTTTCGAAAGGGACCGCCTCGATTCCATCCTCGATCTTTCTGATGAGGCATGTTCCAGAATGAATTCCAGACGTGTTCGTTGAGTCAAAGCCGCCGTAGTTGGCTGGGAAAGTGGTATAGATGCTAGGGAGTGGTTGAATGCTGCTGATGGACCGGTAAGGCATCCGCATGAGTGCAATCCAAAGTTATTTTCGAACAGATATTAATAAAGAATGTATTCCTGGTGTTGGATCTGGACCGGCCAGGCACGCAGGGCTGCAGGAAGCGAATGAGAGAATAGAGAGTGAGTAAAAATAATGAGTGCCGCATACCAGAAATAATTCCACATGAAGGGATATAAACATTGCTCATGACCTGTTGAGTTCATGAGAAGTATGTGCCGTGCTTGCATATCGCTTTAGCTACGCCGTGCTCATACTACAGCTCGATATCCAATCGAACACCCACCACAACCAGGGTCTGCCTGTATCTCGGCTCGTGTTTGCTATCAGATCAAGGACAGATTGAGTAAGAGGCTGGAAGTGTAATCGTTAGCAGCCTAGAGTATTGGCTCTGCGCTCCCCATATGCGATGGATTGTAGGTAAACTATACGATAGCCGCCCATCCTCATGCCGGTCCTTGGGACGGCCGTGGTGCCTGGGAAGCCAAAGCGCGGACCGGACCGAATGCGAACAGCTGTCGCGAAGGATGGGATTAGGAACAACTGAATGACTTGTGCGCTATGCGCGAGCCTGGGGCACGCATATACTTCCCGGCCTAGAGTATTGTTGGCAAGCTGTGCTCAACACCGAGAGGTTCAACTGCAAAAGTCGCGAGTAGAGACCTACGTGTTGAATCGAACATGGTTGTTGAAGCAAGCAGCGGGAAAAGTTGTACCGTGTGTCAACGCGCGTGTTTGGTGTGTGACGACTAGCCGCCGCCCAGACGTGCCGTAGGTCGCATCACGGGTCAAAAGACAGAGCTTTGGTCGATCGAGCAGACCTGGAAGCTGTCGGCCTGTATCTGTGCCGTCTCATTCTTTTACCGCCGAGTGTAGGATTGCAGCACGTGTGAAGGATCATGCTTCGTCGACGGCCTAAGTGATGGGTCCAGGGTACGGAGACGCGTCGTGAAAATGTGGGTGGTTGGTTGGGTTAGCTCCACCAGCTCTTCCGAGGCGGGCAGGATCGACCCGAAGCGCGCCAGGGACCCGACCAATACCTTCACAACCATCCAAAGACATTCCCTCAACTCGCGCTCCTCTTTGGTGAAGAGTCAACATGCGCCTCGAATTGTGCAGATGCGTTCTCGCCCCTAAAATGTACTAATGTCTACCCGTCCTGCTGTTGGTTCCCCAGGTGAACGCAGAGGCCACCAAGTTTCGCAAATATTGACATGTTTCGAAACAAGAAACAGTGCACCAGCGTCATCTCACCATTGTTTCGAAGACAGGCAATCTTCAGGATTTTATACTAGATTGCGCATATTTCCTACTTCGATAGAGCTGACCAACATGGCTCCCCTGGCGTCATCCGCTCCGTTTCCAAACATGCCAAGCTGAACGAGTAGGAGACTGAGCATCAAGATGCCGACATGCTTGCTGATGATCCCATGTTCTCTGCTAATATTAGACATCTGAGAGAGGTAGCGTGCCTGAAGTGGTTCAAGGCTGCGACAACTAAGCTGCAAAGGTGCTGAGCTCATCCACCCAGCCCGAATGTGTGCCACGATGACGGGAGGAAAAACTCAGCCCCAGATCTGAAGCGTATAATACTTGAGCATGAACCGTTGAGAAGTGCTTTTTCGTCCCCCTCCTCGTATTATACCCACTCCTACGCTCGGTCAATATGGAATTATTACAACCTTCTCCCCGCACAGCGCCCGCCTCTATGACATTGATGGCAAGACGACAAAAGATAAACCGGCTGCTGTTCGCATCGAGCGCTTTACTTTGTGCTCTATCCATCACCGTATTCGGATTGATCAGTTCTGTGGTGGCTTGGATACATGACCAGAAGCATCAGGTGCATGTTTATCATGTGAACTGGCCTGGAAATCCGACCCAAATCAATGTCGAACCCAAGAATGTGTGGACGGACCAAGGGCACGAGAGCAACGGCGCAGCAGTATATGGATTTTTCTTGGGCATTCTCGGCATGTGGACAGCATGGAGGATGAGGAAGACTGGACAGGTACGGTAACAATGTTCACGATGTCTTGAACAGGGTACTAAAAGTGTGAATAGGGTCGACAAAGTCTTAGCGCCCTTGCTATCCTGTCGTTGCTCGGAAGCGTATTCTGTTTGTCGGCTTTCATCTTCGTCTTCGTAGTGACATACCAGACGACAGGCCAGCACATAAAGGAACCTATTGCCTCCAACACAGTCGGAATCAACTACCCGTACCTGAGATGGACGCCCGAGACGTGGTTCAAGGCCGTGCTAGATCTCCCTTTGGCTGACGGCGCGCAACACACCGAGATCAAATTTAGGGTCGGATGCATGGTAGCCTGGCGGTGGATATTGCTTCCTCTCTTACTTGTGTTTATCACGACCTTTTGCGTCGCAGCGATAACTTGGTCAAGGCGGCGGCGAGACGACATGGTGGTGCGCACGAATTCAGGGCATTCTGTGGAGGAGAAGGGGTCACGATGAATGGCATGGCGGTACACATGACATTTAGCGAGCTGGCGAGGCGCTGCATGTGCGAACCTCGGCGCGCGTGACAAAAAATGTCCCCACCAAGCTCCGACTCTCTTCCACCCGCAATACGAACACATACAAACACACGCCCCTATCTTCCCCCTCTCCCTCTCCCTCCCCGCCGAGAGCCTTCGCTATGGGCTGGCTCATCTACCTCGCCGCCATGCCGCCCGCGCTCATCATGGCCATGCGCCTGCTCTCGCTCGTGCTGCCTGCGAAGCCCGCCCAGCTGGTGTCGTACTACGCCTTCGCAATAAGCTCTATGCTCCTCATGCTCTGCTGCGCGCTGTACGGCACCCTTGTGGCTATACCTCTGCGCCTCGTGGGCTATGGTGGACTGATCCAGTGGACGGTTGCGCGGGCGTTCAAATGGGTCATGTGGTTGTGCACCGGCGTAACATTCAGAGTGACGGGGAGCATGAAGAAAGAGGGCGGTCTCAGTGGAGAAGACGCCCTCAGAGACCGTCCCGCCATTTTTGTGGGCAACCATCAGACGTGGGTTCACCAGGTCCTCTGGCTAGGCCAACTCTTGACAACGGCGCTGACATTTCTTGCAGCGAACTCGACGTCCTCATGCTCGGCTGCATGTTCCCCAAATACACGTCCGTCACGGCCAAGAAGTCGCTGAAATACGTCCCCCTACTCGGCTGGTTCATGGCCCTCTCCAAGACCGTCTTCATAGACCGCGCAAACCGCACCTCCTCCCGCGCCGCATTCGATACTGCCGCACACACCATGAAGACAACACGCCAGAACGTTTTCATCTTCCCCGAAGGCACGCGCTCCTACGCCTCGAAGCCTGAACTCCTGCCCTTCAAGAAAGGCGCCTTCCATCTCGCCGTACAAGCACAAGTTCCAATCGTGCCCGTCGTCGTTGGCAACTACTACCACGTTCTAGACGTAAAGGGCAAGAGGTTCACGCCAGGCGTGGTGGATGTAACAGTTCTGCCGCCAATACAAACAAAAGGAAAGGGACCAGAGCACGTCGATGAGCTGCTCAAGAAGACAAGAGACGCTATGATGGATGAGCTGATTCGGCTAAGCCACGTCTCAGGCACGGGCAACGGCGAGCCTCTTCCGCGTACTAGTGGGACCGACGGACAGGAGCGCAGTGAGCTGAGGAAACGGAATTAGGACTTCTGGCACATACGGCGTTAGGTGGCGCTTGGTATACATTGATATCCCAAATGAGGCAGGTTCGATACTGTCTGGCTGGTTGGCATGTACATAATCGTAGTTTTAGTACAAAGATCGTTTACTCAAGATTCGCTCAACCCACTGCAGCACTGACGTCAATATATCATGGCTTTTCGAGATTAGCCAGTCGGCTTGGTGTATGATAGACTGTAGAACGACCCAGAATACGAGCTTCCGCGTGGTGTAGGAGGATTGAAGCTCGGCAAACCTTCCCCGACTACGATAGTGCTCGGTGCTCGTTACCCCACAACTACCCCTCCCGTTACCCAATGAGGCAATCCCGTGCTGGTTAGACGCGTGAATGCTGGACAGCGTGTATCTAGGTCGCATATATAGCCATGTTGACGACCATGAGAGATATGTTTTCTTGTTATTGACCATTCGAACGAATTCAAGAGCGTGCTTGGAGCAAGATGGCAGCAAGACAACCAGGGTTAGTCAACGAGACGAAATCTGGAAATGCATTCAGTGTCAATGGGAAAAGTGCCATAGTCACTGGTGCTGGGTCAGGTATAAACTTCTCTTTCGCAGCTTTACTTCTCAGCGATGGCTGCTCCGTCCTTATAGCCGATCTTTCGCTTCGCCCGGAAGCAGAGCAACTGGTCAAAGAATACAGCACTAAAGAGCAAGGGAGACCACGAGCCGTCATTGTCAAGACCAATGTCACGGATTGGCCGCAGCTGGAGCGCATGTTCGAAGTAGGAATACAGGAATTCGGAAAAGTCGACATTGTATGTCCAGGAGCAGGCGTCTACGATCCCCACTGGAGTAACTTCTGGCATCCTCCAGGCGTCGATGGCAGCGCGAGCAGAGACAAGGCGGACGGGGGACGATACGCAACTCTCGATATCAACGTAACACATCCCATTCGCACGACCCAGCTCGCTATATCGCATTTCCTCAATCCACCACCTGGTGTAGATAGAGTGAGTGCGCAGAATCCTAAGAGAGTTCTCATCATCTCTAGTATTGCAGGCCAAAACCCTAACCTCCACGCGCCGATATATACGGCGGCCAAGCACGGGATGAACGGTTTTGTCCGGTCGCTGGGTAGGCTCGAAGCGGAGATGAACATTCGCGTCAATGCCGTCGCTCCGGGCGTCATCAAAACACCACTGTGGACCGAGCATCCGGAGAAATTGGCGTTCGTTGATCAAACCAAGGATGCGTGGGCGACACCCGAAGAAGTGGCAGTCGCCATGTTGAGATGCTTGGAAGAAACCGATCTGGGTGGAGGCACGATCCTGGAGGTGGGCGCGAAACAGACCAGGCTAGTTGAGGCATACGTAAGTATTGATGGAAAACATCCACCCGAGTGTGTGACTGTGTGCTGATGATTGATGATGCAGAACGATCCGGGCCCGAGTGGAGCGGGCCATACTGTCAGCAATCTTGAAGAACAATACAAGGAGGTGTACGGATGGCTGAACCAAGACGGATGGGGCAAGACGACTGGCAAAGCAAAGTTGTGATATCCAGCTATCAACATGGAGAAGCCTGAAGTCGGTCTTTTGGCCGAAGCTGCCCTGGATATGTCCGCGGGAATTCACGATGATAAGCTAAGAATAACATCGCGATAGTGTATAGCCGTGGGTTGTTGGTAGAACAAGCTTCCTCAATCGTATGACAGTGCATTACTCTGCTCCGAGTACCGCCACGTGGGATCTGCTCAGGCATCGCGTCCAGCCACGTCCATCCCGAAGCGCGTCTTGATGGATGGGCCGGACGACAGTGCTCCGAGAGCGGCAAAATTTCTGATCGCTAGCGGTTACTCGAAAGGACCCTCACCGCTGACTGAGCTTGACTTCTGCCGCCATTGCCACCGGTGACGCTATTTTTCCATGGAGGGGCCGGAAGGTGAGGGGCGCTACGTATGAAAGGCCCCACCCATGCAGCTGGCCCAACAACACTTTTACATCACATCAGTCGACAACTTTCCTCACACCTACTACATATCAAGTGCTCTCACAAACACTTGCAACAAACCTTCAATCCCAATTCCATACACATACACCCATCACGATGCCTAGCTCCCTCGAACAGCTCAAGGCCTCCGGCACCGTGAGTATTCACATGCGCAACACCAAGCCTGCGGAAGAATTATAGCTGACCGACTTTCCCTACAGACCGTTGTCGCCGACTCCGGTGACTTCGCTACCATCAAGAAGTACCAGCCCCAGGATGCCACCACCAACCCCTCGCTCATCCTCGCCGCGTCTAAGAAGCCCGAGTACGAGAAGCTGATCGACGCGGCCGTCGCATACGGCAAGAAGAACGGTACCGACCTCGAGAACCAGGTCGACACCACCCTTGACAACCTGCTGGTACAGTTTGGCAAGGAGATCCTCCAGATTGTCCCCGGCAAGGTCTCGACAGAAGTCGATGCGCGCTTCTCCTTCTCCACCGAGGAGTCAGTAGCCAAGGCCCTGCACATCATCGACCTCTACAAGGAGATCGGTATCGACAAGGAGCGCGTTCTCATCAAGCTCGCGTCCACATGGGAGGGAATCAAGGCTGCTGAGATCCTGCAATCCAAGCACGGAATCAACTGCAACCTGACCCTCATGTTCTCCCAGGTCCAGGCCATCGCGGCTGCCGAGGCCGGTGCTTTCCTCATCTCTCCCTTCGTCGGCCGTATTCTTGACTGGTACAAGGCCTCGACCAAGAAGGAGTACTCCAAGGAGGAGGACCCCGGTGTCAAGAGCGTCCAGCAAATCTTCAACTACTACAAGAAGCACGGCTACAAGACCATCGTCATGGGCGCATCTTTCCGCAGCGTCGGTGAGGTCACCGAGCTCGCTGGTTGCGACTACCTGACCATTGCTGTAAGTACTGCCCGCAGGCTCTATATCTGCACATGTGACTAACGAATACAGCCCAACCTGCTCGAGGAGCTGTACAACTCACAAGACGACGTCCCCAAGAAGCTCATCGCCGAGGATGCCAGCAAGCTGGACATCGAGAAGAAGACCTACATCAACAACGAGGCCGAGTTCCGCTTCTACTTCAACGAGGACCAGATGGCCGTCGAGAAGCTCCGCGAGGGTATCTCGAAATTCGCCGCTGACGCCGTCACCCTGAAGGACATCCTTCGCAAGAAGATCCAAGCGGCATAGAGTGTATAATCCGACAACGGAGATACACCGAGCATCTGAACACTCTTACGGCTTTCTTCGGTTTTGATATGAGACATGATGGGCTGGCTTCCAATAAATAGATAGTAAAATTGACATCAGATGTAAAACACCATCTTTCCGTCCTCTCTGTGATATGCTGAAACCTTCAACGTCATGAAAGTGTAAGAAAACGATAGAAACCATGTTAAGTGATGGACCCTCAGGGCTATTAATCATTCGTCGGATCTGGCCCGGCGTTAGAGACCGTTGCGTCACTACAGCCCCGCATTCGGCCGGTGGAGGCGGCTTCAAAGCTCACCTCTAGCCAGCTGTACATCTCCCTCCCATCTCCTCCCCAACAACGCCTCTTTCCGTCACAGATCCCAAAATACACAAGTAATACCATCAATACCCATCACATAACCGTCACAATGGTCAAAGCCGGTACGTATGTTTAGAGTAGCTTCACGAGCTTGCCCTCTTGTGGGAAGGTGGGGTCAGCTCCTTGCGTAAGATTGAGCAGATTATTTGCGACGACACGGTACTCAGGTGTATCGTAACGCTCGAAGAGGTCAATTGGACAGCTTTGGGACTCACAAGGAGTACCATGCTGTCAGTTGGTACCTGGGGCTTGTCGTTGGACTTCTCCAATCAGCTCGCCGGCTGCAAGACACCCTGATGGCCTTCCGCTACACTGCACGCGCATCAACGCGCTACAGAAGCTTGGTACAGCTTGAAGCTCAGAGAGAACGGATGTGCTAACGCAAACGCTATAGTCGCCGTCCTCCGTGGAGACTCGAACGTCAAGGGAACCGTCACCTTTGAGCAGGCCGACGAGTCTGCTCCTACTACCATCTCATGGAACATCACTGGCCACGACGCCAACGCTGAGCGTGGCATGCACGTTCACGCTTTCGGCGATAACACAAACGGTTGCACGTCTGCTGGCCCTCACTGTGAGTACAGACCTAGACCCAGACCCAGACCCAGACCTACACCTACACCCCAACAACCCTGCACCGGATACGCAGGAACACCCACTCTGCAGATCTAGTCATCGGAATAAACACCCATGCTAACACGCCCACCCAGTCAACCCCCACAACAAGACGCACGGCGCGCCCGAAGACGACGAGCGCCACGTCGGTGACTTGGGTAACTTCAAGACCGACGGCCAGGGTAACGCTCAGGGCAGCACCACGGACAAGCTGATCAAGTTGATTGGCGCCGAGAGCGTCGTTGGTCGCACCATTGTCGTTCACGCTGGAACTGACGACCTTGGCAAGGGCGGACACGAGGAGTCCAAGAAGACTGGTAACGCTGGTCCTCGCCCTGCTTGCGGCGTTATTGGTATCTCCAACTAGATGTTGCGGGGTATGAATGTAAACGACGAGGAAGTCTTAGGGTAGCTTGACGAAAATCAATTGCTTTATCCTATTCCTCATCCAAGTGCATCATGCAAATGTGGCTATGGTGTTTTGACGGAAGGCATATGCATTGGTGTGATTATGAAGATCTGACAGAAGAAATATGCATTCGTGTTGCCTACGTAGACTAAGTCACTACCACGACCACCGCCCCAACCATATCCCCGCAGCTGCCACCCACCCGCTCTTCCGCCGAGATGACCGAATCTCAATTGTCCGAGCGCAGCAGCTGGCAGCAATACGTACCAGGTCAGGTTGCTAGTGGACGGGCTAGAGTGTGTCCTAGTCCCCCATGTTGCATCCAATAAAGATAGATAGTGGATCGAAGAAACGAAGACCCGAGCCGTGAACTCCACGCCAATGCAGAGAAAGGGTATCGATGCTTACAGTCGAGAGATAGAGAGTTGTTGATACGCCCCCAATGTCGCAACTTTTTTACCGATGAAGGGTACGCAAAGAGAAGCGGACTGCTGAGTGGATGTGATCAAGGTCAGTAGCAATGGAGGGAATGATGAATGAGAAGCCACCCCCACTCGCACTAGGTGCAGGCCTATAACGGAGAGGGGAGCTAAGAAGGATTACAAGTTGACGACACGGGTATCGTCGTTGAGGAATTGACGGCGATATCTCGCTATCTCCACAGCGATGCCGTTGGGGTCTTTGATGTTCTTCTGGCGAAGTTCCTTGAGCACGCCGCGGAGACCATCATTCCAGCGCTGCTTTTCCTCGGAGGTCTTGCCTGGGTTCGCTGTGCCGAGCTGGACGAGCAGTTTGTCACCTATATGATTACAAGTCAGTTTCCGCGCAGAGGTATAGCCGTCATGAATGGAAAACAAAACACAACGGAAATCAAGACAAAAACGCCTCTCCCAACGCACCAGTAATAGCAACTTCCCTAAAGTGCTGATCGGGACATTCAGGGTCGTTGCATGCGCCGCCAGCTAATTCGTACTGGCAAAGCGGCTTCTCTGGGTTGATCTGATGACTAAAAGTCAGGGACAGGAAGCCACCATTTATATCTTGAGCATAGTTGGGATGATAGCGATAGGACTTGAACATTCGCAGCGGGCTTTCGTACGGAGTAAACCTGGCTGGCTCGGGTTCTTCGTCCTGTTCGGTCACCTCAGGCACCTGGTCTGCATTAGCTAGGCCTCCGGTATGGTGGTTGACGTACAGGTCCGCCAGCGGCCGCCGAAGACGTTACCTCTGGTTGTAGCTCGGGCGCTAGATCATCAGCGATTCCAGCGTCTTGATGTAACGGGTTGTACGCTGAGATGGACTTCCCCATTTCCGGCTCTGGGGTAGACTCGTCGTCGGATTCACTATCGTCAGAGCTTTCGTCAGATGATGTAGCAATGTCCATAGCGCCATCTCCCGCCTCAGCTTGAGCAGTGGGCTCATACTGATCTGCGGTGGATTCTTCGCCGCCCTGGACATCTGGCATGTCTTCTTCGACGTCGGGTGGCTCGTAGGCTTCTTCTTCTTGCGGAGAGGCTTGCGAGCTTTCGAGTGAATACTCAGGTTTGGTCTGCACCTCCACTTCTTCTTCCACGGGTACTTCGGGGATAGCGACAGGTTCTTCTGGCTCGTATTCCGGCTCGTACTCTTCCTCTTCTTCCTCGTCTTCGTCACCTTCGGACACAGACATGTCGACTTCTCCTTCTTCTGATGGCGAGGGGGCAGTAATAGGTTGCTGGATCTCTTGGTCCACAGCAGCACTGGCCTTGGCCTTAGCCACGTCGATCGCATTTTGTACACTCGCATCAGCGTTCGATGAATCACTTTGCGTGTTTTCAATCTGGTCTTGCTGAGCTGTCGAGACAAAGGCTGGCGCCGAAGGATTTAGGGTCCTGGTGCCATTGGTAGATGAATCCTGTGGGCTAAAATGTATCTGTGATGCTGCTGGGTTGAGGGCGCCTTCTGCAGGCATGACCTGTTCTGGCAACTCAGGGGGCTCATAACTCTCCTGCTCGGACTGAACCGTATCCTGTCCAAGTCCAGGAAGTGTCATTGGTACTGAAATGTGTTGGTTTGAAGCTGAAAGTGAAACCGGTGAAGTATCCTTGATTGCGGGCTGCGATGCAGGTTGGGTTTGGTTAGATGGGGAGTTCGAATCCGAAGACTGCTCGCCTTCAATTTCATCTTTCTTGGCTCGTAATTGCGCATGAGACATGCCCTCCGTGTCGACACCCAGATCTTCCAGCTCCTTGGTCAGCTGCTCCTTGTCCTTTGCAATCCTCTCATTCTGCGCCGTGAGCTGCTCCAATTCCTTGGTCAGCTGAGCCATCCTGCTCGCGTTACTCGCAATCTCGGCATCCAGGGTAGGCAGTTTGGACTGGATCTCCGCCCGGCGAAGGCGATTTGTGTCTTTTGAATGTGACGGGAATGATACAAACTGGGTCGTGGATGTGGGAAGCGAAGCTGGAGTGGAGGCTTGGAGAGATGGCACTGGCGTGGAAGTCTTTTGGCTGGCGGAGGGTGATGTCGCGGCACTGGCCGCTGCTGCCAACCTATCCCGCTCCCGCTTTTCAGCGAGCTTCTTCTTGAGTGTCTCGCGCATGGCCACCAACTGCTTCTCTTTGTCCACTAGCTCCTTCTCGCGCGCGACCGTGTTGGGTGTTTCCGCGCCTGAGGTACCGACAGCAGCGGCCGATGGGGTTCCTGGCATCGCGCCGGAGTGGAAGTTAGGAAGGATGCCAGGAGCCTGGCGCGAATTCTGGCCTGCCTGAGGAGCGGGCTGATCGTCGTCAATGTCCATGTCGCTGCCGTTGGACTCGTCTTCGCTAACATCTATTATCATCGAATCGTCTTCCTGGTCAGCATGCGGAGACTGGCCTAGCGGCCGTGTATGAGGAGTAGAAGAATTTGGTAGAGATGCTGGCTGAGGTACAGCCGGAGCAGGTGTATTCGATGTTGAAGACGCGCCCATGAAGAGACCAGGAATGGCAGAGAAGGATGGGGTGTAGGCGGCGCTCGTGGGTGTATGCGAGCCGGGCGTGACTGGCGGCTTCTGTCTCGCCTTGATGGCTTCCAAGCGCTGCTTAATCAGCTCGGTGTTGCGCGCTCTCTGTTCGTCTGTCACAGGCGGCTTCGCAGCGGGCGGGGTCGCAGGCTGAGGCGTTTTGGTAACTGGCGCAGGAGTGGTGGGTTTGGCGGCGGCGGCCTGTTTCGCAGCCTTCGCGGCCTGAAGACGTGCTATGTAATCTTGACGATGCCCCGGAGTGCTTGGCGACGCGACAGACTTGGGCGCATCTTGCGCGACGGGAGTCACTGGCTGGACGGCGGGCGCCTTGGAGACGGCATCGTTGGCCTTGGGTGGCAGGATGGGCGCAGGCTCCGACGGCAGGTTTGCGCTCTGGTACAGGCCCCTCAGCAGCTCGGGGTCTAGCTGCTCATTGGCGAGGGCTTTGTACGAGACGTTGTTGCTGTGCAGAAGCTTGATGAAGTGCTTGGCCGCGTCGCGATCGTGCTGTAGCTTGTCCATGATCGACGGCGAACTGTCGCCTTCACTCAGCTCGCCATCTTCGCGGTCGCTGTCCGTGACTTCCTGTACGCGCTCGGGCAGTGGAGGCTGGGGAGGCAGCGACGGTGGGGGGAAGGCCATGTTGGGAAAGGGCGGCGGCGGCGGGAGGTTTGGGGCACCTGGAGGGAAGGAGCCACTCTGGAAGAGCGCCCAAAGATTGGCATCGGGCGGAGGAAAGGCAGGGAACGGGGGCTGCTGGCCGTTCTGCGCATACGGGGCGAGGTTGATGCCCGGGATGCCCGGCAGCTGCTGCATGGGCGGGGGATGCGCGTAGTTGTTTGCCATGACGCGCGGTGATGGAGGAGCGTGGGCAGTTCGTGAGATATTAGCATCGCGACAGTATCGAGAAGTGTCCGTGCATGCTCCACCCAATCACGACCCCGGCTGTTGCTAGGGGCCCCAGCGGCTGTCATTGTTTACAACAACTTTACGTGCAGCGTCTGTACCAGCAAAGCCTCCCTAGGGTTCCTTTTGCATGTCTGCACCCGCGTCCCCGCATACTACTGTACATACTGGGGCAATGTCAATCAACTAAGCCCAAATGACCCCTTCGGATACGACGACGACTGCACCACGACAACACCACCACCACTCACCACCATGAGCGCGAACGGGCCCGCGCCGAATGGCCGACCCTTCGCCCGCAACTCGCGCGGCACTCCCTTTGCCAGGAACTCGGTCTCCTCGCCGCTGCACGAGGCCGACGACTCCCCCATGGGCCACCTGCGCAACCGCTCCCTCACCAACCTCACCAGCCCGCCGCTGGGCCGCAGTGACTCGGCACGCCTGCGCTCCAACTCGAACCGCAACAGCACGCCCGTCGGCACCTTTGCCCCGCAGTTCATCTCCGAGGACGACGACGCTGCTCCGCGCCTGGGTGGCATCGTGGAAGGCGAGAACGACTTCTCCGGCAAGCGCTATGTCTGGCTTAGGGATCCCGTCACGGCCTTCGTCCGCGGATGGGTCGTCGAGGACCTGCCGGGCGGACGCATCCTCGTCCAATGCGACAATGGCACACAGCAGGACGTCGACGCCGACGCCATCGACAAGGTCAATCCGGCCAAGTTCGACAAGGCCGACGACATGGCGGAACTCACCCATCTGAACGAGCCCTCGGTCATCCACAACCTCCACATGCGATACCAGGCCGACCTGATATACACCTACTCCGGACTCTTTCTCGTCACCGTGAACCCCTACTGCCCGCTGCCCATCTACTCGCGAGAGTACATCAACATGTACCGGGGCCGGAGTAGGGAGGAGACCAAACCGCATATCTTCGCCATGGCTGATCATGCCTTCCGGAATCTCATAGAGGAAGGCACCAACCAGAGTATTCTCGTGACGTGAGTCAGCCCAACATCTAAACCAACCGTAACTGACCCCCTACAGCGGAGAATCCGGTGCTGGTAAGACGGAGAACACCAAGAAGGTCATCCAGTATCTAGCCGCTGTCGCCAACTCGGAAACCCCACGGGCAAAGTCAGGAGGCCGCCACCTCTCCAATCTATCCGAGCAGATATTACGAGCCAATCCCATCCTCGAAGCCTTCGGTAACGCGCAAACGGTGCGGAATAACAACTCGTCTCGTTTCGGAAAGTTCATCAGGATCGAATTCTCCCGCACCGGACACATCGCTGGCGCGTACATAGACTGGTATCTGTTGGAGAAGTCAAGAGTCGTGCGCCTCAACTCAAACGAGCGCAACTACCACGTCTTCTATCAGCTGCTGCGCGGCGCACAGAGCCAGATGAAGCAGGAATTCTTCTTGGACAACAAAGACACAGACGACTTTGAGTATACAAGGCATGGCAACGACGTAATTTCCGGTGTGGATGACCGAGACGAGTGGAATGGCTTGATTGAAGCTTTCCATGTCATGGGCTTTACCGACAAGGAGCAATCGGCCATCTTGAAGACGGTCGCTGCAGTCCTGCATCTCGGCAACATCCGGGCCGTCAAGGAGAGTCGGCGGGCAGACCAGGCTACACTGAATCTTGCCGCTGAGCAGCAAGCCCAGATAGTCGCCCAATTACTCGGCATCTCCGCCGATGACTTCATCAAAGCTCTGTTGCATCCCCGCGTCAAGGCCGGCAGAGAGTGGGTTGAAAAAGTTCAGACTCCCGAACAAGTCAATCTTTCCATCGATGCCCTCGCAAAGGGTATCTACGAGCGTGGCTTCGGTGATCTTGTCGACCGTATCAATCGCCAGCTCGACCAGACCGGCGGTGGTGGAGACGACTCACATTTCATCGGCGTGCTGGATATCGCCGGTTTCGAAATCTTCGACGAGAACAGTTTTGAGCAACTCTGTATCAACTACACTAATGAGAAGCTACAACAATTTTTCAACCACCACATGTTCGTTCTGGAACAAGAAGAATACGCACGCGAACAGATAGAATGGAAGTTCATTGACTTTGGCCGCGATCTTCAGCCGACAATCGACCTGATCGAGCTGCCAAACCCCATTGGTATCTTCTCCTGCCTGGACGAAGACAGTGTTATGCCCAAAGCCACCGACAAGAGCTTCACAGAGAAGCTGCATTCGTTATGGGACCGCAAGAGCACCAAATACAAGCGATCACTCCTCACTCAAGGTTTCGTCCTCACCCACTACGCTGCCGAAGTAGAGTATTCCACAGAGAACTGGCTGGAAAAGAACAAGGACCCATTGAACGACAACGTCACTCGCCTTTTGGCTGGTTCTGCCGACAAGCAAATCGCTAACCTCTTCGTTGACTGTGCCGATGCGGACGATGGCATGGGTGGAGCCCGCAGCCGTGTCAAGAAGGGCCTCTTCCGTACCGTTGCTCAACGCCACAAAGAGCAACTGTCGGTGCTCATGACCCAGCTCCACTCCACTCACCCCCATTTCGTCCGATGTATTCTTCCAAATCACAAGAAACGACCAAAGCAATTCAGCGCACCTCTTGTCCTCGACCAGTTGCGTTGCAATGGTGTTCTGGAAGGTATACGTATCGCACGTACTGGTTTCCCCAACCGACTTCCTTTCGTGGAATTCCGCCAGAGATACGAGGTACTCTGCAGAGATCTTCCGAGAGGCTATCTCGAAGGGCAGGTCGCGGCCAACATGATTCTCGAAAAGATCAACCTTGATAGGTCATTGTACCGTGTCGGAATCACAAAGGTCTTTTTCAGGGCCGGTGTCCTTGCCGAACTCGAAGATCAACGCGATGCGCTCATCCGCGATATTATGATTCGTTTCCAGTCCGCAGCTCGTGGATTTGTGCAACGTCGTCTAGCTCACAAACGTCTTTATCGAGCCGAGGCCACTCGGATCATTCAGCGCAACTTCCAGGTCTACCTTGACATGCAGTCGAACCCATGGTGGAGGCTCTTCGCCCGGATGAGGCCTATGCTTGGTGCGACACGTCAAGCAGCAGAGGTCAAGAAGCGCGACGAGATGATCCACCAGCTCGAGGAAAAGATGCAACAAGAAGCTGCCGAAAGGCAGCGGGTCGAGGACGAGCGAAGGCGCGCAGAAATGGATATCCAACGTATCCAGAAGACGCTTGAAAGCGAACGTGCGCTTGCCTTGGACAAGGAAGAGATCTTCAAGCGTCTTCAGCTCCGTGAGACTGAGCTTTCCGAAAAGCTGGCTGGTGCTATCGAAGATCAGGATCAACTCGAAGACCAGCTAGACGATCTCATGGAAGCGAAGAGGAGGACTGAGGAGGAGGTCGAACATCTGCGCAAGGAGCTGGAACAAGCAGGGCAAATCATCAGTAAGCTCGAGGGCGAAACACAAGAGCTAGAGGAGCAGAACGCGCGTCTGGATCAGCAGCTCAAAGAGCTTGAGGTCAAACAATCTCAAAGAAGCCAGGCTGAGGAGACGATGAACCAGGAAATCAAGATGCTCAAGAGCCACCTATCATTGAAGGAGCGAAAGCTCGAGGACCTCGAACATAAACTTCTCAAGACAGACCAGGACCTCGACATCAAGTTGGCAGCTTCACAGAAGGAAGTACAGGCTGGCAAGAACCAGATCAAAGAACTCCTCGATGAGAATCGGCAAATCCGTAATCAAATGGCGGATCTGTCATCGACATCGACTAGCTATGAAGATCTGATCAGACGTAAGGAAAGCGAGCTCGCGATCCTGAAGACCGACCTCAAGAACTACGAGAACGACCGCCGACTGTTTGACGATGAAAAGCGAACCCTGGCTTCCAAGCATGACGATCTCCAAAGCCGCCTCCGTGACGCAAAGGCGGAGCTGGATGCTGTACGCTCCCAAAAGCAACAGCTCGAACGTGAAGCCGCAGACGCGAAACGTTTACTTGAGGAGAAACTGTCCGAGGACGCTGAGTACAGTGAAAGTCGGAAGCTGTTGGAAGAGCAGACAGAAGCCCTCAAGGCTGAGCTCTTTGCTGTTCAAAAGGAGCTCAGTCGGGAAAGACAATCACGCGACGATGTTGAGATGCTTGGAGAGCACAAGTACGACACGCTCAAGCGCGACTACGATGCGTTGAACGAATCCAAGATCACTATTGAGAAGGAGATGTACGCTCAGCAGGACGTTCTTCGACGAGCTACGGAAACTCGCACAGCACACGAGAACGAGCGGAAAGAGTACCAGAATGAACTCCGCAGCCTTCGCGAGAAATACCTTAAGCTGGAAGAGCAGAAGTTGGATGCCGATGCTCAAGCAGAACGTGCGCAATCAAGGCTGGCTTCCGAACGGCAAGCCATCCAGCAACGCGAGCTGGAAGAAAAAGATCAACAGCTTGACCAACTCGAGGCAGAGCGTGACGACTTGGCCGAACAGGTTCACAACTTGACGCAGATGCTCGCCGACTCAGACTCGTTCAAGGAGCGCAACGACCAGCAAAAGGAGCGTCTCGAACGCGAGATAGTCACCATCAAGGGGAGACTTACAGCATCTGAGAACGACAACCGTGCACTCCTCAACAAACTTCAACAAAAGAACTTGGACATTGCGCGATCAAACTCGCGAGCTGGTGACACTCATCGTGTGAAGATCACCCAGTTGACTCACGAGAAGTCCAAGGCTGAGGAAGACAACAAGCGCCTCTACCGTCAGCTCGAAGACGCACAGCTCACGATCGCATCTTTGGAGAAGCAGAAAGAGAAGTTGTCGCTCAGCCTTGAGGACCTCAACCACGAGCTTGCAAGAGAGCATAAGACAAGTCGCAACGCAGAGCAGGCCTCCTCTACCATCAACCTACAACTCGCAGATGTCAACCGCAAGCTCGAGACTGAACGCCAGCTACGTACGCAAGCTCAAGCCAACACAAAGGCGGTTCAATCATCGCTTGACAACACCAATCAGGAATTGGAGGAATGCCATCGGCAGCTTATGCTTCTCCGCAAGGTCTTTGACCCAGACTCGGCCGATGTCGCAATCACTTACGATGCTGCGAAGCCTGACATTGTTAGGACGGTGGACATTGCCGAGCGCCTGGAAGCTGCGAACCAAGCTTTGCGCGTAGCATCAGAGCGATACTCGCGTGCTGAGGCTCAGCTTGACGAGCTCCGAGAAAGGCATGAGGGCGAGCTTCATGACATGGATGCACGACATGCCAACTCGAAGCGTGCTCTGCTAGAGGAGATGAACAGCAGCCAAGTCAATCAAGCCAATGCTCGTCAAACGCCTACACACAACCGCAAAGACAGCGAGAACAAGCGACCATTCTCCATTACGAACACCCCCACTAACCAGCGACACATCAGCAATGCTACACACGACTCCGCACGTTCTGATCGAACTGTTGACACAGTCGCGTTCAACAATCGCATGGACATGGCTGCCGAGCTTGAGATGGTGCAGAACCAGCTGCAGATGTCGGAAATGCAGAACAAACACCTTCAAGAGCAGCTTGGACGCTCGCCTGAGCGCAACGGCTGGCAGGATGATAGCCCCTCTGTTCGAAGGGTGCAGAAATTGGAGCGTGAGAACTACCGTCTGCATGACATGCTTGACGACTCTGCTACCAAGGTTTCTGCCCTTGAGCATAGCCTTCGTTCCGGCCAACTCTCCTACCAGGAAGTCCAGACGAAGTCTCACGAACAGCTGTTCGATCTCTTGACATCCCAAGAGCAATCGCGTAAATCGATTGTACAGGCTCACAACACCGCCATCAATGAACTCGCCGACGCCAAGACGGCCTTTGACGACATCAAGCAAGTCAAGCTCTCGTTAGAGTCTGAGCTCCGCGAGATGCAAGCTGAGCTCGAAGATCTCACTAACGAGCGAGAGGAAGAGCACGCCAACCATAACCAGCTTCTCCAAGAATTTGCTGATCTCCAGATCCGACTGGACAACGAGACATCGACATTGGTCGATGTACAGTCAAGCTTGAACCTGTACAAGAGCAGGGCCGACGAGTACTTCAGCAAGTTGGAACAAGCGGAGATTGCCGTATTGAGAGCATCTCGTGCTGAGCAATTCGCCAAGACTCAAGCGCGGGAAGCTGAGGAAACTTGCGCAACGATCATGGCTGAGCGGAAGGAGATGGACGGTATGGTTGAAGACTTGCAGCGAACGGTTCAACGGTACGACGAACGTGTTGAAGATCTCTCGACCGACCTACAGACAGCTCTGCAAGCCAAGAAACGACTACAGAACGAGCTCGAAGATTACAGAAGTCAGCACGCTCATGACGTCGAGGACAGCGAAACCTCGCTTGAGCAGACACGCAAGAAGTACCAGTCTGAGCTGGCATCCCTTACCCAGGAAATCGACCAGGAGCGCGAGAACGTAATCCACGTTCGCGAAGAGAATGGCCGACTACGGGAAGAGATCGAGGAGCTGAGGAACAAATGGGACGACGAGCTGCTTAACTCATCGACCTGGGCAAAGGAGAAGAGCCGTCTTGAGATGACTCTGCAAACCATCTCCAACTCGCGCGACGAAGCCGCCAACGCGCATAACGAAGCGCAATCCAAGATCGTCAGCCTGCTATCACAGGTCCGGAATTTGCGCACCAACGTCGATGACCTTGCAGCCGAGCGCGATTCTGCCATCGAAGAAAAGAAGCGTCTCGAATCGCGTCTGCAAGAAGCTGCTGATACGCTCGATGAACTCTCTCGCTCAGAGTCTCCAGCTATGCGCAATGCAGCTGCTTACGATCGTGACTTATTGGAGCTCAAGTCCGGCTTGGCACAACAGGAGGACATCACTGCTGCTGCGGTGGGCAAGATGCGCCGCGCAGAGGCCCTTGCCCAAGAGCTGCAAAAGGATATCGTAGCTGAACGGGAAGCCAATGTGAAGCTTCACAAGGACAAGGCGGCTGTCGAGAAGGGTCTGAAGGACCTGCAACTTCGCTTGGTCGATCTCGAGACAAAGGGCTACAGCGGCTCAGCTGGCAAGGACGTCCGCTTCCTCCATGGACGCATTCAAGAGGTATGTTGACTCAGATCACACTAACCCACACTATCGATTGATGCTAACTCATCCATCAGCTCGAAAAAGCGCTCGAAGACAGTGAATCCACTCGTCTCTCCGAATCGCGTAGCGTCCGCAACGTGGACCGTACGGTAAAGGACCTACAGACACAGATCGAGCGCCGCGACAAGCAAAACGCGTCTGTCATGGACGACCTCAACAAGTCGCGCGACAAGATTTCCGGCCTCCTGGCCACCATCGATGACCTCCAGTCCTCCGACTCGACGAACCAACTCGCCGCTAAGCGCGCCGAGCGCGAACTTCGCGAAGAACGAGAGAAGACCCTGCGTCTCGAGCGCGAACTTGAAGGCTGGAAGAATCTCCGCGTTGAACGCCGTAGCGCCCTCGGCGTCCCCGCAGCGCCAGCAAGTGAAGCTGGCGACACGCGCTCACGACGAGGCAGCTCTATCGGCCTCCTAATGGGCGAAATGGGCGAAGTTTCTGCAGCCGACAAAGGAAAGTACGGCGGCAGTCTACGCTCCAATCTCCGTCGTGTCAGCGGTCAGAAGGGTTTTTTGTAGTAGATGGGGTCTCTGAGGGGAGGGGAGCATGGAGATCCCGGTATCCTATCATGAAGCTGAGCCCGCCGTTGGAAGAAGAAGAGGGCTTTGCAACGAGAGTTGTTGATGACGCAGTCAGGAACTATCAGTGGCGGCGCGCTGCTGCTGTTGCCCCTGCTGCTCCTGTTACGCAAGTGGTGGAGTTGGACGAGAAGGAGTATAATACCCTGGCAAAGGTTCTGGGGAATGATACACCAGGTGGTTCACCACTTGGGGCCGATCAAATGGATGTAGAGATTACGGATGACGAGGACGAGGCTACACCCGGTGACGATGGGGATAGCGCTGTTGGCGGTATCGGCGCTGCGGGTACTGGTACTATCAAGAGGAAGAGGACGGTTCGTGTTGTAATCAGGTCGAGGGCGTTTATTTAGGCGGCTGCTGGACTGTTGTGTTACGCTGCGCTACGAGCTCTGAATACCCTGGGTCCGGTTGGCATTCGCATGGTTTTGTTGTTTTTGGCAAGGCGTTTCCGTCAGCATCATGATATCTTTTGGACGTCGACGATGAGCGCTTTGATTGTTTTACATACATGTAATTATTTTGCAATTGTTCTTCTTCTACTTTGCTATAGTAGGCTTTCATTGATTGCTAGTGAACTTTTGTAATACGAACGGGCTTCAGAACAACAACATGCACGCATAAAGTGATTCAGTGGTGTTGGGCTGGATGTTATGGTGTATTGCAATGGTATCAATTAGTCGAAGATGTCAATATCTAATTAATATATATGGCGATCCAACATCCCCAGCATCTAGAAGCAGAAGACTTGGTCCTCGAGCTTGCTGACTGGCTTTGCCTTGGCGTAACCCAGGCTCTCGGTTGCCTTCTTCATGGCCGCAACCATGGGCGGTGGTCCGCAAATGAGGATCTTAACATCGCTCGCAGGCGCGGGCAGCTTCTCCTTGATCATATCGGCAGTGACGAAACCAGTGCCACCGATCCAGTTCTCGGGTGGGTTGTTCAGAACGTAGTGGACATTGAACTTGGGGTCCTTGGCCGCTAGCGCATCCAAGTCGTCCTTGAGCAGGATATCCTCGGGGTTGACGTTGGCGAAAATGAGGTCGACGGCGGTCTTGTCACCGGAAGAGCGTCCGCGCATGATGGCCTTCGCGATCTGGAGCATGGGCGTGATACCAGTGCCACCAGCGATCATACCGAAATGCCTAACCATGTTGGGTGTGTAGACCATAGCTCCCTTGGGGCCTTTGACCTTGATTGTGTCTCCAATGTTCAAGCTCGCGACGTGCTTGGAGATGTTTCCGGTGGGGTATGACTTGATGAGCAGGTCGACATGGCCCTTGTCTTCGTCGGATGTGATCGGCGTGTACGAGCGGACGACTTCCTTGGGCTGACCGGCGATGGTAGCGGCGAGGGAGATGTGCTGGCCGATGGGAAGGCCGAGGGTATCGGTAGGACGCGGGAGGTCGAATCGGTAGATGGCGGTATTGTGCGAGAGGACAGTCTTCTCCGAGAGCTTGAAGTCCTGGAATTCCGTCGGCTTCAGCACCTTGCGGCTTCCACCGCTGCTGCTGCTGTACCAGAGGAAACCTCCTATGACAGCAGCAAAAGCTACCGCGATAGGTAGGAGCTCCATGAGTGATGGCATTGTCGGCTCACGAGGGGGGAAGGAGCAATTAAGTAAGGTAGGAAGCGGGGGGAGAGGATAAGGAAAGTGAAGAGGTGGGGAGAAGGAGAACTGACAGGGTCGCCGTGACAATTCCCCGACGACCTATCCCCCCGATTGGCTGCTGAGACGAGACTTGGCAGGGTTCAAGCGCATCATCGCATCGCATGCGCGCATTGGGGAATCGCACCCAGAATCTCTTCACTCCACCAGATGCCTACATCAATTGACCAACTTACGACAACATTTGACTGTTTGCACAGCCCCAGACTTTTACATCATAATCCTGGTTCGCATTGATGCGAGCTCAGGCGCCTTGGCACGTGATTACTGAACTTCACCCCTAAACCATCGCATCTTGCAGAGATTCAACACTATGTGGCCAGAGAGGCCCATGACGCCCTAAAATTCCCCGGAACGCGTGCGTCCATGCTAGACAGACCTTACCAAAAGCGGAAACATTACTTCCAAACAGTGCGTTTGAGCGTACCAACTGCTAGGTATACCACGCGAGAGACATGGTAGCTCGATGTCGGATGCGGGTGCTAGTTGTTCAGCGCATCCGACATGCTACATGTCAAAATAGATCACCAAGACCACGCAATGCCGACGCTAATGCTGATCAGCGAATCCCCAGTGGCTCTGTGTCTTCCGCTCCACAGACTCGGTGCAACAACGTTGAGGGAACAGCGACCGAAGCACGACTCGTGAACTAACGTGACATAAGATCTACAAGGCAGACCCGTTCAACGTCGTTTCATCGTATTCATGGAGGTTTAATCTCTGTCATATTTCGGATGCATAGACATATCGTGGAATCTCTATATAGATGGCATTTCGTTCCACAGTAGCTAATGTATCCGCCACACTCGTTTTTTGAATTTCATCATCATGCGTCTATCAGCCCTACTTTCATTAAAAATCGCTTCGCTGGGTAGCGCATTGCCTGTCAATGAGACTGCAGGTAGCTGCTCCAACCCGCGCATCAGGAAGGAGTGGTATGTGTTTCGGAGCAAAAGCTACCCGTCGGTGGCCTCTACTGACATTCTCCTAGGCGCACACTGAATGCTTCTGAACAGAACGCCTATATTGATGCCGTTCAATGTCTGAAGCGGGCACCTTCCAAGGGAACTGAAGTATTCAGCACTCTGAAGACCAGGTTTGACGACTTCGTCGCCCTACACATCAACGCTACGCGAGGTTAGTACCAAGCATTATCCACAAACATACAAGTCAGCTAACAAAGTGCGACAGGCGGTCAAGATGTCCCCTCACTCGCCAATGATCCTGAATCGGCCGGTATGTACCCTTCGTGGGACATTGCTTACCCGAACAACTCCCATACTAACTGGCCTTTCTCTAGCCAACGTCACAATCTACGGCATCCACACGGTTGGTGTCTTCCTACCTTGGCACCGCTACGCCATCTGGGTCTTCGAATCTGTGCTTCGCTCCGAATGCAATTACACTGGCGCACAACCCTACTGGGACTGGACTCTCGACAACCCGTCCACCAACGCCAATGGCTCCATCTACACCTCACCTGTGCTGAAGACTTTTGGTGGCGACGGTTCCGGCACAGATGGTTGCATCAAGGACGGCCCATTCGCTGGAAATACGTCTCTGAACATCGGGCCTGTTGAGTCCCTGGCGTCAAACCCGCGCTGCTTGACGCGTGCTGTTGACTTTGATCTGTTCAACGGAAGTACCGGCTGGGAAGACATCTACCCGGCAACCATGGAAGCAAAGAACTACTACCAGCTCCAGGCTTTCATCGATGGATTAAGTTTCGTCAAAGATGAGGACAAAATCCGTACCAACGCATTCCAGTCGCCACATGGTCTAGGACACATGTCTATTGGCGGTGACGTACGTGACCTTCTTTTATTGCAACCCTTTTCATGTCCTTCCATACTAACACCCTACTCAGATAAGCGATATCTACTCCTCCCCCAACGATCCGCTCTTCTGGCTTCACCATTGCCAGCTCGACTACATGTGGACCCTCTGGCAGAGCCGCGATCCCGCCCGCCTGACTGACATCGGCGGCCCCAGGACCATCGAAGGCTTTGGGCCCCCTGCTGACGCCGTTGAGCAGACTACACTAGACACACCGGTGTGGATGGGGTTCATGGCCGAAGACGTTGCCGTTCGTGAGGTTCTGGATACATTGAATCAAGAAGGCGAGGGCGTGCTGTGCTACAAGTATGAGGACTCACCCTCAGTAGCTGGGCGTGAATTCTAGGCTCTTGTAACTGGAAAGCTGGCACTTCTCTGTGCATTTTTTCAATCATTCTTTTCTTACATGGCGAACTGATCACGGTGTCCATACAGTTCAATTCATCATACTTCTTCGTCTCAAACATGCGCCGCGCATTCTATGGCTGCCAAATATGTCTATCAGCCCGATAAGCCTTTTTGTATCCCTTCCCCCTCCTGTTGTTCGTAGTCAACTGAGCCACCCTCGACAGGCTGCGCGTTGGCTACTTTCTCCCCAACTCCAAACTCTCTCAACACCAACCATGCCGGCCATATCGCCACACCCCACAACGCAAAATTCCAGTACACAGCTCCAACTTCAGCGAATACAGTCAGACTCGTGATACCGTAACTAACGGCCTGCCAAGCACTCTCACTCCCCCTCAACAATGCGGCATAACGAATGACCTCAGGCTCGTCTACCGCCAGCCTGCCAATAATGAAGTATAGGAACAGGTAGTTGAGTTGGAAACCAGCGGTCAGGAATATGAAGACGGCGAAAGCGCGCCCGAAGCCAGGTGACGTCCAATCATATGTCGGTTTCGAATCGCGGAACTCAGTGACGAGTATGGTGGCCCAGAGCCACCAGGCGCCTTGTAGAACGACGATGACCCAGAAGGTACTGCGTGCGCGGGTACGTAGAGGAATCTTGGTGCGGTCGAGGTATTGGCCAAGTAGGTTTCCACAGGTCACTGCGATGATACCGGAGAGGAACGACCCGAGGGCGCGGGCACGCACGGAGAACCACACTGTCTTTTGGTCAATACTGGATGCTACTTATGTTTTATGAAAGTAGGCGGTATGACTTACGAGCCAGGTAGGTGAAGAACACTGCCTCAGCGAAGACAGCCTGCCCGATCCAAAGAAGGATGAGTAAGAAGCGCTTGGTAAAAAACAGCCTCGTAATTTCCTTGATCTCGACCCATGGATTCTCTAGGATGGCCAAATTGACTTTCTTCCCATCCTTCCTCTGGACTTTACCCGGACTATTCAGGAACAATCCCACTACAGGGCCTACGCACTGCAAAGCGATGAAGATCAGATACACGGTGTACGTGACTTTGCCCGCTTGATCGCGATCCGCGTTGAGACCAAGGTTGATGGCTCCTCCAAGGATCTGGCCAGCAAGCCGGTAAGTGAGCCAATATCCAAGCGCTTTTCCTTTGTTCCAGGGTTCAGGGTACGCAATCGCGATCGCAGCTTCGGCCATCCAGAAGACTCCTGCAGAGATGCCGCACAGTGAGGATCCGAGGTAGATGAACCACTCGGTTCCGAAGCGGTTGTTCGTATAGAGTGCTGCTGCGTAGGGGGCGTAACCGATGCTGTAGTTCGCATTAGTGATGGTATGCGCTGAGATGTGGTGTGATTGCTTACGTTCCAAAAATCAGTGCTCCTTTGATCCCGACATAGTGCACGATTACGCTGCTGAAATAGCAGCTTACGACCATGAGACAGAATGTGAGCGCGTTGCCCGCGTTGACGAGATGTGGTGATTGAGCTCCGCCGGCACCGAGACTGTTCATTGCACCCCAGATACCTGGTGCGCTGAAGTTGCAGAGTCCCAAGATGGTCATGTTGAAAAACGTTGAGCGGTACCATTTGACTGCTATTTGTGAGTCTATTGTTTTTGGATATTGGATACTTTGATTCTTACCTGGATAGTCTCTCTTCTCAACTCCTTCGTCGCTGCCATATTCGATGGAGGTGTCTGAGTTGGCCATAGTCAACACTCCTGTAAAAAGGCGATACCGGATGAAAACGAGTTCTGATGCCCGTCATATTCGGCGTCTCTGACCCATTTGATAGATATAGCGACTACACGTCGCGAAAATGCTTCATACCACACTGCGTTAGTACAACTCGCCGTACAGCTACATACCCGGCACACGAAGGTACCGAGCTCCACTCGACACAAAGCCTGTGCAATTAGTGAGCCGCGTCTCCGGTATCCCCAAAACATCGTCCCAGATTCGTCGGAAAAGCTCCAGACGCGACGAGAGGCCTGACGGTATGCTGTCCCGGTCGTACCTCGGACAC
The DNA here is from genome assembly GCF_024043175.1 of Alternaria infectoria. NCBI lineage: Eukaryota > Fungi > Ascomycota > Dothideomycetes > Pleosporales > Pleosporaceae > Alternaria > Alternaria infectoria. Next base: position 991,334 of record NW_026250690.1, read on the forward strand.
GGCATGATGATGGGATAGCACGCCATCTCCAAGGTACTTGACGATGCGATATGGGGCAGTCATCCTCAACGGTCGGCGTGGGTACGAAATAAGGCCTAGTGAACACTGACGAAACCGCGGTAAGAACAGTAGCGTGGTCACGCAATCTTCATCTCAGATTGTGAACCACAGTGCAAGATGTGACATTCGAAAAGAGTGCGACTTATAGCAACGAACCACGGACCTTTTGAGCGGGCCAATTTGCGAGTAAATTGTCTGCAGGCGAGCGAGTACGCACTCATCTGTTCGAACAACTCGACACGAGTATCTATGGTTTCCTCTCTGCACCCGGCACATCCCACCAGCGCTCATGAAGATCCCTCAAATCTACTTCCTGGCCAGGCGCCTTGAGATATGAGGTCAAGTCAGTCGATTCATCAAGCTCTGCCTCAGTGTACCCATTCCCAAAATAGGCGAAGCGATTGCCCTTGTGTTCGCGTTCGTACTCCCAATCTTCCCATCGTGGCTCCCGTCTAGCTATGGTAAAGTGCGCAGCTGAACCAGGCCATAAGCCGTGAATACGCTGTCCAGGAATTCCGCCGTTGTTCCAAGACGAACACTTGTCGGTCAAGACTGTGGTCGGGAAGAAAGCGTCACAGTAGTCGACAAAGTCATCCGTTGCCTCTTTCGATGGTGTTAGGGACTTGAGTCCTTGTGAAGAGACTTTGCGAAGTACTTTGGCGAAGTAAGTGATTGACGTCTCTACACCATGTGGCACTGTGCCCGAAGGGCCCGTAGCATGCGGACCGGCTAGGAAGAATAGGTTGGGGAAACCGGGTGTAGCTAGACCTAAATATGTGTAAGGAAAGCCCCATTTACCTCCGGGCTTCCATGCTTCGTGGAGATCCTCTCCGTGCGCCTTGATCGAAAATGGTGGAACGAGATCGGTGTTGGCACCGGTCGCGCAAAATATCGCATCAAACTCGAACGTTCTGCCATCGGTCGTTTCAATACCTCGAGGTGTGAAACGCTTGATAGGCGATTTGACAAGCTCCACATTCGCTTCGGTGAGAGACTCCAAGTAGCCAGGGCCCGGTGTGAGTCGTCTGCAGTGCGGGGCAAAATCTGGTATCAATCCATCGAGCAGTTCGGGCTTTTGCGCTACTCGCTTCTTCATGACATCGATGAACTGCTCTCGCATGCCCTGATTCTCGGTTGATCCACGAATCATGGCACGGAATCGTCTCCAGTATCTATCTTCAAGATCTTTCCTGAAGGCCAGATACACTCCAGGGTCTTCCAGAGCCTTGCGCTGTTCCTGCGAGTATGGCTGTGGCTCAAAAGTCCGCTCATCGCCTGCCCACGATGTCGCGATCCACGTTGGATTACGAACGAAGTGAGTGATGTGTTTTGCAATGGGCTGTAGATTTGGCACGACCTGAATACCGCTTGCGCCATTCCCAATGACAGCGACCTTCTTGCCCGTCGGATCGAACGAAACGTCCCAGTTCGACGTGTGTCTTAGATGGCCTTGGTAGTCGTTCAAGCCCGGATAATCAGGTAGCTTCCAAGAGTTGAACCGGCCAATGGCGGTGATGACGAAATCGAAGGTCTCTGTCGATGTGGTCTCATCTTTGAGGTTTCGCACTGTCACCCGCCATTCGGACTGTGCATCATCCCATTCCGCTTCGTCGACGCGGTGCCGAAGTCTGACATACTTGTAGACGTCGTGCTTCTTAGCCTGCGCCTTCCAATAGTCACGGATCTCAGCGCCTCGCGCGAATATCTCAGACCATTGCGTGTTGGGCGAGTATGTCGCTTGGTACACATGAGATGGAATGTCGCATCGTACGCCTGGGTACACGTTCTCAAGCCACGTGCCACTCTGCACGTTGTCAGCGCGATATTCCCACAACTCTTACGTGCACTTACAACATCATCGTTCTTCTCAAAGATGGTCAAGTCGATGCCCGGCACTTTCGCTGGCAGAAGAATACCTGCATTGATACCAGCTAGACCGGCACCGATGACAGCGACGCGAAGGCTTCGTACATGATCGATGTACTGCGTTGGACTCAACTGCAGCTTCGAAACGGGGTAAGAAGTTGGCAAGGCAGCGTGAGATTCATCTTGTTTGTTGCCCTCTGCTGACGCGAGATGTTCTGCGAGCTGTGCGACGCGTCGCGATGGTGTTGAACCTTGCCCCGAAACCGTTAGATTGGCCGCGGTTGATGAGATTGGGCTTGGCGTCATTATGTAAGCGGTGGTTGTCCTCGCTGTCCCTGGAATGATGCCCTCTCGTCGGACACATGCCTCTACCCATGATGACTTTAAAGCCCCGGGGTAAGCTGCCTCGCTATCATCAACTTTGTTCTCAAGCACCGATGCCGTAAGACGCTGTTAGATGCGCTATCTTTTCCCGGCCTGCAGAGCCGCCGGTCGGGCAGATGGGCAATCACGTCTTTTCTCCGCTTGCTGACGAAATCGGCTCGCAGCAATCGCGGCGGTTGTCGTGCTCGCTCCCCTGTACTGACGCGACCTTGCGCTCTAGAGAGAGAGAGACAGCAACTAGGACAGATTTGCAACACCCAAGAAGACATCGACGGCGTCGTTCCCCATTGCAGGATGCAACCCAGAGCAAGATCGCGTTATCTTGCACATCTTCAAGCTGACGCATACTGATATGGCATCTCGGTCACTTGCACCGAATCTTAGGGCGTATCGAATCTCTTAGAGCACTTGATTTTGTTCAAATACACGACATCTCAGCTTGCTTAATCGCATTTGCTTTTCACTCCGGAATGACGTGGTCCTTAGCATCGACTCCCGCCTTCCACCGATACGTCGATGCCACGTGCTCCTCAAGCGGCCCTTTCTGTCCCTTCTTCGCATAGAAGTTTTCGCGATAAGTGCCACCAGGCACAGCATAATCGTCCCAGAACAAACCCCGCTTCTTGAGCTCGGGAAGCAACAGCTCAATCATGTCCACAAACGACTGTGGAAAGACGGCGTACGCCTAGCTCGTGCATTAGAGTCAATACTACCACAATAACCGGGATACGACTCACCATGTTGAAACCGTCAACGTCGGCCTCGTCAATCCAGACTTGCAACCCATCCGCAACTTGGGTTGGGGTTCCAACAAGAATGGGACCGTTTCCACCGATGCTCACGTGCTCCGCGACTGTATGCTTCGTCCATTTGGAGGTTCCAGGGGAGAACCGAGCGTAGCCTTCGACAGTAGACCGCACAGCGTTGCTCTCGACGTGACGCAGTTCCTCATCGTCTCCGTATTTTCCGAGATCAATGCCAGTCCAACCACAGAACAGCGACAACGCTCCTTCCAAGGACGCATATTTGCGGTAATCGGCAAGCTTGGCCTGGGCCTCTTCTTCGGTTCGACCGATGATGGGTGTTACAAGGGCAAGAAACTTGATGTTCTTCCCTTCCCGACCGAACTGCGAAGAGGCAATGTGTCGGATTTCTGCGATGTTTTTCGCACAGACCTCGGGCGCATGGGCGGAGACGAATATTGCTTCCGCATTTTGTGCTGCAAATGTCTTTCCTGCCTTCGACGCACCCGCCTGGAGGATGAGAGGCGTACGTTGCGGGCTTGGCTGGCATATGTGAGGGCCAGGCACGTTGAAGTACTTTCCCTCGTGGTTGATCTCGCGCACCCGATCGGGTACCGTGTATACACCACTCTTCCGGTCCAGTACGACTGCATCATCTCTCCAAGAAGACTCTAGCAGTTTATACATGACCTTCACATATTCCTCAGCCTGCGCATAGCGCTCGTCATGCTGAAGTATATCAGCAAAGTCTCTAGCCAAGCCAAGCCGAGGTACACGAAAAACTAACCGGCAGTTGCTCCTTCATACCCATGTTACGCGCAGCCGAGTCTAGATAGCTGGTCACAATCTGTAAAGGTCATTATCCATGCAGCGATCGAGGAAGCGAATACCCTCACATTCCAACCAAGCCTAGATCAATTCAGTCCCTGAGCCAGATAAGGATAACAGATGTCTCACCTTCCCTTCGAAAGATGATCGACCGTCGATAATCTCCGAGCAAGGTGGTACGGTTGTTCGTATGTTGTCGAGACAGTCACGCCGAATCCGATGCTCTTGGTGACTGCTGCCATGGCACTCACAATGGCCAAAGGCTCATTGACTGGCCATTGCGCGCCTGAGATTTTTGCAGCATCAAGATTGCCATTGTAGACATCATATCCACCGAGCACGTCGGCTACGAAGATACCATGAATTTTGGCATTTTCAAGCAGCTTCGCAAGCTCTACCCAGTGCTCGATGTTGTTGAACTCATGCGAACGGTCATCAGGATGTCTCCACAGGCCTGGTGACTGGTGGCCACTGCCTATTGGAGGCTAATTGTTAGCTATCGTCAAGTTGCTCGATCGACTTGCTGCTCTCCCATGTAGATTGGCTTTATGAGGGGGCGTCACGTGAACTTACACATCTCAACGAAGGCATTGATGATCAGCTTCTTCTTGCCTTTCGCTGTCGCATCAATCTTTCGCCTCGCATTCTTCGAATTTGCAACTCCATTCTCTCGGTTTCGCTTCGCCATGGTAGGAATCAATGGTTGTTTCGCAAAGTATCGAATGGTATCGTGCGGAAGAAGTTCGTGGTTCTGGAGGTCGGATGATGTGCTTTGAGCGCTCTCAAACGCAATCGCTTAGGTATCTGCGGGATGCGTCATCACGTCAACTCCGAGGTATCACTATATGTTTGTCTCCGATGTAGGCCCTTCTATCTACGCTACGCGACGGTAAGTTGAGGCGGTAAATTGATAGTCTGCCGACTACGCGTATTGTGCCATCTTAATCCACAATGACAACAGTTATTCGCGCATCTAGAGAGTCCTTATTGTAGACTTGCAGATCGCATCTAACCTACTTGAGTAATCTAAATGCGCATTCCCGGAGAGGTCGCAAACAGAAACCCGAAAGTTGGCGATCAGAAGCCAGTTGAGGAGTTGCATTGAAGGAGAATCAACCTCAACGCAAAAGGCACACACCTGAGCAACCTGAATTTCAATCCTCATGATGTTACAAGTCAAGCGGACTCGTAGTATCACAGCAGCGTCTTCAAAAGAGACAATATCGAAAAGGCGTAAAACAATCGAACAGGTTCAGCAAAAGGGCAAAGAAGAGACGCTTCCCAGGGTACAACCAGCATTGAAACTCCATGCTATACGCCAACCATACGAAGTCTCCGCCGACCACCCTCTACCCAGCATCCAACACGACAGCGAGCTCTTAGTAAAAGTGCAAGCTGTAGGCCTCAACCCAATCGACTGGAAAGCACCGTACGAACCGACCACCCAGCCCCATGCCCACATATCAACTAACATCCCTCCAGCGACTACAACTTCGGCATCCCAACCCTCCCCTACATTTCCGGCCGCGAATACAGCGGCACAGTTCTCCTCACCCCAATAACAACCTCGTCTCGCATCCAAAAAGGCGACCGCGTCCTCGTCCCCTCAACCGACTACCGCGACCCACGCAAAGCCGCATACCAACACTACAGCATCGCATCCACTTTCAACACCATTCGCCTGCCTCCCAACCTCTCCCTCAATTCAGGCAGTATCCTAGGCGTAGCTTTTGTCTCCGCCGCCCTCACACTAGGGATATGTCTAGGGCTCGATTTCTCCAGTGTAGAAAACGGACCTGATGTCCTCGGTATTGTACGAAGTCTGGATCCGGAGGGTATACCTAGTGACATACGACAAGAATGTTTCCATAGTATTGACGTCAAAGAACGTATCAAGGCCGGAGACCACCTGGTTATATGGGGTGCAGGATCGGTATGCGCGTTTGTCACGATGCAGATAGCACGATTAGCCGGGGTGAAAGTCATAGCAGTTGTCGATGCCGTAAAACACGGTCCCAGACTTCTGGCCTCGGAGGCAGCGCGACCGGATTATCTCGTTGACGCGCACGACGCAGGGAGAGCGGTAGAAGTCATCCGCACATATACGGGGAAGACAGGCGCGCGCTTTGGCTTCGACACGCTGGGTAGAGAAACAGCGGGGCACTTGATGAGCGCTCTTTCACATCCTACTTTTTCATCGTCATCACAGGCCAAACTGCCGACTCAGCCATCGACACCGCATATCTCCGTTCCAGCGGGGCAGAGAGCTCATCTCGTGGGCTTGACGGGTCTGCCAAAGGATGACGTGCCGAAAGACGTTGTGCTGCACAGTGTGCCGATCAAGCTTTACCACGAAGTGCCACAAGTGGGCGAGGCGCTCAGTGCGTGGTGCGAACGGCTGCTGGCCAAGGGAACGTTGGTACCGCCGGAGGTTGTGGGTACGGTTGAGGGGTTGGAAGGGGTGAATGCGGGGTTAGATCGGATGAGGCGACGGGAGGTCAGTGGTGGGAGATTAGTTGCTGTTTTGAGCTAGAGTGAGGTGAAGAAAAAGGGAAGAAAGGTTATTCCATGCCAAGTCTTGAGATAGATGAACATGTGTGTAGAGGTAAGGATATCCCAATGCATTTTGATATATAGTACAAGTCGCAAATCTCCATCTCGCCTTTTGTCGCACAAGACTAGACGATAAGTCTGCGCAAAAAGCGGTAGTGGTCATCCAAGGTATTGGTCATTCGTAGTCGTCGTTGTTACAAACTACGCCAATGTAATCCCCTTCGCTGCGCCAGCCCAACTAGGCAGCGTCAATGCCAGCAAAACAAAGCACCGCAACGCCTCTCCAAAATGCATGATGATTATGCCAAAAGCCATCAAGTTGTGGCTGCGTTTTTGCTACGCCCCTCCCCCAATGCGCCCATGATGCAAAGTCCAAGTCCATGATGATGGGTATAGAGAAAGAGAAGAAAAAGGCAAACGTGGAAACCTAGAAAGGGGTATGCGCTAAAAGACAAGGCTGATGAAGATGAAGATGATTGCTGCGTTGTCGTAGGGATAAAGAAGTCATTTCGGGTATTGAGCTACGCGGTTCGTGACAAAGGGTTTTGTTCAAAAAGGCCACAGGCGCAGCAACGTTAATGTTCGTCTTCGCTGCTCCATGCGCCGTCGTCTTCTTGATCGATACTTTCCATGACTTCCTTGATGACGCCGTGGCTCTTCGGGTCCAGATTCATGGCTATCGTGAGGTGGCGGATGGCGCTCGCGCGGTCTCGCAACTTCTTGTAACACCTACCTAGCAGGAAATGTATGTTGGGGTCGTCTGGAGCAGCGTCTTTCAAGTAGAGAAGCTCGTGTAGGGCCTCTTGCGGCGCGTTCAACTTCAGCAGGACTTGCGATTTGCGGAAGCGTGCCATGACGGAGCGTGGTTCGATCTTGATCGCGTTTTCGAACTGCAGCAATGCGGGTTCAGTCTTCTTCATGCGGTCCAGAACCTGCGTACTCATGTTAGTATTCGACAGACAAATAAGGGTAATAATGACTTACCAAGCCTATCCGAACAAGGAGCATTGCGTTGTTCTGGTTGATCTCCGCCGCTGCCCGATAGTGCTTCTCAGCCACTTCGTACTTGCCCAGACGCTCGTAGACGTTTCCAAGACCGTACCAACCGTTGTAGTGCCTGTTATCGGCACTAATGGCGTTGCGATAAGCCGCCATGGCTTTATCAAACTCCTCATTTGCGACATGCTCATGACCTTGGAGGGTGAAAGCATAGGCGAACTTTGGATCCAGCTGGGTAGCTCGAGCGAAGCATTTGACAGCTTCATCATGCTGCCCGTTTATAGAGCTTGCATTACCCAGTGCACACCAAGCTTGTGGAGAGAGACGATCTTGGTCCATCAGCGTGTGTGCAAGATGACCCAAGGCCACCTCGTCCCTGAGCTGCCAGAGCGTATTGGAATACACTTCCATATGCTCGGAGGAAGCAGGTGCCAGTTCTCGTATCTTTCGAAACGTGCTGGCTGCGTCTGTGTAATGTGTGCGCTCATAATGGGCCTTGCCGATCTGCGCCAGGACCCACGGTGTTTCCCGCTGTGACTTGGGCACGAGTCCAAATGCCTCAAGTGCCTTTGATGCATCATAGCGACTCAGGTGCCTGTATCCAGAAGCTATCTTGAGGAGCAGGTCCAGTAGCCAGCTCAAGACATCTCGGTCCCGTGAAGTATCTGCGGGCGGACCCATTCTGGGGGGCGGTGCGACAGTTGTCTCCGCCACGCTCCGTGGTCTCTCCGGCTTCGTGGGCTCAGAGTTGTCGAGATGCGGTTTTCTGTTGCCACTAACAACTCTGCCCACAGTCGAACCTGTCCCTGAGCGTGGCTTGGGAGCTGCCGCCCTTGCTTTCCGTAGCTCGCGCCGCTCTTTCGACTCGAGGTCTCTGCTTGAGGTGCCGCCTGGTCTGCTACTTGAAGGCCGAATCTGAGTGATGGAGTTCAGCAGCCGCACACTGCGCCGTGGGGGAGCTGCTGTAGGATCGAAGGGTTGCGATTGTTGTTGTGATTGGGAGTGAGGTTGCTGCGGTGCTTGTGAGTGGGGCTGTGGCTGCTGCAGAGAATGGCCAGATACGGTTCTCTTATGTCCGTTCTGGTATACGGGCCGCGGAATGTCCGTCTGATCACTCTCGGGGTTCGTCTTGGTACGGGCTCTTGATGTTATGGGGCGCATTTGGACTGGGCCGCCAGCCTCACCCATCATGGCGTGCTCGTCGTGTACGTTTTGGCCGTTGACAAAGGGGTTTTCGACGTCGTTGTATGAAGGCGGCTGCGCGCTGCGGCCATTCATTCTAGGCTGGAGGTTGTATGAGGAGGCGGGAGGGAGCATGTCGGGCGTAATTTTGAAGATGTTGTGAGGGCGTACGACGGCGCCAATGTCGCAGAGACCGGTGAAGGCATCCCACATGAAGGAGTTGATCTTGAGCGCGGCGACAAAGTGTTCAATGGCCTTTTTGGAGTCGCCGTGGGCTGCATACAGCTTTCCCAGCATGCAGTAGCAGGCGGCGGCGTCGGGCACGTGGCGTCGTGAGGTCTCGGAATGCTTGTCTGTGACGAAGGTCAATACAGGTCACCAGTGTTTACTCCTATAGATACTCACTCCAGTGGTTGCGCCCTGCCCAGGAACTGCGCATTTTCTCCAGCGCCTGGGCTCCCTGCTCGTAGCGGCCGAGGGCGAGACAGGCCTGGGCAAAGACGTAGGCGCATCCTAGATGCTGGGTGTGGTTGCCCTTGGTCCGCGCATCGTCCAGGGCTTGCTTGTATCTTCCCAGACGGAGGTTGCACAGGGCAAGTAGGTGCGCGGCATCGTGGCTGCGAGGATCGAGGGCGTGCAGGCGGCCGGCAAAGAACAGGGCGTTTTCAGCGAAGCCGTTGTCTAGGTGGTAGTATACGATCTGGCGCAGCTGGGCATTTACGCCTGGAGGTGCTGACATGCTTGCTGGGCGGCGGCGGAGACAGGGCGGAGACTCAAGGTAATGCGCTCATAGTCGGGGCGGCGTTGGCTGGAGCGGCGGCGGTGGTGATGTTGCGGGCAGGCGGGTGGACGCGGTCAAGGTGTAGGTTTACGCGCTACGAGTGCCAAGACATGTAACAAAACAATGTCCCGCCTAGAGACGCACGACGTTTCTCTGCACACGTCCAGCCAGTCACAGCCACATCGCACCTTCACCATGGCCAAGGTACGCCCGCGCGCCCGCCGCCCACTCCCACGCATCCGTCACTGACAGTCCCCGTAGAAAGCCACCAAGACGCTCGCGGCTTCCAATGCCCAGCGCCTCAACCAGACCCTCTACATCACCCTCGCCGTCCACGGCCTCTGGTGGCTCCTGCGTGCCCTCGTCTTCCGCGCCTCACTGTCACGCAAGTCATTGATCGTCTATCTACTCCTCTCGGCTCCGCAACTGCTCATCCAGCTGTACTTCGAGCGCCTCTCGCGCCCCACCCTCGATGCCGATGGCGCCGTCAAGCGACCTGGCGAAGACCTCGATGCCAAGGGCCTGACTGAGTACATGTGGGATGTCGTCTATTGGACATATGGCTGCATTGTTATGGCTGCTATTGTGGGAGACTACGCCTGGCTCCTGTGGATTGTGATCCCCGTCTACAGTGCCTATTCCGCTTACACCACCTACACGGGCATGAGGGGTGGATATCAGGATGCAGCCGGTGTACCCCAGCCGCAAGCAAGCAAGAGACAGGCCAAGATGGAGAAGCGAGGTGGCCAGAAGATGCAGTACCGGTGAAGGCCAGCGTCAGATCATCATGTATTATATATACAGCATTATACATAAATTTAGGCTTCAACCCGCGTAGGGATCTTCGGGATGCCTCGTTTGCGGTCCTGGTGCGGCACACCATACCGCCATCCAGCAGCCGCGGCGCCTCTGCCATCTCTGCCTGCAGCCTCTACGCTGACGTCCTTGAAGACGAAATCCCACCTCCGCTGTGGCACCACTTTCATGGCCCTAAGCTCCTCTTCCTTGCGCTTCTCTTCTTGTCTCTTCTTTGCTTGCTCTTGCTCAAATCGCTGCTCGGCAAGCTTCTTGCGCTCCTCGAACGAAAGTCCAGACTGCAATTCACGCTCAGCCTGCACAAGTTCTGGATGAGGAATGCGTGCGTCGGCCGGCAACAGCGTGTTGTCAAAAGCCTTGCCAGCATCTTCACGCGTGAATTGCCGAGACTCAGCAACAGGCACAAAGAGCTGCTGGCGTGTCGCGGGATGTACCGCGAGGTCGTTGATGGGCTCGTGCGTGATAGGACGTTTGTTCTTGTTCCCAGGAAGCGAGGTATCGATGTGTGGGGTTGTTGGAAGCATGGAAAGAACAGCCTTGGAGTAAGGGAGCGCGAGTGTTTTACCCTGCACACATTGGATTAGCAATTGTAATACAGTGTGTTTCCGTTGTTTCAAAGAACAAGCCGACGACGTTCAGCAAGAGCATGACTTAAGTTTTGTAACCATGTGGATGTCTTAAAGACTAATCGATTTTTAAGAAGCTCATCATGTCGTGTTGTGGGGAAATTGATAAAAATGGGAGAACATACCTGCGCTATCCACTCTTTCTCCATTTGCTTCAGTCGCACAACAGCGCCGACGCGTTCATTGCTGACGCCGAACTCGACACTGGCGAGCGATACTGTCGCCCCATCTTTCTTGACTCTCCGCCAGATTGCTTCCCGGAGGTCTTCGCTCAATACTGGCTGGCTGCGGAACCACTGATTGAGGGGAAAGGGTCGCAAGTCCTCTGCCGTCTCAGGCGGAAGCTTGCTGTCGTCGTCCGCTTCTTTCGGCTTCTTGGTATCCTTCTCCTCAGCTGCACCAGACTGAATGGCAGCATCTAGTGCATCCAGGCTCTCCTGTCCTGCAGGTGTGGCCTTTTCTGTCGTCTCCTCTGCCTTGGCCTCGGCTCCAGCTTGCTCTGCCTCAGTCGAGGCAGCAGCCTTCGCACCCCCATCTCTCCGCCATCCAGGGCCAGCGCGTACCAGGTTACCGTACTTGTCGTAAGCTCCTAGGTAGTTTGTGGAGTCGGGTATAGGTTCCTTGAGCTGTCGACCCGGCCCATTGAGCCACTCATAGAATTTCCGCCGCCGTAATGTGATTTGTGGACATGGTGTCTGTGAGAAATGTCGCGAATGCCGTGATGGGCTCCAGGCGACCTGTGGCCGTGCAGCGAAGCACTGAGTGGCCTGCGATGGGGTGGCCGATGTTGAGAAATTTTGACACCGTAACCGAGGAGGCATTTTGAAGATGTGGGGGGCTACCGCATTGGCGCAGGTATGAATTGGAGATGAAAGGAACAAGAAGGGAAGTCGTGTACACGTAAAGAAGTTTAGTGGTGGGAGTGGTAGGTTGGAATGCAGAGAAATGAGGAGCTCGCAGGAAATTCTAGTGACGCGCTACGTGTACTAGTGTCTTGGCAACAATGAACATCGTGGCCCTCCACGACTCCCTGGTGTACGATACGATCACTGAAATCTACTGACGCTTCTGAACTTGCTAGCAAGACTTTTCAGGTGATAAGAGCGGCGCCGATATCATAAACAACAGGATAGCTTTCGCTAATTAAAGATAGTTACAAAATAAGATGAACCTTGGAATCACCTGCATTATGCCAACCCACATTTACATCAGTATCGTATATAATACGCGTCCACTGCAGACATGGACAAGTCAAGAGCGCTTTCCACGGTGACGTACTGCATCATCGTAACTCGGCGGCGGTTCCTCACTACTGACCCTCTCTGTCTCCATACTTCGACGTCTCCTTTCGTACTGTGGCGCACTTGGTGGCTCTCGACGAGCTTCATCCAGTGCGCGCTGAGCCTCCTCGCGTTTCTTTTCCGTCCTGCTATTCTGCTCTCGAGTTGTGATTGGCGGCGGTGGCGCCGATGATGAAGAGCCATAAATTGCTTCATGCTGCTATAAGAGCCGGTCAGCTGACATCATGATTAACGTTTCAGGATCGGAACATACAGCAATAGCCTTCTTCTCCTTACGCTCGAGTCTTTTCTCGGATATGGTACGTCCCAGCTTCTCGGCACCAAGACCGAGACTGATGGCAAGGAGGCCAGCCTTGGTCATGTCAGTCAGTTGTCGCGTGCAGCTTGTGCACTGTAGGCTTACCATGGTAGGTCGTTCGGAGAAGCTGTAAGTGTTTTGGGCGCTTGTCTGCAGAAGTGCTCGACGTTGTCCACAACAGCCTCGCGCAGGTGGCGAATACAGCGCTTGTTGTTCGAAGTATCTCTGACGGTTCTTTCTGCAACACATGGTGAGAGGAGTTTGAGTTGAGTGTTTGAAGCGTTCAAGTTGTGTTTGTAGTGCTGAACTCTGAGAAGATGATGATTGTTTCATCGTGGTCTTCTGCTTACCTTTATACTATGTCGAATCCTACTACACAGTCTGACGTACGTATCGCAATAATACCCTTTTCTGGATGCCTGCAGTAAGATGCAGCGTTTCAAGTATTGTATTCTCGCTTTCGGTAGTGTCAACACGCCAAACGAGTTGAGCAGATTGATCCGGTGTGGTCGTTATGTATGACTTACGGCCGCAAGACGGTGACGTATGGCAATAGTGGCGTCGTCTACGCAGTGATGATTGGCTACTCAACCTACTATAAGGCATGCCGTTTTAAGCGAATGCGAATTGTTGCTTCAGAGACTACCATTTCTACAACTGAGGTTTAGCGTATCCTAGCCACGATCCGAGAGGTGGGATTCCTAACGGCGTTCACAGTTGGAGCTTGTTCCTACGTTGCAGGTTGCGCGGACCCAGGCAGTCAGGCCAATCGCTGCGATAATCTAGTCGAACGTTAATCAAGGCCTTGGAACGTTCCCCACAACACGCGATACTGGAAGCACTCTTTCTGCCTTGCCTTGCGGCGGCCATTAGACCGAAGCCACAGATTACTTCAACAAATATGTGTGGAATTACATGACAATCGATCGTAAACCATTGATATGTCTCGTGGGGCCATGGATGAGGGGCAGAAGGATAGCGTAGGAAAAAGACGGGTGAGCACACCTATGATTGGACAAAGGCAGTAAAGAAGCATGGTACATGGCCGAAGCAATGGGCGAATGAACGCCTTCCCCCCTCTCACAGGTGCACAAGATGGGTTTCTTCAGACCCTTGGGCAGCGGCGCTGAGCATGTGCCATGGAGGGCGTTGAAGAGGACAGACTGACTGTACTCGACGAAACTTGCTTTTGGCCCGGGGTGTGTACCGGCATGCCGAGTCTAGGCGCAAGGCACAGTGATTGGCAGAAAAGGCCGATGGTGCATGTCTGCCTGATAGACGATGGGACGGATAAGCAGCTTGGACGGGTGACGATGGGTTGGGCTCAGCACACCGGACGTGCAATGTCAGCGTGCCTTGGTTGCTGGCCCGCAGATAGGGGCCCGTGGATGAACGATAGTTCCGTGGATCAAGCGGTGCATCTTGGGGCCGATCTCTCTCGCCCAGGCCGCGACGACGATGGGGGAGAGGCTAAAGTCAGCCCTGGCTATACTCGAGGCCGCTAAGAGCCGGAGGGCCAACAAGACGGCAAGCAGCCCAACGCGACGAGTCTCGCCGTGGGAATCGAGCAGGCTGGTGTAGCGCAGCGCGTCGTCGAGTGGTCGAGATGGGGTACCTGTGTGACGGGCGAATCCAGGACTCGCACAGTAATCAAATTAGCTCCGACGCGCCTTCCCTGGGCGCATCACCAAGTGGGCAGTCGCGCCCCCGTCAACGCTATCCTGAGGGTTTCACTTGCACTTCTGCCGCCTCTCCTCCCCTCCCACAGCCGCCCCATTGCCTGCGCCTGCCCACTGCCTCTGCCTTGAATGATGAAGTGCTAGGCTGCCGCTATCGCCATTCCGCCTCTGCTGCATTGCATCCCCCGCTGGCTGCGATTCCTGCCCTGCCGCCCATTGGCTTGACGCTTGAGTGTGCCAGAGCCTCGACAGCGCGCATCGCCCAGGCCCGCCGCCCGCCCACGCTCACGCCCTCGACCGCCGTGCCCTGCCTGCCACTCCCACTGCCCCCGACACCCACCACCTGCCCAGGACCCGCTGCCGCTGCCGCCGTCGCCAACACCCATCACTGCCGCCATCCTCACCATCGTCGCCATCTTGACCGCCGCCGACGCGCAATTCTTCTGCGCCGCCGCGTCCTTTGTCGCAGCCACACCCGCCGCACCGCCGTCAAGACAAAGGCCGCCATGGCCGCCCGGCCGAGTCCCAGCAGCACAAGCCCCTCGAACCTGTCCAACAGCCCCTTCCCCCACGGCTCTCACGGCTCCCACAGCAGCTCCACCTCGTCGTCGCCGCCCAAGCCCTTTGCATCGCACAACACCATGACGGCCGACGTCTTCGCACCGCACATGTACGCCATGCCGGGAGCCGTCGGAGAGCGCAGGCCCCTCGACAAGAGCCCCGCGAACCACGCGCGCTACTCCATCCTGTTGCGCAAACTCCCGAGCAGCAGCGATCGCGACGCCGTGCGCAACATCCTGCTGTTCGCCAAGGACCTGATCGACTGCGAGATGCTCCCACCGTCCAGACATGCCGACGACAAGGGTTTCGCATCTGCCATTGCGCATTTTCAGACGCTCGACGGCGCAAAAGAAGCGCGTCACCTCCTCGACGGGAAGCGCAATGCAACCAACGATGCGACGCTGGTCGTCGAGCTGACGCAGGACGCATCGCCTGGCGCAATCGGCTCGCGCCGCAACACAGTCGACAGCACGCCGGCGCGACAACCGTCTGGCACAAGCGCCATGACCGGCGCGACAATCAACGCCCGGCAGTCATCGCGATACAACGGCACCTTCCAAAACATGGAGAACATGTCCCCACCCAACGGGACCCCAGGTCTTGGCAACGGAGAGTTCCCGGTCACCAACCTTTTCTCGCCGACATCCCCCGTCAACACCTCCTTCACGAGCCGCAATCTGGGCAAGTCGGTCATCAATGAAGACGCCGACGACGACGATGGCTTGCTTAATGAGTCGATTGGATATGCCACGGGTGGCCCGCCAATGCACTCGAGCATGCAGCGTCGCGCTACCAACCCCCATACCCCTTCCATTCCCATCCAGCGCTTCGGATCTCTTTCTCTAAACACAAACGGCGTGACGAATGCCACGTCCCCGCCTCTATCCAACTTTGCTTCTCCACGTTCTGGATCCAACATGCAATCGCCCGGCCCAGCCTTGTCTGCCTTGTCACCACATAGCATTCCCTCCGCACTGAGCAGCGGACCCAATACAGGCTACCAGCAGTATACGCAGCATTTCGCACGGCCCACTTATCCCCCAGTGAACCCCGCTGATCAGAACCCACCATGCAACACTCTTTACGTGGGCAATCTTCCCATGGACACGTCAGAAGATGAGCTCAAAGCTGTCTTCTCCAAGCAACGTGGGTACAAGCGACTCTGTTTCCGCACCAAGCAGAATGGACCCATGTGTTTTGTCGAATTCGAAGACACATCCTTCGCTACCAAGGCTCTGAACGAGCTCTATGGATACATGCTCCACAACAGCGTCAAGGGCGGCATCCGACTGAGCTTCTCTAAGAATCCCTTGGGCGTACGTAGTGGCCAGAATTCCGGCATGGGTCCGCAGTCTGCCATTGCTCCTTCTACGCCTCTTTCGGGGTTCGGTAGCAGTGCCGCAGGCCCGCCTGGCTTTTCCACGGCTACCGGCCCACCGCCTGGCTTGTCAGTACCTCCGGGCTTGTCCACCACAGTACACTCAAACAACAGCTCTGGCTTTGGCATGTACTCTAATGGTGGTTTTGGCATGGGCCACAACGACATGGCAGGTGCTATGCGCCAGCCTCTTGCATCCAGTGGTGCTGGGAACGGCTTCTCAAGCTATTCCACCTACATGATGGGGCGCTAGAGACACCAACAGACATTTGTTATGCCATTATGAGTCATGATTGAGGAGTTGAGGGTGCTCATCGAGGAGCGTTTGCATGTTCGGTCTTCATTTATTGTTGCCACTATATCCTGTCCTTTCAATCATGGCAAGGTGTTGAGTCGTTTGGGTTGTATTTGGCTTCATTAACGCACGGGCATGGGTACTGGCGCGGGGTGTCCAGGGCTATCATGCCCAGTGGGTGTGGCTCTCTTTGCAGCATACAGCGATGATTCCCCCTTGTGCGATTTGCTTGTTTTATCATTGTACCGGAGTATGGAGAACGGTCCTTCTTTTCGTTGCAATAGTACGCATTGCCTTGGCCTTGCGCCTACCCTCGCCCCTTGTTACCTTGGATCTTCTTGAGGAGCTGGACGTATCTTGGAGTATGGCGAGGAGTTAAAACATGTCCTTTCCCATCACGTGCCAGGAACTGCATGTAAGACTTGTCGCTACTATTATGAATCCCTAAAACGCGTGCATTGCTAGCTCCGTTCTGCCAAGTATTGTAGTGAGGCGTTTATTGAATTGCTATGGTTCGCCGCGGGTTCTTTCCAAGGCATGAACTGCAATTAATTTCGGAGCTCTCTGCACTAGGTAGATTCATCAGTTGGGCTCCGTGGCATGTTGCTGTCACAGCAGGTGCGTTTTCTTCACTGCGCATTTGCTTCGGCGTCAAAACCACGGCATCGTAATTTTCAACAACGTCTAGTTCCATGCTCACATGCAAGATTTATTAGTGAAAATATAGTAACCCGGTATTAATGCATCAAAGTCAATTTGGAAGTTCGAAGCAAGACTTCACGCTGCTGTTTATCGATAGCTATGCAGTGCTGTGCCTAGATACTTGAGCAACAGCAGATCTATCCAACCAGTGTCTCGCCTCTCCTCTATGAAAATGAAGAAGATAACCTCGTCATCCTACCTTGATTTTGGTTGTGAAAGATTTAGCCAGACGCGGAATGTTCAGGAGATGTTGTAGAAGGTCTTCGATTTGTACGAGGGAGGGCCACGATCTAACTGAAGCCCCACGCGCGGAATCGATGCGCATCGCCAAGCGCGGCTGACTGATCGATTGAAAATGCTCCGGTACCACGGACTCCCGTACCCGGCGTACCGTTAGCTACAGATTCCACTTTACGGGCGATCTTCAGGAGTAAAAAAGTTATCATGATCAAGCAGCTTTCTCAGCATTGGCATTAACTCCGGAGTCCCGTTGTTGTGATCACGTCATGCCCACCTTTGCCCCGCGCTCGCTGTTGACAGGTCTGATAACGGGCCTATTCCTCGCCTTGTTATTGCAGCAAGTGGTGCCTGCTTTGAAACTGCCGACCTACCATAGTCACGACGCGTCTGTAACATCTACGCCGCTATACCTATCCGAGTCGATGGCGCAGGTTGTGAGAAATAGCCTCCGCGCCGCTAGGCATCGTGCGTGGGTCGGCGGTGGATACAAAAGCGCATCGTCGCTGCTCTCTCCATCTCCAACATCTGCTCTTCGCATCCATCCAGCCTCTCCAACTACATCACGCACTATGTCTACCCAGAAGTCCTTCTTCGACGCTGTCATTGAGCGTCGCACATACTACCAGCTCAACAAGGAGTCGCCCATCTCCGACAAGCAGATCACTGATATTGCTGAGAAGGCTCTTCTTCATGTCCCTTCATCTTTCAACTCTCAGAGCACCCGTCTCGTCGTTCTTCTGAACAACGACCATGAGAAGTTCTGGGACTTTGTCCTTGAGGTTCGTACTATCCGGAAGACTCCACGCGAGGTGTAAAATGTTGTACTTAATACAGACTAGGTCCTGAAACCCCTCACTCCTGAGGAGCAATTCCCCAAGACTGAACAGAAGATTGGAGGATTCAAGGCGGCTAAGGGAACAGTAAGTGCATGTATCGTATCATCAGACACCATCTAACAAGATACCCTCAGATTCTCTGTTATGAAGACCCCGAGCCAGTCGAGGGTCTCCGCAAGGCCTTCCGTAAGTAATCTCAATCATTCATCTAGCCCATGCTCACATCCATCGTAGCTCTCTATGCCCATCACTTTGGCGACTGGTCTGAACACACGAACGCCATGCACCAGTACGCTCTCTGGGTCGCCTTGGAAGCCGAGGGCCTTGGTGCCAACCTTCAACACTACAACCCCATCATCGACCAAAAGGCTGCTCAGGAATGGAGCATTCCCCTAGAGTGGAAGCTTAGGGGTCAGCTGGTCTTCGGTGGACGCGCAGGCGAGCCCGGCGAGAAGAAGTTCCAAGAAGTGCAAGGCAAGAGACTGTTTGTGCACGGAGCGAAGGAGTAGATGCGAGTACTGAGTACGGGAACGCAATAGAAACAAAACTCATTGGATTTCACCTATCATAAGACGCCAACGATGTTCAGTAAATCACTTGCTTTCCAACACTATCTTCCGGTTGATCCCAAAATGCTTGTCTAGGAACAAAAAGCTTCTCTGGGCTAACAAAGGCCAGGCTCCAATACTAGCCGACAACCCGCCATCTGCTGGCTCCGCCGGAGTCCAGAGTTCCTTATTTCCTTCCGGCACCTTGGTGAGTAGCTTGTGGATTTTGACTGCCCCACTTTCTGCGGAAGAGTACATCTCGGCACCCCCACCCGGTCCCGTAAGAAGCACAGGACACGTGACCCTGTTCAGGATCTTTCCATCTTTCTTGGTGTCCAAAGAGAAGTCCTCGAGGCGTCGCAGCATCATACCGGGCGAATCAACACCCATGCTACTCACACCTAGGCCTAACTCCCACCGTATCTGGAAACTCCACCAGCTCTGCAGACTCGCGATCAAGTTGAACATTTCCTTGGTGACCCAACCGCCCTTCCATAGGCTGACGAAGGATTGCGGCACTCGTGTCATCGCAAGATCGAACATGCTGAAGAACGGATCAATGGACACGCATGCCTTGACACGGGCGTCGGTAGCTGCGCGCAGAGCAAAGTAGCCCCCAGTGACAGCGCCCGCAACAGCAATCCTATCCAGATCCAACTGCAACTCCAGCTGCGATCGAGCCAAATCCTCAAGGAACCCCAACACCTTGTCTGCGACGACCTCAAAGTCAGGCCGAAGAGGAACCCCCGACTTCTTCAACAGCAAGCCCTGCCCCGGGCCCTCTAGTAGAAGCACAGCATAGCCCAGCTGCGGGCCCGAGTAACCGAACAGGAAATGCAGCTCTTCTTTCGTAGAATCAGCACCGCTGAAGTAGAGCAGAAGTGGTGTTTTGCCCGGCAGTCTCGCCTCTGGAGGAGGAAGGTACAAGTACGCCGGCATGTTGACACCCTTCTCATATGGAACATCCACCAACCTAACCTCCCCCTCCATGAACGCCGTCGCTCTCACAAAAGCCTCAACCGACCTCTTCGACAACGGCACAACCCTCGCATCATCGTTGAGAAACAGGTACGAAGCCGCGCGGAAATAGTTCGACGCGCGCAGGTACCCGTTCTTCGCCATGGCGCTTAGCCCGTTCTTAGCAGCATTCTCTGCGATTGCTTCAGCCCGCTCTCCTTGTTCTTTCCACGCCGCGTGCCAGGATTCTGGGTCGTTCTTCTTGATCTTGCTGGCTGCGGTTAGGAACTCGGCTGTGTCGCAGCCGCCCGCTGAGGTGCTGCCGAGGAGGCGGGTCAGCTCAAAGTCGAGGATGGGGTCGTTGAAGAATTTGAACATGGTAGGTTTTGCGCGGGATTGATGCGCGCTGTTTTGAGGTTTGCTCTGTTGGTACTGTGGACCTGTGTGATACTAGCAGATGATGAATTTGGTCGCTTCTCTGTTTGACAAACTGAAGCGCCCTGTCGAAGTATCCGCAGGTACTTTTTTTTCGCAACGATTTGGTGGGCATCGAACTGCCTCGGTGCCTCAGCTCCACACCCGATTGATTTCGATATTTTTTGCAAGTTCCGATTCGGTGCTGACACGCCACTACTGAGTTCGTTGTGTTGCCTGTCGTGCATTGCCGAATTCGGGACTTTTGCAAACGGCACTTTACATGTCCGGACAGTCCATTCACGCAGCTGACATGTGCAACACGTCGACGAAGTTTCGGTATCATCTCTAATCTCTTCATTTTTGGTTCTTATTGCCATTCTCTTCATTCCACCGCCCCAGTCGAATCGAGCGAGCCAGCTAGATACGTAAGCTGCCTACCTAGGTACGCAACTTACAACCTACACCACGCATGCCCATACCTAGATTCACTCACTATCCAAACCAAGATGGCTGCCCCTCCAGAGGTCACGATGCACGACTTCACAGGTTCCTGGTTACTAGTAAGTCAACCCAGACACCCTCCAAGTCGCCTCGCCCAAACCATCCAACATCCACTAACAACCCCAGAACAAAACCCTATCCGACTCGTTCGACTCCGCCTTCGTCCTCCAAGGCATCCCCTGGATAATCCGCAAAGTCATCAGCCTCGCGACCCTTACCATGAAAATCGCCCACTCAGTTGACGAATCCGGCGTGCCAACCGTAATCTTCACGCAAGCTGCCTCCGTCGCCATCGCCGGTCTGAGCGAAGAGATAGAAACGCGGTGGTTAGACGGACGAGAACAACTTCACTCATCATCTCTGTTCGGCACGTCTTCCGCTCGAACTCGCATGATCTGTTTTGATACTGCTACTGGGCATGACGGCAAGCCGTTGGATGCGTTGTTGACGAAGGACTTTCTGCGGGAGGGAAAAGAGGGTGAGGAGGAGTTTTTGTTTGATCTTGTTGTGCATCAGACTAGGGGCTGGGTTATGGAACAGATTTGGGGGTTTGGTATGCTGAATGGGGAGAGAAGGCTGCTGAGGAAAATGGGGTTGAAGAAAGGAGGGGAGGCGGTTTATGTCACGGCTTGGTATGATTGGAAGGGGAGAGATGATGGTAATTGAAGGGCTCTGTTGCCTTCACCCAGTCGCAAGTATGTAAATACTCGAAGGCGTTACTCTGTACTTCTTGACTATCGAGGTATTTGTTACTGTGCGACCCAAATGCGACGAATGTGCGACCAAAAGGTCTCAATATGTCTTTCTCCTAAATTATGTTCGTCACTTCAGACCACTGCTGCTCATCATGTAGGAGGTCGCTACAGGAAGGGCCGTCATGCTGCCGAGATACGTCATCATGACGTGCTATCGTCGCTAGTGCCCGGTTTTGGCAGATGTTGAAATAGGGGATAGCAAAGTTGCATTGAAGTACTACTACACTGCATACGGTATATACCCAACCACCGTATCTAGCATCGCACGATCAATTTCTCCAAGCCTACTGCAATGATTTATTCATGGCCAGTCATCATGTCTCCCAGCTCCCTCACCACGGTGACCAAGCCCTGACAAAGTCAACAGCATAGTCCTTCTTAGTCCCCAAGAAACCCACGCCGTACAAAAGCCAAACAACCCACTGAGGAATATATAGCGGAAACTTCGCCTGCTCCGTCAACCCGCGCCCTTCATATTGAGGCCCGCCAACCTCACCGCCAACCACACGGTCCGCAAAGTCACTCATACCAAGGCCTTCACCGATTCCCAACTCAAACCACATCAGCATGTGCTGGGTCTCGAACCGCCACTTCTTGTCTCGAGCCGGCGACACAAACTCGAAGACACCGCCGGTGTTGTTGTCGTGATACGATCCACCGCATTCACCACCGCTGTTATACGCGTCGAGGAAATAGTCCTCGGTCTCGGAGACGTCTCCAACGCGCGTACCTACAAGAAGCTCGTCGTTGTAGAAGAGAACGGCGGAGGTGAACTTCTTGCCCAGGTCTTCGCCCACGCGTGATACCACGTGCCAGTAGGCGATGGTGTAGGGGCCTGCCCAGAGACGTAAAGCTACCCAGCTCTCCGTTAACGGAAGCCAACCGTCTTTGGCCCAGAGACGGGTTGAGCCGCCTCTACCGCTGAATGATAGCTTCTGTCCCGATCCTAGAACACTGTCCATGACTACCTTTCCACCGGCGACAGGCTGGCTGTAGTAGAGGTCGGGTGAGAGTAGCGCGGCATCTGCTGCATTCTCGCCCTCTGAACCTGGTGTCGAGCCGTCTGCGTGAACGGGTGGTGTGGTGGCTGATAGCTTGTATGTGCCGCGTATGGTCGGCGAGTCGAAGACGAGCTTGGAATATTTGAGGTTCTTGGTGGTATAGAATGAGTACGATTTACCCGTACTATTCCAGATACCGTAGGTATAGCCAGGACAGTCCAGTATGGTAGATTCTTCGAGGTACTCGAGCATCTTGTGGTGCTTGCCGTCCCCAGTGTTGGCGAAAAAGTCCACTCGCAGGTTGCCTCTGCCGAAGTAATGCATGGAATAGTCGCGTGAAAACATTATCGCCAAGAGGGAAACGCCCGTGTGGGACATGCCATCGAATTCCCATTGCTCCCAGTTGGTCTTATTGATGAGTGGGCTGATTTTGATCGAGTTGATGGGGTCAGATGGAGATGAGGAAAAGCTGTTGGGACCGTCGAGCACTTCGAAAGCTGTGCTCCTGCTAATGGTACAGGATTCGTCGTCCCATTTTGGGTTCAGGTCGTCATCAACGGGAAATTCCGAGGAACCTAGAGGTAGCTGATGCAGGTTTGCGGCGGTAAAGAGTGAGAAGAACGACGCAAGGATGAGGGTCGTGGACAGGATGCCGCCAAACATCTTCGACATAGTACTGGGGTTGAGCTGGTACCTAATCACGGCAGTAAATTGGCTGAGATGACGGACTTCGCTCACCTGTTACCTGCATTATACGGGTCGAGCACACATTCTAGGTGTCGCGCTTTCTGACAAGCACTGCAAAAGTCCCGAGAACTCATGATATGCACTTCGCTAGCTCTGGAAAGTCCCGACCCTGCTCGTTCAACGTCCGAACTTCCGAAGAGCGCCAATAGCTACCACTCTAGAGTATTTCCCGCCTGGGCCGAGAGAAATGTAGTAAGCTTACTATCAAAGTGAAAAGCAGTGACCTGCATCTTGGACACGCCATGAACTAAAGTGACTCGGCATACTGGGACTGCATTTCTCTACAGAGTACCAGACAATGGCAACATCAATTCTCCCAGCGCTACCCCCATTGCGGCAGGCTGTCGTGCAGTCGGCCACGACGGCTGGATCTTTCGACCTCCGCACTGACCTGCCCATGCCAACCATGTCAACTGACCATGTCCTCATCAAGGTGAGCGCAGTGGCAGTTAACCACTGGTAAGCCGCGGCTGTGCGCAGTGCATGTGGGACATATACTGACTTCGTACGTTTACCTCTGTAGCGATTACAAAATGCCAGCACGAATACATTGTCCCGATACGGTCGACGGCTGCGACTTCTCAGGCGCGGTCGTGCGCGTTGGCGACGCTGTTGCCAGTACCCCTGGGGGTCTGAAAATTGGCGACCGTGTTGCTGGCGCTCAGATGGCCTCTCAGGCTCGACGACCCTGGTCGGGTGCCTTCACTGACTACATCGCGGAGAAGCCTGACAACCTGTGGCGTGTTCCCGACCACTTCTCTTGGGAGCAGGCGGCTTCGATAGGGTGCGCTGTGGCCAGTAGCGTGGGAATGGCGCTCTGGTGGGAGATGAAGCTGCCTGGAACGCCCGAAGGACCGACGAAAGACCCCAAATTCGTTCTCGTCTATGGCGGATCTACGGCCAGTGGAACCTTTGCCATGCAGCTGTTGAAGATGTGAGTGACCCATCGTTTCCCTTTCACTGCGAAGCGTAGTGAGCGTATAATGATTGATCTAACGTATTCGCAGGTCGGGCTATCGAGTCATCACGACCTGCTCTCCCAAGAATTTCAAGCTTGTGGAAGAGTATGGAGCCGAGAAGGCTTTCGATTACCATTCGCCAACATGTGGGGAAGATATACGAGCCTACACCAAGAATTCGTTGGAATATGCACTAGATATCATTACCGAAGCGAGGTCTATCCGCCAGTGCTACGCAGCCATTGGACGTGGTGGTGGTAGATACATCGGATTTGAGCTCTTGCCGGATGATCTTATGGCCACAATGAGGAAGGCCGTCAAGCCATCTTGGGTCATGGGCTTGGAGGTGGCCGGATTGGAGTTGGAGTTGCCAGGAGGGTACTATCGCAAGGCAAACCCCGAACTGCATGATTGGCTTCATGGGTGGATCAAGCGCTTCGCCGCGTTGCTTGAGTCGAAAAGATTGAAACCACATCCTATGCAGGTCAATCCGGGCGGATTAGCAAAGGTGATTGATGGACTGGGAGTCTTGCAGCGAAAGGAAGTCTCAGCGCAGAAGCTAGTGTATCCTCTGTATGAAAATTAGACGGAAGTAAAAGTAGCCATAGGCCAGTACGACTCGGTCTAGTCATCAAGAAACGACATTGACTCCTTGATACTAGCTCGAATCGACTCTACGTACGACTTGCTACCATGCAGTGATTTGACATCCTCCTGTGCCATAACGGCCCAAAACAATCGGAGTCGGGATGGACTGGAAAATATTCCCGAGGCGCCCGCACTAGATGAGAAGGCTGCCTCGCCCGAGAGGCAGTACTCGGCTGGAATGCCCATGCGACACTCTAGTGTCTGCACCTGGCACTGAATAGCGTCCAAGATGCCTGTGGCATACGCCTTGAGGGGCATGTCTTGAAGTGCGGAGACACCACCAATGCGGAGTACTGATTTGACTTTGATGGATCTATACGATTCCGGCGACACGTGGCAGAGGTATTTGTGTATGCGCTGGAATAGCGAGTCGAAGAGCCTCATCAACGCAAGATAACTTGACAGGACTAGAAGCAGAGTTTCCGTGTTGAGTGTATCCTCGGTCTGCGTGTACAATTGGACAGTCGGTGTCAGGCTCTGAATTATCCCGGTGAACTCTTTGGTGCATGTCAGAAGTAGAGCTGCTGGATTTTCGACATCTCCCCCCACGGCATCATCTTTGCAACGCTGTTGGACTTTGGCGGCGTTTGAATAGTATGCGTCAATAGTCGTAATGCGGTGGTCTATTTCCTCACGGAACATTACTAGAGAGCTTGCCGGACTGGAAATCTGTGGTAGTGGTGTTGGCGGCATAATCTCCTCCCCAAAATTGAGGAGCGGGTCGATATTCACATCGAGAGTGGTGTTAGAGGTCGCGCCCATGTCGAGCATCATGTCGAATTCGTCGTCTGCACCTGGGAATCCCTGAAGTTGTGATGGAGCGCCAAGCTGATCTGCTAGGTAGACGCCGTCCTCACCCGACGCGGGACTTTGATCCATTGAAGATGAATAGGAGTCGAAGAAGGCGGAAATATCGCCCGTCACACCCCAGAAATCTGGTAATGGCTCATGCGCGGCTGGGCCTCTTGGCGAAGGGAGGTGCTCGGCAGGATCGTTTGCTTTTGTAGGCGCGGGCTGCTTCGACATCCCGGCTGTATGGGCGTTGTCGTGGTTGGCGTCCTGTGACTTCGACGTGCGATGGGCTCGGGGCGAGGCAACGGCGTGACGCTGCTTGGGCGGTCTTCCCGGATGACCAGCAGCGCCTGTTACGCATTGCGCGCCCATGTAGCAGCAGCGCGCGCACGCCGCCGTGCTATCTTGAGCGCGGAGGCATCGAACTCGCTTTGCCCTGCACTGGTCACCTAAAGATGGATGTACGAAGTCAGTGTTTGTCTCACATGCAGTTCGTACATCGGCAATTACTCACACGCGGAGCGCCGGACTGCGGACTTGTGCATACCTATAGTTGGTGTCGTGTTTGGACAGACGCGGAAATGGGAACCTTGGAATGGAAAGCAACCGAGCTAAAGGATAGATGTTCGCATGATTTGATCAGGATAGGCTGACTGTTGTTGCGCGGGTTAGTCACGTGGTAAACCCCCCGAGGAGGGTTTGAGATTAGCCAATCGGCAAGCGTCGCCCCACTTTAAACCGGGGCCTTGTTGAGGTGCGTGTGAAGGAGCGTAGCCGCCGGTTTCTGAAATTCACGGTCGAACGCTGGTGAATTCATCTCGTGTACTTTGGTTTCAGACTCTGATTTTATGTACATGAGCTAGCAGTTGTTACTAATACACCTGCATCATTGAGCTACCTAGGTATTGAACCAAACGTTCATTCCGCTGGGAAACTCTATGTATGTGTGGCTTCCATCCCCTCTTGACATTTAGGCGATGGATAGAACTACAATCCTGGAATCTCATCCTTTGCTGTACCTTTCGCTTCCTCCTCCATAGGCTTGTCTTTACTCTCTGTCATGCCAAATTCGGTGTCGTTTTCGCTCCTGAGCGGTACCTGCTTCAGCAGAGCAGCAGCAATAAGACCCACTCCACCAAAGGCAATGGCGACCTGCCAGGATCGCTGAAGCGCGGTGCTCTGTACGGAGATCACTTGCGCACGCGTCTGAGCGGATAGCGTGTCAAGGAAATCGACTTCAGCTGCGCCATACGCACCACCCGTCATGAAAAGAGCCGCTACCGTTGTGTCGCTGATAGTCCCCGAGCGAGCCAGCTGTGCAGCTCGGTTGGTGTAGACGGTACCGGCGATGGCCACGCCCCACAAGACGCCGAAGCTTCGCATGAAGCCCCAAGTGGCCGTCGCTACTGCGGTATCCTTGTCGGTTAGAGAGGCTAGCAACGCGGGAAGCATAGCCCCCATGCCGAAGCCCGCACCAAAGGACTCAAGCACCTGAAAGCCCACCCACGCACCTGCACTCGACGTCTCATCCAGGAGTGTGAACACGCCAAATCCGGCGACAATCAAGGCGAAGGCAGTGACAAGAATGGGCTTGTAGCGGCCGAACTTGCTAAGTAGAAGCCCGCCGATGATCGCACCTGGGAGAAGTGCGAGGATGGTGGGGAGAAGGTATATGCCGGCGTTGTATGCATCTACTGCGAGAACGCCTTGGAAATATACCGGGAGGAAGTAAAGTGTCCACATAGTGACCATGCCGTGGAGAAAGGCGAGTAGGAAGACGATGAGGCTCATAGAGTTCCCAAAGAGCCGGAGCGGCATGATGGGGTTTGGCGTGAGGCGGGCATTGCCTTCGAGTGCGATGAAGCCTCCCAACGTTGCCAAACCAACCAACAGCGGTACGAGGACTTGGTAAGAGGACCATGAATATCTTCCTCCTGCCCAGCCAATGGCAACTAACACTGGAGCGCAGCCGCTAACGAAAAGCGCGTTGCCCAGCCAGTCGAGGCTCGAAGCCTTGGTGGCCCAAGTCTGGGATTTATCGTATTTGACGTTCAAAAAGAGGAACAACAACATGACTGCAGCACCGCCAATTGGAAGAGCCATGTAAAAAGCCCAGCGCCAGGTGCTGTAGCTCACGAGCAATCCGCCGAAGAAAGGACCAAGAGCAGCTCCGAGACCGACCATGCCAAACACGGCGCCCATGTAGGTACCTCTCTCGCGAAGTGGTACCAAGTCACAGATGATGATCTCGCAGAGGACGGCGACTCCTGCTGCTCCAATACCCTGTACTGCTCGGCCGCCGATCATTTGGGATATGTTGGTTGCACTATGCATTCATCTCCTCATTAGCAAAGACTTCGAGCTTGACGAGAAAAGCCAGATCGCGATTCAAGCGCCAGCGGAGTGACAACTTAC
The DNA here is from genome assembly GCF_024043175.1 of Alternaria infectoria. Classification (NCBI taxonomy): domain Eukaryota; kingdom Fungi; phylum Ascomycota; class Dothideomycetes; order Pleosporales; family Pleosporaceae; genus Alternaria; species Alternaria infectoria. The sequence continues at coordinate 1,019,202 of NW_026250690.1, forward strand.
CCGCCACAAACACCGCTCCCTATCATGAAGACGACCGCGGATATGATCATGGGCCATCGGCGACCGAACACATTAGCGAGCTGTCCATACATGGGCATCAGAGAAGTCCTACACAAATTAGTTCCCGCGTCCATCGCTCGAGTGTGAGCCTTTTGTTCCAAAGAGCCTTACATAGTCAAGAAGTATGCATTAGAGACCCAGATGAACTCTTCGCCCCCACCCAGATCGGCGACGAGCGATGGCATAACCGTCGAAGTGACTGTGGCCTCCAGAGCCGTGAGAAGACTCACTAGCGAGAGTACAACCATGATAGCCCAGAACCTTGGACCTTTCTGGAACTTTGACGGGTTCTTCTCCGTTGTTGGATCCTGTGCATCGACCGAAGCTTGTTTTGACTCCGGGTTCCGGACGGCTGGGTCTTGCTGTGTCATCTTGCACAGCCAGGATGACAGCTTTGAGTAGCGTTGTGACCTGTCGGGCGATAGGTAGACCGTGTGGCTGGTACCAGGGCTGTAGTACAATGACGCGTGAGCAACGGGCGGTGTTGAAACCTTGGTATAGTAAGTTGATGGAGCGTCTGGGAATAGTTGCACCTTCGGTTACATGGGAGAAGCTGTGTGTGCCTACGTATTCAATGGTGCATGAAGTCTGGTAACCACCGCGGAGGGTTTCGTTGGATGGGCATGATCGGCCTCGCAGGGTTTTGCGATCCTCCGCGGTTGATACGATGAACGTGGAAGTGATTCGACTCGGTCGACAGGCTTCCTGCAGGTGGCCTGACCTTTACGGCGTTCAAGTGTGAATAAGCCCCCAAACGCATGTTGGTAGATACCTCACTTCCTTTCACCGGTGTATACATTCCGTACCTTGATTAGGTTAGCGTGCCGGCGTTTTTGCCGGCGCGGGTAATATCAAGCCACATCTTCAGCCACAGATGGTCACCGCGCAACGTTTCCGGTAAGCATACTACATTCGCGTGTCTCATATACATATTGACTCTACCAAACCCAACAAGTATATGACGCGATTAGATGACGAGAGCTGCGAGTAAGACGAAAATAGGATAAAGTCGTCCTCAGGTCGTAGCGGAGAAATCCTTCCCCATGTGAGAGACGTCCTGGTGTAACTTCGCAATAAGATCCCCACCCAGCCTACGGGTGGCTCCTGCGGGTGGCCCAACGGCCCGCCGCCGTATCCCGCGTTTTGGGGTCGCACTGTCACGCCTTCGTTTAATGTACCAACGATTTACCATGCATGCTGCTCGGCGACCTTGAATCCTTTACGGCAAGTCCCATTACATCCCGTCAATTGGACGAGGAGCCAAAGGGATGCCCTTAGGGACATTGGCTTTTTCTTCCATCCACTAACACATCGCAATTATGCCACAACTGCACACCTCAGCTAGCATTCTGATCCTTCACATTCCGCAACGCTCGGGAGAGCAGGTTTCTTGATTGAGTGGTTGCTGTGTCTGCACCACCAACTCTCCGCCGAGCAGCAGTACGCCGCTCTGGGCACTGCGATAAGCACCTGGTCTGCGGGACAGGACAACAATAGCGTCAATCCTATCAGCCTTCTCGTGTCATACAAGGTTTTCTGCTGTACACCATTAACCTCACGTAAGACGGTCATAGCACTATCGCAAGCTTGCCGAGAAGTCTCACTTACTCCTGTAGCTGAAGACTAGCCTTGGTTTATACATTGGGGAGGCACGGCATATAGTTCGCACTATCACCATCGTTCGTCCTTACCTGTCTAGGTGTTACCAACCTAGCATGTCCTCGCATGGTTTACACGCTGGCCTTTCTTTGTTCCCAACATGTCACGCCTAGATTCTTCCAGCTGCTTCTCGGGTTGCAAGTCAGGGTCTCTAGTGGAGAACCCGAGAAAAGAAAAGTCCCAACAGCTGGCTTGTGACAGGTGTCGAGGCCAAAAGCTCCGATGCATACGGAGCTCGAACTCTAAGACCCCTTGCGAGAGGTGTCAGAAAGCTGGTGCAACATGTATCATCGATACCGGGGTACGTATGGGAAGACCGAGACGGGCAGACAAGGAGCAGCCTCGAGAGAACAGCGGCAGTGCTCACCACCCATCCCAAACTACACGATCATCACCTCCTCCCGAAGCTGAATCTCAAACGAGAACCGCTGTCGACTTTACCATGGATACCGATGCCTGGCTAGTACATGATCTCGACGACACACCGGTTGACCCAACGCTTCAAAGTGTTACGGTTCAGTATCTTGACCCCTTCGATTTTGCACTGCCTGGAGAAGGTACGCTCGACGACGAATCGGTAAACCTACCGACCGAACACTTTCTCATTCCAAATATGGATCTCTCCGCGGACCATTCTATTCCAGCTCGCACCGAATACGAACAAGCAGCAATCGGTTTCACCGAGCCACTCAACGGACGCAGTCGCTATTCACCGATGCGCCAAGAGATAATGCAAGAGTTGTCAGATTTGAACATGCAGCTGTCCCGACAGTTGGGCGCGGCAACCTCTACAGGAACTGGTTTTACGAACAATGGCTCGGCTTTGGGTCTGACGGCTTTGGCTACACCACCGGAGGAGAACCGAACGCTCTGTGATACTGTCGTCTTTATGATGCAAAGCCTCCAAACCTACCACCGGCTGCTCGTGGATATCGTCAGACCCAATCACTCCGCTACGTTCGGCTCACACGAAAACCTCAAGTTTAGCACTGTGACCAGCAGCTGCCTAAGCCCGGTCGAAGAGTTGGACATTGATGACTCAAGAAGCCGCATATCTGAGACGACAGGCCGATCGCCAGTGAAAAGGCGTCGAACAGATAGCAGCGTCGACTTCACTGTAGCGCACGAATCGTCTCACAGTACTAGTGTTGACATGCCTACGAGTCTTCTGCTACTGTCTTGTCACACAAATCTCCTACACCTCTGTCGAAATACCTTTGCCGCCATTCGAGCAGGGTTGTTCGCCACACGTCGCCAAATCAATCTTTTCACGATCTCATTCCTCAACATAATGGATGTCTCCCTACCGCCCGATCCGGATCTGCAAATAATTGTCCTCATTCAAGCTGTGGTGAGAATGGTGGATAAAATTGGCCGTTTACTGGGCTACCCGAACGAATGCGAGGCCGGCTCAAGCGGTAATAGATGCGAGAGCGATACTCGCAGCAGTGTCATCCCGCGGCACCTCCTTGAACTGATGCTGAAAAGCGAAGGATGCGGAAATGGCTCGGCAGATAGAGCCGGGACTAAAGCGCTGAAGGAGGAGATCCGAGGATTACATGAGCTCGTTTACAAGCCAGTATGAAGGATATCGATGTGTGACAAAATCGAGCGGCATTTTTAGCAGGTAGACTTTCATACACACCGTCAATAAGATTATAGACGTACCACAAATTTTAGGAGAGTTGACTGTTCAACTTATTCGGGGCCGAGCCCGAGAAGGATACACTTAGGATACTCTAATGCGCTTTTGGGTGTCCTAAATCATGAGTAAGCATACCACATACCCGTGGGAACGGTACTGTCCAAATCTATGGGGTAATCCGAGCCGAGTAAGCTTCGGTGAATTCGCCTGGGACATGATTGCCGAGTGGCGTGATTTTGACGCGCTGTCAGACGGTCAGACGTGCCCATGTATTCGGGACTTTCCAATCTTCCCACATCATACGTTCCAGCTCAGTTTGGAAGCAAAGGGACTGATGCAATCACAGGGATAAATCGCGTGCAAGAAGGAGACCTCTCAGCTGTCAGTTCCAGAGCTTCGCAAATTCCAAATATTGCTTGATCCGAAAGCACGGGAATCAGCTTTTGGCCTCTGTCAACTTTACATTCTTACCTGCCTATCGATCGGACCAGCCATGTCACTCGTCGAGATCTCTCTGCCGCTTCTTCGCCTCAGTCCGGCGCTCGTGTCCTCTATGACCCTCATGTTCGCCCTCGACGAGCACCTGATTTTTGGGACCTGGGTGCAGGGTCCCATCCGCCCACTGGCAAACTCTAACCTTCCTGCCTGGTGGACCAGGGGCGGTCTTCGATGGCAGTGGGTCCTTATCATCTTCTACCCTGTCAACTACCTTCTCGGCATTCTCAACCTGCTTATACCCGAGCATCAATATGGCTCGACAACGTGGTATGCATGGGGACTATTCTTCAGCTTAGCCCACATGCTATTTGCGCCAACGGCTCTGCAGCGCATCGCGGCTATCGAGAAGAACGTTCCAAAGGGCAATGTTGTCATCTCCATGGAATCTTGGCTTCGGATGAATTGGATTAGGGCGTGGACTACGGATCTACCGGCTTGGGTGTGCTTCATCGTTGCTGCGCTCAAGGCGCTGTGACAGTTTGTAGTGAGCAGGTTGGAAACGACAATGTGGATGACGGCGTCGATAGAGTGGGAATGAGAAGGCGAAGTGGGGACGGTAGATTGCAATATTGAATGTCGCAATATGTGACCACAGCGGGTGTGAAATAATGATCGAGGACTAGCCCCCATTCTTGACAGAATTGTTGAGCGTGCGATGTGCTGACGATGCGAGGTCTGTACGAAGTGACTCCACACGTCCACGTTCATGATAGGGGTGAAGCTTTGGCCGTCTACGCGCGGGCCCACTCCTTAGCCTCACGCTAGCGGACCGGTCTCCCGGAGGCTCTTTGGTTGGATGACTTCTCTCTACCAGAAGATCAAAGACTTCGTGACGCGGGAGGAAGGTGTTACATATTATTGGTATATATAATGCAGCTGGCACAGTCCAAGAGCTCATGCTTGTTGCTAAAGTACCCGATAAAGAAAGATTTTGCAAACGCGCGGCTACATCGGTTGCGCCAAATCACCTGAATGCGTGGCACAGTATCCAGCACAACATCCATTGCCTTTGTGATGCTTTCTCTACTACCCCAGATACATCGCACTGCAGCACATCAACAAAAGAGCCGAATGAGGGACGAAGCTTTCCCCTAATTGCGTGTCGGAGTAGAGCGCTACCAAGGCCAAAAAACAGCCAATCGGTAGCCCGATAGTGCGGAGGCTCTGTACCCAGAGCACGACCGAGAGCAAGGCACTGACGAGGACCAGGAATGCGTTCAGCCTCGAATCCGAAGGATTCAGCCACGAGAACAGGACTCTTTTGTGCCCCGGTAGCATCGTGTCAAGGTTTTTGGAGAAACTCGGGGTAAGTCGCGAGGTTAGGCGGGCTTGTATGACGAGGACGTTGAAGAAGACTAGCGTCTTGCAGATGCAGTCACTTATGAACGGCCCCCACGACATATTTGCTGTGGAAATAGGTCGAAGACCTTCAAGAGATACCGTTAGAATTTTGTACACGGTTCCTTATCGGAACAATAACCGATCTCTGTGTATAAAAGAACTTACCGTGATTGGAGTTGGCGTTTTTACCTCGAATGATACACTGGGATGACGACTTGTTTTGGCCTTGCCAGACTTTATAACAGTTGTGCGCTCGTCTTAGGTAGGTAGATATCAACGAGAACGTATGTTTGCGGGTCGTGTCTCAGGACCGAATAGGCACATGGTAGAAAAAAGATATATCCGCATATATGTTGTGTCATCATTTCGGTACTTACGGTTTCCCCTTCAATAGAAGCTGGTACGGTCTCGGGGGTACGGAATGTTAGTACCGACACCGTGGCCGGCTCAGCAAACCCTTCGGTCTTTTCGCTGCCCATATCGATAGAGAAAGTACCGATGTTGGGATACTCGGTAAAGGCGCGGTCGGGCTGCAGCTTCTTCTTTGCACCATTTCTATCCGCTTTGGGTTCTGCTTTCGCACACTGACCGATGCAGAGGCCCGAATCGGACTGGCTGTATATACGAGTCTGACACCGACCCCGAAATACATCAGCCTGACAGCAACGACTCCAGATCCTCTCGAATGTTGGTGTTTGCACGAAAAGCCGAAGTCGAGAACGCCACAGGAAAGTTGGGTCAGCCCTGAGTGAGCATTTGTATGCAAGTTAGTAGGTAGTAGTGTAGTTCGATAGTACGAATGAAAGGGATTACTTGACCAAGAAAACATTGCCTCACCAAATCCTTTCGCGCGTCTGTGATCATTGTCGAGTTTCAACACCGCGTCCTAAGCTATACGACATCTTGCATTCGCAATGACTGCCCACCGCGAGACTTCACAGGGCAATGGAGAGCCAATCGCCGTTATTGGAAGCGGCATGCGCTTCCCTGGCTCTTCGAACAATTCGTCCAAACTCTGGGAGCTTCTGCTCAATCCGCGAGATCTTCTCAAGCGCATCCCGGAGGATCGTTTCAACATCGATAACTTCTACCATCCGGACCCGAACCACCACGCGACGACGGATGTTCGGGAGTCGTACTTTCTCGAGGAGGATCACCGTCACTTCGACGCGGGGTTCTTTAATATAAAGCCCGTCGAAGTAGCCGCCATTGATCCACAGCAGCGCCTGCTGATGGAGGTGGTCTACGAATCGCTGGAGGCGGCGGGAATACCGCTGGAATCATTGATCGGCTCTCGTACCGGGGTCTACGTTGGACTGATGTGTGCCGACTACCACGACCATTTGCACAAAGACGTCGACACCTTGCCAACCTATGCTCCGACAGGAACGGCTCGAAGTATCATGTCAAACCGCATTTCGTACTTTTTCGACTGGCATGGCCCCTGTATGACCATCGATACCGCGTGCTCTTCCAGCCTGGTCGCGGTCCACCAAGCAGTCCAGCTGCTGAGAAGCGGCGACTCGGACGTTGCGGTCGCGGCGGGAGTTAACATGATCCTTGGATCCGGGCAGTACATTGCCGAGAGCTCGCTACACATGTTGTCGGCCGATAGTCGGTCCCGCATGTGGGATGCTGATGCTAGCGGGTATGCGCGTGGTGAGGGTGTAGCTTCTGTGATCTTGAAGCGTCTCAGCACCGCACTCGCCGACGGCGACAAGATCGAGTGCATCATTCGAGAGAGTGGAGTTAACCAGGATGGTCGAACGAAAGGTATCACCATGCCAAGTGCCTCTGCACAGATGGATCTCATCGAGCAGACTTACAAGAAGGCTGGGCTGGATCCAAAAGACCCCAATCAGCGCTGTCAGTACTTCGAGGCGCACGGAACCGGAACTGCGGCTGGCGATCCAAAAGAAGCTGAGGCTATCAGCAAAGCCTTCTTCCACCCTGGCGATAGCACGTCCCATAAGGGCGATCCACTCTACGTTGGCTCCATCAAGACCGTCATTGGTCATACGGAGGGTACTGCGGGATTGGCTGGTCTTCTCAAAGCCTCTCTCGCAGTACAGCACGGCGTCATACCACCCAATCTGCTGTTCAACAAACTTCATCCCGCTGTGGAGCCGTTCTACACAAACCTCGAGATTGCGACACGCTCCAAACCATGGCCAAATCTCGCGGATGGTATTCGCCGTGCCAGTGTCAACAGCTTCGGCTTCGGAGGTACGAACGCGCATGTCATCATCGAGAACTTTCTGCCTTCCACAGGCACCCCTACACCGGACAGTACGACTCTGTCCACTCCACTGTTCTCACCCTTCAACTTCTCAGCTGCATCTAGCAGTGCATTACGAGGAGTCTTGTCTTACTACTCGAAATACCTTCAATCTCATCCTGCTGTTGATCTCGGCAATCTTTCCTACACCTTGTATGCACGAAGATCTCATCATGCAATCCGAGCCAGCATATCGGCAAAGTCGGCGGATGACCTCCAAGCCAAGATTGACGACTTACTGGCGGCATCGTCGGAAGGAGGTACTGGCTCCAGTTTTGGTACCCGTGCCAAAGAGCTGCCGCGGCCAGTACAGATCCTGGGCGTGTTCACTGGCCAGGGTGCACAGTGGCCGACTATGGGCAAAGGCTTGATGAAGAGTCCGTATATCAGGGCAATAGTCGAAGACCTGGATCGTGAACTGCAGCGTCTTCCTGAGCCACACAGACCAAGTTGGACACTTGCGGAGCAGCTCACCTGCGATGCGTCTGAGTCTCGCGTCGCAGAAGCTGCATATGCACAGCCGCTCACAACCACAATCGAGATTATCTTGTACGATCTTCTCCGCAGCGCAGGCGTCAGCTTTCATGCGATCATCGGCCATTCCTCAGGCGAGATTGCCGCAGCTTACGCCAAAGGGTTCATCACCCGAGCAGAGGCGGTCAAGATCGCGTACTACCGGGGTTACTATTCGACCATGTGTCCATCCGACAAGCCTGGAGCCATGATGGCCGCTGGCGCATCTGCAGAGGACGCGAACGAGCTTTGCGAACTGCCTATGTTCAAGGGTCGTTTCTGCGTCGCTGCATACAACTCGCCTACAGCCGTCACGCTTTCTGGCGATAGCGATGCTATCGAGCAGGCGAGGGAGATTCTCCAAGACGAGGGGAAATTTGCAAGAGTCTTGAAGGTTGACAAAGCGTATCACTCGTCTCACATGGAGAAGGTGGCAGCTGGTTTCCTCGAGGGCCTGAAGGGCTGCAACATCCGACCTCAACATGACACGCCGGAAGGTCCTTCGTGGTTCTCCAGCACGTATGAGAATACGGAGATGCGCGGCGATATGCAAGGTGATTGCGATCTCTCTGGCTCATACTGGGTGAATAACCTGCTCCGGCCTGTTCTCTTCTCCCAGGCCGTACAGTCTGCTGCCACTGCCAAAGAAGGCCAATTCGACTTCGCTATCGAAGTTGGCCCACATGCAGCGTTGAAGGGACCAGTATTAGAGACGCTTCGTACCCACAGTGATGCGGAAGCAGTGCCGTATGTGGGCTTGCTGCACCGTGGGAAAGACGATATCGTTACGTTCAGCAACGCCCTTGGCGACTTGTGGTCTCGGTTCTCTCCTTCTCCAATCGACTTCCATACAATGGACCTATCGACATCCGGTGCACTCAGCCGAGATCTCTTGAAAGACCTTCCCACATACCATTGGGAGCACGACAGACTCTACTGGCACAAATCTCGGATGTCTAGAGCTGTAGCCAGCGCCAAGAACCCTCACAATCCGTTACTCGGCGCGAGAACGACAGATGTGACCGAGAACGAGATTCGCTGGAGGAATCTGCTTAAGCTCAGTGAGATGCCTTGGGTCCGGGGCCATCAGCTTCAGGGTCAGGTCATCTATCCAGCAACAGCTTACATCGCCACCGCCGTGGAGGCAGCTAAATCGCTGTCGCCAGACGAAAACATTGCTGTGATCGAGATACAGGACTTCAGCCTCGGTAAACCGCTAGTCTTTGGGGATAGCGATGCCGGCATCGAGACACTCTTCACGCTGCACAACATCGCCAAGGAAGAAGGTAACAAGAGTTACGTCGCTTCCTTCTCGTACCATGCGTCGAACAATGCAGAAGTAGAACTCCTGTCCACGCATGCGACTGGTAAAATCCGAGTGACGACTGGAGAAGCGCATCCCCGATGGCTGCCGTCTCGAAAAAGTGATCCTCCGAATCTCACCAGCGTCTCAGAAGACCGGTTTTATTCTTCTCTGGAGCCCATTGGCTACAGCTATAGCGGCGACTTCCGGACGCTCTCTTCCATCGAGAGAAGACTCGACTACTCTTCTTCGACCATCTCAGTGCCTGCACAGGATGATGAGCCAGTGCAGATGCTCTTACACCCGGCTATGCTGGACACGGCGCTGCAGGGCATCTTCTTGGCGTATTGCTTCCCGGGTGATGGCAGTCTTCAACAGCTGCATGTTCCCACTGGGATCAAAAGCTTCCGCGTCAATGTCGGTTTGTGCGAGCAGCATCTCGGGGCAGAAAGCAAGAGCGTAAACTCGTGCGCGCACCTGACTGAGAACCCGATGACTTCCAAGCAACTCCGCGGCGACGTCGACATCTATACCCACGAGGGCGCCGGCCTGGTTCAGATGGAGGGTATTCAAGTCGTCGCTTTTGCTGAGCCCACCGCGGATATGGACAAGAAGTTCTTCACCGAGCACATCTGGGCGCCGCTCAACCCAGATTGCGAGTTGGCCATGGGCGGTTTCAGGTCCACGGCTGAGGACTACGAGTTCGCTGAGGTCATGGAAAGGGTCGTTCTCGATTACATGAGGAACATCACCAGCACCTTCCCCAAGGACGTCAGACAAACCATGAACCTCGAGTGGCATTTTGAGTGCATGTTCGAGTTCTACCACCACGTCATTTCTACCACCGGAACAAGACCATACTCTCAGAGCAGATGGCTGGATGACACTGCAGACGACATCGCGGCCTTGAAAGTCAAGTATGTTATACTCCTTCCTCCTCTCGTGACAAAGCGCACCTTCTTTTTCGGCTTTCTTTCTTGCTTCTACCTCCTTCGCTCTTCGATCAGGAATGCTGACTTGAATCTCGCGCAGATGGGCACACAGGACGGAGCTCCAGCTAGCCCGCGCAGTAGGTGACAACCTTCCGGCCGTTCTCAGAGGCGAGACAACAATTCTCGAGCACATGACCAAGGACGGTCTCCTGGATCGCTTCTACGAGGTCGGTATGGGCCTGCGAGAGTGGTCTCTCTTCCTCGGCCAGACCGTGAAGCAGATTGTGCATCGATACGGCCGCATGAAGGTACTGGAGATCGGTGCTGGTACAGGTGGAGCTACCAAGGTGATCATGAAAGAGATCGGCCGCTCCTTCGCCTCCTACACCTATACCGACATCTCTTCGGGTTTCTTCGAGACTGCACAACAGGTATTCTCTGCCGTGAGCGACAAGATGATATTCAAGACTCTGGACTGCGAGAAAGACGTCGTGGCACAAGGGTACGAAGAACATTCGTACGACATGGTCGTGGCCTCTCTGGTCCTCCACGCGACGACTGATCTACGCCGCACTCTGAGGAATGCACGCCAGCTCATGAAGCCTGGAGGCTACCTAGTCATGCAAGAGATCACCAACAATGACGTGAGCCGTACCGGTTTCATGATGTCTGCCACCACAGGTTGGTGGCTAGGTCAGAACGACGGGAGAATGCTGTCGCCTGGTGTATCGACGCTCGAATGGCACCAGTTGCTCCTTGAATGCGGCTTTTCGGGCATTGACACGGCCACCCCCGAGATCGATGTATTTCCTTCAACGCTGACTGTCTGGGTTACACAAGCTGTCGATGACCGCGTCTCGCTGCTCCGCGAGCCACTTTCCTCCTTCAGCACCTACAAGCCAGTTGACGAAGAGGAATGGGACCTAGTGATCATCGGTGGTCAGACGTTGGGTACCAGCCAGCTCATTAGCCAAATCGTTCGGCTAATCCAGCCGTTTGGCGTGAAGCATGCCGTCTATCGGACACTTGGTGATATGACAGGCTCCGCCACGACGACACCTAACAGCGCGATTCTTTGCCTAGCGGAATTGGATGAGCCCATCTTCCGCTCCCTGTCAGAACAGGCGCTCAAGGGAATACAGCGACTATTCGAGACCCAAGGAACCGTCCTCTGGGTAACACAGGGTTGCAGGTCGGATGAGCCGTATATGAACATGTCGATCGGTCTCATACGAACCGTGCTGCTCGAAATCCCCGACCTAGTTGCGCAAGTGCTCGATCTGGAAAGCGGCACCAAGCCCGATCCTCGACAACTTCTGGAGACACTCATACGCCTGCGCTATGGCACCACATGGGAGAAGAACGGTAGCATCGACAAGATGCTGTGGACACAAGAGCATGAGCTCGCTCTTGAGAACGGACAGTTCATGGTTGCGCGCGTTCATCACGAAAACGTCATCAACGACCGGTACAACGCATCCAAGCGAACCATATACCATGCCATCGACCCGCAGACCACGCCGGTCAATCTCTCGCTCGATTCTACCAAGCCGGCTCTGGTTCATAATAGTTCTCTCCAGACCAGGATGTCCATGTCGAATCGGCAGGGTGTTGTCGAAGATGCTTCGGATGTGGTGATCAAGGTTGCCTACTCGCTCTTGGCGCCTGTGCTTACGGCTCCTCTTCAGCCGACCTATCTGGTCTTGGGTACGAACATGGCCACGGCCAAATCTGTCGTCTCCATTACGCCGACCAATGGCTCGCATGCCTTAGTCCATCCAGAAGACGTGGTAGAGGTTGAAGTGCCTGCGGGTAGCGAATCTCAATTCCTCTCCCAGCTGGACAATTTGCTGCGTGTCGAGAACCTGCTTTCTGTGTGTCGGAGAGACTCTACACTCCTCATCCATGAGCCATCTCCAGAACTAGCGTCCAGCGTCATCGAGGCTGCATCTCTCATCAACGTGACCGTCTTCTTCACCACTTCCGCCACACCAGTCGCTGATGGCGCGTGGATCAGCATTGATTCTTACGCTCAAAAGCGCGAGGTTCGGTCTTTGCTGCCCTCTGCTGTCGCAATGTTTGTGAACGGCTCCAAGGATGCCCAACAGAGGCAGTTGGGCGAGATGATCGCTTCCGCTCTACCCGACTCCTGCCTTCGGACGACGCTCGCAGGGATACAAGCACTGCAGCATGCTCGTGGCTTTGCCATACAGGATCTCCGCCCAAGACTCCACAGGGTTGTGCAGTGGGCAATGAGGGACACGCTCCTGTCGAAGCCTCTGAGCTCCAACTTGGCCCCTATAACATTGGAACAGCTGGTTGGTGGGTCCGAAATCGAGACTGCCACTCCAGCCGTCTTGGACTGGAACAGCGCCTGCCCGGTTCCAGTGCAGATTTCCACGGTCGACGGCCTCGTCCACTTCAAGAGCGACAAGACATATGTCATGTTTGGACTAACCAGCGACTTGGCGCAGTCCACCTGCACTTGGATGGCATCGCACGGAGCGCGGAACATAGTGCTCACGAGTCGCTCACCGAAGATGGATGCCAGATGGCTGGAGAGCATGAAGCAAGACGGGGTGAGGGTTGAAGTCTTTGCGAACGACATTACTGACAAGGCTGCGCTCTCGTCGCTTGTTGACCACATCCGTCAGAACTTCCCGCCCATCGCAGGTATCGCTCATGGAGCCATGGTTCTCGACGACGTCTCATTCTCAGAGATGCCGCTCGAGAAGATGACCAAGGTGCTAAGGCCCAAGCTTTGCGGAGCCATCTTTTTGGACGAGCTCTTCCGTGGAGGCGCGGATGCGCTGGATTTCTTCGTCTTTTTCTCCTCGGCTGTCACCATTGCCGGCAATCGCGGGCAAGCAGCATACAGCGCCGCCAACTCCTTCATGACGGCGCTCGCGAACAAGCGTCGCAGCCAAGGCCTAGCGGCATCTATCTTCCACATCGGCGCTGTTATGGGTGTAGGATACATCAACCGCAATCATGGGTTCTTGGGCAGCGTGCACGAGGCTTCTTTCAAGGTCGGCTTCTTGCTGCTATCCGAGAGGGAATTCCACCTCTGCTTTGGCGAGGCCGTCTTAGCATCCCATCCGCTCTCTGGGCGAAATCCCGAGGTCATGACAGCATTGAGAACGTCTGGACTCGACGATGTGATGATCCGTTGGCCCAGGTTCCCTCGTTTCCAGCACTGCCTTCAAAACGACCAAGTGGGTGACAGCAAGAGCACCAAACGGGCGGCTGACGCGTCGATCAAGAGCCGACTGGTCGAAGCAGCTACAGAGGAGGAGATTCGCGATATCGTGCAAGGTAAGCGTGTATATCCTGGCGATGCACTGCAGCGCAAGACTGACAATCCCTAGATGGCTTCATCCGTAAGCTGCGCGTTATACTCCAGATTCCAGACGACAAAGAGGCGTCCCAGATTCTTACATCACGAATTGATGATCTCGGCGTCGACTCTTTGGTCGCTGTAGAGATTCGTTCCTGGTTCTTGAAGGAGCTCCAGACCGAAGTGCCTGTGTTCATGATCTTATCCGGCGGTCTGGTTCAAGAACTTCTCGATCACGCAGTGGCCAACACGCCAGCTCGCCAAACTCCAGACCAAGGCGACACCTCTCCTGGCCCCGAAGTGATGCTTCCGGATGCGACGCCATTGCCGATCCCCGATGCCACTGATCCATCTCCATCAAGAACCCCACAGACAAGCACAGACTCGTCCAGCCCAAGCCACTTGAGCGATGATGACTTGGATAAGCAGGAGTCATCGTCCGCCACCTCTGGCTCGGTCGCAGACTCCAATGAGGTGACCAAGCCAAGCTTTGACAAGATACTCCCCATTTCACCAGGCCAGTCCCGGTTCTGGTTCCAGAAACACCTGATGGAAGACCAAACGACGGCGAACAGCACTATATGTGTGGCGGTCAACGGTACTATCAGACTAGGCAATCTGGAAAGCGCCGTCCAGAAGGTGGCAGCACGGCACGAGTCTTTCCGGACTTCTTTCTTCGTGGATGAGAATCAGAGACCTGTGCAGGGCATTTCCGAAACTTCGCGTTTGCGCCTCGAGACTGTGCCTCTCGCTGATGAAGCGGGCGTGGCACGCGAATTGGAGAGACTCAAGAACCACGTCTATGATATCGAGCATGGCGACTGCATGCGCATTGTGCATCTCAGCTTGACACCAACGAAGAGCTATCTTCTCCTTGGATCCCACCACATTATTATGGATGGCATCAGTCTGGAGGTCCTCCTCGACGACCTACAGAAAGCCTACAACGGCCAAGAACTGAACGTTGAGCCAGCGTATCAGTATTCGTCCTACTCGGAGAAACTGCGCGGGGACTTGGCATCGGGGGTAATGCAAGGTGAGATAGAGTACTGGCGGTCCGAGTTCGCAGCACCGCCGTCGCCGCTCCCACTTCTTCCATTCTCGGCGGCCAAGAATCGCGTCCCGTTGGCCGCATACGCGCACAACTCGGTGAGTCGCGTCATTGACATGCAGCTCTCATCGCAGATCCAAGACGCATGTCGCGAGCGGAAGGCAAATCTATTCCACTTCCACCTGGGCGTGTTTGAGGTCCTCCTATTCAAGCTGTTCGGCAACAGTGATGTTTGCATTGGTATGGCCGACGCCAACCGCTGGGACGACCGAGTCGCGAAGAGCATCGGCATGTACCTGAACTTGCTGCCGCTCAGGTTCCATTTGGAGAATCAGCACTCATTCGAGGAGGTGCTGAAAGACACGCGCAAGAAGGCTTATCGAGCAATGTCCCGCTCGAGGCTGCCATTCGATGTTTTGCTCGACAACGTGAGCTGCGAGAGGTCGACAGCAATCAGTCCTCTCTTCCAAGCATTCATCAACTATCGCCAGGGTGTGAGTGAGAAGCGACGCTTTGACAGTGCAGAGGCTGAAGTGAAGTCAATTGATCTTCCGGGGTCCGGTTACGACGTGTCTCTGGACATCATCGAGAATCCAGGGGGCGAAACTCGGGTCACTCTATTGGTGCAGCGCGGTTTGTACTCTGAAAGCGATGCATCCCAGCTTCTGGACATGTACTTCGCCTTGTTGAACGACCTTTCTCGGTCTTGCGGAATGGCCTTGCAGGACGTGTCCTTGTTCTCAAGTCAGGATGTCAGCACTGCGATCGAGTTTGGAAAAGGTAAGTCGGCTGTCTACACATTTAACATAGACCCGGAGCGCTAACAACGTCTTGCAGGTCCAGTAATGATTTCCAAGTGGCCGGAGACTTTGGCGCATCGTATCGACGAGATGATCGCCGAGCACCCGGACGAAACCTCAGTCAAAGACTGCAACGGCGCGTCGTGGACATACCAACAGCTTGATCAACATGTCGGAAGGATATCATCCGCACTTCTCAAGGCAGGCACGAATCCAGGATCGGTTGTGGCGGTCTTCCAGGAGCCGTCGCCCCACTTTGTGTTTTCCTTGCTTGCCATTCTACGAGTTGGCGCTGTCTACGTTCCCTTGGACTGCAACATCCCACCAGCGAGGCTCCGCGTCATGATGGAAGAGTCTAAGTGCTCTGCGCTGCTTGTCAACACCACGACGGCTCCTCAGACCGAGAGCATGGAACTCTCGCCATCCGTGGCTGTTCTGGATGTCCTCCTTCTCCAAAATGGGACATCAAGCCTTCCTCCGGTCTCCGCCCGAGCGAGCGAGCCGGCAGCTATACTGTTCACCAGTGGAACCTCGGGAATTCCCAAAGGCGTGATGTTGTCACACGGTAGCTTGCGTAACCACGTAGAAGCCTTGGTGCACACGCATGGGTTTGGACGTGAGACGGTCTTGCAGCAGAGCTCCGTGGGTTTCGACATGTCTCTGAACCAGATCTTCATGGCGCTCGCCAATGGAGGTACTCTCGTCATCGTTCCGGAAGTCCTCCGCAAAGATCCTGTAGCCGTGGCCAACATCGTGCTGGAAGAGAAGATCACGTACACCAGCGCAACCCCGTCGGAATATCTCGCCTGGCTCAGGCACGGCGCGGCTAGCCTTTTTCAAAGCACGCACTGGGCATATGCCACGGCAGGTGGTGAGAAGTTCTTGCCTGAGCTCCTGCAAAGCTTCCGTAAGCTCGGTGCCCGCTTCGAACACGAATTCCACTACTTCAACGCTTACGGCCCGACCGAATGCGCCATGTCGTCAAGCGAGCTGGATCTGAGCTTGCTGAACCACAATGATGGCCTTGTCCCAGCCGGTAGGACCCTTCCAAACTACGGTGTCTACATCGTGGATCAAGATTTGAGCGTCTTGCCGATCGGCTGGTCCGGAGAAGTCTGCATCGCGGGCGCAGGCGTTGCCATGGGTTATATCAACAGCAGTGATGAGTCGCAGAGCAAGTTCCTGCACGACCCTATGCCGTCTTCGGTGGCTACACAGAACGGGTGGACTAGAATGTACCGAACTGGAGATAAGGGCGTCCTCAGATCAGATGGTTCCTTGGAAATCATCGGTCGCATCGATGGAGACACGCAGATCAAACTCAGAGGCCTGCGTATCGAACTGCAAGATATAGAACAGTCCATACTGGACGCGGCCAAAGGACGTGTAAAGATGGTGGCAGTAACGCCTCGGGGTGACCCTGCACTGTTGATTGCACATGCGGTGCTGTCGCCTTCGGACAACTCGGTGGAGAGCGAGATCCAATTCCTAGGCAACCTCGCCGCATCGCTGGACCTGCCGCAGTATATGCGGCCCGCGGCCATTATCGCCGTTTCCTCGATGCCACTAAATGCAGCCGGAAAAGTGGACAGAAGAGCCCTCCGAGGACTCGCTATTCCAAGCACTGTGCGGGGATCGGAATCGACAGAGGAGCTGACAGAGATGGAATCCAAGCTGGTCCAGGTCTGGCTAGACACACTGCCGGAGCAGATGCAGGAGGTGCATCGTATCGACGCCAGTTCTGACTTTTTCCACGTTGGTGGCAACTCCATGCTGCTCATCGAGCTGCGGCAGCTCATCAACAAGACTTTCAAAGCCAGCCTTCCCCTATTGAAGCTCTTTGAGAACAGCACACTGGGCGCCATGGCAACCATGATGCAGGATGCATCTTCAGATGCTGACAAGCCGATCGACTGGGAGGCTGAAACTGCGATCCCCAGTGACATTCTGGAAGGGAGCACACACCAACCTACGGGAGTAGCAATGCAGAACCACACGTCTCCCAAGACTGTGGTAATCAGCGGCGCGACAGGCCTCCTGGGCAGCTCTCTGCTCCGACTGCTAGTTCAGGCCCCCGATGTTGGCAAGATACATTGCATTGCCATTCGCGACATCAGCAAGTTGGCCGAGTTTGCAAGCTGCTCCAAGGTCGTACTGCACAAGGGTGATCTTTCTCTTCCGCGCTGCGGACTAACGGAAGCGGAGGCCAAGTCGATTTCAGCCTCAGCAGACGCCATCATCCACAACGGTGCAGACGTGTCGTTCCTCAAGACATACCAGTCTCTCAGGAGCGCCAATGTTTCCTCTACAAAGGAACTCGTGCGACTCGCATCTACTCGTCGGATTCCGCTCCATTTCGTCTCGACTGCTACGGCAGGCAAGTTCAACAAGTCCGAGACGCTAGCTCCAGAGTCGCTCGCCCGCTTCCCACCTCATTCAGACGGTGGCGCAGGGTTAGCTAACGGCTATGCGGCTTCCAAGTGGGTCAGCGAGATTTTCCTGGAAAAGGCGAGCCAGCAGATCGGCCTGCCAGTGTTCATCCACCGGCCCTCAGCCATCATGGGCGATGATGCAGCTGAGGACATCATGTCCAATCTCCTCGAATATGGATCCCTGATCAAGGCGCTGCCCGACTTGAGCCGCTGGACAGGCTATGTAGATCTTGTCTCTCTCGAGAACGTCACCGAGGGCATCGCTGGTTCGGTCTTGCAGGCGACTGCAGGTGCTGACAGCAACTCGCGAGTCGAGTATCTGCACCACGCAGGCGACCAGATCATCCCCGTACAGAGCATTCGGGAGCTGTTGAGCGGCGAGGCGGGTAGTGGGCTGGAATCGTTGCCTATAGGCGAGTGGGTGGATGGTGCGGTTCGGAGTGGTATGAATCCTCTGGTGGGCGAGTTCCTGCGCGACGCCGATGCGCATGGTGGACTGCAGGTCGGACAGAAGCTGTTGCTGAGCAAAGAGAACTAGATGCTGCTTGTGGTGATAGTTATGGGAGATACTTGACTTTGTTACTCACTCGGGAGCACATATCAGGGAGCTAGGATAGGCGTTGTGGAATTGCTTAGGTTAGGAGGACTTTGGTGATATCCGGCATAGTTTGGGGAGTGGGTACAAGGTAGAGATGTCATCAATATTTTTTCGTGCGCATACCTACTCTATGGAATCTGAGGCAGTTCCGGATGAGAACACGATGCGCGTTAGTCGTTGACGCGTGCTCGGCGCGTCTGGAGATTTGGAGTTCAAGAAGCGGCGCTGGTGGCGCACGGGCCGGGTTGACGCAATCACATTTCCAGCCGATGCTCATGACCTCAGCATCTAGCTTTCACCTTGCCCTGCGTCCTCAAACTTCAAGTCGCACCACACAATGTTGCTTCATAGGGCAACTGTATTGGTCGCAAGCGCAGCAACAGCACGTTCATATCAGTAAAACCTCATCGCTATACCGAAGATGCTGATTGACATAGCTTCTTCTTTCGTTGCGTCATCATCTATTTCACTGCACTTCGCGACTGTCCTATCATCTGGTCAAATTGACATCTCGATTATGTTTACTGCAATACCTAGAGGAAGTGGCATTATCGTGTGGGTTGTCATATCGTGGAGTAACTGGTGGACGCCCTCGGATTACAGTCGCTAGGATCTACATTCGCGATCTTAGCTCTTCACGATAACCCAAACTCTGAGGATTGCGATCTCTCTCATTGATGAGGAGTACCTTTGCGTATGTGGTGGTTATGTATTTCGGGAGTCATGAGTGGCTCGTCTCGCTCTGCGTCATCGCAGTACCACACGATAACCCAAATTTGACACTGAATACGGTGCATGGCTAGGCCAAGAAACTTATCTCCTACTGACGACTATCCAAAGTGGGCAATCTTTGTCATGGCAACATTCCTTCGACATTCATTGTCACTGGTCATGAAAACCCACGGGTCGCGCTGCCTGATCAATCATGAATTGGTTGCGACTCTTTCACTAATTGCTGTATACAAACATTTTTTTCCTTCGCGAGTGCCCTTCCATGGAACTTATTAACCACTCCGCGAAGTCTGTCTCGCACTGTTTACGCACACCGAAGTTGTTCCTTCTCTTCCTACCCGCTACGTATATAATCTCGACCCATTCTTCCCTCCTTCTCTATACCCCGCCCTCTTATTAATAATCTCCAAAAGACTTGAAGCTCTAGCTGTATTCTGTCAAAATGGTTGAGTTTAGATACAGTCGACCTGCCGGTAACCGAGTCTGGCGTGTAGACAATGTCCCACGCGCCGCGACTGAAGACGACATCCGCGATTTCTTCCAACAGCATATGATCCTCGATCAGGTTCGCGCAGCTCATCCACGAACAGGGGCGAATTCGAGTGTATATGTCATGTTCGGGCATATGCATCCCGTACACATAGCGAGTGACTACATCCGTGGCAATCGTGTGCGCGTGGAAGCTGCTCCTTCTGGCAACTATATAGGTAAGTGTTCGATTTTGACAAGCCCTTCGCAAACTATTTGCTAACCTCTCCACAGTCAACGACAATCACGACGGTTTCGTTCGCCCTGGACTTTCTGGCCCTGACTCGGCCTTACCTGGACGGCCTTACGGTACTCGTGGGCTTACCGACTCGGACTTCCCAGATCTTGGGATCACTCGCGAAGATGAAGCACGTCGACGCGAAGAAGAGGCCGTGCAGCGTCGAGAAGCACGAGAAGCAAGAGTAAAGGAGAGCCAATTATTGCAAGAAGAACACGAAAAGGTCGTGCGGGAGCGTGAAGAGGAAGCTCGAAAGAATAGAGAACTAGAGGCTCAGGCCGAAGCTCAGGCCAAAGCTCAGGCGGAGAAGAAACGTTCAGCTCTTGCTGAGCTCATCCCAGCAGTTCTTCAAAATCTGGGCGACGTTTTGCCCCCGCATCGCGTCCCTTCTCCCGATCTCGATGACCGAGAAGATACGCGGAACCGAGTACTTTTCATGACCGACATCCCGCCCGAGCTCGATAACGATGTGGTCATGGCGTTTCTCCACCCGTTTCGCCCCGAAGGTATTGATCGTGCTGAACTCGGAGGAAATCGCATGTTGTCTGCCATCATCTTAATGCAAACAGCTGAGGGCCGCGACGAGGCTGTTGAGCAGCTCAATGGCACAACACTTGCAGGCCAGAGGGTTGTCCTTCAGGCTTTTAACAATGTTACTCAAGATGTCCTGGACCGTGTCCTAAACCCACCCGTTCCCAACGCCCCCAGCTCGTCGAACCATCCACAGGCCTCGAGCTCCTACTCCCCGTTTGGAGCTTCCCCGACCACGTCGCCTGACCCACCGGCTCCCGATATGTCGGCCCTCACGGCCGTGTTGCGCAACCTAAACTTAGTCCAAGACCCGACACCAGCATCACCGCAACCAGCTCCCCGTGGACGTGGACGTGGACGTGGACGAGGATCTTCTTCCAACCGCCGCTCCTCTGGACGGGGACGGGGTCGTGGCACCACGCAGCCGTCTGGTCAAGTAGAACAGCCACCATGGAATTACAATCAGACAAGCTACGCCCTGACTCGAGCCGAAGCTGACCGCATCAATGCAGAACGGCAGCGTCGTAATGGAAATATCCGTGGAGGTCGTGGAGGCCGCGGTGGTAGACCAGGTGGCCGAGGAAACGGACGTGGTCAGTAGGTTGGAATGCCTCTTGCTTCGAAGATAGTGAATGTTGTTGCAGATTTTGATGCGTTTCGGACCTTTCGGATGCCTAGCGAAATGGTTTCCTTTCTCGACTCCTTCTTCTTATATTCCAAGAGCAGGGCAGTTCGAGCGCATTAAACCCGGTGCTTTGGTATTAGCACGACGCCCAGCCTGTTAGATACCGCGTATATTCTCTTATGTTCCCTAAGTTTATGATTCTCGAATCTGCTACAAGCAGGAACACTGTTGTCGGGGTTGGAAGTACTCTGCGCGATGATCTTCAAATTATCAGAGCTCTGCCTTTATCATTAGTTCTTCACTAGAATGGCCTAAAGTGAACTTCTCTAATACTCTCCTAAGCCGTTTCTTGTTCATTAACCTTGACGAGATGTCGCGGCGTGGTCGTGTAGAGAACAAAGACATGCGACCCACTGCACCCATCTATACAGACTGTATTGTCGAAAACGCTGGATGGTAAGTCATGACATGCGCAAAGGTATCAAAAGCAGTAGAAACGAGTCAAGGGGTCAGTGGATCTGTAGCAAGTTCTCCAAATGGTAATTAAGACCTGGAAGCACGAAGGAAGTTGATGAGATATATCATGAATAGACGATTCGCACGCTAACCACCTAAAGGTGCCGCAACTAAAATGCAGGCAGGTACAAAACCCAATCTACCATCCTTTTCCAAGAAACGACTGCAAACACCCCAAGATCTCTCTACCGCTCCGACACCTCCATCTAACCGAAGTGAGGAGCGTTAAGCACGATAGCGCAAGAAACACCACCAATAGTCCCCGCAATAGGAATAGTCATAATCCACGAAAACACCAGCAGACCCACTCTCTGCCAGTTAACCGCCTTGAGCGTACCATTGCAAAGACCAACACCAACCGTCGCACCGGTAATACACATGGACGTAGAAACAGGAAGCGAGTACTGCGAGAAGATAAGCACTGTAAGCGCGGCACCCATCTCCATGCTGCAACCTCTGCTAGGCGAGTGATAAGTAATCTTGTTACCCATGACCTTCATGATGTTGTAACCGTAAGTGACGAGACCGAGGGAGAGGGTAGCGGAGAGGACAGCGAGTTGCCAGACGGGCACGGATGCTTTGCTCTGCGAAGCTTTTCCTGTGTTCCACGCCCCGTAGATGACGGCCCAGGGGCCGACGGCGTTTCCGATGTCGTTGGCGCCGTGGGCGAAGGAGGCGGTGCAGGCGGTGAGGACTTGGACGAAGGAGTAGGTGTGCTCGACTTCGTTGGAGTACTTCTTTGCGTGGCTGTAGACGCGCTCCATGCGGCGGCCTTCGGGTGTGCCGTGGATACCGGTTTGTGCGGCGTGGATGTCGTAATTTACGCCGTAGAGGGCGCCGACGACGAGCATGGCGGGGATGCGCTTCAGGGTGATGAGCATGTTCTTCTTTTCGTAGATCTCGCCTGTTTGGATCTTGTTCTCGTGGAGGTAGCGCATGGCCCACCCGAGAGGTCCCTTCTTGGCGCGCAGCTTGGAGTGGAAGCGCTCTTGGCCTTGGGCGACGAGTTCCTTGTAGCTGGGTTGTTGGTGCTCGGCGATGTCGGTGGAGACGGCCATCTTCTCGTTGTCGTGGACGGTAATGCCTTCTTCGGAGTCGTTGTTCTGCTCAGGCTTCTTCATCTCTTCGTCCTCCTGGACGACGGCGTAGTCGGGAACAACGGCAGCCTCGGCGCCATCCTGGGCAGGGCGCTTGAAGAGAAGAGGGCCTTGGAATACGTGGTACCAGCGGACGGTATGGTCGCGCTTCACGACCTTGGCGTGTAGGTAAGGGACGAAGAAGAGGAAGGATAGGAAGGCTAGACCGACACCGCAAGACATGGTGACGGTTGCGACATACCACGCGGGCTTCTTGTTGAGACCGAGGTTGGGCGACCCCTTGTAGACAATGGAAAGTGTGCAAATGGTTCCAGCAACGAGGAAGAAGAAGGGTGCAGTCCAGATGGCCCATGGAATGGGGTTCTTGCGGACGTGGACGGTCATCTTGATCAGCATGAAGATGATAGCACCGAAGCAGGCAGAAGCGGCAGGTGCCATTCCGAGACCTGCGAAGATGGCACCAAGACCCTTGCCCTTGTTCCAGCCCCATTGTACGTTGGCAGCACCAGCAACGGCGACACCAACACCAGCGACGGAAGAGATGAGCGAGTAAGACGATGAGACGTGAGCGGAGTGCTTAGTGCACCACTATATTCAGAGTCAGTGTGTGTTTCACATGCAATGAGTACATTGACACTTACCATAACCCACATGGACGCACCAGCGAGAGCACAAGTGAATGCAAGCATCTGAACACCGGCATCGTCCTTGAAAGCATTGGGAGGGATAATGCCATTCTTGATCGTCTCAGCGGTACGAGCACCAACGGTGATGGCACCGACCATCTCGAAGATGGTACCCAGAATCATGGCCTGGCGGTAGGAGACCGAGCGAGAGGACACGGAGGTAGCCCATGCGTTGGCAACATCGTCTGTACAGTGTTAGTCTGAAGCACGATGAAGCGACAATAATTTTCACGTACTGGCACCGTTGTTGTATGCATCGAGCATGGCAAAGAAAGTGCCAATGGCGAAGACATAGTTGTACTGTGTAAGACGCGCCATGATGACTGATCCTCGAGCAGTACAAGTCGCTCAATGACAAAGAAGGCTGTTTGAAGTTGCAGCTGGGATGCCGAAAACAAGGGAGGGGCCTCAGTGAGACATGTATATATATTGAAAGAGACGCTTCAGGTCGCTCTTTGCGGCGGAGAAGGCCCGCATTGGCTTACGGCGTCAATCCCTTCGATAGATTCCAGACTGATGGGTGACATCCGACGCCCTGCATCTCCAGCTACTATGCAGCCACCACTCAGAGGCCGCAACGTGAGAGCATTTGCCAAGAGAACGTGTGCTCGAAATGAAGCTGTGATTGGGTAGGACGTAGCAGGATGGCGGATTTCTTGCCAAGGCCGTTAAGATCTCCCCACTAGCGCAGTCAAGCAACTCTGGTGAATGATGGCGGAGCTTAGCGTTTTCAGCACGCAACCTCTGATTGAAGCTACCAAGCCGATAACTTTGACAGCCATGTCTCTTGGCCGCATCTTGGCAAAGCTCATAGCGTTCGGGCATGGAGTGGTCTCGTGTAGAAACGGCAGCCAATGGCATCATCGCACGCCAAAACGTGGGTAACATCAACGGTCGTCAGACGTCGACATCCTTCTACCAGCTGAACCAGGCCCTCCCACGGCCCTGGGTCTGCCATCTCTCCCACGCATGTTATTTGCTCGTGCGTTAATTCACCTTCCAGAACAGTGTCCGAAAGCTGACGGACAGGCCTAGGAATTTGCAACAGACTCTGCTTGGCGTTTCCAGCATGCAAGCCGAAGATTAACGCGAATACGCTACGCGACTGACATGGTGAGGTCTACCCTCTCCGGAACATCGTCTAGCGGAGGTAGCTCCTGCGCGATTTTCGAGCACATCCTTCGCGAGCGCCGAGGCTGCTGTTCTAACCAACAGCGAGTCTGTATCATAACACATGGTGTCGGACAATGATTCGTATGCCGTTGGATAGCATCAGGAGGGTGTCGCGCTTTGATGTATGGAGATGTGGATGAACCCGTACAAAGCTAGTGACCTGCGAGTAGCTGAGGGTGTCGGCGACGTCCTGTGTCAAAGTCTCAAAGCGAGCTGTAATCTCGTTGTAGGTCAGACGAAAACTTTGATCTTGAAGTGCAAACTGGATAGAGGGGACCTCGCATGGCATCCCTTGGACCAGTGTGCGACTTGCGGGTCAACTCAATTACAGTCCGGCTCGGTGGTATCATGCGTAAGCTGAGAGCCATTTACCAACAGAGGCGGACTCTTGGCCCGCCAGGCGCTATGAGGAAGTACCTCCATGACAGACTCACCATCTGCGTAGATGATCCCGAGGGGCTATGTTTGCCATCAGACTATGCAAGTCCGGTCTCTTGGGATGTGTACATCAGATAACGCAGCGGTATCCAGCGTTGGGCGACTATGTACATCCTATCGCTGCTGGTGGAAGATCCTGTCCATGCCTCGGTGGTGATCAGGACGCCGCGGGTGGTTTCGGAGACGAGATTCATTCCGCTGCAGTCGCCATCATCCACAGCTAACCAATAGATGCAGGCGGAGCGGTGCCTTCGTTCCTTAAGATCGAGGGTTCTCAAAGAGAGTATCAACGCGTCGCTATCTCCAATTACGTTGGAAGCGTGACGCGTCGAAAGTCGAAATCCCTTGTCCCTTCTCTTTCATTCAAATCGCGCTAGTCCAAATGGGCAAGCTCCTCTTCCTTACCAGAGAAGGACCGAAAGACACCGGTTGCCGCAACGACATCCAATTCATGGCGTAAGATAATATCGTTGGAAGACGACAGAGGAGACCAAGTGCAAGAGAACGCGCCAGGAAGTTGCCATAGGTAGTCAACTTAAGCTTGTGGATCGCGCTCCACCCCAGTTCGGTGTGTGCCCATCATTCCACAAAACAAGCCGCCTGTGTGCCGACTTATCCGGCTTCGCCCTGCACCTACGGCATCTGTGTGACGAAACGAGGGAGGATTCAGGTACCCGTTTTGTGGGCATCTGCGATGGGTGGCAAGCTTTTGTTTTAAGCTTTTGGTGGGTTTGAATGTAAAGTGGCGATCTTTGCAGTGGCGAGATGGTGGAAGATGAAAGGGCGATGTACCGTGGATGCACACTCGAAGTATACATTAGACGAAGCTGCCGGCGACGCTTGCTTGGAAAATAGATTACTATTATTACATGTAACATACGAGACCGCCCGTTTTGTCCCTTCCATTAACGCCAGATCATAGCAACCCGAACCACGTTTTCCTAATATCCCACACCCACTTCGCCCGGGAAGCTAGCCCAGAATTCCTGTGTCGCATTGATCATCATAGCCTCTAGCTCTTCATTCGTCAGGGCGAATGATTCGAACGAGTCAAGATTGAAGGTTTCGTCGGCTTCCAACGGGGGCACCGCTGGAGGCGTGGCCCACGAGAAGTTAGACGTGTAGCTGTTGGGTGTGGGCGCTGCAGCAGGCATAGGACTTGTAGCGGGTAAGGGGCTTCTAACGGGTGGGTTGGTAAGGTTGGCGATCATGGGTTTGCGCTGATCGTTGTGCTGTTGTGAAGGGGACCTGCTGGAAGCGATGTCTCGAGCATCAGCTGGCTTTTGTACAGGCGAGGGCTGCAACGCGCCGTAATCGATCATGGCATGTCGCAGGGCTCGTCGTTCTTCGGGTGATGCCGGGCCGTCCTGGCCAAGTATCGAGCGGTAGTATGCCTGCATGCGCCTGATGGTATCATACTGGGGCTGTCAGCGTGTGTTTTCTAGATCTCTTGAGTTACTCACCCAGGTCTCTGCCATGGGCCATTGCGTCTTCATCTCCTTCAGGAAGTTGCAGCCCTGGATGACGCTCTTGCGCGCCTTCTCCCGCCAGCGAGGATCGTCATCACCACTCGGGAAGTTGAAACTGTACAACATTGCGCCGACTGCCGTGTAGATGGTGAAGCCGATCCACGGCACTAGGCCTCTGAGGAAGTACACGCCGAAAGTGCGCATCTCCTCAAGCATGTCCAGGACCATGACGGAGTCTTTGAACAGCTCCTTGCGTGAAGTCTTCTCCCACTTCTTCCACATGTCACGGTGTTCGTCGTAGGAGTTGGGTGTCTCTTCGGGGTTCGCCCCGTTCTGTTGCGGTCCCAGGACGGGCAGGTAGGCGCGATGCAGGAACATGTAGCTCATGAAATGTATGCAGTGCATGTAGCAATACGCTTGGCCTTGCTCAACCGCATTGTGGCTGTGGAGGGTGAAGAGGTCGTACTGCAGGCGCTGCGGGAGCGAGGCCTTCCAGCCTTCGAGTTCGTATATGAGCTGCTGGAACTGCGACGAGGAGGCCCATGGCAGTTCGCTCTTGAGGTCTTCGGAGCACGCCCAGCGCGCGACCTTGCCCCAGATGTTGGCAGCGCGCATACTATATCCGATGATGCCAATCTCTCCTACTGGCAGGGCTACTGGCGGCATGCGCTGTGTGTTGTCTAGCTGCGGTGTGCATACAGGCTCCCCGAAGACAAAGTCCTCGCGCTCGCAGGGCAACTGAATCTTCATATCGGCGTGTGTTAACGATCGCTTGCGCCCCTTGCCGCCACTGAGCAGCGAGTCCATGAGGAAGCAGGTCCAGGCAGTCCGTCGGCGCACTTCAGCCTCGATGAACTCCTCACGCGTCGGCACGCGGTTTCGCGGTATGCCGGTCTCGCGCGTCAGGTCCATGACTTCGACGAGCCGAATCGCCATGCCCAGGTATATCCACGCCCGCCTGCCATTGCCGGCGCCCCAGTCATGGCCCGTCAACATCAACAGGGCTTGGACGCGGCTTATCGAGGGCGTCTCGAGGTCCTGCTGCAGGATCTGGCGGGCGTGGGCGGCATAGGCATTGCTGGCCTCAGTCTGCGACCGGAAGGGCGACGGCGGCTCCTTGACGAATCTACGTCATGTTAGATGTGCGACTGCCTGCACTGTGGGTGCGCGCATACCTGATGGCCAGTGCCAGGATCGCCCAGGCCATCCATGGCTCGAGGGTGCGGTCGCGGATCCGGCGCAGCAGCGTCGGGGTGTGGTGGAAGCTCCACTTGTAGCTGCATCTGAGGTAGCTGTTCTTGACCTCGTCCGTCAGCAGCTCAAAGGGATCGAGGCCGTCGAGCAGCGCGGATGCCGCATTCGGCGACGCGTGCTGTGCCGCCTGGGTGCCGGTCGGCAGATGTGCGTCATGGCGGCCCTGACGGGGCGCTACAACCGTCGTACTCGAGTTGGCTGGTGTCGGCGTGTCTCCAGCGTCTCCTGCATCTTCAGAGGGCCGTGGTCGCTTGGGCTTGCGGTGTATCGCGCTGGTTCCTGGCGCTATCGTCTGTCAACACGCGCACTATAGGGGACGGCAGGAGCTTCGACGCACCTGGGAACTCGCACCGATCGGCGCGCCCGCACTGCTTGCACCTGTCGCACGGCGGCCGGTCTTCGTGGATGCACTTCTGTTTGGCGGACCTGCAGGACACACACGCCACGGGATTGCGCATGGTCGCGATGCCTTCCAATGTTGGAGAGGCCAAACATCGACGGGTGAGGGACGACCCTGCCTCGGTCGCTCTTCCCCGTCGCGATCTGCTCTCCGCATCCCGTGCCTGCCCAACATTTGCGCTAGGGCGGCCAACGCCGAGCCAGCAGATACCTGAACCTTATTCGTATTTCTTTTCGTTTTTATCACGAATGATCTATTTCACAATGTCTATTTTCTCGTCGCTACTTCTGTGCACCTTGGCTTCAAGTATGTCTTGCCTTGGTGAAGCAAACATTCGGCATGAAATATCCCCAGGAAGGAACGATCCTCGGCATCCACCCAGGGAAGTAGTCGCGACAACATCGTCACAGCCACCACCTGGGCATGCGATACAGTGCTCATAGATCTGGCCTGTTGCCTATGAGGAAACCTGAGCAAGCTGTGTCCTTTGCGGTTTGCTATCAAGACAGTCGTCCTATCTTGTTTCCCTCCAGCGTCCCCCATTCCAAAGTCAATTCCTCTACTCCCATTATATCGAGCACATTTTATAACTCAGGTCATCTTCGCAGCTTCTGTCCCTATGTCTCAGCACTGTAGACTGGACTTTAGCCCCATCGTCACTAGATTCTCATTCTTCACCTATGATGACTCCGGCTGAAGAGCTACTGTATACGCAGAGCAGGAAAATATGAACCACCGTGACGCCTCTCATTCACCAGTCAGTCTCGGTCGCCCTTGTGCTGGTCTTTCAGCCACGTCTTTGTCCAACACGCATTCACTTTGCACGGACCCTACCACCACGTGTAGCTATCGTTCTTCCCCTTCACTACCACAATCTATTCGTAATACTCACTCGATTCCTGATTCGGGCTTAGTGGCGTGTACAATAGCACGTACTCAACCCCTGCTTACCTACACGAATTTGATCCGACATCTACTTGATATTTTCGCTTTCCAAGTCCTGCTTTCGTTTTGACAACACGCCTCCCAGCCACAACACAACGCCAGTAAATTTGTCGAGATATTGCTAACCCCCAAACGCAATGGCTCACTCCTCGGCCGCCAACAGCCCAGGCTACCAAACATACGCAGTTCCTCTGGCTGGTGGAAAGAGGAAGCGAGCTACTGCGAACAACCAGTCAGAATCGGTGAGCCACTTATCTTCAGATCTCTTCCTTCTGAACTAACGCAGACGTCTAGGCTGAACCCAATGCGACTCCCATCGCAGCGCGTTCGAAGAGGAGTCGCCCCAACGAAAAGGAGTACAACGCCAAGTATATGGCTGAGATGTGCTTCAGCGCGTACAAGGCGCGCTTACACATCGCCGGCTATTCGCAGTATACTGCCGACGTTGCGAACGACTGGCGAGAGGATCTTGTCGAGTTGTTCAGCCACGCCGCGTTGAAAGGAACCATCAAGCAGAATGCAGCGGCTCGTCATGTCATCCCTCGTCTGACAACTCTCATCCCTCATAAGAATCAAAAGAAGGGCGCGCTTGTGAAGGACTTTGCGAAGCACTACGAGACTGTGCGAAATGACATGATGGTCATCGACAGAGTCATGGGAAATGGCTTCAAGGTCAATGAACAATCCATCGTCGAAGTACGCGAGTGTCTCAACGGCCTACACTATATTCTCGCCAAGGGAGAGCAATGGCGTAACGTCATGCCTTACACACCGCTGCCAATGTATCGGCTTGGGGCCCTCCGCGACCTGATAAAGTACTCACGACCGCACCACCACCTCGGCGATCTGGTCACCAACATTGAAGAAATGGAAGGTTGGCTCAGCCCCCCACCTGCGAGTTTTAGCTTCCCACCCGGGTCGATCGACGAGACGATGGAGACGTTGCAGAAAGCAACCGAAGACAAGATTGCGAGGACCAGCATCGGCCCCGACGCACAGCAAATGGCAGAATACCGAGCGCAAAAGGCTGAAGCCCTGCGTCTGCAGAAAGAGGAACAGGCCCGCCAACAAGAGAAGGAACGACTTGACGAAGTCCAGCGAGTTCAAGCAGAGCGAGATCAACTGAAGCAACGAATCAAGTCACTCGAGATGACCGCCGCAAAAGAACGCGCTCAAGAGAGTGTGAAGAAGGTCGCAGAAGCTGCAGCAACGGCTCAACGCGATAAATCGTACCAGGATCAGATTGCGCAACAAACAACTGAGATCAACAAGCTCAAAAACGACCTAAGCAACCTGTCTGCTAAGCAGGCAGCCCAAATTAAGCCCGATGCCACTACGACATCGTCACTTCCAGTTACTGCAGGACAGACTGGCACTTCAATGAACTCTTCTTTCAGTAGCAATCAGACTGCCAACAGTAGCTTCTACCAGCCAAAGAGCTCTCTAGGCACTTCCTTCGGAAGCTCTATTAATGGTGGCTCGTATGGGCAGCTCGGTTCATTCGGCCAAGTTTCACATCATCCTACGCCGAAAGACGACGACGTCCAAATGACGGACGCTCGACGGGTTGATAGCTCGCAGCAACACCCTAGCTTTGGTCCGTTCGATCCTTCCACGATAATTACACGCGGTGTGGGCCAGTCAAACCCCTTCAATGCTCGAATCACCAATGGCGCTCCCTCAGGTCCCTTCGGAATATCAGCCGACGACGGCAACTTTAAGGCGGCTTGCCCAGCATACAAGAACGGAACCTGCACATTAGGCAGGAGTTGCAAGCTACCCCACACCGCATGCAAGTTCTGGTTGAGCGGTAGTTGCAGATTCGGTGGGAGATGTAAACACAGCCACGATCCTTTCTTCCTCACAGAAGCCGCATTAAAAGGCCAGTCAAAACAGTTCCCACGGGCTGACCAAATGGTCATCGATCCTGTCCCTGCACCGAGATCAAGTAATTTCTCCCAAACGAACCCTCTCTCTAGTCACCTGCCGGGTGGTTCAAATCCTTTCGGTGGGCAGATGAAGGGGGATGGGCGATCTACCTTGCAACCTAAGCAGGAAGACCAGACTTTTGGCTTTCACACGAGCAACAGCAAGAATCCATTCGCCCAAGCTCCATCACCAGCGCCAGCAGTGCGCAAACCGACACTTGCTGAACGAGTAACAAGGGGTGAACAACCCACCTCTTTTGATAACCAAACGTCATTTGGTTACCATACCCCACCAACTGGCCCTCGAGGAAACCGTTCACTCGCCGACAGGATAACAAAGAACGATCAACCCATGCCACATCAACCTCAACATCAACATCAGCCTCCTACCATTCGCATCGAACAATCGCTAGAGGATATCATCAATGCATCTGGAGCGCGCAGGAACGAAAAACAGGCAAAGCCTCTTCAGTCAGAGACTCTCTGTAGGTGGCAAATCACCTCGCCAAATGGGTGCACGAATCCCTCTTGTGGCTATAAACACGATCCGCCGAAGACGGTGAGTACGAGGGCTGCGAAGGGAGGAGGTGTGCGGGGCTTGAGGAATCCGTTCAGTCAGATTGGGGATATACTGAGGGGTAATCGGTAGGCGGGAGGCTACGTTGGAGATTTTGACGTTTGGAAGTCATCATTAAGTATAGGTGATGGGTCGACAATGAATTTATCTTGACGTGTCTGGGTCTCTTCGACTACTGCGTATTCTTTCTACCGGGTCGTCATCTGTTCTACTCTAGGCTTTTAATCGCATGTACGTTCTTCCCCCGTCTATGCCGACCGCACCAGCGCTCCAAGATACGACTCCGTTCACCAATGGTGTTTCGACCTCAATCTGAAACACGCCTCATAGCTTCTATACTAGGATTTTTGCCTCTCGCACAGCCTCCGCTACGTCTAGTGCGGTCTCCGACACTGTTCTGGAGCCGCTGGACAAAGCGCGACCAGATACGAGTTTTCGAGCTTTATCACGGACAAAGCCGGGACTCACCCCATGACCTTTGTAGCCACCGACTCTTTGTTGTAGAACTTCTAGCTATGAACCAGCATCGAGGCACATCTTATGATCGTGACATTGTGTCACAGTCTTGGAAACTGCGCCTGCATCCCAGCATCTTCCATCTACCAAGAGCCCAACACAAGATAAACGATATGGGAATGGCAAACATGTCAAACACATCAAATCCCAGCAATGCAGGATGCCAGATAGACATCATAAACCACATCCAAGCCATCCAACAAAACTGGTTCATCCACCCCGCGACCTCAGAAGAACCCATCCTTCCACCCTCACTCCTGGCCGGCGTCCCAATCAACTGCCTCCCAGCCCCAATCATCCAAGCCATCCACGAACTCTCCACACTAACAATCGGCCAACGAGACCGAGCGCACAACCTCCTAAACACCTACTTCCAAGCACGCATCCGCGAAGGCTCATACAGCGGGAAAACGCAAAAGATCTTCGCCATCTTGGAAATCAGCGATGTGAAGAAGGCATGCGAGAGTTTACGAAGAATGAGCCGAGGACGCGAAATGCAAGGCCCCGTCCCGATCAAAGAAGATGAAACGAGAAAGAGGAAGTACTCGATCAGACAGGAGATGAATGCCGTTACTGAGGAAGAAGAAGACGAAGACGCACAAAGGCTAGCGAAACGGTTGAAAGAGGAACTTTGCGTCATCTCCGAAGACGACACCACCACCAGCAACAACGAGCCTAGCACACCAATCCACATAAACTTCGACGATATACCCACGCCCCCGGATTCACAAGCAACAATAACAGCAACACTTCCTTCTACAACTACCACCCCCCAGACGCAGCGACGCTCCCGACCCCCTCCGATTGTCATTGCAGAGATACCCACGCCTACAGCTACATCCCCTGGCATCGTCCCACCGTTCTCGTCTTTCACGCCCCTGTTTAATAGCCTAGCTCGAGAATTTGGAGGAGATCCGGATACGCCGTGTCCGGTGCGACAGAACACTTACGAGCCCCCACAATCAGATCTCCTTAATGGCTATGACAACGGCAACGGCAACGACAAACTCACCAGCAACGATAATCCCAACGGCACTCTCTTCGAGTCATACATGCGCGATACATATCCAGCGCCGAGGATAGATCCTCGGGTCCAGGCAGCGCAGAGAGCGACGCATGAGTTTAATGTAAGGAGGATGGAGGTGATTGAGGCGCAGAGAGTGTTTGAGGAGGCGAAGAGGAGGTTTGGAGAGGCGAAACGGAGGATGGAAAGCGTGAGGGGAGGGGCGGTGTGGCGGTGATGGAGGGAGTGAGGTTACGGATAGGAAGGTAGGAGGTTGATGCTTGGAAGGAGGTGGGTGGTTATGATTTTTGGAGTGGATATATACTAGGTACGCTGCATCTAGCATCAATTAATTGAAGTCTTGAACAGAGTGTTTGGCGCCTACTTGTACCAGTCAAATTGTACAGCCCAAAGTCTGAATGAAAAGATTTTCTCAATTCCACTATTATCACAAGCAGGATATCTGCCCTGCCCTGCCCGCATGCCCATCACACCTCACCACTTCTCCTCCTAATATCCCCCAACTCAACATCATCCTCATCCATCTCAACCGCACACCCGTCATCCTCCCCGTTCGGCTTATTCACCTCATCATCACTGCTATCCACATTGACCGGTGTGGCAACCCCCGAATCCACGAACCCTGGCGTCGTACACGCACTTCCCCCCGTCTTCTTCGCCTTGAGCCCATACACCGTATTAAGTTCCTTCCGCATCTTGTACTCCTTCTCACCCCACGTGAGACAAAACCCGATTCCCGCTAGAACCGCGAAAACGATCCACACGCACTTCAGACTCTGGGTAAACGCATTGATTATCTCGGCTTTGATGGTGGGTGACGTGGCTTGTGTGGTGATGAAAGATGCAGTAGCGCGTTGATACGCCTGACCATTTTCCAGCTTAGCGCGAGCAGTTGCGGAAGAGATGGTAGGAAGGAGAGATGCGAAGCGAACGTTGAAGATGGCACCGGGGATGGCGACACCAAAGAGAGAGCCCGTGCCGCGGAGGAAGGCCCAGGATCCTGCGCTTGCGCCGGTTGTGGATTCGGGGAGTTTGACTTGTACCGCGGGGAGCATGGTGCTGATGACTATCCCGAGACCGGCTGCGGTGATGAGCTGGAGGGAGAGCCAGACGCCAATTGAGGACTTAGCGTTGAGCAGTGTGCAGAGACCTAGGCCGAGGGTCGTCAAAGCGAAGCCGATGATATGCATGGGTTTGTATTTGCCCCAGTAGCTGAGTAAGGGGCCGCCAACTGCGGCGAGGACAACGATAACGAGGGTCGTGGGCATGACTTCTAGACCTGATTGTGTGGGCGAGGAGCCCTTGACTGCTTGAAAGAAAGGCGGGAGATAGAATTGGAAACCGTAAGTTATGAAGCCGTGCATGGTTGTCAATGCGAAAGCGATGTTTGTCGTGCGGTTCGAGAAGATGTGCGGTGGCATGATGGGGTATTTGCAGTAGGAGCAGCGTTCCCAGAAACCGAAGCCGATGAGACCAAGGATACCGAAGACCATGGGTATGACAACGGAGAAGTGAGACCAGGGCTTTGGTGCGCCGCCTGTGCTGAGGGAGACGAGAAGCATCAGAACGGAACCCGTGAGCATGCCGCTTCCTACGTAATCCACTTTCTTCAACTCTTGTCGAAGGGTTGTTTCTGGGGTAGTGTTACTTCCACCGACATTTAGCCAGCGCCAGATAACGACCAGGGAGATGGCACAGACGGGTATGTTGATGAGGAAACACCATCGCCACCCGTGTTCAGCGAAGACTCCTCCGAGAAGTGGACCGAGTGTGGTGCCAGCGGCGAAAGCAACGTGCTTGATCGCCAAGTACGGACCTCTCTTTCTCAATGGCACGATATCGCAGAGAATCATCTCGGCAAACAGATCAATGCCACCGGTTCCTAGACCTTGGACAATGCGTCCAGCAATAAGCACTGCGCCGCTCTGAGCGCCACCGCAAATTGCTGAGCCCACTGCGAAGACGGCAACAGCAGTCATCATAGGCGTTTTCCTTCCCCACATATCTCCAAACTGAGAGTACAGGGGCTGGAAGATGGTGCTCGCGAGAAGGAACGCGGTCGCAACCCAGGAGAATTTGGTGCCGAGATCCAAGGCCTCGGAGATGGTAGGGAGGGCGGTGTTAGTTACACTTCCCTCGAGAGCGGAGAGAAGTAATGGGATGCATATGGCAACGAATGATCGCCAAAAGCCCTCCGATCGCTTCCATTTGGCGGAGGGTGTCTGGGAGGGGAGCGAAGGAGGAAGCGTAGGGCGACTGAGGCGGCGAGAGAGGGTATTGTTGAAGACTTGGG
This sequence comes from Alternaria infectoria, assembly GCF_024043175.1. Classification (NCBI taxonomy): domain Eukaryota; kingdom Fungi; phylum Ascomycota; class Dothideomycetes; order Pleosporales; family Pleosporaceae; genus Alternaria; species Alternaria infectoria. Next base: position 1,054,619 of record NW_026250690.1, read on the forward strand.
GCTGAGTAAGTGGCATACTTCCCAAGTCCTGTTCCTCAATGACGAAGTCGACTTTGCGCTCCGTTGCAGGTGGTGTCGTACCCATTGTAGAGTCGGATGAAGACATCTTCGAAGAAGAGTGAACGTTCCTCCGGTGCTCCTGGAAAGGACTGATGAGTGAGAATAGCGATATGTTAAAGGAGACCCTGTTTAGTAAAAATTTCTCTCAACAAAGAAAAATAACTCTTCCACTTTGCGATCGTGGTAGCGAGTCCACGTAGCTTCCAGATATTCACACAGCTCAGCTCACACCGTGGCGCTGACCATGTTATATACCTCTCTTGTCCGTCAACAGGCTCAACATATCCATATTACCCACTAGATAAACGAAGCATCTGTGATAGTATGTTGCATTACGAATGTGTTGTCGTGTTCGCGCATGGTGAGGATGCGGTACCGCGGTAGGAGAACCCTCTTTACATCTCGCCCAAACGGCGAGGGCGAATGAGCTCGTATGCGAGGCGGCGACCCTGACATATTTTGCTGCAGGAACGCGCAACTTAGCGGCACCTTCTTGTTGACAAAAATCTGTTGTTGTCAACTTCGACCGTTACGGATGCGTAGCCAGAGAAGGCGGGCTCATGCCGCGTGTGATCCAGTGGTAACTCATCGGTGATCTCCAGCCACACCCATGATTTGGCCCAACCGCTTCGAAGAGTGTTTCCTACGGGTCTTGCATATCTGAAGGCTGGAGGCGTCGATCATGCACCTTAGAAGATAGAGCTGCGTCCTGGGGTGCCTCGGCGCATAGTCCGCGAGAAATACTGACTGTCTCTGCAGTCCCAGACTCTTCGAACGCCTCAATTCGGTATGGCGTTCTGTTCTCTTGGGAGACGCTCGTGTTCAGCTGACGTATACAGTACACTACCCAGCCTTGAACGCCACAGCGATGCATTTGCGACGCATGGTATCAGCTATGCAGGTGCCAACTCACCTCCAGCACGGATCCACAAGCTCAAAACCTGGCAACTGCATTCTCTTCAGATTCGGACAGCTTCTCAACAGCAAACTCGCAATCCTTGTCGAATCACTCCCATCCCTAACCTAAAACATAAATATACTCAGTCAGCAACCATCACACACAGAGTCCATACAAAACCAACACTCACCTCCTCAACCCAAACCCCCCAATCACTCCTCCTAACAAAACTCTCCACATTCCCCCTGATAATCCCATCCAAATCCAGCCCCTCACACTTCGGCCACGGATCCAAATTCCCGCCATACGCATGAACCACAGAAAAAGAACGGACCAGCTGGCGATGTGCCGGAGACGTCCAGAAGAGGAGAGCGAGCGGACGCAAATACTTAAAGTCGGCGCCGTAGAGCGTGATGTGCGTGTAGAGGTGGGCTGTTGCGAGGCGATTTAGGTGGCGGGAGACGAGGGTGAGGGTGTGAAGGGTGGTTCTGGAGGGGAGGTGGGAGAGGATTAGGTCGAGGAGTTCGTCGGGGAGGGATTCGAGGAGTGAGAGCTGCGTGTTAGAGGGAGATTGATCTTGGGTGTGCATTGTGGTGTTGGTGCTCATTTGGTGGTGATGACGACTTCGAGAATGACGATGATGATATCAGGTATGCGAAATGAAGTTGGCGATGTGGAATATGAGCATGAGTTTCAGGATAATAGCTAGGGACGTAGACAGGTAGAACCAAAAACATGCAGATTAAGAGCGCACGCGATATACATGACGATGAGCACTGGCGTGGAGCTATGTATATATCCCATGTCATTCGGCATAAGCCAAGACCAGGGTCCATTCAGGTACAATGCGCACGGCAGTTGCGATGTCGCGATCGTCTTCGGATATATCAGTCCTCTTTACCCCGCCCCCACCATTACTACGTACTTCGGCAATTACACAGGTCAAGGCATGGTAAGAGACTGAACATTGATGGAAGTCTTAGTGTTGTTCGTGAGATCTATTTAGTTCATACCGTGTCTCATACTACAGTCTTCTTTGCGCATCTAAACTGTTATCGGCTATAACATCTACTTGAACTCCTTCATAAACTCCTCGTGGAACTTGACAATACGCCCTGTCCAGTCGGTCCCAGGAGCAAGGAAGGTCGTCCTGAAATGCAGTGTGCCTTCCTTCTGTCCGAAGCCTGTACCAGCAACAACACAGACACCTGTGGCGTCGAGCATGCGGAAGCAGTAGAACTCGTCGGGCGCGCGACCTTCCTTCTTGGCTTGTTGGACGGCCTTTTCTGGGAGGTGGATGGTGGGGAAGAGGTACATGGAGCCCTGATGTCAATGTTAGCTATATGATGTGTAGTTGGCGTGGAATATGTACCTGTGGCTCGTTGCACTCGACACCCTCCATCTGCTTGAACGCCTCATACAAAGCATACGCGCGCTTCTTCAATCCGTGGAAGATGCCGTCGTACTCCTCCTTGTAGAGCTCGTAGCTTGGCTCGCCCTCCTTTGGTGGGTTGACCATCATCTCCACGATACACTGGCCCAGGACTGGCGGGCACAGTTGGATAGAGATGAACTTGTAGACCTCCTGCGCGACCTCCGGGTCAAAGCCGATAAGCTCAAAGTAGCCACCTCGGTGACCACACTCGCCGACCATGCCCTTGGAAATTGAGTGCAGAGAAGCCAGCTCGAGGTGGTCGTACTGGCCGGGTGACTCCTTTTGCAGGTCGCGTAGAGCCTTCTTGAAGGAGATGAACTCGCCAATGAAGACGTTGGTCTGGTAGACCTCGTCGGCGATGACGACGAGACCCTTCTCGGCGGCGAACTTGAGCACAGCCTTGATGTCTTCGGCGGGCAGCGACGCGCCAGTGGGGTTACCCGGGTTGATGACGCAGATAGCCTTGACATCGGTGCCCTCTTTCACAGCCCTCTCGTATGCAGTCGCAATTGAGTCGAGTGATGTGCCCCATGCTTGGTCTTCGTTGAGGTAGTATGGCACGCAGCGGGCGTCGAGGACGGAAAGGGTCGCGGTGTAGAGAGGGTACTGGGGGATGGGGACCATGATACCAGTCTCGGGCTTCGCGCAGATGGTGTGGAGGAGGGTGTTCACGCCTGATGAGGCGCCGTTGCTGAGGTAAATGTCCTCGAACTTTGCTGGGTAGCCATCGCGACCTGTCTCTGTCAGTTCAATTCCCGTATTAATATAGTGAGATACGCACGCTCAATGTACTCTGCAACGCTCTGCCTGATGCCTGGCGCACCCTGACTCTGACTGTATGCGCCTACGCTCTTGACCTCCTTCAGCAGCTTCCTTGCGCGGTCAAGCACATCCGACTTGTATCCCAGGCTCTTGAGCAGGACATCTTCGTGCTCCAACAGGCCGGGGTTCTCGAGTATACTCGCGACCTGCCTGAAGAATGTGATTGGCTTTTGGTCTAGTTGCTGGGGGTTTCCGATGTTGGCCGCGATGACAGTGTCAAAGGGAAGGTCCTTGCCCTCGCCCTTTGCCAGCTTGGCGCGGTACTCTTCCGACTTGACGGCTAGTTCACCACGGACGGCATACTTGGCTGCCTTGACGTGCGGGTTGATGTTGCCAATCTGCAACACCTTCTGCGGTGCCTTGGACATGATGCTTCGACTATGGGGAAGGTGCGACGGGGGGTTGTAAAGTTGGGTCGTTACGCGTCCGGCGAGGAAGGGAGATAGGGTTTGAGGGGTGGAGGAGGTGAAGGGTCTATACAGGACTAAGGTGGTGAGCACACGTCCAGACTATAACTTAGCTCAGGCGAAAAGTGTATCTCCCAGCGCTACTCAATCCCGCGACGTACTCGAAACACGTAGATGATGTGCGTCAATGGCTGGTCTATATTTTTTATGCTGCGTCGCGTGGTGCCCCACTACTTGTAGGGTAGAGCCACTACGATGCTGCCCCTCGGTGGCTCGGCGCGTTGCGGATATGCCAATCTCTTACACTCTACTCGTCGCATGCACAAAAGAGCAGTGGGATCAAATACCTCTAGAGCCCACGCTGCCACCAAGGCGTCGACTGGCCATGGCTGGAGGGCGTAGTGAACAGGCGCATTTCAGAGCCGATGACGGCGACATGTCGATGGACCCTGATTGATGCTTATCGGCGGCTGCTCGAGGCGATGACCCCACCCACGCGGGTCTCAACCAAGAGCTTGGGTTGGAGCTTGTTACGAACGATGTGATGTAAACGTGGGTGTAGAAATGATTCTGAAAACACGGGACGCCGCGTGGGTATGTTGTACGATGGAAGGGAGCATTGCTTTTGTGTTATCTCACCGCACCTTCATAATACGCTCGTTGAGCCGCACCTGCATCACGGAGATATCGGAACTAAACCCACGACGCGAATATGGCAATGCCACCCGGGGAGCCATAACAGGAAAGCGCAGACGGTCATGGTATGCTTTTGCTTCCATTCAGCGGTCTTTGCGCTGGTGTGTCTAAGTCTACAATGCCTCAAGATCATTACACGTCCACCTCGTCGTGGCAGTCTAGCCGCGTTCACTACCCCTCAGCCTGACGGCTTGACCGTACTTCTGCAGCTTGGTAATGAGCTGGTCACCCTGCTTGACTACGTCTGCGTACTGCTTGTTCTTGTCGTCGGGTCGGTTGGTCTCAATGATGCCCTTGACGCGGTCGATGGTGCAGGGTATGCGGTCGGCGGCGATGAAACGAGCGAGGTCCCTGTGTGTTGTTAGTCAAAGATGCTGGAATGAGAAGGATCAGATATCACTCACTTGTCGAGGAAGTCAACGGTGACGCCAAAGTCCTTGGCCATGCTCTCTAGGCCGACGACCCTGTACGACTGGAGGAGTTGCTGGTATCCCCGTAGACGCATCTCCCTCACGTACCAGCCGCGGTGCTCGTACATGTAGCGGTCCTGGCTGAGGAAGTTGGTCTCGACCTCACCAAGAGCGCCGAAGAACGTCTTGTAGTCACCCTCGTACAGGCTCTTGACAAGCTTTGACAGTGGTGTGAAGTCAACAGGCACTTCCTTCTCCTGCTGTCCGCCGAGGGTGGTGAGGTTGACAAGAGTGGGTACTGGTGTCGCTGTCGAGCCTGACGCATCTGCCATCTCCTCGTCTCCAGCTGTTGGTCCTGCCGATGCCTGGCCAGTGATTGCCGATAGCTTCTCTTCTGAAGTTCCGACAATAGCCTTGATTTCAGGCGCATCCACAACCTTGGACTTGAAGTCAACACGCTTGAGTGACACGGAACCGGCGAGAATGGCGTAGACAACGAGATTTGAGTAGCTGCATAACTCGTAGCTGGTGAATGTGGACAAGCTGTCGAGCAGGAGCGGGGCGGCCTGCGAGTGTGATCGGACGGTGAGGTAGTGTAGACCAGTGTAGGCCTTCAAACGGTTGCGGCGATCCCAGTCACCACCGCTCTCTACCAATGCGCTTGCCCGGTCAATCGACTTCTTGGCCAATATCCTGTCGCCGAAGAAGAGCGCAACGCGTATTATGGCGAGGACGAGGTCGATCTTGGTGCCTAGGATGCCCGTCTTCTCGAAGATGGCCTCGTAGCTGGCAATGGCTTTGTCCTGGTCTTGTTAGTCCTATCATATAACAACATATACTGCTCTGCATACCTTGTCGCCTATGCGGTTGTAGAGCTCTGCGCGCTTGCCCCTCGCAGCCTGTACTTCGGTCTCGCCTGCCTTCTCTTCGGCCTCTTCCTCCTCCTTCTGTATCGCCTCGAGCTCCTTCTCGCTCTCCGCCTTGAGGCTCTCATAGAGTTTCTCGTCCCACGACAGCGGAACTTCTAATGAGGGCGTGCGTGTGGCAAGCATCGTCGCTAAGCTGGTAGACGGTCTCCGGTTCTTGTTTGGCTGGTCTGCGCTGCCCTCGCCCTGTGCATTCAGGACGCCGTCTACCGGGTGGGCGAGGTACCGGTAGAGCGGCGCCATCTTGTTCTCGGTGATGGCATCTTGGACCGACTTGAGGGCGGATTGCTTGGCTTGTTTGGAGGCGGAGGGATTGGTGAGCTGGAAGATGTTCTGCGACAGCTGGAGGTCGGGGTACTTGGCGAATTGCGGGTCACCCATCTTGGAGTTTGCTTTGCGGTGTGAGGGGATGGGCGGTGGTGGGTGGTGGTAAAGGTGGACGGGGCGTGACCGTGTGCGATGTTGCTATGATGAATGATGCCCGCCGCTCGACTTCCGCCGACGTAGTAAAGCTCGCGCACGGACAGCCTTTGAGACCAGCGGAAACTAGAACTGCAGAAGCTACCTCACTCGCTCCTCCTATCTTCTCAGTCTCTCTTTCTGTTTTCAGTAGAGATTCAATTTCTTGTTTCCACATCAATACAGTCCCTGAAGAATCTCAGCCGAGCCACTGCAAACTACCTATCCTCATCCAACGCGTCGGACTTGGAGCCGGCCTTCAGACGCGTACCACCAAACTTCACAACATGGCGAACAACGACCAAGGCAGAAAGCGTGCGCGCTCACCCTCGAGATCCCCATCACGATCGCCACCCCGTCAGCGAAAGCGCCCCGGCGCAGGTGCCCGAGTGTCAGCCGCCGACCGCGAAGCCGCCCGAAAGCGTGCGCAAGCGAGAGAAGAAGAGGCGGCGAGGAGAGCCCAGCAGGAAGCTGCGCAGAGAGGTGTGCACGATGTCGTCAAGCAGCATTACAACGCCGTCCCGGAGCGAGGCCGCGAATGGCGCAACACAGACAGCAAGATCAAGGGTCTGCGCAGCTTCAACAACTGGGTCAAATCCTCCATCATTCAGAAATTCATCGGCGACGAGCGCAACATCAAGGTTCTCGATGTCGGATGCGGAAAGGGCGGAGACCTGGGCAAGTGGGAGAAGTCGAGGAAGGTGGAGCTATACGTTGGATGCGATCCCGCAGATGTGTCGATCAAGCAGGCCAAGGACAGATTCGCCCAGATGCAGAGGAAGAACCGGCGCTTGTTTCACGGCGAGTTCTACGCCAAAGACTGCTTCGGAGAGTGGCTAGGCGACATACCCATCATCAAGGAAGTTGGCATCGATCCCGGAGCTGGCGGCGGCAATGCCATGAGCCAGCGCTGGGGCGGCGGTGGTTGGGACATGGTCACCATGATGTTCTGCATGCACTACGCTTTCGAGAGCGAGTCCAAGGCAAGAGGCATGCTACGGAATGTCGCAGGTGCGCTGAAGAAAGGTGGACGCTTCATTGGCTGTATACCCAACTCGGACGTGCTGTCGCAAAAGGTTATTGAGCACCACAAGGCCAAAGGCACAGCACCGCCTGATGTTGACGGTGCCGATGACGACGATGACCGCCCCGCATTCGCAAGCGACGACGAGGACGACTGGGACCCGGAGAAGAGTCTTGATAGCCCCAAGCCCGCCGATACCGAGCACGCGAACGACGACAAGGCAGACGAACCGAAGAACAAGGAGAAGGAGAAGGCACAGGACGAACAAGAGGACGGCGAGGTGGAGGATGAGGGCTTCGGCTTCGGCAACAGCATCTACAGCGTCAAGTTTCCAGGCAAGACACCTTCCGATGGCACGTTCCGTCCTCCATTTGGTTGGAAGTACTCATACTGGCTCACTGAAGCTGTTGAGGCACCCGAGTACGTCGTCCCCTGGGAAGCTTTCCGAGCGCTAGCAGAAGACTTCAATCTCGAGCTGCAGTACCGCAAGCCCTTCAGAGAGGTCTGGGAGGAGCAAAAGGACGATCCTATCCTGGGTCCTCTGAGCGAAGTTATGAAGGTCAGGGATCGCTCGACTGGCCGACTCCTGACTTCGGAAGAAGAGTTGGAAGCGGCAGACTTTTATCATGCATTCTGTTTCTACAAGGTTTAGATGGGCAGCATTATCGGCGTCTGGGATTTGGCAGGAATGCCTGGGGTGATGATGGAAAAGTCATCTTCAACGTGTACACTATTTTCATATGGCAGGACAGGTCAGGCTTGTAAGTCAGATCTGGAAGGGCTTCCTGATGTTCATACGGCATGTGATAGCCAAACAAGCTTATTGAGATTTTACTTTCCACGAATATTGTCCTCTGTGCTCCTGGGCATTTACTAGTCGGCTGCAGCGAGTCGCGATGGTATTGAAACATAGTAAAGGACTACGCAGATACGCGTGATGAAAGTTCAAGCTAGCTTGTAGAGAGAAGGTATCCATAAAAAAAATACTCGATGTAGCCAACATTCACATGCCACCAGTGCCCAAGTAGGCGCGCCCCAGATCACGTTGCCCGTGACGCAGGCGGATCGAGTTGCCGAGGTCGGTCGCGTTTTCCCCGGCAAACGGGGCCTGGCATGGCATCAGATCCAAAGCCCGAACTCCCTGCGCTTCCGCAACCCATCTCCGCATTCCACTACCAACGCCCCCCATACGTTCCTTCCCTACTCGAATTCACCTATCTCGAGAGCAAGCGCGCGCCCTAGTACGACGGAAAAATAATACGACGATTCGAAGCTGGACTTCTCTCCTTCGCGATACATACTAAGCGTATTCGTGGGCAGCGACGAAGCCGATAAGATGGTTGCTGATGCTTTGGTTTACCACCCGACGGTGTCGCATTATTTGAAGTTTGTTGCGACGACTGGTATGCTTCTTTCTCTCGTATTTTCTATACCCACAGTTCAATCCGTCTATCCCGCGTCATCCCATTTCACCTCCGAAACCCCCGTCTTACCTACCCCGTATCATACATCCTAACATGAACATCCCTCACTAACCCTTCCTCCCAGTCGGACGTGACAAAGTCCTCCGCACCCTCCAATACTTCTCGCGCTTCCTCGCCTGGTACCTGTACCGCACCAACCGACCCGCGTCGGCCATCGCCCCGTATGAAGCGACCAAGAAGACCTTCGGCGCGACGCGCAAGCTGATGCGCGTGGGCAAGTTCGTCGAGCACTTCCGCGCCGCGGCTGTAGCCAGCGATGCCAAGAGCATGGACCCCGTGTTGAGGTTCACAGCTGTAGGAAGGCAGTTGGGATATGCATTCTACATGCTCTGCGACAATGCTTGCGTCGTGAGTCCACGCACCTCAACAACACAAAACACAAACAGATCAGGCAAACTAACAAACCCCCCCAGCTCGACGCAACATCCATCCGCAAATCCTCCTTCGCCCCGCGTCTCCTCCGCGAAGGCTACCGCGCCTGGTTCGCCGGCATCTCCTTCTCCATCGCCTCGGGCCTCTACCAATACTACAACCTGCTCCAGCACTCCAAGACCATCACTCAGTCCTCGGACCCGGAGAAGGTGGTTGAGACGAAGAAGTTGCAGAAGGAGCTTAACGCTGTTAAAGTGCAGTTGGTCAGCGATCTTTGCGATATTACTATCCCGAGCAGCGCGCTGGGCTGGGTTGATTTGGATGATGGCATTGTGGGATTGGCGGGTACGACGAGTTCGCTGCTGGGGGTCTGGGGGCAGTGGAGGAAGACTGCTTAGGTGGGATGAGGTGCGCGGGGGTTGTGGGGTGGGAGGAGAGGGGTGGGGAAGATGTGTTGAAGGTTGGATGTACGGGATATCTTCAAGTTGCTGTCTGCGTTGTTCGGTTCGATTTGCTCAATACTCCTGTTCTCTGCATAATGTCATCATTCGAGACGCATCTGTCCTTCCCTCTTTGCTGCTCTTGATCGCAATTGTCAGTCGTCAATATTTTCCCCTCGGGCACTTGCAATGTCCAGGATCAATCTGGGTTTCCATCATCAGATGCCATACCTCAACGCTTCGTCCCATCTGCCGCACTCCCTCTCCGGGACTTCTATGGCGACGTCTTCCTTCTTTCGTCTCACTTCCAAAGAAGCGTATTTCAGGCCTTGTATATTGTCATGTTTGGTTTGTATGGTATTCGGCTTCGATGGGACAGCTAGCTAAAAAAAAAACACAAACAAGGCATTTCGGCTCGGAGATATTCCGCGTATTCAAGGTGTCAGTCAACGTTCACGGAAGCGGATATAAAAGAGACCTTCGACGTGACAAACCTGGAGGTTTCTCCTGGGCAATATGGCATAGCCTTTAGTGAAGCTTACGCTGTACTTACAGTGCATTGAAGCTGCGGCATAGTCTCACCATCTGGACATATGGCAGCAAGTCATAGATCACTGTTACTGCAAAGACAAAGCGCATCCATGGAGAGACACTTGGTATGACTCGCGGCGCTATGTCGGTAAAATGTCATCGCGCGTTGTAGTCATCGTCGTGGAGGCTGGAGAAGACTTGATGCTGCTTGAGCTGCAGAGTAGATGTCTAACTTGAGAAGAGGCATGATAGTAACGAGTCTTCGGCAGTTTTCAGGATCCAGTGCGGACTTACTTCTGGTCTCATGTGAGCTGTCTGTGGACATCGGCTTACTTGCGTAGATAGACAAAAACGCAGGCACAAGAACAGAATCAGTGACATTACCTTGTCCTGGTGTACAGGATACTGGAATGTACATATACGCTAGGCTTTGTCTCTACTTTGAGGCTGTAGACTATCGAGCAATCGTGTTTTTAATATCTCTCGGATACTTGGCGGGATTACTATGCAGAAGCAACGAGGTTCATCACGTACAGTTCGCACCGATGCAAAACCCGCCGATGTACCGCAGTCGCCCCGACTTGTCTCTTGTCTGACCCAAGATGGACAAAACATCACCCACAATGTAATTGTATGTAACGCCTGAGCGATGATAAGCCCGAAGACAGGACCACCAAGGCGGGCACAGCACTCTCCCTGTCATGTCTTGGCACCGTCTACTTGCACCCTAAATGAGTAGCCACAAGCGGCAACTCACCCCCTTGGGAGAAGACCGTCCCACTGGATGTGGACATCAGTCGGGCCATGAGTCGGGTTAGTTCTGCCGCTTCCGTGGTCACGCAACGTGGACTTTCTTTTGGGTCGTACAGTGGGCTATCAAGAGGGGCTTTTGTGGATTCATTCGAGAAGAATCCCGGACGATGGCCTGTTCGAGGTAACGCTTTGCAGGCCCGCTTTCTGGTGGAGTCCGCGTGGGAAAAGGCTGAGGTAGGTGCAGAATCGATGCCGGAATTTTGTGGGATGGGGAAAATGGAGCGAGCGTATATGGTCGGGTACAAGCGGTATCGTCAGCATTGCTGGACTAAATGTTGCGATAGCCGTTGGCTGTTGGTTGCATCGATAGCTTGGTCTGAGGTCGGCAGCTACTGCCCGCGGAACCATGTTTGGTCCTAGCCGTCGCCGTTGAGGATAGCCACCGGATCTATGTCTGGACAGGGTCCAGGGGAGTGCGGACAAAACGGTGAAGCAGAACTGGGGCGCTTGACTGCATCTGCCATCAAGTTTACGAAGCTCTGTTTCGGTATGCCAGCCGTCGCGCAACGTCCGATTCAAATTTTCCGATGTGCTGTTTCACTGCCATCCATGGATCCTAGAGCCATACCAGGCATACGCGTTCACGTTGGGTCCGAGGAGTGATGGAAGTTGCAGATACATCGCGGGAGGGTTCTATGCTTTTTTCATCGAACCGCTCTGAACTCGCGAAGGATCCGGGGATGGATTCTGATGCAGTAGTGGGAGCCATGCTGCGTTTATCGATGGCCTCGAACGGCGGCGCGTTATCGCAAGCTTACTTAGGTACACGGTGTTGCGAGCCTCGAAGCGTTAGCCCTCTTCCCCAATGTCTCTACTGCGATAGGAAAGCAAATATGCCGAGGCAGCTGTACTCTTCAGTATAGCTGAGAAAGAGTAATATGGCTTCAGCTAGATAAGGTGTTGCGCCTCATGGCAGGTGGAGGGTGTGTGGCCATGCGACGACGTTGGGCAACTGCCCTGTTGATCTCGGATGCTTTTTCAGACCCTTGGCCGCTTACCATCACCCATGCAGAGTCGCGAACCCCCCTACACCCTCACGTTTCATCGCTTTTCATCTGACCTCATCATGGACCCGGAGAGGCTGCCGGTATACGAGAGCTGCATTCCAAGGTTGCGTCGATGCTACCAAGCGACATTGAGGTAGAAACAGGGCGCGGGGTGTGGTTATGGCTGCGGCGTGGGTTCTCTTTAATCTCCTACCCATCATGCAGCACGCCCTTAGTCCAACTCTCCTATAGCGACACATTCACCGTGTTGCGAAGTCGTAACATGCCAGATCCATGAATCGCTCCACGAGGCCCAGCACCGCCATCAGATACAGTGGGCTGCGCTACAGACTTTCCTTGCCGATATCTGACCGAGGCGTAGTCCTCAAATGTTTGTTGCCCCGAAGCCCCAGGCTGGAACTGCCATAGCGGATAGGAGGTTAAAAGGAAAGGGACATGGGGACAAAACGGGACGCTTCCTGGAATACCGCCGCGCCGCTACAGAACCATCGTCGCGTCATGCCCCGGTAAAGCACCGTGTCGCCCGCGCGCTCGACTAGAGCTACAACCTCCGCGAAACTGTATACCTCGCGTGCAACTAGACTTAGATTTCCATTGGCCGGCTCCGAAATGCGATGCGAACCATACGGCAACACCGAGATCTCCATGGCCACTGTTGTCATGAAGGCCATGAGACTTTGCAAGCCAGGGGGCTGGCTCTATAGCTGCTCGCTTCGAGTGGTGTGGACCCCGGAGAGTCGTGAAACGAGTCATCCACCCTTGCGAACCGTAGCTGTTCGAACGACCTGCGACCATTCATTCCACATCATGCTCCTTCATCCCGACGCCACCAACGGGAGCTTCCTTTCCAAAGGATTTGATCTTCAATAGGATCCCCTGGATAAGACAGGCTGCACGCTCGCTCACAGATCCTGGACTCTATTGGCTCGCCTGTGTCCAGCCGGCTTTCTTTCCTTTGTTTGTGATGAAGCGACATTGCGGCACATCTATTGCAGGAACTTGAGCAAGGCTAGGAGAAGAAAAATCAAGAAAGTGGCATATATTCAGCATCTAAAGCAAACCTAAGCAACAAAGTTCTGGGCTATCTGGTTTCAGGCGACCAGGTTGCAAGGCTGTTTTGCGGGGTACCAATCAAACTCGACTGTCGGCAGACTATCCTGTTGCCACCATCGCGCGCACTCTTGTCGACTTTTTGCTCATCCTGTTCGTGGCTGCAACACAGGTGAACGACCAGCGATCAGACAACCTCCATGACTTGCTTTCGCCCCCCTTAATGTGGACCCTTGCGGCGCCCCCGCGTTGTAGTTCGTCAACGAATGTGTAAATGATAGGTCGCCAGCTTAGTCAAACGCTGTCATCTTCGAAAGAAGCGTTGCCAGTTACGCCAGTGTCTAATGTCTCACAAGGACCGAGTAGGAGAAGCCCTTGCGCTGCAACCCATCACACCTATCACAGCAGGGGTTCGGACATGTACAGGCTCACCTGCCGCTAGTTGCACGACCCCGTTTTTGATCCTCCATGCGGGACAGCAGGGGTTGCACCATGTGTCGTAGGGAGGGCAACGCACGCATGTCATGACTTGGACGTTCGGCACGAGAGACCCACCGTTTAACGTATTAGACCACTACACCTCCTCGTCTGATGCAGCCTCGAACGCGGCCTCGATTTGGATCCATTGTAGCACCATCTCTTGCAGGTCCATCTTCCATCTTTCCAGAACGTTGGCAGGACCATGTAATGGAGTTTTATCGCGACTAGCTATACTACCTTCACATATATCCGGATTCGCTAACCGACACGACGCTCGCTCGCCTCTACCGTAATACCTCCACATCGAGTGCGCAAACATGAGCACCGACACTGCTCTGTTACAGGATCCGAAAAACCATCCTGACAATGCGAACTTGCCAAACGTCAACGAACCTGCGACAATCCTCGGAGTCACTGTTTCCTTCCTGGTACGTGCGATGATTGAGAAATCATTCCATCAGACGTCATGTACTAAGCCTGTCAGGCACTCGCCATCTTCACATTGAGCTTCCGATTATGGTTCCGCATCAAGGAACGCCTTTGGGGTTGGGATGATGTCTTCGTTGTTCTCGCTGCTACGGCGAGTTTCATCGGAGATATCATGGTTTGCATGAGTATGTTTGTTGAGATCCCACGAACAATGCGGTTGACTAATCATTTGTAGTGCCCGAGGATGGTCTTGGTCTGCATTTGTGGACACTTGATGCTGAGCATCTAACATCATATTTTAAGGTAATACATCCCGACATAACATTGAGTTGCCAGGCTAACGCTGGCTTCAGCACATCTACTCGACAAATGCTGCATACACCGCAAGCACAACGCTCATCAAGCTCTCTATCCTCATACAATATCTGCGACTGTTTGCCGAAGCCGCGCCCTCCACCACTACCGCTCAATATCGACTCGCACGCCGTATCACCTGGGGCATGATATTGATATGCTCACTCTGGGGGTTGACTTTTTTCATGCTCGCGCTTTTCCCCTGCAACCCCGTACGCAAGAACTGGAACCCTACATTGCAGGGCACATGCATTGGATGGGGCAGCAAAAACCCTGCCGACTTTTTCCACATGTTTTTGGGCCATGCTGTCAGTAACTGCTTACTGGATATCATGGTCCTTCTAGTACCTCTGCCCTTCGTAACCACGCTAAGGATTGCGGGTAAAAGCCGAGCAGGCTTAGTTGGTCTGTTCAGCTTGGGCTGTGTGTAAGTGCATAATGAGCTTCCAAAAAAGGCTTCATACTGACAATCCACCAGTGTCGTCATCGTAGCTGTCGGTCGCATGATCGCTATGTCTGTTAACAAAGCTGGCACCAAGCCTGTCCTAGACATGTCCTTCCACACACCCATCGTCTATATCTTCGCCGTCCTCGAAGTCAACTTCGCTATCATCACAGCCTCCATACCCATCTTCTGGCCCGCCATAGCAACACTAGCTTCCAACAAGATCTTCGTCGTCAATGAAGTACAGATCCACGTCGAACATGTCACAAGAAACGATAGCTTCGACTCCAGCGGTGGCATCAGCCTTAGCGACCGAAAGATACAATCGTCAGGTGGGGATAGCAAGATGGGCGTTGTTACCACAATATCCGACCGAGCACCACCTCGAAAGTCAGGCGAGAAGTCATCCATTCACCATCATCACAAACCAAGCACCGCTTCATCTGTCGGTCCAACCACCGGCTTTGGAGGAGGACGAAAACCAAGCACCGCCTCATCCGTAGGCCGAACAATGGGCATGGACCTCGCCGGCCGCCCCAGCCAAGAATCATCACGCTACCTATACCGCATCCCGAGCAACGAAAACAGGAGTTCGAAAAGCCTTACGCAGAGCGAGGGCGACGACTGGTTCATGGAGATGGACAGGGCGAATTCACGCGGACAAGTGACGACAACGGTCGAGAAGTCCTCGATTCCGTTCGAGCACCTCAAGGCGACGGATAAAAAGTAAAAAGCCAGCTTATTTGAAGGAGAGACGGGGTGGGAAGGATTGAGTACATGTCTTTGGTAATGTCTTTCGCGTGATACCCTGCAGCAATGCAATATGCAACATATCTATTTCCTGTACGCAGCACATACAACAGATGAGTATGTAGTAATGTAGTCATCTAATTCATTCTTTCGCGATTCACACATTGGGCACCTTCGTTCCAACTTGCTCACGTGGATCGTTCGGTCTTGTTGTACATTCCCAAGACGCCGCGGGCCGCAACGTTGGTTATCGGTCCGAACTGGAAACACGATGCAGTCGATGGATACTGTGTACTGATTCAATCACCGATGGTTCCCCCGCAGAGATGCCGTGTTGGATCTCAATTGAATCGCGCACGGTGCTATTGTTCGTGTTCGTCCTGCTCCCCGCTTGCCGCGCTTTCTCCATTGTATGAGCGTTGGGGTTTTGGGTCGAAGGGGGGTTTCCAAGGTTGTCTGCCAAGGGATGGTAATCGATCATTCATCATTTCTTGTCACCTACATTGGCGAGAAGTTATGAAAGTATGTAAGGCTGTGGCCCTGCTTGCGTAAAGTTTAGCTTTGCGTCGACAACTCTTATCTCTACGTCGGAAGCAGCACGTGATCGGACCTCGGGAAGCAGCACATGCTACGTTGGATAGTGTACCTACTGCTCAGTTCGCTCGTCGAATGCAAACACACCTGGGCGGTAAGATACTGCACATTCGATTTCGACGCTAAGGTAAACTCTCGGGTTGCTGTCCCGATCGAATGTCGTACTTTAGATCGCGTGCTCTCATGCCACTTCGACGGCAGCTGCAGGATAAGCTCTGCGCGGCGTCAGCGGCGTCGGTGGTGCTAACCTGTTTGGGCGACGCGCTGAGGCTTCGGACGCCTGAACAAAGCATGGCAAAGCTTGAGGCTGGACGCAACTTCCCCTTCAATATCGACGAGGAATTTTGGGTTTGACAACCGCTGAGTACCGCAATTTCCTGTGAGCGGCAATAGAACTTAATACCGAACCCTTCAGCATTCCAGAAGGCGAAGGACGCGTAACCTTGGATAGAGTTGTAGCCCCAACGGCTGTCTTGCTCGGTACCCAGATATTCCCGGCGGAAATGTGCACCTGCTTTATGGAGTAACAGCCGCGTCGTGGGCCTTCAAATCCTACGCCACAAGTATTGGGAAAAGCTTTCTTCCATTGTGAGTGGTCTGATGAGTGCGACAGGACAGCACCAAACCCGATGCGGGTTCGAGTGAGGGTGATCACAGGGTCTTTTGCAGTGAGTGCCACAACAGCCGTACCAGGGTTGCAAGCAAGCTCCAGCTCAAGTGAGAGCCGTTAAAGTTTGAGCGGTCCGCCTACGAAAGCTTATCTTCTACTCCAACGACACTCTTACTATCCTACTGCGCTGGCAATCGTGACGCGACACCCTGCTTGATCGCATTCGCATTCTGGTTAAGCCCCACGCGACACTACAATGGCTTCCGCTGCGGAAACCCAACCAGGCCTGTACAATGCGACTGACGCGAAAGGCGACATCGAACGTAGAGGCAGCGTCGCAAAGACAGAGAAAGGAAGGTGGGAGAGATTATGGCCCGTCATCGCATGCGGCGCAGGTCTTTTCAGCGATGGCTACCTCAATAATGTACGCAGAACTCGATCCAAGAAGCGACACCCAGACAATTCCCTATGCGACAACAACATCCCCCATCCCAAAGCACCACCACGACATCCAAGTGGAGATTGAAACTGCGAGAATAGAAATGCTGATACAGAAATGCCTAGATCATTGGACCGGTCAACACGATGCTCAAAACAATCTATCCAGACTCGTATGCGAACTCTTCGGCCCAAGCAAACGTCTCGAGTATTACCTTTGCGGGTACAGTCGTGGGCATGCTGTTCTTCGGGTATACATCGGATCACTTTTCGAGGAAATGGTCGTTGTTCACGTCAACCATTATCATTATCCTATTCGCTATCTTGGGTACAGCTTCATACGGAGCTGGAGGTAGTCCAAGTGGACTTTTGACGGCGCTCGTTGTATACCGCTTCTTCCTCGGAATAGGTATGTGGGATTGCGTTTGTGTCTCCTCGACCAACGTACTGACTCGCGACAGGTATTGGCGGAGAGTACCCAGCAGGCAGCGTCGGCTGCGCAGAATCCACCGGCGAACTCAAGCAAGGAACGCGAAACAAGTGGTTTATCCTCTTCACCAACGTCCAGATCGACCTAGCGTTCTTCATCAGCGCCATCGTCGCGACCGTCGTTGTCCTCGCTACGGGCGAAGACCATCTACGAGCCGCTTGGCGTATCTGCTTGGGTATCGGAATCATCCCACCTCTGTCGCTGCTATACCTCCGATTGAAGCTACAGGAGCCCGAGGCGTTCAAGCGCGAGTCGCTGGCCAAGGCGAAGACACCATGGCTGCTTATCATCAAGTACTATTGGTTCCGCCTCAGTATCGTCAGCATCATCTGGTTCATATACGACTTCAGCGCGTACTCATTCGGTATCTACGCCACGTCCATCTTGGCCAATCTGCTAGGAGAGTCGGCACCGCTGTGGAAGAGTCTGGCATGGAACATTCTCATCAACTTCTTCTACATGCCTGGTTGTCTTGCTGGTGCTTTTGTCGCGGATCTACCTTCCATGGGGCCCAAGAAGACGCTGTTCATCGGGGTGACGTTGCAGGGTATCATCGGATTCATCATGGCTGGATGCTATCCTTGGTTGAACAAGCCTGAGAATGTTGCCGGCTTCGTCGTGGTGTATGGTGTTTTCCTTGCGCTGGGCGAGTTTGGACCGGGCGACAATATTGGTTTGGTTGCTTCCAAGACGTGCGCAACGGGTATACGGTATATTACTCTATCGCATCCCCTAAAGCTTTAGTTACTAACTTCTAGACAGAGGACAGTACTACGGTATCGCAGCGGCTGTAGGCAAGATCGGTGCCTTTGCTGGCTCTTACGCTCTGGACGCACTTCAGAAAGCTGCAGGCGATGATGAAATCGCTGCGGGTCGTAATCCTTTCTTCGTGGCTTCCACTCTTGCCTTCGTAGCTGCTGGGCTGGTATTGCTCCTTCCTCATATAGGCCAGGACACAATCGATCAGGAGGATATACGGTTCAGGGAGTACCTGACAGCGAATGGATATGATACTAGCAGCATGGGGCTGAAGAGTGCAGATGCAACGGGCACTGAGAGCGACGACAATGGCGTTGTGCCAGTTGAGCAGACATATGGGAAATAAGGTAGGTTCGGTGTGAAGAGGAGACAGTCGATAACGACGACAGCTTTAGGTGTTAAGAAACTGTTTCCATACGAACGCATCTTCACTACAAACCACCATCTCAAGATCACTACCGTCCTTTGCCAACGACCTGTATGCACACTCAAGAATGGGACAGCTCTAGAGTCGTAAATGCCAGCACGTGCTAGAACTGCACGCTAGAAAGTTTCCGGCCTAGCGCATTCTCACACTACCGAGGCTATCTGCAAAGCCGGAGAACCTGGAAACTATTACAACCCACGTCACTAGCAGCTCCCCACCATGCACGACAGACGACAGATATACCATATCCCAGCCCACTTGATCCTCCCTGTGCCGCCTTAAACTGGGCATCGCGCGTAATACCATTATACAACAGATACACAGATGAGGCCACCGCACGTGCAATTGGGCACATAGACCCAGGTACCTCGGATCACTACTCAACCAAAGCAGGCTTAGACACCTAGGTAAAGACATACCGAGCCTCTTCGGCAATATGGAACTAGATGGCCTGAGAGTGGAACAAGCCGTGGTATCCCCACACGAAGGAAGAGACTGCGTCTTCATGTGGACCCTAGTAAGCCTGAATGCGTGTAGTTGAGCCCATCGTCCGGACACTCTGATTCGAAGGGGAAACAATACTAAAGACCAACGAGAGACCTTTTATTGACTGACTGACTGCAAAAGCAAACAGTGACCCAACATCCTCGCCTCATACACACAAATCCCTCATTCCAAACCTCGAATCCAGTTCACCCACCATGTCTCCCGCAGCCGTAACCTCGACCCCTCCCAGCCCGACCCCCCACACAAACGGGAAATCATCTACCAAACCCGTCATCACCCCTTCTTCGACGGCCACCTCCCAAATCCCCGCATGGGTCCAACCCGACCTCACCCGTCTCCTCCGCGTAGAGCACAACCCCGGCTCCTTCACCTCGCGCTCCGTCTCCCTCGTCAACCTGCCCCCCGGCGCAGTCTTCGCGCGCATCACAAACCCCACATCAGCCACCGTAGCCTACTCCTCCGTCCAAGCTTCGCGCGACCTACACATCGAGCTGAACTGCGACCTCGTCTATATAAACCACAGCTGCAAGCCCAGCCTGGTGTTTGATATGCAGCGCTGGGAAGTGAGGGTGTCTGAGCAGGGGGAGGGGCTTAAGGAGGGGGACGAGCTGACGTTCTTTTATCCGAGTACCGAGTGGAGTATGGCTCAGCCTTTTGGGTGCTTGTGTAAGACGGAGGCGTGTGCGGGGGAGATTAAGGGCGCGAGGGATATGGGGAGGGAGGTGTTGGGCAGGTATTGGTTGAACAGGCATATTGAGGAGATGCTCGCTGAGAGGGATGGGCAGTAGGGTTGTTAATGGGAAGGAGGGTTGTAACAAGAGATGTAGAAGTAGAGCGTGAAAGCGTTGAGTGGAAGGTCGGTGTTGGTGGTAGGGGTTGAACTATTCATCATGAGCAAGGAGATAAGAACATGAGTACTATGATCATGGCCATGAGATCTTCACACCCTCAGTATCCGTCTAACGTTCTCCTGAGTAACCTCCGTGAACCCCAGTCCGAAAACCTTCCTATCTGGTATATGTCCCTGCCAGGCCTTCCCTCCCCCCTTCCTAGCCTTAACATGATATATTACTCCCCCAGTTTCAGTCATCAGTGCCTCAAAACCGATAGTATTTTCGCACTCCTTACTGCTACCATAGCTGCCAGGCGCGCGATATGTTATCAGCACGTCATTCGACCCCTGTGGCACATAAAGAAACGGATGAGAAGAGAATTGATCTGCGAGGTGGGATAACACTGCTTTGGCGGTGGAGAATGCGGTACAGAGACAGAGGGTGCGGAGGGTATCATGTGACACTCTTGTCAAAGTGACGACCCAGACTGTAGGTGGGAGAAAGCTGAAAATTTCTTGCTTGGTGGTAGAAGAGATGGGGTCTTTGAGGTAGGGGCGTGGCCATGAGTCTACTGCCGTTGTATCTGCGTTCTTATGTTTTTGGTTGTCTCTGGTCGCTTTCCGCTCAAACGGATTCATCGACATCGACTTCCTATCCAGTGATACCTTTGGATTATCGTCTTCTCTTGGCCGTTCTGTGGTCAAAGTGGATACGAGCGTCAGCCATTCGAGATCTTCCTCTAAGCGTTGAATGCGGTCATCTTCCTGGGAACGGGCAGACATGACTGAGATGGGTTACCAGGATATCGGGTGTATAGAAGGCGGTGCTGCTAGGACAGGCGGGCTGTCTGGGTTCTGGCAATAAAAAGTGGATGTGGTTGAGGGAGCGGAGTTTTACTTAAAACCGTGGCTGGGTGACTGATGGCGAATTGCAAAGACTATCCCAACACCAGAGGTGATCTTATGCTTGCATGTCGCCCAGATGACCAGCTAAGCAAGTACAGCAGACTCCGCAACCGCCTGATTGATAACAGGACGTCACAAGATCATCTGTAAGCACTCTCCGGATGCGGCAAATCAACCTATTCCCTCATTAGCCAACTCTCACACCCTCAAACTCCTCCCCATCACATCAACATACCTCACTATACCTCCCCTGATAAGCCGTCGGCCTCCGATCATCCATCTCCACACTCCACACCTCGCCCTCATCCTCATCCTCCAACTTGCGATACCTCCCCTTCCTGCCCGGCAGAAAATTCAAACTCTTCTCCGCATCCATCTTGGCCGCTCTCTTCTTCCGGTCGCGCTTGTTCTTGCAGATGACGAGCGTGATGATGAGGCAGAACATGCCGACGGTAGCGAGGACGGAGAGGATGATGACGACGATGAAACCGCGTTTTTCGCCTGGGTTCTGGAAGATGGAGGAGTTGGTGTCTCGGGTGTGGAGAGGGGTGGGAGACATGGTGGGTAGGGCGTGGTTATTGTGAGGATACTTGGGTAGGATGGGATGGGATGGGATTATGTGGTTGGTGTGTTGTCTAGTGATATGGTCGCTACGAAATGAAGAAAATGGAATACTAGATCCACGAGAGGAAGTCGCAATCCACGATATAAACACCCATCACCTCGCCGAAAGCACCGCCTACACAGCCGCCTCCTCACGACACCGCCTTGGTGGCCTCACCCTCTTCATGATCCCCCGCCAGGATGGCACTCCTCCCACGCTCCACCCGCACCGCCTTAAAATAGCGACGTGCGAATTATCTCCTCACTCTCCTGCCAATCGCAATAGTTCAAGGCACGCATCGTTCAGGCGTGACGTGGCCGAGTGCGTGCTGCGTTTCCGTCGTAAATTGGAATGTGCAAATGAGCACCGAAATGTTGATAATTTCGTTAAAGACTCATCGTTGTGTGAGTTGTGCAGCACAGCCGCGTGCCGGGGCAATGAATCGTTAGGTTATAGGGGGCCTTGAACGCTCAGATCGTCGTGGGTGAGACGAGACGAGATGAGATGTGGGGGGCCTGGAGTCATTGTCAGCCTCGCTGAATCAGTGGTCATTTTGTGTATCGGAACTTTGACGACTACATAATGGAAGTCGGTGACGCTTATATACTGTCTAATGGTGTCGAAAAGAAGAGGTTGAATACGATGGATGGATACGCGATTTGATAATGGTTCGCACCGAATTCTATGTACTAAACTGGATAACCATGATCAACGCCAGGAAATGCACAAGACCATGCTATGTACGACAACAAAATCATTTTCATAACCCCCCTTCCCACCCAAACACCCTCATTACACGTATGCTCAATGAAAAAAGCAGGCCGAAGCCCCGACACAACATCCACCCCCTCTCACCATCCCCATCTACATCCTCCTATAATTCTCCGCCAACACCTCAAACTGATCCAGCCCCTCAACCCCATTACCAGGACAACTCCAATCGCGCTCATACGCCTTATCGGGCAGAATACCCGCCTCGCGCCCACGCCTATAACTCCACTGCGTGCTGCTCTCCGTCTCCCACGTCCAGTAGAACCAGCCCCAACCAGCTTCAAACGCATCCATCTGGCCAATCGCAAACTGGTACAGCCACTTCTTGTACTGATCGCTGTAATTTTTCGGGTCGGCATTGGCCTGGTCGCAAGAGCACTGCGACGATTCCAGCGGACACTGCGGCTTGAGGACAGCACCGGATTTACCGTCTTGCGCTTGTAGAGTACCTTCCCAGCGTGTGCCTGTGTTGACGTTGTTGATGTATTGCGTGCAATCTGTGTCTGCCTGGGACCATTCTCCGCACATGGTGGGACCGAAACCGGTTTTCTTGTCCATGGAGCGCTTGCTTTGTTGGGTCCAGGCTTCGCAGGCGAAGTTGAGCTTGTCGCGGTGCTCGAGCTTGATTTGGTCCGTGTTGAAGATAACGTACTGGTGGACGTCGAGGAGAAGGTTGTCGTTGCCTTGCAGCTTGCCTTGCCAGTTGTCGAGGCCCATGAAGCCGTCGCCGAAGACGATGATGCCTTCGATGCCGTCGGCGCGGATTTGATCGATGGCTTTTTGTGTCCAGGCGACTACTTTTTCGGTATCGAGTTCGACGTTGCGGGGTTCGTTGACGAGGCCGTACATGGTGACTACGTTCTTGTAGCGATCTTGGGCGAAAAAGACGGAGAGCTTATGGTGGACGTCTAGTGTGCGTTGCCCGTTCTTGTCGCCGTCTGTGCCGTTTAGCCAGTTGATTTGGCCTTGACGACCAGAGTGGTTCCAGCCGTTTTGACTACCTGGCGCGCCGTGAAGATCAAGGTTGACGCGGAGCCCGTTTTGTCGACAGTACTCAATACCACGGAGAAGGTAGCGCCATGCTACTTGCGGTACGTAAACGTCGTCGTCGTATGTCTGCACGATCCAGTAGCCGAATGGGAAGCGAACGTGATCCATACCAGCCTCCCTGATCTCCTGGAAAGTCTTCTTATTGATGAATGTAGAGTAGTGCTTCTCCATAGTGTCTTTCGCCTTTGCAGGTCCGAGCTTGCTCAGGAACGTCCATTCGTCGACTACGTTGTCTTTGGACCCATACTGAGAGAAATAGGAAGGCGTAATGAAAGGCTCGAGGTTGAGCCAGCCACCGACGTTCACACCACGAATAGGTGTCTTGCCGTACTCAAACGAGTCTGAGAGTTTAGGGACGGAAGGATTTGCTTGAACATCATCGTCCCAGGAGTCGTTGAGACCGATGACCGGGAGGCCTCCGACGAGTTTATTGGTGTAGGTAACATTGAAGTCATCGGTATCGTACCATGCCCATGGGTCCAATATGCCACCTCGGTCCGCTTCTGGTACGCTGTTTCGGTCCTTTCCGGCTAGATTGTCGTTCTTTGGCCCCGATGAGGCGGCGGCGGATCCGCTCCCTGAGCTTTCGTCATCCTTGCCTCTGCTCGAGTGCAATGCAGCGACAGGTATGACGATAGCCAGGATGATCACGACGCAGACTATGGCGAATATTATGCGCTTCTTCTTCTTCTTTCGTGCTAGCTCCTCTTCTGTGTATACTGTCGGCGGGCCACTGCCTGCACCTCCGCGCTTCTCCATCATGAACCGATATTCAGAGTCGTCGTCGATGCCACCCTCTTCGGCCAAGGGTCCGCTGATAACGCGCCGCTTCTTCTGTTCTGTGCGGTGTTGCTTTTCTTGCCGTCTCCGTTCCCTCCGCTCGTCGGCCTCTGACGGGGTGTATTTCGATTCGTGTCTGCGTCGTCGTTCTTCCCGTTCATCATCCGTGTATGCGCCTCTTTTCCTCTCGAGCTCATCGTCAGTCTGACTTTGCTTCAACGCAGCAGCCTTCCGTTTCTCCTCTCGCCGTTTCCTAGCTTTCTCCTCAAGCAATGCGGCATCGCTCTCTGCAGCGCGTCGTCTGGCTTCCTCCTCTTGCTGCTCTTTTCTCTTCTCCGCTCGCTCATGCTTTATCCGGTCCTTCTCCAGGTCTTTCTCCTTCTTCCTGACCTCTTTCAGGTATTCATCGTCGTAGTCGTAGGCCCCCCAGCCCCCAGCCTTCTTCGCATTGGTCTTGTCAAGCTTCGCTAGCGCATCGAGACTCAGAGGAGCTGAGCCTCGACTTCCCCTCCCACTTCCATCTGTCGTAGAATTGCGCCGCGATCCCCGAGCTTTGCGTGGCGCCGGGGATTCCTGCTCAGTGTCGCTTTGGTGTCTCGATCGCCGGGGCGGCTTTGGCAGTAGGTCGCCTGAAGAGTCTGTCGCCCTGTGTCCCTTTCGCCGTCTTCCTTCCCGATCGTAGACTGCATCTTCACCGCGGGATTCTCTCCTCCGCCGTCGCTCAGGGTCTACGTCGCCATGTGATTCTCTGCGCCGTCTTCGTTCGTCGCCCTGCGGTCGTCTTCGCGACGCATTGCGCTCGCGGTCGCTCATCGAAAAGATCGGGTGGTCGTGATAAGTATACGTGCTTCAAGCGAAAGCGCGGTGTAGAAACGTGGGGCTGGGATGCACTTCATAAGATAGCTGCAAAAGCACGCAAATAACAAAAATGCGTTCAGTCGTGTCTGCCACCACCCGGGCGCATGTGAATATCGGTAGCGAATATGTATAATCGGCGGCTGGGCACATGCACGAGGTTGGGCTTGCTGGGATGCCGTGTCGTTGCTGGGGTGATGAGGTGTTGATGGCCTGGCCTGACGTGGCCGAGCGCTGGGCGCCACAAGCCGCTTGGATGGCCATCTTGGAACTGCGACAAACTTGGACACAGGACGCGGAGTCGGTCCTGTGTGAAGGCTATTGATATTTGACAAGGCGGGTATCACAGACGACCAAGTTCTCAGCTCACACTTGGAGTACTTGGTAACGCAAAGCTGCGTATGCCTTGGTGGCTGTGTCACAAACACAAACAGAGTGCACAATACAACCTCTAGAGTACAACGGCATGTCACATACCACCCAGAACTTCCTTGAGAATGCCATCGCGTCATCACAGATTACCCAATCTCGACGAGACCGTTGAGTCCCTGCGCCCCGAGATCAACAACGGCAGGGAAGGAAGATGTGCCGCCAACTCGCTTCCGCGGATGACATCATAGCCCCTGTAATGATGAGCAAGCCTGCCCTTGGAGGCTTGGACCTCCACGCTCCGTTACTTGGTGCAATTCGTAAAGATTATCGTGCATTGTTGCATCTGCGTGTGGTATCATAGCTGGAAATATACAAAAACAATGCGCCAATGGTCATAGGGCTCGTCCTGACCCTTTACCCTTTTCAGCCAACCATGCCTGTGAAGGCCCACCCGTGCCTCTCTAATAAGCCGGTTTTGGGTGATCGTGACGATTTAATGAGAGTACCGCTCTACAACGCCAATTCAGTTTGCCACCCAGGGATGACGGACGTGCATTCCTTGCAGCATGCGGCGTGGCAGTCCTGTCGGAAGTGGTGGTACATGCAATTCTCGAAATGTGAAGGCTTCATAGCAGTTTCGTGGGTAAGGTTATTCAAGAAGCCGAAACACTTTGTGAGGACTCAGTAGCTTCGGAAGATGCTGCCTCTTTCCCCTTGTCTGCCACTTTCTTCTCGTCGTCGCTGTAGAGGCCGTGTTCGTAGATGTAGTCGACGACCTTGTCGGGGATGTAGTAGCGGATGCTCTTACCCCGCTTGCGGAAGAGCCGGATCTTGGTGGACGAGACGTCGTTCTGGATGAGTTGCGGGATCACGCGGATGTTCTCTCTCCACTGCTGGAGCTGTACGAGCGCATCGTCTGTAGCATGTTAGCGGTTGTAGGGTTCATGTGTAGAGGAACGTACCAATATCAGTACCACTGCGCTCGAGGATAAAAGCACCGTAGTGACCCAAGATCCTGCTCAAATCCTCGCGAGCCCAGAGGCCGGGCGTGCTCATCGTCTGGATAAGGTCGGCGCCTGCGAGGAGCGCCACATGAATGCGTCGCTTTTCGCCATTCTCGCTCGCTATTCCTCCCATAACCTCGTTAAGCTCGTGGTCAAAGTGGTCGAGCACCTTGACAGTTGGAAGATACTCCTTGTGCAGCGGCTCCCACGGGTCAACACCGATCCAAGTCGAGCTGTCCTGTACGGCGATCCTCGTCATGTTGATCCTGTGCTGTGCGGAAGCCAGTCCGGCTTTCTTGTATGCGTCGCCGACAGGGCTGAAGAAGCCGCCAACAACTTCATAGTCGGTCTCGAACTCGCAGTAGTCGGCCGCCTCTTCAAACATGCGCAAGTGTAGATTGGTCGGCGGAGAGAAGGAACCACATGATACGAGCACGAGGGGCTGCTTCTTGGGGTTTGACAGCGTCTTCTTCAATCTCTCCTTGGGAAATGTGTAGTTGGCGAGCGACATAGCCTCAGTGTTAGGGAGCCCGGCGTCGAGCAGGATGTCGCGGTTATCCGTCGAGGACATGGTAGCGACGGCGATTTTGCGTGGAGCGATGCGCGGGCGGGTAGCGAGGGGTGACTTCGGAGGGGTGAGCGGGCGGCTATGTAGTGATGGACTGCGGAGGTGACGGCGGGGTGGGGTTGCGGTCGCAGCTGGGATGTGCGCGACAAAACTAAAAGGCCAAGTCAATTGCCGGCGGAAGGGGAGCATTTATGAGTGAAGGGCTTACGAATACCGCGATAAACGGGGTCACCGGGAGACTACTACGAGACTAGGCGGTAGTGAGAAGTGAGTCGATAGGAGCCTGGTTATGACGCGGGGGCAGCGAGGCGATACCCGACGGACAGTGTTTTAGGCAGTGGGCGCGACAAAGCGGATGGTGAGACTGTGAAAGTGGACTGTGAGTGAGACGGATATAGGGAAGCAGATGCACAG
This sequence comes from Alternaria infectoria, assembly GCF_024043175.1. Lineage (NCBI taxonomy): Eukaryota > Fungi > Ascomycota > Dothideomycetes > Pleosporales > Pleosporaceae > Alternaria > Alternaria infectoria. The sequence goes on from NW_026250690.1 coordinate 1,081,892, forward strand.
GGTGAGCCGGCCGTGGAAGAGGGGGACATGTTGTACCATGCCCTTTTACACTTTCAAGGTTGCTTCTAGGCGGCCGTTTGGCACTGGAACGCGGGCGGCGGGGCTTTCCAGGGTCACGATTTTGCCTGCCCTGCGACCGCACATCTCGCCGTGCATGGTGCCATAACTCCATAACTCCGGCGCGCCACTCGCTCTGCGCCGCAAAAAATGAAACGCCTTTTGCATCCGAAGACTCGCCAAATGGCAAGCGAAGTCTGCAACTGCGCAGAGAGAAGTGGGCAGCTCACGTGCGCGTGGGTGTGTCGGCATTTCCCCGACCCCACAGGTACCAACGCTGTTTTGCAATTAGGCGTGAGCCGTGGGATCCATATGCTGAACAATCCGTGTGCTTGGCTGTGAAGACGAAGGGATTGCTTGTCTTGGTACTGAGTAGCCCTGGCCGTGACAGAAGGCGCTAAGGATGGCTAGAGATGGCCTGATTACTCGATGCGAAACTGTGGGAGCGACGTCGGAGGGCTGCGGCTAGCATAGCAGGAAGGAGCTAGATCTGTTCCCTACGAAGCTGGCCTGGATTGCTGGATATTAGTAGAGAGTCGAACAAGACGTTGTGTACAGCTAGTTAGTCCTCGACACCTCAATTGAAGCCATGCCGCGCTGCTCTCATCCCAGCCTAGTCGGGCTGAATGGAACACCTCAATGGTCAGATAGACTCCTTCACCTTGACGAATTTTTCACCTCAGTAATCGAATATGGAAAGAAGGTGTGCCAACTCATCGCCTTGGTGACTTCACCTCACTATTCTGCGGTGCTTCTGGCAGGCGCGGGCCAGCAGGTCGGATGCGGCAACTGCGACTCGCTCTATCGATAACAACAGAGGCGCTAGGCAGGTCACGTAATTAGCTCCCTCTGGCATGCAGGTGGATATCGACGTCCAGTATTCGCCAGCGCCAGGACAGTATTACCATCTCTTTCTATTACCCATCGCACGGCCAGAGCAGCTCTCTCGTTTGCTCTGTTTGCTAAGACCCGCCACACTCGCCGCCGCTCCCGGTCCCCGTGTGTTTGCACCTACCGCACTCGCTTGAGCACACGCCTAATGGCGCGTCCTTGATGGCCTCCAGAGGACCTCGTGAAAGGTAAATACCTTCCCACCCGACCCTTGGCTGCTGCAGCACTCTGCACCCCGCGGTTCAACACCACACGCTGCTGCGGTCCTCAACCAAGTCTCACCTTGCTCTGCCCCCACAGAAGTGCTGCACCCACCGGGGCCACAGTCTGCGCGCATCTCGATTTCACAAGCCTGTAGTCAGAATCTCATGTCGTCCAGAGTCACTCGCTCGCAAAGGCGCCAATCCGCCAACACCAACGACACCTCGCCCCCCGCTGCTCCTCCGACCGCAACGCAACCGCCGCCCGCCCCAGCGTCCCGCAAGCGGAAGACGTCAGCGCGCGACCCCAGCCCCGACCCAGCAGACAACCCAGAGTCTACTCCCAAACGCCGCGCCACCAAGACCAAGAAGGCCAAAGGCAAAGCCGCCATGTCTTCGTCTGGGTCTGTGCCAATTGCCCCAGCCGGCGAGCAAGCGCTGACCGAAGACAGCCCACCATCAGATCCTATCGACGAGAAGTCGACGCCACAGCCCTCGAAGCGATCCAAGAGCGGCCGCAAGACCAAGCCCTCAAACACCGCGCCCGACGCCGATAGCCCCTCCACCTCCCGCCGAAGCTCGCGCAAATCGAACAAGGCCGAGGACGACACGACCATGGACGATGCTCCCGCAAGCAAGCCCGAAGAGGAAACGCGCCAGTCTGGCGAGGACCATACCAGCGATGACGAGAACGGCGATGATCACGGAGAGCGATACGATGAGGAAGACGACGATGATGACGACGATCCCTTCACCAGCGGCTTCCTGGGACGCAACTCACACAGCCTGTCCGCGCTTAGGCAGCTCACCGGCATGATGGCAGGTACCACACAGCGTCTGCGGGGCATTCTGGACCAGCTGCGATCGCCAGACATGTCTATACAGCTGATTGCGCTGCAAGAGCTGTCCGAAGTGCTCCTCATCTCCACCGAAGACAACTTGGCCGGCCACTTCTCCCCCGATGCCTACGTCAAGGAGCTGGTTAAGCTCATGCAGCCGAACGAGTTCACAATGGAAGAGAACCCGGAGCTTATGTTGCTCGCCTGCCGATGCTTGGCCAACCTGATGGAAGCCCTGCCTCAAGCTACCGCCAACGTCGTTTACGGTGGCGCTGTGCCCGTCCTCTGCTCCAAGTTGCTCGAGATCAACTTCATCGATCTGGCCGAACAATGTCTGAGCACGCTGGAAAAGATTTCAGTTGAGTTTCCGGGAGTTATTGTACGGGAAGGCGGTCTTACAGCGTGCTTGACTTTTCTCGATTTCTTCGCCACAAGCACACAGCGTGTAGCCGTCACAACCGCAGCCAACTGCTGCAGGAACATCCCAGAGGATTCCTTCCCGGTCGTGCGCGATGTCATGCCTATTCTTGAGAATATCCTGAACAACAACGATCAAAAGGTTGTAGAGCAGGGCTGCATCTGTGTCTCTAGGATTGTCCAGAGCTTCCGGCAACAGGAGAGCAAGCTGGAGGAGCTGGTCAGCCCAGGTCTTCTCAAAGCTATCCTGCGACTTCTGCTCCCGGGCAGCACCAATCTCATTGGACCTAGCATCCACACTATGTTCCTGCAGGTTCTGGCGTACACCGCCAAGGCAAGCCCGCGTCTGTCAGCTGAGCTGTTGAAGATGAACGTGGTCGATACTCTGTACCAGATCCTAACTGGTGTTTCACCTCCTAGTGGCACTGAGGACGTCGCAGCTAAAATTGACTCTGTCGTCATCATGCAAGCCTTGATTCACCGGCCCAAAGATCAGGTGTTCGAGACGTTGAATGTTATCTGCGAACTGCTGCCCGATGTCCCGACCGAGGGCCTGATGTACCTTGACGATCTCTTCGATGCCGGCTACCCAGGCGACGACCTTCTTCCACTCTCTTCCACTAACAAGAAGACCACCAATGAGAAACGCGTCGAGCTGTTGGAAGATTGCAAGGCAGAGGTTAAGCGCTTCGCCGTGATCCTTCTGCCTACTCTGACAGACGCTTATTCAAGTACTGTCAACCTCAGCGTACGCCAGAAAGTGCTTACCGCTCATCTCAAGATGTTGTCAAATCTGGACACCGATATCCTAGAGGAAGCTCTACGGCCGGTACCCTATGCTTCGCATCTAGCATCGATCTTTACGCAGCAGGACCACCCATCTTTGGTCACATACGCGTTACAGGCTGCCGAGCTATTGCTCAAGCGGCTGGAGCCCATCTACCGGTACCAATTCTATCGCGAAGGTGTCATATCCGAGATCTCACAGTTGGCGAACCGTCCCTGCAAATCTTTGGAAACCAAGGCCAAGGATCCTAAGTCAGCAGTAGAGACAGAGGCTGCAGCTGACTCAGGTGCTAGCACCGTCTCTACTGCCGAACAAGACGCTGAGCGGGAACCTGCCCAGTCGAGCGACGGTGTCGACGTGGAAATGCAGTCCGACGATGGCGAGGACGTGGATCCTGACGATGAACCAAATGAAAGCAGCCAGAACCGAGACGAGGATGACGAGTCAGACTCTTCGTCGTCCTCTGACCAGCGGGAGCCATTACCGATGCCTGACGTCGAAGACATCATCACGCTCCGTGCTAAAAAGTTCATCGACGTTCACGAGAAGGAATCTAATAATCCTATACGCGAAAAGGCGTCTGCGGTCCTGGAGGACTTGAAATCGCTTGCAGGTGAAATTAAGACGTGCGTTGCTGATGGTGCCACAAGGGACTGTATGAGCTTGTTCACTAGACTGGCATCTTACTTTGAAGGCGATGCGTTAGAAAGCATCACAAGCTACGAGCTCAAGACATCGAAGATTGTGGAAGTGCTCTTGGAGCTGTTCTCGATGTCTACGTCTGACAAGAAGGTCGACCCTAGGCCTATCTTCTTGGAAGCCTTCATGGGAGGTAACGGCCAGAGCAAGATCAAGACCGCGAGCACTGCGTCTCCAGCTACGCCTTTCAGCGTATTGGTCCATAAGCTGCAAGATCTGCTGAGCAGGTCTGAACACTTCGACGTGATTACTGTTCATCAAAATATGTACGACAGCCGAGGAAGCGCAACTTCCATGCTGGCTAAGCAATTGAGGCTGAAGCTTGTCGCCGATGACGATTCAGGAATTCCTAAGACGTACCGCAATATCATGGTGTCTATTCACGCCATTGCTACATTCAAAGCCCTGGACGACTACCTTCGACCCCGCATCAGCCTGGCAGATAGGCCACGCCCGGCTAAAACTCGCGATCAGTTCCCATCTCGGGATCAATTTGAGGCCATGTATGCTCAAGCTGTTTCGGAAGGACGCGCGCCGCCACCACCCCACACCCCTTCAGATTCGTCACACCGGGCTTCAAAGAAGTCTTCGCGATCCAAGGCAGCCCCAACCGACGCATCCCAGCCAGGACCGAGCTCCGCCACACGAGAGAAGTCTCGTCGATCGAGTAGGCGTCAACAGGCGCAGCTTCCTCCACCCCCGCCACCACCTCCAGCCAAGCCTCACTCGAACAGCAGCCAAGATCAAGTTGAATGTGCTGATGAGGCGCAGCTCTCCGACCAAGACTCCATGGATGACGAGAGCGCCTTGAATGCCATCGTCGATGATCTTGAAGATGAGCTGGATGAGGATATGCCAGATCCATCGGCTGTCAGTGTCGAAGTCGCATCGACGGGGCAAGCCACGGCTCGTGAGGAGGACGGCACGCGGATTGCTACACCCGTACAAAACACACCGCTGGCGAAGCCACCTTCCGAAACCCGAACTCCAACGTCGCGTCTGTCTGCCTTGCTACAGAGCTCGGCTGCCATGCGTCAGACTCTAGGTGGGGTGGGCGCTCTGTCATATGCTGGCGCTGTACAATCGACCCCTCAAGACTGGCATATCGAATTCAGCGTGAACGACCAGCCACTCTCAAATGAGACAACAATCTACCGCGCTGTGCACTTTAGCCAGGCGCAACCAGCGGACGGATCACATCGCTCGGTTTGGAATGGTATCCATACCATCAAGTTCAAGCGGGTGCAGGGCCCTCCACCAAGCGAGCCTAGCTCCTTGACACCACCGCCAGAGTCGCGTTCGGACGTTTCGGGTATGCCGGCCTCACTTGATCAACACCCTGTGACATCTGGTATTTTGCGATTACTCAGCATACTTCACGGGCTGAACACGCACCTTGACGACATCCTACTGGCGAATAAGGAACAGGTCAAACTGAATGCTGAGCCGCTTTCGCAATTCGTGAACACGAAGCTCACAGCCAAACTCAACCGTCAGTTAGAAGAGCCTCTCGTTGTAGCTAGCAACTGCCTTCCTAGTTGGAGCGAGGATCTGGCTCGGTTCTATCCATTCCTTTTCCCGTTCGAGACACGCCACCTCTTCCTACAGTCTACCTCGTTCGGCTACTCTAGGTCGATGACGCGATGGCAGAACTCGCAGCCCACAAGCGACTCACGAGACAGCCGTCATAGGGATGAGCGGCCGTTCCTAGGTAGACTTCAACGCCAGAAGGTTCGCATTTCTAGGTCCCGAATCTTGGAGTCCGCCATGAAAGTCATGCAACTGTATGGTCATTCGGCTAGTGTCCTGGAGGTCGAGTACTTTGAGGAAGTTGGAACTGGTTTGGGACCGACGTTGGAATTCTACTCCACCGTATCCCGCGAGTTCTCAAAGAAGAAGCTGAAGCTTTGGCGAGAGAATGAGTCCAGCGATCAGGACGAATATGCTTTCGGCAAGCGAGGACTCTACCCCGCTCCCATGAGCACCGAAGAAGCAAGCACTGAGAATGGAGAGAAGCGTCTCGAGCTGTTCAAGATTCTGGGCAAGTTTGTCGCTCGCTCCATGCTGGACTCTCGCATCATCGACGTGTCCTTCAACCCAACATTCTTCCGCATCAGTGACGGTTCCAGTGCAGCAGTGGCACCATCTCTTGGAGCGATCAAAGCGGTCGATGAAGACCTGGCCAAGTCTCTGGTTCTGCTCAAGCAATTCGCCGATGCAAAGAAGAAGGTTGACAACGATAATCTGAGCGCAGCAGCAAAAGCGGCGGCTCTTAACGATATTGTCATTCAAGATTGCCGTGTGGAAGACCTAGCTCTCGACTTTACACTTCCTGGTTATGGTTCAATCGAGCTTATTCCGAACGGTGCGGATACGTCCGTCACGATCGAGAATGTCGACACGTATGTAGAGAAGGTCATCGACTTCACCCTCGGCTCTGGTGTTCAGCGACAGGCGGATGCCTTCCGCGCAGGCTTCACAGAAGTGTTCCCGTACTCTGCTCTCAAGGCATTCACCCCCGATGAGTTGGTGATGTTATTCGGTCGGACAGATGAGGATTGGTCGCTTGAGAGTAAGTTTCGAACCATCCACCACTTCAGCACTGTTACTAATCATACCACAGCTCTTATGGACTCTATCAAAGCAGACCACGGCTACAACCTCGACAGCAAGAGCGTACGCAACCTGCTTGCCACCATGAGCGAATTCGATGCGCAGGAGCGTAGGGACTTCTTGCAGTTCATCACCGGCAGCCCCAAGCTACCAATTGGAGGTAAGATTTATCGTTCGCTGTTCACCCAATCCTGCTTGTTAACCCATCTTCAGGCTTCAAGGCTCTCACACCAATGTTCACGGTCGTTTGCAAGCCCAGCGAGCCACCCTACTCATCCGATGACTACCTCCCTTCCGTCATGACATGCGTCAACTACCTCAAGATGCCCGACTACAGCACCGTCGACATCCTACGGGAGAAGCTCAGCGTAGCCATCCGCGAAGGCCAAGGCGCCTTCCATCTTTCCTAAATTGTTCACCCGGTGGCGTAGTGATGATGATTAAGTGAGTGGAGGACTGGCAGGAGAGACTATGGATACCCAGGGGTCTGTTTCCTTGTTGGGAGGCGTCAGACGCGTTCTCTCACTCTCTATACGTGCTATAGATTCAACGCCTTTATTTAACGACACTATTTGTGTGGGCTTAGTATGCATTGCAAAGGTTCGGCTTCTGGGAAGCGGCGTTCTGAGTAAGGGACTTAGTAGTTAGTTTGCGCAATCCGATATCTTTTAGAATCGCATGAGGATCGATTTGGGTGCCTGTGATTCCGTCTTGGTGCTGGTAATAAGTCTTGCAATTGTCCGCTCTATTTGCTATGTGCTGTGATATCTCGCACTTCGAAGGCAGCAGAATGTCTAGAGCAGGAGAAAAGGCAATAGACCTAGATGTTAACTGCTCGCCCTCTCAATCACCATGAACAGACCAAGACGTTGAGTATACGTTGTTATCACATCATCCGCTAAGAACACAAATGTTCGCGTGAAATAAATTTTATTATCCGATAAATGATCGTGAGTCTCCAAGTCCCAATCCCAGTCATGTCCACATGTAGATCCAAATCCAATCTCGTCCATATCATTACACATCCATCCCAGGCTTGCCATACTGACTGTTCATCTACTCATCCATTCATCCATACTCCGTCGCCATCATACATGTGCTAGATGGTCGCTGGAGCGATCTAGTCCTCCTCCTGAGAGTCAGCGAGAGCAGAGTCGGCGTTGCCAGACGAGGCGCCCTTGCCACCTGAGGCCTTTCCGTTACCAGATGCAGATGCGGCGGAGGCGCCGTTGGAAGCGCTATTTGCACCTGTGCCCTTGGTTCCAGATGTGCTAGTAGATCCAGACGCACCGGTAGAAGCACCGGTAGAACTGGAAGAACCAGTAGCACCAGTAGCGCCAGTAAGAGCGCCAGAGGCACCGTTTCCAGTCGCTGCGCCAGCTCCAGTAGCTGAACCGACTGAGCCTGCGGCACCAGCACCTGTAGCTCCAGTTCCTGTGAGGCCAGCTCCTGCGGCGCCGCCAGCAGTGGGGCTGTTTCCACCGGCAAGAGGACCGTTTGCACCAGCAGCGGGAGCAGCGCCACCGGCAGTGGGAGGGGTGGGAGGAGTAGCTCCAGTACCTGCGCCACCAGCGGTAGGGGGAGTAGGGGGAGTCGCTCCAGTGCCCGCGCCGCCAGCAGTGGGAGGAGTAGGGGGAGTAGCTCCATTAGCAAGGGGAGCAGGGGGAGCGGCAATGCCACCAGAAGTGAGAGGAGCAGGAGGAGTAGCTCCGTTAGGACCGGGGGCGGCACCACCTGCAGTGGGAGGAGTAGGGGGAGTAGCTCCAGCTGCTCCAGTACCCGCGCCACCAGCGGTAGGAGGAGTTGGGGGAGTGGCGGCTCCCGCACCTTGTTGACCACGGCCTGCGCCTGATATATGTCAGTGTCTATAACTGTAACTTTGGTGCTTGATATCACTTACCGGCTCCCTGTTGACCGTTGGCAGCTCCATTGCCTTGTCCCCTGCCAGCTCCGGCACCAGTTGCTCCAGTACCAGTAGCGCCGTTGGCAGTGGCTCCAGCACCAGCTGCTCCATTACCAGCTCCTTTGCCAGCGCCAGCACCGGTCGCTCCGGTACCGGTAGCTCCAGTTCCAGTGGCTCCGTTGGCAGTGGCTCCAGTGCCAGCAGCTCCGTTAGCATTTGCTCCGGCACCAGCAGCTCCGTTCAAGTTGCCAGCTCCCTTGCCAGCCTTGCCAGTACCAGCGGCGGTAGCGCCTCCTGCCGCAGCAGTGCCGTTGTTTGCAGCGCCCTGGATTAAGTCAGCTTCGGGAATGTAGTCCAAGACGAGAGAGTACTTACGGTAAGAGTACCAGCACCAGCAGCACCGGCACCCTTCTGGCCCTTCGCAGCGCCAGCGGTAGCACTAGTGGCAGGTGCCTTGGGAGTAGTAGTAGCAGCACCGCCCGCCTTTCCGCCAGCAGCTCCACCACCGATACCGAGACCGCTGAGAAGGTCGCCGATACCACCAGCACCGCCAGCGGCACCCGCCGCACCCTTTGCGCCGCCTGCGCCACCTGCACCGCCAGTCAAACCAGCGAGGAGCTGATCAAGTTGACGCTTGGCGAGACCAGGGAAAAGGGCAGCGAGACCTCCTGCACCTCCTGCGCCACCTGCACCACCTCCTAGAGCACCAAGTCCACCAAGGGCACCGAGACCGCCGGCTCCAGCTCCAGCTCCTGCGCCACCAGCTCCAGCACCGGTGAGAGCGCCGAGACCTCCAGCACCACCAGCCAAAGCACTCAGGCCTCCAGCACCACCGGCACCACCTCCTAGAGCACCGAGTCCACCAAGAGCACCAAGGCCTCCAGCTCCAGCTCCAGCTCCAGCACCTGCCGCTCCGCCGCCAAGGCCACCGAGGAGTGCGTCAAGTGTACGCTTGTTCTTAACCTTCTCGGAAGAGAGCTTGCGGACAGTAGCGACGTAGTGTGCAGGCATCCTCTGGCCACCAGTAGTGTCAACCCATCGCTTAGCCATAGCAGTGTGATCGCAAGGTTCCTGAGCCGGAGCCGCAACAGCGGTCGCCGCCAAGGAGGCGATAAGGATGGAGGAGTCGAACTTCATATTGGCGGATAGAAAAGATGTGAAGGAGGATTAAAGATCAGCTGCCCGGCAGTGATGTAAGTAGAGAATGTACAGGTAAGATAAAAGCCGACTAGCAGCGATATATACAAGGAAGAATGATTGAATAGAAGTAGAGAAGAAGACTAAGTAAGCTGGATGAGTATCGAACTGATGAATAGTAATACTGCATGGAAAGACCTTCTCTATATATCATGCCCTCCATGGGGAACGGCCCGATGGGGTGGAGCATGTCCCGTATCAAACGGTGCGTGCGTTCTAGCCTTTTGTTCGAACGTTTTGTCGATCGTCATGGTAGATACGCTGTAGCATAGCGTGCGCGAAGACGCACATGCCTTTAGGCTGTTGTGCTGTCGCGCGGGCATGTGTCGTTTGGTACTTCAACGGGCGGAGGCGAAACACTGGTCGTGTAGCTGGTTCCGCATGCTATACGCAAAACATAATTGCTTGTTCGGTGGACGACTCGTAGCTTAAGCACGAAATGTACCTTGGCGTCGCGTGGAATCGCTGGGGAAGCGCTTGACCATGTAAATTCCTAATTCAAATCATATCGCGATGCCTTCCTCGCGCTGTCAGTGAGCCGTGATAGACGTGACAGCATATGATATCCCGATTTCTGTTCTTGGTTAATCGTCGACGCGTCTTCCGAGTGATGGTGTCGCTGGTTCCGTCGCAGCACCCGTGAAACGACAGCTTGGCGCGTTAAGTGTCGGCTAAGTACGCGTGTTTGGGTTTCGAAACTAAGGCAGATCGTGGGTGCAGCCTTACGACTGGAACAGTGGATGTACGAGAGCGCCTTTGACAGGTCCCGGAGGTTTCGTGAGCGACCTGGATTGAGGTGAGTGATTAAGATGGGGGCAATGGACGGTGGGTGGGGTCCGAAGAAGCTTAAAACGTTAGCGCGCCGCTAGCCTTGGCTTTGAAAGACGGAAAGAGCGAACACTCAGGGCAGGATGTCTTGAATCCGTGTTTGATGATATCCAATCGCATCTCTTCTCTGTGATACGTTCCACAATGGTACTGTCGCTGTACATGCTCCAACATCCTATGCGCCATACATCCCTGATATACACCAAGATCTTGTCTAAACATCGAAGCTCACTATCTCCTTCTTGCAAGTCCTGTGACATACAGCTCACCAGGCTCTGCTTCTACTTTCCATCCTTCGTTGACTAACGTCTTCAAGACTGCAGGTCCCAGCTTTCCCCTTCCGCCCTCGCTGTGTCGGCCCAACCCTGTGATGATCCTATATGCCTCGCCACCACCTCTGCGACCAGCACCGCTCCACTCGGGTATTCTGCGCTCGCCCAGACCATTCCACCAAGCTTGTGTTCGTTGTTTGGCGATTCTCGTTGCGTCGGCCACAGTAACGCCATGGAGATCGAGGTATGTTGGACCAGATTGTGTGGAAACGAATGCGTCGGCTTCGGCTGCGTTCATCGCTTTCAGATTGGCGTTGAGGTCGCGACCTTCTTGTGCATAGTACGCGGCTGCTTGCCTCATGAGTGGCGTCGACTTGCCCTTGCGGTAGGCACCTGATGCTTTCCCGAATGCGTCGTTTCGTGCAGCAGCTGTGGACATCGCGTCGCGTGGTCGAACAGAAGGAGTCAAAGTAGGGAGTCGCGTAGCTTCGGAAGGGTCAGATAGATCGACAGGAGCATATCGTAAGTCGAGCTTGATACCACCCTTTCCACCTGTCTCGCTAGCAGGTTGTTGGGTGAGGGATTTCGCTAACTCCTGGGCTTTTATCGTCGAAGGAGCAGTAAGTCGCACTATGGCAAGGGCGTGCTCCAGATCCATAGATGGAAAGCCCTCATTCAGTGTGATTGCATCCTGTACCAGTGCAGCATCTGGCTCACCCTCTTTCTTGTGCGCTGCGATATCCTTCTTTACAATGGCCAGCACAGTCGCCGAAACAGACGTTCCGTTCGCGTGGTAAAGCGACGATACCGTCTTCGCTGGAAGGCCTGTACGCGACGTAATAAAGTCTACATCTCGACTCGTGTTTTGCCAGCGATTGGTTGGCGCATCCGATTCGACGAGGTAGCTAGTACCCGCCTCCAAGGAAAGCCTCTGCTTCTTCTTGCTCTTAGCTTTCTTGCCTTTCTGCGGTACGAGGTGGTCTTCTGAGAATGCATCAATACCCTTCGCGACTGGTCCTTCTTCAGTAGGGCTTTTCCTACTATCATCGAAGAAGACTTGGTTCAACAGTTCATCCGTCGCTTTATCGTAATCGTATCCACACTTCTTCAGTGTGTACGTGACCTGCGCGAGCCGCAGACCTGGGAAGGTTTCCGCAAGCAACAGTTCTTTTGTGGAGACGTCTGACTGCTCGATATCCTTGTAGTATCCATCCTCCAGGGACCCTTCTGAGCCCCCCGACCGTCCGTTGACACTGAGTGTAGAGAATTCGTTCGAGAGCGTCGAGTGGCCCGTCGCTACCGTTTGCGTCGTCCACGAATCGGCATTGGAGTCGACATCGGTACTGTGCTTGTCTGGACTGCCTTGAACTGCGCCTCCGCTGCTGCCAGAGGGGTCGAAATCGAGAGCTTCGGCGTCGGCCGTCAACTTCAGGGGTTCGAGTAGTTGCCTAGTAAGATCGATTGCGTTCGGTTCTCCTGCGAAATCCGAGTATATCGTATAAAGAAGAGTGGGGTCTATCGTGGGGCAGTATTCCTGCTGTAAGTCGCATTCCCGTTAGCGACGTCGCACGACTTTCTACTCTTGCGCCGTTGCATACCTCGAGAAGACGGAGGTCCTCATCCATTTTGGTTCTTGTAATATTGACGTCTTCGTATGTGTCTATGCTGCGAGTGCATACTCAGACTGTATGTCGAGACTGTTGTGATGTGTCGCACGATGATCTCCTCTTAGAGCAATGCGCGTTTGAGATGACACGGCGTAGTGTGGTAGGTTGATTGTACGATAGGCGGGCGCACATGCAGAAGTGCGTGGGGTGTTGTGGCAGAGTCGGCGCGTAGTCGCGAAAACCATGGGTCGAGGGGAGACACAGCCGAGCTTGGCGATCAGAGTACATGTACAGCTCACCCTTGCTGCAGCATAGCGAATCTTGTCCGACAGAAGATCTTCAGAGTTTGCGACGTTCGATTTCCAAGCTCACCAAATTCTTCGCGCTGGTCAGATGTCACACGTCATCTCGTCTTGGTTCGAACTGCGCGTCATCTACCGACTGAATCGACGCTAATGCAAGCGCCGCGAGGCTCAAGCGCGGGAGCCCTACCAAGCTCTCGACAACCTCACGATCCGATAGATAAGCACCAAGCTGGACATGTCTCTCGTCCTCGCTGAGGGTTTCCGAAGAGTGGTCCCGAGTGCCACCAGGAGGAGGCGGTATTTGGCTTGAACAACGTGATACATGCTACACAATAACCAGGACTGGTTCTGAAGCAGGACACCTCTCAGGCCTATCGCCAAATGTAAGACCTCATTTGATCGACTCTCTTCTCCTATCTCTTCAACGCCAGGTCCCATCCTCCTCGGTAGAGACATGCCGTACCTGCCGGTCTCGGAGAATTCAGCCTTGGCAGCACCGAGAGGTCAGCCTCGCGTACCCGTTTTGGCCCCCAACAGCGCTGCGCCGCTATCACGTCCATGGCGGTGCACCAAATTTGTGCCCAGACGCGCATGGGTTTCAGGCGGCCTGTCGCATCCATGCTGTGAGGTTAAGTACACCTCAGGCCTCCCAGACGCCATGACATGTTCGCGAGTTTGATCCCCTCGCATCTCTCATATTCGAAAACCGCATCTCCAACCCCGACTAGCAATCAGACAACATGGCGCCCATCCAACGTCGCAACACTAATCTTTCGCTGCAAGGCACTGTCGCGGTCATAATTCTTGTCATCATGTTTGTTACGGGCATCTTCTGCACAGTCGTTTTCATGAAGATTTGTAGTACACAGCGGAGGCGCGAAAGGGCTATGCGCAGGATGCAGGAACAAAACGCGCAGTACGTCGGGGTTCAGTATACTGCACCACCGGGCGCCCCAAGCAACGGAACCATGCCACCATCGTATGTAGGACAAGGGCATGTACCGACGGAGCTGCATGGAGACCAATACAAACACAATGGACCGCAGGAGTTGCAAGGAGAAGGGAGGCCTGCATTTGCCCAACCGCAGCAGATTGATGGCTATATGGCAGCAGTGAGTGCCGCTCTTGGTGGAAACATTGCGCTAGGACAAGGGAAGCTGATCTGTTATAGCCAACGGTCGACAATTGCGATCCTATCGAACTACCCGCGAACGCTATGGTGAATAATCACGGGAACAACGGAGCTGGAGGTTTTGCGATGGAGCAACCGCAGCAACAAAGAAAGTCAGCGTTTGCGCGCATGCAAGCCATGTTCAAATGAAGACGTCAGGAGGCCCAGCAACGTGATGAAGATCACGGAAGCAGTGTACGAGCAAACGACGAACTCTAGGCAACTATAACAGCAGAGCTATCCACATGAGCTTCACGAGCGCATTTCGGCCACGGAATAGGAGTAACAATGAGGAACTACGACATTGTCTCGCCTTCGCAGTGAGGGAGCCGGTCACCACGACTTTACGATCAGCGTATCGCTACCATATACACACCACCAAGGCTCCTTCACTGCGACTTCCTGATTAGCGCCTTGCCAGTCTGCATATATAAGTCCACGACAACTGTACCTCGATCAATCCTACACTCCCGCTTGACAATCGACACAAGCTATCTTGGTAACACTCAAGCTCGTATCAATCAATTGTACTACCCACGACACATCAACCTATCAAGAACCATCACCATGGACCTCATCGACGCCAGCAACGCCCCTGTACCCATCACTGTGGACCCCATCACCGGCAACACCATAACCGCCAACGAGACCGAAAACGCGATGGAGGACACCCAGATGGCCGACCCCGAAGACCACACCAACTCAGCGAATGACGAAGCCGAGGACGAAGCCGAGGACTACTTCATCGACAACAGCCCCACATTCCACGACTTCACCACCCTCCCCCCAGACACCAAGGCCACAATCACCCGCCTCCTGGCGTCCGCAGGTGCGGCTTGGGAATTCCGCTCCATGGCTACCCCGTTCCCAATCCAATACCTCCCCGATCCAGACTGCCACAACTGGGGTCTAGCACTCATCTCCGCGCTCAGCCGTCTGGCGGATATGACGCGCACTGGTTTCAAGTTGGAGGCAATCGCGTTTGTCATCAAGCACATGAAAGAGCGGAATGAGATTCCTGGTAATACTGAGGATGAGGGTAAGATGGCTTCGAATTGAGAAGAGGATTGGTGCTAATGATGTGCTTGAAGATATTGCTGCTTCGGTGGTTATGGCTGGCGATTTCGTGATTCGGCTTGAGGACGTCAACTACAGCATTCGCAAGATGCGGAACAGGGTCAATAGCTACCGGCCTGCTCCACAAGGTCAAGGCCGAGGTCATGGACGTGGCGGCTACCGAGGCCATCGAGGTCGTGGTCGAGGACGTGGTGGTGGAGCGAGGGGACGAGGGGGTATGATGGGCTTCCACGGTTGAAGCGTCGTTGAGTGATTGACATCACCTGGCTGTTGTCATGAACAATGGAGGAATGTGACATAGATAGTCCTGGTGTACCTCATAGCCTTGCTGGATGTACGTGGATACCTGGATATACATTGGATACCTCCACGCCTTGCTATGATGCGGAACTCTGTGAATTCTGGAGACGTGTTGACGACTACACATACACTACGCCAAACCCAAATCTGCTCTTGCTATACCCACTGTATGCGACAAACCGCAAACCCCTCACAATGATGAACAGCACCACAACCGCGCTCGCGCGCATAGCATCTCTACCAGTAACACTCCTCGGCTCTATTCCTAGGCCGAATATCTCCTACATCCCCGCCGCACATGTCAAGCTTAAAGCGGAACATATCGTAATGGTGTTTATTTGTGTGATGCGACAGATTTGGCTGTACGTAGAGGGCTGGAGAGATAGCAGGAGGCGAAGGAATCAGGTTGATGAGGACACCGCGAAAGACAAGAGACAAGCAAAGAGGCGCTCAAAGAAAAAGAAAGCGCTTGGGAAGGCGAGTAGAAATCCGGGTAATGGCCGGAGAGTGAAGATCGTTATGAAAGGGAGGTACACGCTGGTATTGCAGTAATGGACTGGTATAATATAGCGCATGAAGCCAAGTCTATATGCATTTCTAGGCTCTAAGTCGTTGTTGTTGTAGTCTAAACGTGTTCGCAACACAGTCATGTAAGCCTGGTCGAAAGAGCAAACATTACCCTTCACATAAAACGACGAGCACCTGAAATGCTCTCATCGTCATCTGACTCAATGTCCTTGTTAACCCTAAGGCATGTGTCGTCTCCCGATTCGCTCTCGGATTCACTTTCCGATATCTGGGTCCTGGCATCCGGTTTTGCCCAGAATTTGCCTTGCGATCCGTCTTCCGACTCGCCGTCCGATTTGTTTTCTGATTCATTTTCTGATTCGGTGTCCTCATCCATAGCCCCAATAATGTCCAACTGTAGTCCCGCAGTCTTGCACGCATTCTTGATTTCCCTCGATACTCCGTCTTCGCCCTCAACCACAACCAAAGTTTTCCAATTCCTAGCAACGATATCCTTCTGCTCGATGGTAGCCAGTAGAAGGTCTGTGACCTCGGCGTCGCTTCCTAGTTCATTGAAAAACTCGAGTGTGTCCATAACCGGCGGGAGACCAACGGAATGAAGACGCGGTTTCTTAGATGACTTTCCAAATAGCTGGTAATCCCAGTTCAGGCGTAATGTCTTGAGCGCTGCAAACTCGCGCATACGTAGCACCTTGCGCCCAGTAAGCGTTGGGTGATCGATCGTTATGCTCTTCAAGAACTCGGCTTGTGACTGTGCAGCCAGGATATAATCCCCAACGTTATCAGAGCTTTCTTCCAGTTCTGGCTCCGGTTCTTCTGTTTGCGTCATGACAAACTCCTCCAGCGCCTCGGGCAATTCGAGGAGATCCCCAAGTGAGTCGTCGTTAATATCGCATTCGATCAAGTGAAGTTGTTTGAGCGCCGTCATGTGCGGCCGCTCGATGTGATCGAAGCCCTTCTCGTCTAGCTTAGCTCTGCGGATCGTTAAGGTTTCCAGCGTAGGATGGGCGAAGATATGTATGTTCTCGCGGAGGTCCCAGTAAGCATCATTAGCGCATTGGTAGAATAGTGAGCAGGACTTCAAGCAGGCGAGGTCGAAGGGTCCGTTGAACAAGGTACCGATACCGTGTAGGAGCACGTCGGGGACGGAAATATCGAGCTTCTCCAAATTTGACATTATCGATAAAGTCCGTGAGAGGCTATCTGAGCGCTTGGGATCCAGGTATGAACCGGCGACAGGCGCATCAAGCGCCAGTTGCGACAGCTCCGAAGACGGGTAGGCAAGCTTGATTTCATGGATGGCTGAGCCGCGGCGCGGGCGACGACTCAATGACTCGCTGAATGTGAGGTGCAGCTCTGGAGTTTCGAACAGAATGCTCTTATATAAGACGGCGTCACTGAGGCGGTGGCATCGTTTGTTGACGCGCGATACGTTGCAGAGGTCGCGTCTGGAAAGGCAACCAACCGCCTCGAAGATGTGGAGCAGCAGCTCATCGGGCAGCGCACTCAGTCTGTCGCGTAGAACGACGTCGGTGTTACTGTCTTTATCCAACGGCATATCTGATACTAGTGTATCGATGCGAGAGAGAGGAGACGAGGTATCCATGCGCGAGGTACTTCGCAACCTTTGCTGCGAACACGTGGAGTTGGCCTGACTCGCTGCAGGTGGAATGCGGGGAAGCTTGTGGAGAGCCGCCGATCTTCAGTCAAGGTACAATAGAACGATATAGAGGAAATGCTGCATAAGAGTAAAGTGTCAAAGTCGTTGTCGTAGACATTAGAAGACAATGTTGGAACACGCAAGTCTGAGAATGAAGGTACAGTGGTGATACGTCCAGTGACGGGGCAGGAACAGCGATGAGCGCACGGCCCGCCACGTGCGGCTGGTCCCATGACATCACCCAAAAAACCTCATTCCTCATCTGACGCTTGCATTCCCACAAATGACATCTCCAAACGACTTGTATCGGCTTTCGGTTATATGCTGGCACGGGTCTATTGATGGACCATGCATCTCCATTTTTCACTGCCCAAACATATATCGAACCAGTCGTAGCAATTTTAGGCCGGGGATGGACAGCCGCCGGCAGGTGGCGCACGACTGTATCGTGAACCTAGACTCACAAGCAAACTTCGCGACTGATGCTAAGCTCTTTACTGCCCCGGGCGAAAAACACCTAAGATCTTTAGCATGATTACAGAGTATGATACCGAACTCCGTCGTTTCAATTCCGGCAGTATTGCTCATCATGCTGCGTGTCGTTCGTCTGCGCCGCTCAACTGATTATGATCAAATTTTCATCGATGAGATGTATGAAGAAACGCCTATCCTTTTGACGAAGACTTGTCTTTGCCCATGAACGTGCGTTTCTCGCTATAAAAGAGCTTGCGTTAGCACTGTTGGACGAAAACCACGCTGAACAAGCAAGTGTTAATGTATTGGGTAAAGGTCCTTGGCCACAGGCGCGAAAACATCACAAGAAAGCTGAAGGATTTGAAATTGTCGATTGTTGCCACCGTTTTGCTTTTCGACCCTATATATATTCTCTCAAGATGATGATTTGGATTGCTGAAGTCTTCACTGGCTCGCCTCTCGCCCTGTCGCATGATGCTACCGGCGAATGCTGACCATAGAATGATTTATAAGAGCTACGTTTTGAATAGACAATTGTCAGACCTCTGGTTGGTCTCTTATTCGTACTGTAGTTATATATTTGCATAACCAAAGTTGAAAAATTCTCGCTACCACCATCTTATCAGATTCTCAAAATTTGGAGTCCACACTCAGTTATGCAACACTTCGACACACCACATCTACCAACTCCCCTTTCGTGCCAACATCTAGACAGAAGTCTCAGCCTACTCAGAACTCTGGAGCCTTCTCTTCACTATTCCGGTCAAAACCACCGCCCTTCTTTTACGTCACAGTACCCAGGCAGCCCCCCTGCATCACATTCACCCTTGGCAGTGTGCTAGACTATCGTGATACAGCACGAGCCTACTCCCAGCACTAAGCCTGTATAAATACGTGGGAAATCTGCCGAAGAGAAACGAATCACCGTTGTGAAAAAGTCTCAACTTTCAGAGAAGTTCATCAGCGAGACTGAGCAGTCGACCACCCCTTTTTCCTACCAGATCATACCTGTAAGTCTTTGAAGCCCGGTTCAATAAAGAAGACTGACTGACATTACTAGCTCTTGAGATCGACGAAGATGTCCGACTCAAGCTATTCCCGCTCCCCCAGCCGCGACTCCAACGACTCCTCCTCCCCTCCGCCCCTCTCCCCAAACGCGCAGCTCGAGCTCGCCCTTGCCAGCAAGTCCAGCCGCGCAGTCCTCGCGCACTGCCTCGGCCTTTCAAACCTCGACGGCGTGCCCCCCTCCGCCAAAAACATGATCGTCGTCAACTTTGACACCGAGAACTGGGAGTGCAAGCAGAGCGCGCTGACCGAGATCGGCGTGTCCACGTTTGATTCTCGCGACATGCACGCACTGGCAGGTCCGGGTATGCATGGTGAGGACCTGCTGAAGCAGGTGTACTTCTACCATGCGCGTATTCTCGAAAATGCGCACTTGTTGAACTTGAAGTGGTGTCCTGGAGATCCTGAAGCGTAAGTATCATCTCTTTCTTCCTAGAATAAAGGACGTCGGCTAACAGTAACACAGCAACCGCTTCGGCACTACCCGTTTCCTCACCAAGTCCGAGGCCAAGAAAATGCTCACCGCCATGTTCCAATGGCCCGTCGACGACACAGACGCTTCGAAGGGCTTTTGTCCCGTCGTCGTCATGGGCCATGCCCTTTCTGGCGATATGGCCATGTTGAACTCCACGCTGGGTTTCAACGCCATGGCTCTCGGTACGGTCGTCAAGATCATCGACACCCAGTACCTCGCCAAGGAGTGCAAATACGATTCCTGGGGCGGTAACAAGATCGGTCTTAGCACCCTCGTCGGCATGTGCGGCTTCGCTTATCGGGATGCTCACACCGCTGGCAACGACGCAGCTATGACACTCATTGCTGCTGTCCAGATGGTGCTTCCCTCCGAGTTCAAGCCCGAGGACGGCGGTCGTCTGCAGGAGGTTGTCGATACCATTGAGTTGCTTAGTCAGCAGCAAGTGTGGGGCTGGGGCAGTGACCTCTTTTGTCTCCGCTGTGGCAAGTATGGCCATACCAAGAGGAATTATCAAGGCAAGCTTTGCTACGCAAAGGTCAAGTGTGACCACTGTGCCTCTTCGCAGTCGGACAAACGCAAGCAGGCCAAGGGCACCCATATGACTGAGCGCTGCATCTCGTATGCTATGAAAGGTCCTGAGGTTTCCTCGATCGAGAAAGTCGCCAATGCGGTGGCTGCGCTTGATCTTGCAGATTTCTAGAGGTGTAAGTATTGTGTCAGACTGAGAAAGTATGGCACCCTGTAACGACCGCATTTCTTGGCGTGTCTCCACACTGTCTGTAGGATACTTCGTACTTCGACCTTCTGAAATTTGCCTGGGCGTTTTTGAGGATGGCCGATGTTGTTCCAAATAGCGATAGAATCCACTACAGGTGATCCAAGAATGCAATATTCATACAAGAATTCGTGTAGGTGACCGTCTTTTTCGACATTTCGATACGACGTTGATGACCCATCGCAACGAGCGACAAACACCTTCCAAAATCCACATGTACCCATACAATCCGGTCGTCTCGCAAAAGAGAAGTAGCTTCAGCCCAAGAGTCTGCGATACGACATTGTCACGTGCGATTGGCGTAGAATATCGAAGCGGTGCAATACCGCAAAGCTTAGCTCGTAGAGAGGACACGTCGGTGTGTAGGCGTAGCTCTAGCAAGCACGAGATTGGCTGTTTGACAATCGTGTGGGTCGTACCTTGGATAGCTCTTTTAGTATAAGTCTCTTAATCCGCTCCAGTGGACATAGCCATGGGAGACTGATATTGAAACCATGATCCGCAACTTCATGTGGACTGAGTCCACACTTTATAAGTACGCTATCATTGCCGACAGCATTGCCATCTGCAAATCGCGAGAATATACTCAACAACTTTCCTCCAAGATTTTCCTCCTCTTTCACTTTCACCACCGCCCCTCCACGACGACCCTGTTTGCGCGGCGGGGGCGGGCCAAGGCACAAGATCGCTCACGCTCACTGATCAGCTCAATGAAATACGTGCTCACCTTGGCCTAGTGACCGTTCACACCTATACATTCGGCGTTTCTCGTACCTACCCCTCTGGTCTCCGCCGCACTCTCTACTTGTCTTTTCGCAACCCGAACCCGCGACTACATTCAACCCGAACGACATCGTCGACTTGAGATCGCTCACTCGCACGACATACTACGTAAGGTAAGTTCTGACTGTACGAAATGCATGTGAGCCATAGACTGACATCGTACCTCTACCTCTGCAGACAGCGGACTCGCCCACCGCCATGGGATACTCACAGCATCCCAGTACTCTACCTCCCTTAAGCGACACCGCTATGTCCCAGAACTCCCAAGGTGGACCGGTCCCCGTCACCGCTGCCCCGCCCACAAGTACTCAACCTGATGCTCAAGATCCCGCGGTCACTGCGCTCGTAGCCAGCTTCAACGCAGTCGATATAAGTGGTACACCTGATGCCCGAGACCCCAGGATCATCGCGCTCGAGGCCCGCTTCAAAGAAGCCAGCGACCTTGAAGTGTGGGAGCACTGCGTCGGAGGTAGATGCATCAAGAAGATCCCCGACATCGCCAAGGACCTCGCCAACCACATCATCGTCATCTGTATCGACTGCGAGCACTGGTCGAACAATACCGATGAGACCACCGAGGTCGGTATCGCTACTTTCGGTCGTCAAGATGTATTGCCCATTGTGGCCACTGGAGATTTCGGTGATCATGGGGAGAACCTGATGAAGAAAGTCCGCTTCTACCTCCTACGCACCATCGAGACGTCCCATCTCCCGAATCAGAATCCAGCATCGCGGGGAGTCGAAGGCAACCGCTTCGGTCAAGGCCGGTTCGTCACCTTCGCCGAGGCGCGTCAGATCCTGACCGACCTCTTCGTACAACCCATCAATGACGTCCCCCACCTCAAGGGTTACTTCCCCGACCTCAAGGGCAACTTCCCCATCGTCGTTCTCGGCCACGACGTCGGACACGATCTGAACAACCTCAAGTCCAAGGCTATTGCTTTCGACATGGAGCCAATCGGTACCGTGGTCCGCTACATCGACACCCAGCTGCTGGTTCGTGACAAGGGTTACTGGATGATGCCCCGCAACGAGCAGGTTGGCCTCAGGCGCATGGTCGAAGAGCTCTCCTTCGAGCATCGTGATTCCCACACGGCGGCAAACGACGCCGCTCGTACGTTGATCTCCGCATTCCAAATCGTTTTGGGCGGACACAAGTGCAAGAAGTTCGCACACAAGAGCATGGAGCAAGTGGCCGAAGATCTGGAGCGCCATAGTGTGGCGAACTTCGACGATAGCCTCGGTGGCGTTGAGAAGTACTGCTTCAAGTGCGGCACTATCGGCCACATGAAGCCAGATTGCACAGCTACAGACCTTCATTGTGATGAGTGCGAGGAGAACAATTGCAATATCGAGCCAGGAAAGGAACACGTCACCGAGCATTGCATTTGTGTAGCCAACAAGAAGGCCCTCATTCGGCGTGAGAAGGACGCTATCGCTCGGGCCCTCAAGAAACCAAAGACCAAGAATCCGCATCGTGGGGGGCTCTACTCCAACTGGGGTCGTCCCATGTCACGTCGTGGTACCACTCGTCCATCTGGTTCTACCATGAACTATGACAGTCTCCGACAGTACTTCGACTCCCCTGGTGGACATGGCTTCGCCCCGCCAGGCCCTGGAGGACACCCTTCTGTCAGGGGGTTTGGCGGACATCTCGGCCAAGGCGGCTATGGCAACGTTACGTTCGGTCGCGGTCGTGGTGGATACCCTCCACGTGGAGGACACGGAGGACACAACCAAGGTTGAGATGGCAGAAGGACTGCACAGGTGTTTCGGCGTTAGATTGGCGGCGCTTTGAACAGACCGGGAGGTGATTAGTTGCTTTTGGAAGTTCAGATGACGGCTGAAAACGCCTTGAAGATACCCTGGGTCTAGCATAGATGCGAACAATATAGGGTGAATGTACACTCTGCCGAATACGGTGTTGGTTGCGAGAAGTGTGATGCGCGGCTGACTAAGCCAAAGAAAGCAGCAGGCAGCTGCGTCATCGGCGGGCTGTAAGCAGCAACCCTGCCGTGTAGCCGTCAACAACTTCCACCATGATAACGATAATACCCCCGCCATGCCTTTCGATGGGGTGCGGTTGACTTCCTGATAGCTAATATCCTGTCGCACATTCGCCATGATCGAAAACACCCTCCCCAAGTACCTGCTCATCAGGGCGTGCATCCTGGGATTCCGCGCCATCACGCCCTTCAGCATCTTCTGGGTCTCTTTCAGCATCGCAGAGCCCCCGCACACGGCCTTCCGTCGCTTCCTCCTCACGTGGAGCATCATCGAGACCGCCTTCTGGCTGCTTGTCTACCTGCCACGCAAGCGCGCGCTTCAAGCCTCGGCGCAACACCCGCCGCCCCTCGAGAAGGGGGAGAGGAAGGAGCTCTTCTGGCGATGCTGGGATAAGATCCCTCACCCCGAGTACTACGTCAGCAGATGGTTTCTGGGCGCGAGACCGGGCGAGATACGACGCGAGAATGTGCGCGAGTTCTTTGCGTGGGCGCTGCTGAACCGCGGCACTGAGAGCGACGAGGAGCGGAGGAAGAGGCGGCAGGCGCACCCGGAAGAAACCAATGCTGAGGACGACGAGCTCAACGAGTATGCGGATGGCATAGAGACGATGCTTGGGAGGAAGCTGGCGCCTGGTATGGGCAGCGCAAAGAGCCTGCGTCTGACTATCGACCAAGTCAACATGGCGCATCGGCCGTTTCTGTGGTATATGGTATGTCTGCTGGTCTCGACATGATATGTGATACTGACGGCGACAGATCGTGATGCTAGTCGATACCCTCACCGCCGCTCGTTTGCGCTACTACGGCTTCATGCTCTTCCGCACCCACCTTCGCTCCTCGCTGGCCATCTTCCCACCGCGACTTGCCAGTCTCACTACGCGCAACATCTCATCCGCGCCTGATCTGAGTTACTGGTACCGACCACACACCTCGAAGACGCGACTACCCGTTCTCTTCGTACACGGCATCGGCATCGGCCTGCACCCATACGTCGAGTTCTTGAACGAGATAAACAAGCACGATCCGCTTGCGGCACAAGATGGTCAGGTCGGCATCATTGCTGTGGAGATCATGCCTGTCAGCTTCCGTATCACTGGGGCGATTCCAGACAAAGACGACATTTGTCGCCAGATCAACATGATCTTGGAACGCCATGCTTTTGACAAAGTCGTACTCGCAAGTCACTCTTACGGTTCCGTCATCTCTACCCACCTTCTTCGGGACCCCATCACCGCTGCCAAAATCGGTCCGATGGTCTTCATCGACCCTGTTACATTCCTGTTACATCTTCCCGATGTGGCGTACAACTTTACCGCGCGTCGACCGAAAGGGGCGAACGAGCACCAACTCTATTACTTCGCTTCTACCGACATGATGGTTGCGCAAACCCTGGCGCGCCAGTTCTTCTGGGCACAAAACATACTGTGGAAGGAGGACCTCAACGACCGGGACGTAACTGTCAGCCTTGGAGGCAGGGATCTGATAGTCGACACCGAGACAATTGGGAAGTACCTTAATGGTGCTGACCTCAAGGGCGAGGACAGAACCTGGAAGGACTCCGAGTGGAGAGGCCACGGCACAGAGACGATTTGGTGGCCTACTGTAGACCACGCACAGGTGTTCGAGAGGCAAGACGGTAGGACGAGATTGGTGCATGTCCTGAGAGAGTACGTGAAGCGTAAAGCGGAGGAGGAAGAGGTAGAAGAGTTTCCCGGGCAATAATGCACATCCTTGTACCTGCATCCAGGGTCTTGCCACTTTGTCGCACCATCCCAGTAGATCAATGTCAGCTTCATCGGAAGTTTGACGTGCGTTTGGTTGATGCAGACTACGGGAAGCCGTAGTTCATTTTGCGGGGGTCCGTCCGGACGGGCCTGAAGCAACTGGCGAGCCGGCCCCGCCGATCCCGAAACGGCAATGTATATACAACGCTTGTATGCGCAACGACGACATGCAAACGGCTGGCAGCCTACCTACAGGATACTATCACATATTTCTTCAGTCAAAATATTTGCGTCATGCCTAACGGAAATTGGATCCTCGGAGACCTCTTTACCAAGGAATATGGACATCGCGGCAGTATCCAGAAACTCTGGGAACAACGATGGAAGTTTCCCTGCACCAAAGGCGTTTACCCTTTTCACGATGGCAAGTTTGAAGATTTCGAACCAATCTTCAAGCATCTCATCGACAACAACATCAACGACCCTTACGAGGATGCATACACAAGTGCATTCTTGCCAACAGCGCAACGCCTAGCGAAGGAAGCCAAAGAGACGGAAAGCAAGGACAAAGAGGCAGCGAAGAAGCTTTACCTAAACGCAAACGCTGTATACCGACTCGCTCGATTCCCCTACATCGGCACCGAGCTCAAGAAGAAGGTCTTCGAAGAGCAAAAGGAAGTCTACTTCCGCGGCGCACAACTATGGGACATCCCCCTCGAAGAAGTCGTAATACCCCACAAACAAGCCTCCAACGGCGACGGCACTTCTATTCCTCTCTACATCCGCAAACCCACCGGCTCCGGCCCCTTCCCCACCGTCCTCCTCATCACCGGCCTAGACGGCCACCGCCCCGACAACACGGAGCGCACCCAAGAGCATCTAAACCGTGGCTGGGCAACCGTAATCTGCGACATACCCGGCACAACCGTCGACTGCCCCGCCAACAAGCGCGACCCGCTCTCCCCGGACCGGCTCTTCACCAGCATCCTAGACTGGATCCGCGAAACACCGTATCTGAACGAAAAGAAGGTCATCGCATGGGGTCTCTCAGCCGGCGGCTACTACGCCATCCGCCTCGCGCACACGCACTCTTCCCGCCTCCTCGGCAGCGTCGGCCACGGCGCCGGCACACACCACTACATCGGTTCAGAATGGCTCTCACAGATCTCTAAACACGAATACCCCTTCGGTCTCGAGGAAGCGTATATCCAGAAATACGGCTATTCCTCCTTTGACGAGATGAAAGAGAAGTGCCAAGACGAGTTTTCGCTCGTGAGTGGGAAGGGAGAGGGCGTGGCTGTTGTGGGGATGGGGATGAGCAGTTGTAGGTTGTTGCTGGTTAATGGTGTGTTGGATGGGTGTATGCCCGTGGAGGATAGTATGTTGCTGGCGGAGTATGGGAGTCCGAAGGAGATGCGGTTTATGCAGGGGAGGTTGCATATGGGGTATCCCGAGGCGAATGGAACGGTTTATCCGTGGATGGAGGGGGCTATGGGTGGTGTTTAGGTAGGGTGATTGGTGGGAGCGGTATGTTGAGAATGGTCGCTTTGATAGATAAGAGTTTCGGACATATGGAACTTTGTCAACGGTACAGTATTTATGTTGAATCCTCGCATACAGTGCCACATCTGTGTAGTTCAAAGAGTACAAGAGTTTCCAAATAGGATACTAGTGCCCCTCCAGGTAGTAGAAAGGAACATGTTGCCCAGTTCCCCCATCGATCCGAGCAGGGCCAAAGCAACCCTCAGGCACATCTCGCATTGCTACTTCGTAAGTGTCTACATCTGCACTGTCCTCACTCCAGGAATTGCAGCTAATGCCTGATCGCCAAGTCTCCCACTGTGGGTATCTGTCCAAAATTCCGCGCAAGAAGTCACCCAGTCGTGACACGGAGACCACAGAGATACTTCTGAGGCCGATCCTCTTCAGACTGTCTGACGAACTCGCCGAAACGTCTTTGACGACGAAAACCGCAGGATCGTCCGCTTGGGCACGAACCTTCCTTGGTGCACGAGGCCGACAAGTAGGGCGTATTGCGGTCCTGTGCACTCCATTCGGAGATGTCCCAACCTTTGCGTCTCCTCGGAAACTGAGGTAAGCAGGTGGTCCAACGGAGGCCCACCGGACAACAGCTGCAATCCCACATTCTGAAGCAGTCTGTTATCCAAGCCTTCTCTGGATCGATCAAGGTACAGAGTCAAGACGGCTCCTACCCAGGAAAGCCCTCGGGAACTGAGGTAGACTGAGAATGCGGTACTGGCAAGTTTCCCGTCTAGAACGATCTCTTGAGCGAGCGCGATGGTAGCTTCTGTAGCTTTCTCTTCATCTCTAGTGTCAGAGTAGTGAATAGCAAGGGTATCCAGAGACAAGAGGCGTTCCTCGAGTATCGTCTTCAATTTGGCAACGGCGGCCTTGTCTACCTCAGGGATGACCATTGTTTCGCGCAGCCAGATGCAATGCCTCGCTCTCAATATCGCTAGCGCCCTTGGATCCAGACAAGTGCCTTCGCCCGAGGGCATAGATGATACAACCTCTAGTTGGTCGTCTTCGATCCGGATGTTCCTAACGTATTTGGCTAGTCGCGCACTTCGAGAGATGTCGTCGAGCTTTTCGAGGTCGGACGCCATCAGAGTGGTCTTGAGGCTGGAGAAGAAGCGCTTGCCGACTACGCGTAGGGTCTTCGCGTCTGCATGTCTACATGTCAAGCGAAAGGAAAGAAGATCTGCGTCGTCCATGTAGCCTGCGGCGGCCTCGATAAGCTCGGTGGGCATGTCGTGAAAGGCGCGGTAAGACATGACTGTGAACGCTGAGACAAATCGACGAGGTAACACAAGCGTGTAGAGATGCTGTAAGCTTGTCGGCAAGCAGCGGTAGTGCGTCGAAGGCGCAAGAGAACAAGGCTGAATGGAAAGCGGAAGGTGTGCAGAAGCGATGGGGATGGAAGGTGTCACATTGAAAAGGCACGTGCCAGATTTCAAGGGAAAGCGCGTAGGCAGCAACGAGGGTATGTTTGTTTGCTTCTCACGTCACCGCGTCAACGCTGTGCGACATCGCTGACCTTGGAAGGCAGGCACGCTGCGCTTTTCCACCCAACGAAGAATGTCTCGCGACGAGAAGACGACCTGCGCACAGCTACTTTCGATCGACCCGATATCTCCTCAAACAATGCATGCGCATCGACGATGACAGTGCATTCGTCGATGAGCTATCCACGCCTTCCTCAACTCGCAGAAACCATACGCAACAGACAGTCTGCAATGAGCAACATCACAAACCTGGACACCCTACACACACCAGGATATCACATGAATTGGAGAACACAAGCTAAAAATATTTTAATCTGATTTTCTCATATTTTCTATCTCCGCCAGGCACAATCCCCCGTCTTGTGCCCATAGGCATTTTCATTACAATACCGTCTCGGATCCGTACTCTCAATACAAAACTCACACGGCACAGCATTAGGACTACTCGAGCGCTTCGACCCACCCTGTCCATAGCCCATGCTGCCCTGTTTCTTGATCAGCGCAGCCTGCTTGACTACATGAATGCATTTCTGCGAATTATGAGTATACGCCATGTGTCGTGTCAGGGGGTCTTTCTCGCAGTGTTCACAGTGCCACACGCTCACGCGACAATACGGTGCGGTGTGGTGATGGGAATCGCATTTCTCGCAGAAACGCGTGACGCCGTAGCCGCGACCTTCTTTGATGGCGGTTTGGCCCGCATTGTGGAGTTGCGCTTTGAGGTCCACGTAGTGGAGTTTGTTGAGCGGGGTTTGGGTTGGAGGACAAAGCATTAGGAAGGCGGCGATCATGGTGCATACGATGTCGTTGCCGGCGTTGTGAAGGTATGGTTCTTTGATGTCGTATTCGGCGAGGAGATGTGCAAGGCGGATTTTGCGGGATGGGTTTACGAGGCCGTGCTCTACGGCCAGCACTTGTGTGTCGATTGTTGCGACGATGGTGCCGATTTCTTCAAGGTCGAGACCAAAGCGCGATTTTATGACTTCGTAGTCGTTTGACACGGCGTGGCCGACGAAGATTATTGGACGTAGGTTACCGTATATGTCTCGGCGAGTGAAAATGCTGCGCAGCATTTCTTTCGCTTCTTTCACGCTGACAAAGGTTGTGCTGCCGAATTGAAAGGCATCTGGATGCCCTTCGCAGAGGTCTTTGTTGGTGAGATGTGCGTGGGGCTTGATGCGCACGTGGTAGTTCTCCATGCTGGTGAGAATACCCCATGGCGATGAGGAAAATGGTTGTGGCACGGAACGCGGATCGAGAACAGATATTCCGAGTTCCGTGATGAAATGGTCATCGTGCTCGTACCACTCGGCATCAGAGGCCACGATAATGGCGTCTTGGAGTGCTGCGGCTGCAGCGGCACTGCCAAGCGGGATTTCGCTCCCAGATCTCTTCATCCAATGCTGGAGGATAGCAGACTGCGTGAGACCTTGGTGTAATTCGGCTTCGATGAGAGATTTCAACTCTCTTGGTGAGACTGGATAAGACATGTCTGACAAAAGTGTGTTGTGCGCGAATTCTGACCACCAGGTAGGTATTGAGGTTGGTGCGTAGGAGTATTCGGTAGTCGAAGCGGAGGGAAGAGCAGGAAAGTCTTTCAAATAGGCTGAAACCGTCGTTGTGTAGTCATAAGCGAAATCTGAGTAGTGAATGGCGTTGTAGAGCTGATCCGCTTCGAACTCGGTTGATGTTTGAATCATAGTAAGAGTCATGATGTCTGAGTTTCGGTAGTTGCTGCGATAGTTTGGTTGTAGAGTATGATTGGAAACAGGAAGTTGATTGTAGAGATGAGATGAGAGTAGGAAACCAAGCGCAATATATACATGCTGGAACTGAAAACGTGATCTTGATGCCTGAAGGCGGCAGACTTTCGGTACCATGGTTGCACACTTTGACCACGGTTCTCGCAACGTATACCACCAATAAGGCATCTACACTTGTAAGCAGTACCGCGACGTTGCGACGATATTCCCAAATATTTCTTACACATTTGTTTGGCTAGTAGTGAGTGGGCGCCGAGCGAGGAGAGTAGCGTGGCACAGCCAATAGGCACACCCCTGACTAACTGTTGCAATGGGAATGACTGGAGGGTGGCGCGATGCCATGAATTACTGCAACCTAGGTCTAATTCAAAACACATATTAGAATACGTCGCAGCCACAGCGCTAGGCTGCTGTCTGCGACCTCGTGATCTTGACGACGCGCTCCATTCCGAGATCGCGCCATACGGCAGACCCGATTGAAGTAGGCGAAATAGTTTCCTCCACGCCATCCAGGGGTTGTTTGTAGCGCTCCGAAATTTCGTCTTCTCCCACCTCATAGTCGTCGGACTCATCGCTGAGCTCCCACCCTTCTAGGTCCACATCTATGAGGAACCAGCCGTCGGATTGAGAAAAGCAAGCCTCCCTGAAGAAGTACCTGAGGGCATCTAGATCTTTCATCTTGAGCATATCGCATAAGTGCCCGAAAGCGTTATTGATATTGCTTCTCATCTCTTCCTCCGTGCTTGGTATCTCAAGAGCCATTGTACGCAGGTTAGGATAGTGTTCTTTGATCAAGTTTGACATGAACGATCCGCCCTTTTCGTCGTCAGTTTGCCAGAGTGCTATCGACAATTCGTTTTCGATCATCAAGCTTTTCGTGATGATCAAACTATGAAGGCTCTTCTTCAAGACCTCCGGTAGGAATTGCAAGAAGAACATGGTATCCGCGGTAGTGTTTTCCAGAACGACCTGACTGCGAGACCAAAGGTACTGGAAAGCCCTGGTCGGTTTAATGATCCGATGGTAATGTATGTTGGATCGCGCGACTTCGTTGTAGTAATTGATCCATCCTCGTTTGTTGGCCCGCAGTACCGTCTCCGCCTCTCTATTCACTTCTTTGGATACAAGAAGTAATGGTGTCGACATGAAGATCTTGTACGTGAGCATTACATCTTGGCGGTCAGAGAAGAAGCCGAAGCTTCCATTAGGGTCGCTCCAAAACACATCGTAAAGCTCGTCCGGAACTGGCTGGTCCTCATCAAGCACTCGCGGTGTTTTCATCATATCGAGAATCATCTGCGGGTCTTCTATGGGAGAGTTAGTCCTGACGTGGTGGTTACACCCGAGTCTGCGTACCTTTGCTAGGATTCGTCTCTGGCAGGTCGTAACCCTGGTTTTGTTCCCGTTGATCTTCGCGGTTCGTATGCCGAAAGATCGCTCTTGGCTCAAGCGAATAATCATAGATCATATCGCGAAGTTCTTGCGGTAGGTCATGCAGACGAAAACTGCATGTTGTTAGCTTTAGGAACGCGATGCGTAGGGCGGAGAGTCCTAACACGTCTAGATGTGCGGCAGCATCACCATGGCCAGACCGCGATTCTTCCGCTGTCTCTTTACGCATTGCTGTTGCTGTATGTGAAATCGGGCTTCAATGTTGCGCTCGCGAGAACAACGGAAGAGGAGTGCTCGCGGAAGGAGGTGACAGCACTAGCGCGACGCGCTGAGACGCGTCTCGCGAATGCTCGGACCTCTTCTTGTTTCCTCGCTCGGGCCTGGCGAGTTTCTTCACACGTAACATCGACGAACACGCAGCCCCAAAAATTGCGCAAACCTGCGAAATTCCATTTTCTACAATTTTCCGATCCTTTACTACTACTACAAAATCTCACTATACGACTGAGTACGCTAGGATTTAGACCAATGCCAGGGCTGTGTGCCGACAACCAGCAAGACGACAGGGAGTTTTGACAAGACACGTCGCAGCTGCAGTACTAAGCTGGCTTCCGCTCTTTTGTGATCTTCACAACGCGAAAGGCATGTAGTTCTCGCCATACCGCGGATCCAGCCGACGTACGAGAGATGGTCTCTTCCACCCCCTTTAGATAGAAGTCCACCTCACTGTAGTCATCAGGGCTGTTCCCCTCCATCGCCACGTTCCACAAGAAGAGTCTATCTGTCTGTACTGAGATACGGTCACCTCTGTAATAGAACCACACAGTATCCAAGCGGCCCTCCCAAACCATATCGAGAACATATTCCGAAGGAGGAGTCCTGCCGACAAGCCACGAGTCGTAGTATGTCGGTATGATCTCGATCGCCATCTCACGTACGTTCGGGAGGTAAGCCCATATACTATTGGTAAACAAGGCATCCTCTTCAGGATTATTCGGCTCCCATACTGCGCGAGAATCCGAGCCGGGATAGGTAAGTGTAACAGATAAGGTGAGGTAGAGCCGACGAAGCGACTTCTTGAGCGAATCTGGAAGAAGTCTCAAGAAGAGGAGAGATGAGCCGGGTTGATGACCGAGGACTAGTTCACTGCGGGACCAGAGATCGAGGAAGGCGGGGCTAGGGGATTTGATGTGGTGTAGATGATGGATAGACTCTCGGATGGTCCGGGCCCAGGTTTTCTTCACGATTTCAATGACCCTTTTCACTTCCAAGTTCGTGAGTTTGGATACAGCGAGCAAAGGCGTCGCGATCAAGATTTTGAAGGATAGCATTCCGATTTGGCGATGAGTTACTCCTTCGATCTTTACGTTGGGTACGCTCCTAGCATCGTCCTCAATCTCTTCGTCTGTCTCATCTGTGGAAAGGTCAATACTGGTACGGTTACATTGACAGTAAACATACTAGGTGGCAGATAAAGTTCAGGTCGCTCGTAACCCTCCATCTTAGGCCCGAATGGGTCATGGCGGAAGATTATCTTCGAGTCGAAGGAATACTCGTATATCTTATCACGAAGTTCTTGCGGAAGATCGCATAGAGGAAAGCTAGCAGCGTCAGCGCAGATGGTACAGTGATTGAAGCCGAGAGGTCTTACGTCTCTGAAAGCATGGCAGCTTCGTCACGTGTGGCTTGCGATAGACCTGTCGCCATCTTGAATTACGCAATTGGCCTCTAAGGTAAAGTCGTTGGATATGGTGCGTATATAATGAGTTGACGACTTGGTATTGTGACGCTCAAGCATACGAGAAGGTTCTATTCTTCCGTGAACACAACCACAGTCATGCTCGATCGCGAGACCCTGGCTTTAGCGTGAGACGCTAGCGCGGGTTTCCTGGCCTGGGCACTCGGACCGATAGTCGTAACCACAATTTGATCACCACCGCAGAGAGAATACTCGATCCATGTGGACTGTAATCTTTTCTTTGCATCACCGCAATTGCACGAGACTATTGATTTGAAGTGAATGTTTGGCATTAAAGTAAGTAAACTAGTCATGACCAGAGACCGACGCATCCAGCGAGCGGCACATCACACATGTCTAGCGTCCTAGACGCGGTAACCAATAGGTTCGAGGGGTATATCGTTGTACGGTGGTTCGATAAGCGAACCACAACATCATGCATCAACACATCTAGAAGTAAACCGCTTACATCTTCTCCTGAGCGACAAGGCTAGCGCGCCTCTCCTCGTTGACGCTCTGGCGCCTCTCGATGTCAGCAGTCTGGGCCTCCGTGCCGAGGTGACCGGTGGGCAGCAGGTTGAGCTGGTCTTCGTTCTTGTCCATGTTCCGGTAGGCGAAGTGGAAGGCGATACCGGTGACGAAGGAGATGATGGCTACACTTCCGTAGTTCCAGACGATGTGGGGATCGGCAGTAAGAGGAGTGAAAGCCTGGGCGAGGGCGGCAGAGAAGGCGGTAGTGAAGAGCTGGACGGACTGAACGAGCGACCTCATGTTCTTGGGAGCCTTGGTAAAGGCGTACTCGAGAGTGGTGACGGAGGCGAAGATCTCGGAGATGGCAATGAGGACGTAGACACCGGTAACAGCCCAGACAGTGATGTCGGTCTTGTACTCGGGGTCCTTGGTCTCGTAGTAGCCGGAGGTCTTGTAGATGTAGTGTTGAAGAACCGCTGCCCAGACCATGGCGAAGGCTCCGAGGATGAAACCAGCGGTGATCTTCTTGATCGGAGTGAAGCGGATACCTCGCTTGCGGAGGAAGGGGTAAACGAGAGAGTCCATGATAGGCACCTATAGTACGATTAGCATTCGTTCTGGGCGTTAGACCATTGGACAGTACTTACGATGATGATGATAGCGATGGGGTCCAAGTTGGAGAGAATGTCGTTGGGGACGCCGCCGAGCTTCATGGTGGCGCACATCTGGGTCAGGTTGGAGTCCATCTGGCGGTATGCAAGCCAGAAGATAGGCACCCAGAAGAAGACGGAGCAGGCAGCGAAACCACGAGCAACCTCATCAACCCAGGCGTCATCAAAGTTGTACCACTTGGGTGCGGCGGAGCCAAGGACGGAAGGCTTGACAGCAGTCCACATGTTGCCGTCGTTCCAGTTTTTCCAAGTCTTAACGGGGTTGATGCTCATTCCGCGTCCAAGAGCCTTGAAGAGAAGCTTGAAAGCAGGGCCCATAACGTTACCGCTCGGGGGACGGAGGATGTAGAACTTCTTGCAGAAGATCAAGACGGGGAGAGCGATGATGAACATAACGGTGGGGATCAGGTACGCGAGCCAGAAACCGACGTATCGCTCAGCGTAAACCATGCTGATTTGACCGACCAGAGCACCGATGTTGATGAAGAAATAGAACCAGTTGTAGATACGGGTGACAGTGACAGCAGGGTCGACAATGACGCGCTCAGTACCGCGTGTCTCAACGCGCATCTTCTCCTGAGGAACTTGTTCGGCGATAAGGGGGGCAATGTTGGGCTTGAAAGTTCCAGTTCCAAGACCCATGATGATGAGACCGAGGATAAAAACGCCGAGGGCAGTGTTGGAGTTCTCCAAGACAGATGGCGCAGCTGAGGCGACGAGGATCAAGTGACCAATCTCAGCGACCAAGACGGAGTATAGAATAGTCTTGAAACGACCAAGGTAGGTGTCGGCGATCCAGGCTCCGAGGAGCGGGCAGACGTAGACCCAGAAGGCGTTGAATGTAGTCAAACTGAAAGCGACCTGCTTGCCCATGTTGAGGGCACCGGGTTGAGCCTCAGCATCATCTGGGTTGAGCGCGGCTCCAGTGGGCGTAGTGAGCGGCTTAGCGATGTAGTTGGAGTATACAGCAACGGTTCCGTAGTAACTCATACGCTCGACAAGCTCAACGAAAGCGATCTGAAGTCAAGTCAGTGTTTGTCTCACGTGCTCTGCGAGTGCGATTGCGTACGGTGAAGATCTTCCATGGGATCCTAGCGGGCACACGGCGAAGCGTGGCGAGCTCCTCATCGGTGGGAAAGTCATCGGCCTCGTTGAGGTAGCTGTCCTGGAGCGTGGCCTTGCCCTCGGAGTGGAGGTAGGCGGGCGCAGAGGTTGTGTGCATCTCGGGGTGCTTGCGCGTGGGGTCGCCAGAAGCGTCAATAAGAGCGGGGTCCAAGCCGACAGCTTGCTGCAAGGGTCGTAAGCAAGTATGCAATGGAGCTTGGGAAGAGTATACTCACGACTTCACCGGCGTCACCAACAGGCATGATGGGCGTGCACCTAGGTCGTTTGACAATGAAGGTGGACCGTGGTTGAGTGACTGGGAAAGCAGCCAGGTGATTGTTTATGGGGTGCGGCGAGGAGAAGAGAGACCCTGAAGAGCAAAGAGAATGGGGTGGTGGTGCATTTAATTTGAGCACGCGAATCACGGGTCCGACGTCGTGCTCTACAGCTTCAGGCCCGATAAGGAAGGCGCGCACACCGACACAGGGATGGGCACCGTATCGACTCCTTCACGACCGTCTGTCCATCAGCAAACGCATTGCCACCGCGGCTGTTGTGCCCGGAAAGGCATTCGGCGCGTGCGCGATAGGTGCTGCACGATGCTCTTTTCGCACCGCATCGCCGAGGCGTCCTGGGCTACTCAAGCCTCGCCAAGTTGCTAACCACCACTGGCAAGCAGCGAGACAAGAAGAGCTTGCTGGTTCCAAGATAACAATTACCTGTGGCGCCCCAGTCGCATGCCATCGACTAACCTCCTGCCTAAAGCAGGTGGTCGCGGGGTAGCGATAGTCGTCCCCAAGAAATGCCCAGAGCCACTAGCTCGCGCCTCCAACGACTCTGGTCTTGGAGGCCCAGCCCATGGCCCATGCATTCCTCAATCGCGGTATCAGCGACCTTGCTCTTTCTGACTGCAAACGCGGTTATCTGCGGGTGATAGCGTTGGTATAGCGTCGATACAAACGTTCTGGAAGACGACCGCAGCGATTGATTCGGGCAAGACATCGAGGAGGCTGGCGGGATGCAGGCCAGACGTTCCCACCAACAACCACGCTGTGGGGCCGCCTGCAGATAGACAAGATAATGGCTCGAAGCTTGGGATACGGACAACGGCTTAGCCAATCGCGCCATACAGCCAAGACTTCCTCCGAACGCTACCATTCGCTCCTCCGAGGGCCATGCTGCCAGGGCTATCGTCGAGGCGGGTCTCCCGAATGTTCTCTGCGTTGCCCAAGACCTGGGCAACGGACCCCGATCGTATTTGCGGCCACGGTAATTGCACGCTCAGGGGACGGACATGCGACATGCGACACCACGACACCGGGTACCGGCATCAAGAATTTCGAGCGACAAGACAAGCCTCGGCCAGCGGATATGAAGACGCAGTGGCAGCGGTTGAGGCTTCCTGCCCAGACGCGGTATGCAAGGGCTTATTCACGCCACCCTTTGAGATACGGGCTCAGTGGTGTGCGGTAATCATACGGCGCATTGGAGTGGTGTCGCGCCTATCCTCGATGGACCTGGTCAGATGCGCGGTCCTTTTTCGCAAATAGAGCGTGTCGACGGTGAAGTTGATAGGGTAAAAGACGGGGATTGGGGGAACTCAAGATCGACACGTCGCCTAAATTAAGCTTGATGAAGACCTCGGCCGGCAAGCGCGATGCCGCACGTGAGCAGGTACTCTACCGTTACGGTTCCGGCTTTATTGAAACGCCTCGCCACGCCAGAACCACGGATAAGCGTCTGCGGTGTTGGCAGTTGGCCCCAAGCCTTTTGCCGTCGCTTCTATGACGCGACGCTGAGCTTATTGATTTTGAAGAGCTTGAAGACTTCGTTAACACGCCCTCGCACGTTATTGCCAGGGCTCTCTACATCTATCATGAGACAAGCTTAGCCGAGACATAGTCAGCACCGTATACCGACTTCAGGGCTGCCTTGGTGCAAAACGGCTAAAGCCTACTAGGAGTACACGAGGAATAGTGCATAGTCCGTTTATCGACTACGCTGGCACTCTCCATGTGCTCGGTACCACGCGCATGTCAGAGCGCTGAGTCTAGCCAAGGCCACGGTGAGGTAACAGAAAGGTTCGCACCTTCCCAACGCTGAGGTAGTAGCTACGGCTGGATCCCGCCCCGTCTGACCCCGCCGCCTGTCGCTTCCCCATCCGTTCTCAAACTCGACAATCTCCACCATCAGCGCCGGATATTCGTATACGTGTGTTGCAGCACATGGCACGCCTAATGACAATTCCCAATTCCCACGTAACGCCAAGTAGATGATCAGTCATCGGGATTCCTTTACTCCAATCTTTACTGGCAGCAAGAGCGGCCTGAGCTACCTGCAATGTCTCACGGTAGAGATCATTGGCTCACTTGAATGCATACACCAATCGCTTCGACTGTCATCACGCCAGGAACCAGTACAGGTACGACTATCACGCGCAGACTGTACCGGGTGGTGCAACTATGCGTGAGATCCTTAGCACCGACATAACTAACTTCCTTTGGTACAATTTGCTGACATACGAGTTACACGAGTACCTGCACTGCGCAGTGTCGAACAACGTATACTGCACATGTTGCATGGAGTTTACCGATTGGATCCTTTTGAATCTCTAACACGCAGTACACTCCGCTTCTTATCTTCCACTAGCACAAAGGTTGAGGATTGCGATCTCTCTCATTTGATGAGGAGTACCTTTGCGTATGTGGTTGCTTCCACTAGCACCTTTCCACATCTTTAGATTCCACCCGCTCAAAACACCCTCCCATTCTCCTGCAACGCCCTCACCCTCTCGGGCGTAACAACACTCAAACTAACCGCCCCACCGATAACAATGCCCAACAACAAAACCACAAACAGCCACAAGGCCTCCACCCTCCCATCCCCATCTCTCCTGCCCCTACCCCCAGGCGCATACGGCCCCACCATCTTCTTCAACGGCTGCACCCCATTCCTCTGCGCAAACTCATACCCCCTCTTCATGCCAGGTAACCCATCAATGCTCAACTGGCTCTTCCACGCCCAGTAGTAGTCCATCGATTCCTTCTCGTCGCCAGCCTGGTATTTGGCGTCTTTCTTTCTAAAGTGTTCGTTTAGAATGTCGCGGTGGCCAACAAAGTCGTAGTAGGGCACACTGAAGCCGCAGGAAGTACCGCATTGGTGCACATCTACCATGATGATGCTGCGGGAACCCGGGATCGTTTCGACCTTGTGCTCTCGTATGAAGCTTTCGTACTCTGGGGTTCCGTTCTCGATGGCGCGGCCTTCGCCCCATATGCGAACGATTTTTGGGGGGCCGGTGAAGGCCATGAACATGACGCAGATACGACCATTTCCCGGCTCGTGCAGATGCGCATGTGTTTCTACTCCGCTGCCGGTGAGATCCATGTACCAAAACGTTCGTTCATTCAGGACGCCAAAGTTCTGACCTCCTTTTGGGGAGATGTTGATGTGGCCGTCGCCTGAGAGGGGCGCGGTGCCTACCCAGAGCATTTGCTGTTCCTTGATCCATGGGATGAGGCTGTTTGGTATGGTTTCGTAGAAGACGCCCATCTTGGTGGTGGGATGGGATGGGTGTTTGGTATTTGATGAGTGGTAGGATGGATGGCGGGATTGTCTGGTATTGGAGTTGGGAGATATTAGGGTAGCGGATGGGTGTTGTTGATGGCGATGGCGATGGCGATGCTGTGTAAAGGTTGATAGGGAATGAATGTCCAGCAACCGAGAAATCCGCAACCTTCAGCTTGAACCACGAGTACCGTCCGCGAACAATCCTCTAGCAGTGCCGTAAGACCAGACCTTAAATCTCACCTTCCCTATGATTCACAGCTTTTCCAATTCAATAGTCCAACCGTACGACGTTATCAATCCGCGGCCGGTATCGGCGTTGCGTAAGCCTGCTGGTCTATGCCGCGTTGGAGTTGCCTTTGCACAGACTAAATTTCTCGTGCTCGCTTCAACCTGTTGACCATGAGATGTTTCTCGATATAAGTGGTGATGTATGGAGAAGGGTCCGGCTAGTAGGTAGCTGCAGCGGGGTATGCGATTGGGGTAAGCCGAGGGTCTTGGAGCTCTGACGTGTTGTGATTGGTTCTTGTACAGTTTGATAGGCTTCGTATCACAGAGAGTAGTTGGAAGTGCAAAACATGGTTCATATGATGCATACGCAGTATGGTGCCGCAGAGACACAGCCGTGGTTTACCATACTCGGGGGTATGAATTTAAACGGTACACCTAACATCACCCTCCAAAACTGCCATACGTCCCTTACTTCTCGACTATACAATGCAATCGAAGCCATCATTTCTTCGGCAGCTCCCGGAACACTTCCTTGAAGATCTTCTTGCTATTGTACAGGTTGACTAACCTCAGACGCTCATTGTCCAAATGCGCGCTGTCACTTGCTTGGCCGCACGGCAAATGCGCAGCAGGTGCATTGAACTCTTTCTCCAAGAATCTTATACTGGGGATAGAGCCACCCTCTCGAATGTACAGTGGCTTCCGAGACGCTGTTTCGCTTTGAGTGTGATCAGGCGTCGAGCTGCCAGATGAGATGACAGGTCCCGCAAGAGCGGGGTCGGACGAGTTGGCCAGGGTGTTAGATGTCGCTGGCGCAGGCTTATCTTTGGTAATAGGTGTTGAAGGCTCGGCCGCTGCTCGTGATAATGGCGAGAAGTAGTCGGGTGGCTGAACTACAGACATGCTTTCTCTTCTCTGTCCAAGCGTTGGACCCCATACTGACATGATGGCGCGCTCAAGCGTCTGGAAGATCTCGTTGTTGAAGTCACCAAGCCACGGCTCGGCTTGGTGCTCGATTGTTACCTTGAGCTGATTCTTTGAGTCAAGATCTTCAAACTCAGATTGCAGGAAGGATTTCAGACTCTCTGCTACATCACCCGCTTCTTGGTTGGGCACCAGCCGTATGGAAAGGGCAGCCTTAGCAAGACGAGGGATGATAGTTGAGTTATCAGGACCAGAAGTTTGAAAGCGATGGATGGTGAGTGAAGCCTCTCGCCATCTGCGCATCAATGACTGTGCTAGCTCTCCTGCATCGCCAAGATCTGGGTTACCACGTAAAAGTGTTTCGGTAATCTCGGTATAGAGTCCCTCTTCATCCTCTGTCAAAGGTAGGATAGGGTCGTAGAAACCTGGGATCTGAACCTTGCCGTGTCGTGCTGTCAATCGTGATAGCAGCATGACAAGATCTTTGAGCGGTTCGTCTAGCAAAGCACTTCCATCTACACCACTGTGCAAGTCAGGATGCTTACTCTCAATCTGCACAGTAGCATGTATGACTCCTCGGAGTCCGTAAGTCAGGCAGGGCACATGGTCGTCGAGCCAATAGCTGTTGGCCAGGAGGATCCAGTCAACATCACCAATGAGATCTTTCCTGGCTTGCACAGCTCTTTCAAAACCGCGAGAGCCACTCTCCTCTTCACCTTCTATGAGGAAGATGATGTCGGAATCCAGGCGCTGTTCATTTGCAAGCTCATGAGCTGCGTAGATGGCAGCCATAATCGGGCCTTTGTTGTCAGACGTCCCGCGACCATATAAATAGCCTCCCTCTCCTGTCAGCTCGAAGGGATGGTGTTTCCACTTGCGGTGTTCGTTTTCTGCAGGGATAACATCGTAGTGCCCGTAGAACAGAATTTTCTTACGTGAGGCCGCTGTAGCCGGGTTGCCGCGGAATTTTGCAAACACAATTGGGTTGTACTCGCTTGTGTTGATCATCTCGGTAACAGCGCCAAAATTCTGGAAGACGGAACGCAAGTAAGACGCCCCTCTACGACAGTCAGCGCGATATTTGGGCAGCGACGATACGGTCCGAAAAGACACGAACTGTCTCAATGACTCCACCATGAGATCTGCACAACGCATTAGTTGAGCAAATCAAAGTTTCGGATGTGTACAAACCGTTGTTGCTTCTGCGTGAGACGGCGTTGGGCTCCGCACAATCTCTGACTTCCCAGATAACCACAGTATTATCATTACCGCCGGTAACGAGGGTTGGCTTATCGTTGTATCTGGTAAACGCGGAAGCGAGAATTAGGCCGTCGTGTGCCTTGAAGGTCGTGATGGTTTCGTAATGCTCGTTGAATTTCTATCTTTGTTAGTCATGGTTCTTACAAAGCAGTAAAGGAGACTCACCTGCATTACACCAGTTTTACCACCCGCGTACAGAACGCCGGCACCTAATGTTAGGGTATGAACATCACCGGTAGTCGCTTTCAGACTTCGCACTAGTTGTCGGGTTTCAAGATCCCACACGTTGACCTCGCCGTCGAAGCGCCCACTGTACAGGAAAGAGCCCTCTCTGGCGAGTGAAAGTATGGATTCACCTTCCTCCCTTCCATCTTCCAATGTGTAGAGGCTTGTGATGGCACCACGCTGTGCGGGATCTATGCGCCACAGCAAGATACGCCCGTCTCCTCCACCCGAGACCAGGATCTCCTCGGATGGCGCCTCCGGAATTATCCCGCTGCCCAGGAGCATGCAATGTACGTATCCGTAGTGGGCGAATTGGCAGATGTCATGGCTGTCGATTTGCAGTTCTTGCCCGCCTACTGCGTCGCGTGGTCTCGTGTCTGCCCCGCTGGGCTTCGGGGTTTGCGCGCCGCCAGGTCCTAGGGAGTCGAAGAATTTGTTCTTTCGCTCTGCAGGATGCGATGACAGACTCGGGGCCGGTCTAGTGTCTTTCTCTTTCAAATCGTACCACTGCTACTGTCAGCCCATGCCTTTCTGTTCAGTCTTGTTTCCTACTTGTATGCTTGTGTTCTGGGCTCCGAGGTAGACGGTACGATGTTGGGAGGAGTATGCGACGCAGAAGATGTCTCCGATATCGTATGGCGACCAGAGCGCGTAGAGGTGTCTGAAGGTCGACGTGCACCAGACCTAACAACTCAGCATACACCGACGATGGACGTTCCAGACTCTCTCACATTGACGATCGGATCTGCTGCGCTCGAGAACAGCCACTTGCGGTCATGCGACAGACACAAGCCGAGTACGCTGCCCTTGTGCGCATGGACGACGCTGCGTCGCTCGTAGGTATCGAGGCTGAACACCTGCACGTCATGAGCCTGGCGCCTCTGGAGCTCGCTTAGACACGTACTAGGATCTCCCCGCCCTGTGTTCCAGCGAAGATGTACTGTGATGACACTGCTAACGCGAGGATCGATTTGTCGTGCTTCATCCGATGCGCGAGGGCTGGCGTTCGATTGCCATCTAGGCCAGACTTCTCTGCGCCCTGCGTCTCCAGGATGCCGTCATTATGCGGAGGCGCTGCTGTTGGCATGGTCAGCCCGGCTTGGTGGTGTATCTCTGGAGTGAGTGCATGGTCGCGTGTAAAGGTTTCGCGACTTGGTGGGAGCGATGACGGCACATTCAGGGTCCAGGGCCAAAAGCGCCGGCTGCGGGGCCCTGATGCACCACCGATGGACGCAGCAACTCGACTAGACGTACCTCTTAGTCCTACACCTAGAGCTGTCTTCACTTCCTGCGATGTAAGCGACGCTGACAAGATGCACATGGTCCTTCTTTCTGCTGAGCTACAGCCTGCGAGGAGATGGAACGGAAAGATGGCAGAAGAAGAAAGTCCCGCGCTGTGCGATAGCGGTGCCTCCCTTACCGTGCTCGAAAGAGGCAGCCGTTGATCGGCTTCATCTACCTCGTTCAGCGTAATATCTGAGGACGTCTCGTTGTCGCTAGGTGACCTCTCAGGGGAGCTCGAGCCTTGCTGCTCGCACTGAGTAACGAGCTCACCGCTCCTACATGGCGAGCGATCTCGCTGCAATGACGCCATATCTCAAGGTGGGAGTGTGCTTCACAGTAAGCTGAGATCATGGAACATAGCTGCTTCCTTTTTCTCGATTGCCATATCAGCATATCTCACAGCAAGGGCAGTGGTGCCAACATATGTGCACCAGCGTGCAGTCGACGTATGCACGTGTCGTACAACTTGGCGGCGCGCTGTCAATCATGCAGTCGCTTTCTAGTCTGCGAGCTCTAAATAACAGATAGTTCACCGTTCGCAGGCCCGAATACGTGGTCGCAGCGTAGAGAGCGGCTTCCGACGTTGAGCTACCAATTGTAAATGACGCGGTTGGTGTGGCCCGCCTCGAGTCGCTCCAGCTGCTAAGGAGACTTAGGACAGCCTCACGGGAACATGCATATCAGGGCGCGGGAGGCTGGAGGCTGCCGCATGCAGGTCGAAGAGATAGAGTGAAGATCGTCGGTGTGCATTCTGGAACACTCTGCCGCCAAGTTTGAGGATTGCGAAGCGCGGCCGAAGATTGGACAGGATGGGAAATCGGCGAGCAGAGATGCCTGTGTAGAGTGTAAATGGGACCAGTAGCCTTGATCGCCTGCGGGTAATGAATCGTCGATAATGCCTCACCAGCACCACCAGGGAGTGCCTTCCTGTCTGCGTTGAAAACGTGGGAAAAGTGGGTTGAGAAAAAGGAGCGTGGGACCCCAACCAAACTACAGCCACACTGCTGGCCATGACCAAGACTGTCAAACCTCCGACAGCCTCGATATGACGCAGCTTGCGTAATCTTCTCAGATTTTCAACCTTCTCAGCTCGACGTTGACAGCCTTTTGGAGTCTCGGCCGCGATGGTAGAGCGCACCGCCACAGACGCCACAGCAGCACCGCCACGGCTGGCGCGGTAAGGGCAACCTTCCCAGCTGAAGGCTACCGGAGGCTGAACCCAGAGCCGATCATGCCAACTGGACAATGATTGACGATTCCAGCCGGCTCCAGATTGGGGTTTGGGCAGCAACAGTCGGGTTATGGCTGCCAGGGCCTGCATCGTTGCATCAGCACGCGTGAGAACTGAGGCTGCCGAAAATTAGTTGTCCAGTCGCCGTCACGACACGTTCACGATGGCTGCAGTAATAAAGCAAGACAGCCATCCGCACCAATGGCAGGCGAAGCCGGGGCCTCAGTGCTGCAGCGTCTCGCTGCCCGCATAGCCGGCGCCAGGGAAGCGCCTCCAGTTACATGGCGACACGCGCTGCGACTATGCCCGGACTGCACTGGTTGAGTCTTCACGGCGCAGCCCACGAACCAGGGCGAGACGTCACAGACAAGCGATGCGAAGTATGCGGGCAGTCTCGTGAATGGCTTTGCTGCAGGTCGCTTCGGCCACTCTGGTTGCACCCCGCGCTCCACCACCATCATGGCTGCGTGTCGCGGTCGGTAGAAATCGCCTCATTCCGCGCGTAGTGTTCCGACAATAGCGCCGTCAGGAGTGACTCTGAAATTCCTTATAGTCGCAGCCTGGCCGCGACGACTTGGTGATCCAGGTGGGACCTTGTGGAGTTGCGCCAGCTGCCGTTTCCGCGAGCACTGACTGATACATGCTCACCGCCGCCTTTTAGGCCCAGGACACAAGTACCATTCTCACCGCAACCAGCCTCAAGGTCACACAAAACCCCTCTTGCCGCGCGCTGTGCA
Source organism: Alternaria infectoria (assembly GCF_024043175.1). NCBI lineage: Eukaryota > Fungi > Ascomycota > Dothideomycetes > Pleosporales > Pleosporaceae > Alternaria > Alternaria infectoria. Next base: position 1,126,169 of record NW_026250690.1, read on the forward strand.
GCTGCTGCAGGAACACAACGCCCTACTACGTCACCATGGCCGTCGGACTCGGAGAGACTATTACTGTTATTAACAAGAGCGGGAAGGTCGTGAGCAGTGTGAGTGCCCGATAAGCTCGCTAGCCCCCCGATAAGCCCCGTACTCGTACTGACGCCCCGCCCAGAGCAAGCACATTGTCAACGTCTTCAAGGAGGCCAAGGCCGCCTACCGCGAGCGCAAGGCGGAGATCAAGGCGGAGCGCGATGCCGCCGTGAAGGAGAAGGAGCTCGCCAAGGGCGTCAAGGCCATCCGCCTGGACGACGACGATGCCCGCTCCCAGGTCTCGCATCGCTCCAAGGCGTCCAAAGCCCACACCCATCGCACCAAGGCCCATGACCGGCCCGCGATGGAGCGCGGCTACAGCGACAGCTTCTACGCCAACGACAGCCCGCGGAACAGCAAACACCGCCTCGAAGCCGACCTCGCCGGCGATGCACACAACAAGGAGATTGCGAGGAGGAATTCCGACCAGGCCGTCCAGCGCTCATCGCAAAGCAGCAAGTCGCGATCCAAGTCAGTCGATATGGATCTCTGCTACGGCGACGTACCCCCGCCCCTGCCCGACAAGAAGTACAACGACGTCGAGCTGAAAGAGAAGGCTTCCAAGATCGAGTTGCTCCTGGACGAGGCCAACTGCTTACAACACACGGCCACGGCCATGATCGAGAACCTGCAGAAGAATCCCGAAGCGCTTGCCGCCGTATCACTCACGCTCGCCGAGATCAGCGCCATCGTCGGCAAAATGGGACCTGGTGTCCTCATGACGCTCAAGGGCAGCTTCCCTGCCGTTGCAGCTCTGCTCCTCAGCCCCCAGTTCATGATCGCTGGAGGTGTCGCTGTCGGCGTTACCATTGTCGCACTCGGCGGATACAAAATCATCAAGAAGATGCAAGTCCAGAAGGAAGTCGACGCACCCCTACCTGAGCCGCAAATGGCGATGCCCATGCGTGCCGCTACCATGCCCATCGAAGACTCCAACAACCAGCTCGACGAGCTCGAGCCCCAGGAGCTCAGCCGCGTAGAGCTGTGGCGCCGCGGCATCGCAGATGTCGAGGCCAACAGCTCTGGCACCAGTGTCGACGGCGAGTTCATCACGCCCGAAGCCTCCCGCACCCTTTGCGCCGCCGGCGTACTTGACGAAGACGATCTCAAGTCCCGCCGCAGCACCCGATCCAAGAAGCACAGCAGCGAATCAAAACACAAAGAGCACAAAGAGCACAAGCACCGCGCACCCAAGTCCGAAGTCAGCGTCAAGACCAGCAAGACCTCCGACTCAAAACGCCCCTCCAGCAAGGTTGCCTCAAGTAAAGTCGCTTCCAGCAAAGTCGCCTCGAGCAAATCCGGCAAGGAGAGCAGCAAAGAAAGCAGCAAGACCAAGAAGAAGGAAAAAGAGCCTTCAGGCCTCAAGATGTTGTTCCGCGCCCACACTGTCGCCGTCTAATCCCCCACGGCCCTCAACCAAATCTCCTCTATCATAGCGTTTGGCGTTTCCTTCGTCCTCATCATCCTTCATCATCGTACACCAGCATTTAGCGTTGCTTTGCTTCCTCACGTTTATACCATCTAGACGACATTACATGGGCATATCAAGATCCCGTCGTTGGCCGCTTGCTTACTTGCTTTGGAGTCTTCTGGGTTCGTTCGGCGCAGGGGCGAACATAATGGGTCATGACTATCGCGAGTACTACGAAGATTCTTTTCACGCTGCTTTTATGTAACGCATACGTATCAATTACACATTTACGGACTCGAGAACGAATTAATATGTTAACAGTCATTCCCCACAGGTATCCCTGTTCTTGCAACTCTCACACCGAGCACACTTCATCGATCCCCAATCATGCATCACGCACACCCTCATATACCTCTCCCCTCTCACCCCCGACTCTCTCACAACTCGGCCCGAGTATTGTCAAACCAACATCTACCCCTTCCTCGCCCAGAGATCCAGCCTCTCCCCTTTCCCTCTCTTCGCGTCACCTGAAACATCTAATGACCTCGTCGACCCAACGCATCGCTCCTTTATCTTTCGCAATGTTCATTCAACATAACCAGCCACGCATTAACATGCCCTGAGCGCGAAATGAGCAACGAAGACTATGTCGGCAGCGGAACGATACCAACGAACGATGACGACTATGATCATGGATAAGAACACCAGGAACGTAAAAGTATGAACAAGACAAGAAAGAGCAGGAAGTGGCAAGACAGCCAATAAGCAACGATCCGAGTATGGGGTAGTAATGTGAATGGGAAAGGATATTATACACTGTCAAGACATCTGCTGCAATGCTTGCTCGCTCGACGTCGCTCTTCTGGTAAGGCAATGCCAACTAGCGTAGCCGTATCATGTTCTCATAACCGCAATATCTGCAGTTCAATGGGAGATCATCTCCTAGGTTCTCAAGCTCTTATTTGCGGTTTGCGTCGTCAGGCTTAGGCCCGACATCAACATCGGCTTTGTCCTCGGCGCCGATTGTGGTCTTCTGTCGCTTTTGTGCTGGCTCCAGTGGTGCGGCTGAGTCAGCAGCTTGTGCACCGAAATTGTCGTCTTCTGCCTTTGCGATATCATTTCCCACTGCGGCCTGCTGTTCGGCATTTACAGACGACCCTGCCTCTGTATCGTCAGCCTTGCGCTTCGCCGACGGTGGAGGTGGCATAGTTCCACTTTGCTGAGGTATTGCCGGCACCTGTGGAGGTGCAGCGTTGATAATATCGTTAGGGTATGGCAAGATCCCATTCTGAGTAGGCATTGTCGACACCTGCTGAGGAGTAGAACTCAAAGTACCAGTAGGACGTGGTGGGGCTGCATTCTGATGGGGTACCATTGACATTTGATGAGGTGTAGCCACCGTAGCTGGACTGGTAGAAGGCGGCAATGCCCCGTTTTGCTGAGGTACTGTCGGCCCCTGTGGAGGTGCAGCGTTGATGGTGCCGATCTCTGGGGTCGTCAAGGGCCCAGTGTAGCTGGGGTCCAGTGCTTTGAGCCAAGTATACGGGCCATAGTCAGCTGTACGCCGTTCTTCAGGATCAAGCATCCTGATGTTTAAGAACTTGCGGTAGATATCTCGTGTGCGAAGTCTGCTCTCGGGCTCCAGTGAAGAATGCCGTTGCACCCGTGCATCTTGGTATACGGTGATACTCATGGAGAACCTGATCAAAGAATTGCGCTTCGGATCGTACGGATGGAGTCGTTCGACCACCGCGACGCAGTCCATTGGCGCATACGGATGGCCGTTAGGAGTTGGACAGTCCATGCCGCGGGAAATCTTCTTGGTGGAGTTTGGATTCCGCGCCAATTCTTCTCGAATTCCTGCCTCGTATTGTATCCGAGCATTGACTCGCGGTCGTTTCATTATCGACAGGTGCGAAGCGCAGAATTCCGGGGACTTGGGTATGGTTTCTTCTGCGTTTTTCCATGCTCCTGTTTTACTATAAGTCCAGATGGGTAGGATTTCGATTGTTGGCCAATCGTCATCATACGACACAGCAGTCACGAGGCCGTCTCGAGCCTCCATGTAAAAGCCATGCGGCCAACCCTGGCCGTACTCGTCCCGGATGCGTTTGCTTGGATAGAATCGGAGTACGCATTTGTCTGCGAAGCCATATTCTCCGTCTTTGGTCCCCATTCGTAGATCGGCGTCGATAAGACAATGCTTGATCATCCAGAAGTTGACAATGTCTCCGAATGTGAGGGGTGTGAAGTTTGGTAACACAGCTTGCCGACTCGCTGAAGTGTGTTGGTCTATACGTCCATGTCCGTCTGGGGCTGAATAGCGACCGGTATTGCTATTGTGAGATGAAACTGTCTTGGCCCTCTGAGAGGGCTCTCGACCACTTCCGCCCGTGTTAGAGTTCTCGTACCCTGTCATGGTACCTGCAGGCCTGGCTTGATAGTTTGGGACCTCTCCAAAACCCAGGGCCGTAGTAGGTGCTGTGGGTACTCCAGAGCTCAAGGCAGTTGACTCGGGACGACTTTCACTTCGAACCCCAAGCGGCATGTGGTTTGGGTTCTGATGGTTGAAATTGTTCGTCATGTCGCGTCCAGCATGCAGAGTGGCGTTTGAGCGGTTTTGCTGCGATCCTGTAAACTGATGAGGTCGATGGTCTCCGGTGTATCTCCGTTGTTCTTGGGTCTGGGCTGGTGGAGATCGATCGCGAGGCCTTATACTATCCCTACCGTCGCGATATGGACTTCCTGGTCTCCATCTATCAGCTCGTCCATCACGGCCATGGGGCCGCCTGCCGCCAGCCCCACGACCGTCATCTCTTGAGCGGTTCCCTTCTGACATGGCCAGTTGGCTGATGTGGTTAGGTTGAGAAGGTTGCGGCTCGAGAGGTGTTGATGAAAGCCTTGGTAACCCGAGTAGTCGCCATTGATATAGGGAGAGGGGGCAGAGTGCCTCCTCCCAGTGTGAATTGCGGTCGCCAGACCATTTCACTCGGGTCTGCGCCCAACTTGAGAAAGTCTCTCGGAGCGCACGCACCTATCATTCACAGCGCTCACAGCTACCGATGTACTGTGTTGTGTGCCGACTCCGCTTATGTAAGATGGTCGAGTAACAAAGACGGGGAGAGACAAAGGTGGGTTCGTACAAATGACAAGCACGTCTTTGTCGTCCGATTTGTCATAGTTGTCGAAATGGTAAGCTTCTCTTCCAGAGGGATTGACGTTGTTGCCGGGCCGCGAAATTCTTGCTCTTGTGTCTCAACAGACGATTATCAAACATTCTGACGCGACCAGTCATGACTTCCGTGGGCCCGGGGTCTCCGGCGAAAACTTTGACACCTGGTGGGAAGAGAGGCTACAAAGACTACGTCAGGGATGCCGACAAGGAGAGCATTTTCCATTCCGAAAGGCGGCCTTCCAAATTCCTTCGTCTTACTGAGGACGCTGCATTCGATTACCAACTAACAAAGTGGTCGGAAAAGGCGAAGAACTCATCGAGCTGGCTTTGGTTATGTCCTCAGATTCATCCAATGTTCAGTAAAAGAACCGCCGGTAATGGCTACCGAGCTCAGGGAGGCGAAAGGTTCCTCAGTCTGGTACCACAGGTCCATCCTCAGTATGTAGCCCCCACTGAGAGAAAGAGGAGGCCAGTGGAAAACATACCCAACGCTTTCTCCCATAGTCAGTCCGAAACGCAGAACGGCCATCATTTACACGGAGTGGCTCACTCATCTCCCACTCAACGACAACATCCGGCTCTTAGACCTCCTGGAGACCCCATATCATTTGACCCGGTCTGGTGGTGGCCAGATGTCATACACAAGAATAATTTCCACACTGAGAGTGGTTTGCTATTGGTTGGCAACCCAGAGAATAGTCGCGCAGGTATCATGCCGACGTATGAGATATTCTTCGCCATGATACAGGCGGGCTTGGCCCGTCGTAACGCCGATTCGTCGTATGCATTGCGAAATCGCGAGCTTGATGAAGTTCAGCGAAAGTATGATAAGATGATCGAAGACAAGGCAAAGTGCGAAGAGGAACAGAAGGACGTCGATAGGATAACATCGGGCAACTACGGTGAGTATGATCATGATACCTTCGAATGGGCGATGAAGCGTCACTCGGAAGTGATCTATCGTATTCGAGCCCTGGAGTCAGAGGAAGAACAGCTTCAGGTACAGCAGGATGATATCTACGCTCGACATCAGGCAGTGAATGTGAGCACAATGGCCGTAGAGAAAACGCTTTGGGATTTGCTCGACGATCTCCTTGTACGAATAGGCGTTTTTCCCAGCGTCGATGACAACGACCAGAATCCGAGGGTCCGAGTAGTGGATGCAAGAGAACCGGCAGACGATCCCAACATGGATTGGCCTGAGAACAATTGGAACGACGAAATACCCGGGGAGTGGAAACCCGCGCCATTCGAAGACAAAGGTAGTGAGGTATTTGGACCTCTGGAAGAAGAAGAGGCAGAGAGTACCTGGAATAACGCATGGAAGGACTATCCTCGCAACGACCACCTGCTGGCATTACAGGATGTGCTCTACCAAACGGCGGAAGAGGCAATACGCGTTGAGCGGGAGTTTAATGATGTCCGTGAGCAGTACGATCGGGAATTGCAGACTTACATGTTTCACCAGAGAGGGAAACGTGACAACGCGAGTGTAAGGTCGTATCAGTTAGAAGAAGAATTTGGTCCAATATGGCTGGAAAAATGCCGTAAGATTTCTGCGAAGATGCAGGAAGCTGACAGAGGCCATGCGCAGGCGGAGTGCGCTCTCTCTGATGCAAATCGGCATGATCGTGAGGTTCGAAGGAGGCCGTCCAAACCAGAGCTGCGCCTTCCGGGTCAGACAGAGGCAATCGAGCCACGAAGGTTTGGAAAGAGGATATCCTCCCGTAAGCGGCGCTGGATCGACGAATGGCTTGAAGATGTGTATATGAAACCGGGTGACGAGGATCGCCAAAAACCTGGAGAAGAACCGGCTCAGCCCATTACGGTTGCTACGGATGAGGCGAGTAGATCACTGCGCTCTGAGGATGTTCCAATGGCCACAGGTCACCGACGTCGAAGAATCGACAGATATGTACTTCGAAGCCGAGATCTGCGTCAAGACACGTCGAATACTGCTTTACAACAGCTGCATCTTGACTGGGCAAGGAAGGTTGGTGAACGGATGTGAGTAGATATTCACTGGTCATGCCGGCGGCGATCGGGAGACTTCCATACGTAGATGCGTCGAAGAAAATGGTTAAAGATAGCAGTAACGAAGCGAACAGGGTGATGAGTAGTGTAGAATTAGGAGCATTGAGTTCATTCTTTCCGCCACGGAACGCGGAGATGACGATGACGTAATGATGACATGCGAGACCCTGAATCCCTTCGTGATGCGTTTCTCCCACAGCACCAACCGACCCTACCGCAAAACATCGCGCATCAGCGAATGCGACCTGCAGCCATTAATGCCCTCGTATCCTTTCGTGAAGCGGTGTCGACACCATGGACGTGCGCGAACCGAGAAGGCAGTGCTTTCTGAGGGGCCATGAAAAAGCCCACTACCCAGACTTCGTCTTCTCATCAACCACTTCCGGCACCTCATGCTCTCCAGACTCAGCGGGCTCACGGTTAGCAGCCATCGCCGTCTTCCTATCAAGCTACACGAATCGTTAGCACACGCCAAAATCCTTATTCACCAATGATACTCACCCATCTGACCACGAACGCCCATCCAATAAAGGCAAAGACCACCACGATCATGGTGATGCTTCCTTTCTTCCAGTACGGTACATCCGTCGCTGGGTACATAACAATACCCCACCACGTATACAGGATCAAACCACCCATAGCCATTGTATACACGGTCACACCCCTCACCGCATCGTCGCCCGTTCGCTGACAGATGGTTGTGGCCCAGCCGTACATGATTGGATTTACGATGAAACTTGTGCCACTGAGGTAATGCGCTGTGAAGATCCCCGCATCTGGAAGGTTTCGCACGAGCAGAAGCGATGCGGTGATGAGCTGCATCGCTCCACTAAAGATAATCATAGGCAGACGATGACCTGTGTGGTCGATGAAGGCTCCGCCAAGAATTTGGGAGACGATCGCAACAGCTTGAATTCCGAGAGGGTACGTGTTGATAGCGGTTTGGGAGTAGCGAGACTTGTTGTGCTTGAGCCAGAGGAGGAACATGCCCTGGAAGGCGAAGGCTTCGAGCATGGCGCAGACGACTGAGAAAGTCGTGAGGATGTAGCTGCGGAGAAGTCAGTATGACTTCCTGGTTTTGACTAACACGACAGGTATCTACTCACATAGTAGGCGTTAGGAGAACACGCTTCGCAAGGCTCTTGAACTCGATGTTGTGGGTGTCTGCTGTCTTAGGTGGTAGACGAGTCATTGCGAGCTGTCTTTCCGCCTGAGTGATGTAGGAGACTCTGGTCGACTCTGGAAGATCCGGGAATGTGAACTAGGGTTACTATCAGTCCTCAGGCTCGGGTGCAAGCATCGACACAACTTACGAATCCGAAGAGACCAACTGGAATTCCCATGAGGCCGTCTGAACCACATGTGTTAGCAACGCGCGCGCGATGGCCCTCGAAATCGCTCACGTACCAATGATGAACACCCATTGCCAGCCTTTCAAGCCGCCTTTGCCTTCCATCGTCTGGTGCATTGCCGTCATCATGAGACCAGCGCACATACTCCCGACCTGCCCGACAGCAGTAAAGATGGCAGCCCGTTTGGCTATCTCGGAAGGCTTGCTGCGGGCATCGTGAGAATCTTCCCATGAAAAGGAATTCGATCGACTTACTACCATGAACCCATCACATACACGCTACCACTGTATAAACTGGCCTCGATCAAACCCTGGAAGAAGCGGACTGCACAAAGCTGTGAATACGTCTTGCACCCAGCTGAACACATGGTCAAAAGAGACCAGAGGATAAGAGTGAACGGAAGCCATATGCTAGGGCGAACTTTCTGGATAATGAGACCATGGGGTATCTGGCCGACAACGAGACTGCGAAGCTGTCAGCTAGAGTGCCATGACACACCGGCACACTGAACGGACCCCGCAGTGAAAATCGACAGCAAGATGCTATACTCATTGCCTTTGAGGCCGATGTCTTCGCGGAGACCAGCAACATAGGCATTAGCGAAAGCCTGGCGATCCAGGTAGTTGAAGAAGTAGGCTGCACAGCAGAACACCTAGTCAAGACAGTCAGACATCATGAGTAGTCGAGTTTTGCGACAGTACTGACCATGATGAAGATGTCTGGTCACATGAAAGTTAGCATGGTTGCGCCATGAGGATAAAGATGCTCGTACCAAGCTTCACAACGAGCTTCCTCTCCAAAACTTTCTTCGCATCGCCAGAGTCGCTGGCCCTGAGCCCTGCGCACTTGCATTAGCATCCAAGCAGCCATACAGTTCTGGAACCACAAATTCCTCACATCCTAAGGCACCCATCTTCGGTTGTGTACGTTGGTGGATCAGATAAAGCGACGATTATCAGATTGATTAGTCGTGGTACCAATCGCCCAGTTTTAATCCATCTGATAGCACCCGCGTGGGGCCAAGGCCTGGCCTCGGAGCCGGCGTATTGGCATGGAAGATTCTTCGCGCTTGATGATCGTCGACCGAGCATCGGCCCGTTGTTAGGGTGGAATAGGGCCTTGGCCTCCTGTCGAGACCGGGTGTTCTACCAAGAACATCACTATGGTCCTTTGATCTGCTAATTTCCCAGTCATGATCCATGCTTACCGTTCCCGTTGAGCCCAGAGACTTGAGCGGATGGAGTCACTTCTCCATCACGGTGGTTGTGCTTTGCATTTATGTTACGTTCTCCGCGGGGTGTGGGCTGCTTAATGCGAGCGAGCAACCCCCATGATATCCCTCACATGTTTCTGTCCCGACTGATTGGTAGCTGGGTCTGGATTTGGCACGATGCATATGCGGTTGAACAGAATGGCCGCGGTATGCGCGACACAGGGAACCATTACCCCCATTCGCCAGCCTCCTACCTGAAGGACGGGAGAAGCTGTAAAGCTGTTCATGCATACCGGAGTAACATTCGGTGAGCGACTCTCTGGCTTTGACCCATTTTAACCGCGTTTTAACCGCGTTTGCTCATCTTCGGCCTGAGGCGTAGGCAGTCACCCTCTACAAGAAGGCAGACTACCGCATACACCCAGTGCTAGGTGAGCGGTCGTTGTATATCTCTCATAAGACCAGATTCAATCGCGGAGAAAGTTCAGTCGGGATACAACCCAAGCCAATCACCTGGTTTCACGACAATCCATGATGCTTGTCTACATGAAGGCTTTACCTGAGGTCCCCCTGCTCTTCAGCTGACGAGCACACGGCCGCAAGGTAGCAGCCCAAGCGCGTTCGCTACACAACACACAGAATTTCTGATACCTTTCAGTATATACAGGCCAACACCAAGTCATCATTAAAGCCAGTATAGGCTTCCCAATCTCTGCTCCCATGGAACGACCAAAATCGCAAATGCAATCTTTTCTCCAATACACTCATCATATCATCACGAGCCCTGGTCACCCTCTTGAGTTCCCGTGATCATGAAGTTTGCTACAGTGAGATGCGTAATACAAAGCTTCAGCCCACAAGCTAGACCAACTCATCAGTTCCAGCAATAGGGCTATACTAAAATGTCTTCTAATGACCAAGGGGGCGCCAAACGTGGCCCCTCTCAAGTACCTTCCAAACACAAAGTTCCCGAACTTGTTCGCCCTAAATCCGATAACTCTGATCATACTGACCACCCTAGCGAGGAAGGCGACTCAATGTCGACTATCGAAACCACGAGCACTGAGAGCGTCGAATTTGACGATGAAGACCAACCCAGCAATGAAGAAAGAGCGGTGCCAGTCGCAGGACCAGATGATTCGCCTAGACACGTCGTCCGCGAGGGTGGTGAAGGAAATGAGGGAGAAATTCGGGAAGCGAACCAGGAGGCAGATCCAAGACGACATCCAGGAGGAGATCAGGAAGGGAACTAGGGCAAAGCCTAATGTCAAATTATGGCGTCGCGAAACATCGTGACATGTTTTTTTCGCGTTGTTCATACCTATATTGTATCTTTAACGGCATCACAACTTCCCGAGGTCTGTCTCGGTCCACACTTTTTGCATCCCAAGGCTGTCGGGCCAATGTACAATGCATCATGTCGACGGGTTTGAGATCGGAGTGAGAAGGTTTGTTGCTCCGTATCTGTAAGTGTCGTGAATACAGCTCCGTCTAATATGCAGTACATCATAAAAAGACATTCCAACGTGAAATCGTATTACGCACAGTCGGTGGGAGCGCGCACACGTATTCGCACGGTCAGTGACACCGACAGTCATGGTCCTCCAAATGGCGCGCCTAAACGATCGTGACTTCGCAGTGAAAGCGATCTTGCGCCATCATGTCCAGATCTTATTATGTTCTTCATGCTTAAAGAAACCTATTCCCGAAAAGACTAGAGTTTGTCGCACAAAGAGTCGATACTGACGTGCAGGCCTTCCAGCATGCGCAACGACTCAACCACGAAGACGACATGTCTGCTGTCAGACAATCCTCACTCAGTCATGAGTCCCAGTGACTCTTTTAGATGACTATGGCCGTCGCGATGTCTGCCATGGAGTCATAAGCACTATAAAAGCTATGCCAACAGACCTACCTTTCTTCTCTAACAAACAGCCTCTAATCTACCTATACAGACCTAGTAGGGGCGCCGAAATCATCCTGCGAACTCAAAAACCCCATTATTCAAGCCCTCCAAAACCAGCAATACGATTCATCAAATCAACTCATCCACTATGCCTTCCTCCTCAAACGTACCACAAGGCAGAGTCGACGCGACTGGCACTCCCCATCAAAGCGAAGTCCCAAGGCTTGACTCATCACGCTCGGTAAACACAATCGCAGATGGTGACTTCGAACACGACGATCCAAATCGACATAGCAATTGGAACACAACTACAGCGGTCGCAGCACCAAACGATGAGCCTGAACACGCCGAGGGTGATGATGGGAATAATGGAGTAATCAGGCAAGAAAACGAGGGCTTGGATCCACGGGAAGGGCACTATGAGTTAGCAAGACTCGCTGGAGAACTTGCAGCAAATAACGCACAAATTGAGAGAGTGAATCAAGGAGGAAATGAAGGAGCGAACCAAGGAGCGAATGAAGCGGCAGACCAAAGAAGGTATCAGGAAGGAAATCAGCGAAGGGATTAGGGATTTGTGCGTGCGGAAAGGAGTGTGAGAGCGGAGCCAGGCTGGGAGCTACAGGACAATGTTGAACCCTCATCACTACATTCATTTCAAAATAGAGTGGTTTGACGAATGACTGCATGCGCTCAATCTTTATCGTGATTCATTCTAGTGTTTTAAAAGATTAGCGAAGATGTAGTGAAGATGTAGTGATGTTTGAGTATCAGCCGTGAACATCAAGAAGACATAAAACTATATAATCCAGCTCCACAACTTTATACTTGCTCCGCGACCCAACACACTCCTCAGCGTTCGCGACGCGGAGTTCTTGGACCAGAACGATCCACACCACCTGGTCTCGACCAATCATCTTCTGAATCATACGGAGCATCCTCATATGGAAGACCATCACGCCTCCCGTACGAACGATCCCGGTACTCATCCATAGCGCCACTGTCACTATGTGGGGCGACGCGGCGGCGAGGTGAACGAGATCGACGGTGAAGCGAGTTCGGTCCATACGAGTACTGCGGCGAGGTTGGTCGATACTCAGGCGAAGTTGATCCATACTGAGGTGAAGTTGGTCGATAGTGAGGCGAACTTGGTTGATAAAATGGACTATGAGGTGCTTCGTTGTCGCGTCGCTGTGGTAGTGGAATTGCGTTCTGCCCGGTCGCAACTGCAAGGCCTTGAGGCGAAGTCGGCCGGTAAGATGGACCGCGACCGTAGTGTGGATTACCTGGTCCCTGATCTTCGCGCCACTGTGGCTGCGGGTTTGCAGGTTGCCCAACTGCAACTACATGATCTTGACGCGATCGGTCTTTCCGCTCCTTTTTCTCAAAGTCCATCTTTCCAATGACGTCGATGTTCTGCTGTCCACTTCCGGTGTTGATATTTTGGTTGTAGACTGGCGCAGTCATGCGCATGTGCGTGTTGCCATGTGGCCCCTTCAACGTCTGACCGTGACCACTTGACTTACCGTCGCCGGCCGTCTTGTTGGTAACAGTATCACTGACCGAGAACTTTTGCTGTCCAGCGTTTTGGTTTAGGCGATGCTCTGGCTCAGTAGGCATCTCGTACTCGGTTGGCGCGGCGCCGGTAGCTGATGGTGGCGGAGGTTCGAATACGCCATACACATTGATGTTCTGCTGCCCAGACCCGCTGTTTATGTTTTGGTTGTAGATTGGCGCACTGTTGGTGAGGAAACTAGTGGCGAATGGAGCCTCGATCGACTGAGAATGGCCATGACCGTGTGGACCATTCTGGGAGTTAGTGACGGTGTTTTCCTCTTTAATGTGACGGACACGACCGGACTGATCTAAAGCCTCAGATTTCTGATCTATCTTCCCGGAAGATGGTGGTGGTGGTCGAATAGGCTCGCGCTGTTGCCGTTTTGATGCATTAGGTGTTGGTGCCGTGGAAGCTGATCGCTTCCCGCCGTTTCGCAGAACCATTTCCTTACCATCGGCTTCATTCTCCACGTTTAATGACATGTCGAACGGTCGAAGGCCAAACATCCTCCGAGCTTCTTGAGCGAGGCCCAAAATGCTGTCGCGAACTTCCCGAGACTCTTTCCAAGCTTCCTTCTCGATAGCCTGGGTAAGATTGTTTGCATATGAGATCTCTATCTGGGTTGGTTGTCGAAGTTCTTTACGGACCTTGGCCATCAAGGACTGGAGATGGCCTTGGTTAGAAGTGGGCAGCTTAGTCGTTGTACCTATTGGAGGCGCCATCGTTGGTGTACTTCTGATCTGAAACTAGGCTGTGTATCTAGTTGGAAGCCGGTTGATAAAATGCGGGTGCAAAGTTAGAGGAAGGCACCAGAGGACCTTTCTCCTCCGTAGGCAGAAGCGTGAAATGCGGAAGAGGAGGTTTCACTTTATGAAGTTCCACCATTGTTTGTCCATCGAGCAATTTCCTTGTATCGATATAAATCTACATGCGCTTGTTGAGGTTGTTTGACCAGGTAGCATAGAATGGTAAAGACCGAGTTGGCGAACATCACGTTTGGCCCGTGTCTAACGACATATCTCAACAGCGTTCGCCACACAGGTGAACCCATTGTTACGATCCGCAGTCTAAGTTGGTGTTAACCATGTAGGGATGCCGTTCGTATGCTCCAGTCGTGTTAGTAAATGTCAATAGACATATCGTCGTTCTCGCAGGAAACATTGTAACCGGCGATAGTAGATTGATGAATGGAGATGGAAGAGAGGATGGAGTGACAGCTGAGATTTGGCAAGATCGCTCCGGAGATGGCGCGGAGATAAGCACACCAGCCACCTGGATTTCGCAGCACTTCAGCATTCACAACTATAGGCTCTACAGTATTGATCGCGACAAATGTATAGAAATCTCGCGCTTGATCGAATAAGCTCTTGCTGTACGCCAATCTTCATGCTTATGCCAGCCGCGCTGCATCATCACCGGCTTCCCCAAAACGTGCCTTCCTCGCGACGTCATCCCCCCTTCTCCACCTCCGCACCCGCAGATCACCCCATCCTACCCCAGACACGCATTTCTACGCGACCAAGCGACGCCACCAATAGCTCGGCAAGGCTTTCAACGGCACCATTGCATCTTGATCATTCGCCAGAGCCTTTTGAATAATCCTTGCCCCGCAATTACTCCGTCGGTTATGTGCGCAGGCAGCTTGTGACAACGGCGATTTTGCCGATTGACCATCTTCTGTGACGTCGGGGTCAGATCTAGCATGCTGCGTGTGTTCGGGTGATATGATCCGGGTAGCGAGCGGTGAGGTATGAAGATGTAGGTATAGAAACATGGGGTAAACCCACACGGTACTGCAGTCCTCCTTTGCGTGTCTTATCGCTTCCATCGTGCACATCGCATTCTTTCGCAGGGTGAGATAATAAGACCCCGCCCACGATGTTTCACACACCCCATTTCAACTGGTACGGTCGCGGCTTCAAACTCCGCGCCGCTATAACCATCGCCTGCCAACTGGCCTTCGTCCTCTTCGGCTACGACCAAGGCGTTTTCAGCGGCATCGTCGGCAACGAGAACTTCCTAAACACTTTCGACCACCCTTCACCCGGTCTCGAAGGTATCATCGTGTCGATATACAATCTCGGTTGCTTCACCGGATGCATTCTCAGCTTTATGTTCTGCGAGAAGACGGGACGGAGGCTGGCTATGTGGATTGCTATGGTATGGATCATTGTAAGTATAACGATGGTGGTCGGGGGAGTAGGGCTGATGATTACAGGTCGGCGGCGCGCTCCAAGCGAGTGCGTACTCGGTGCCGCATATGATGGTCGCAAGGTTTCTGACGGGAATTGGCACTGGGATCGAGACATCGACTGTGCCTATGTACCAATCTGAACTCTGCGAGGCGAACAAGCGCGGTCGGCTCGTCGCGTCGGAACCGCTCTTTGTCGGCGTGGGAATCGAACTGGCGTACTGGTTCGACTACGGGATGTCGTTTACGGAAGGATCGATCGCATGGCGCTTACCGATTGCTTGCCAGGTCATCTTTGCGATTATTGTCATCGTGCTGGTTTTCGGCCTTCCTGAGTCACCCAGATATCTGTATGCGCATGGCCGACATGAAGAGGCGCTTCAGATTCTTTGTGACGTATACGACGGTACGCCTGATGATCCAAAGATTGAGAAGGAGAACAGAGAGGTGCTTGAGGCTCTACAAGTTGAGCGAGAGCATGGAGAGTATAAGTGGTCGCAACTACTCAAGAAAGATCGTGTGCAGACTGGACGTCGTGTGTTACTTGCCTACGGCGCGCAATTCATGAACCAGATGGGCGGTATAAATTTGGTAAGTATACATAAACAAACTGCACGAGATCGGTGCGCTGACTTCCGCTATAGGTTGTCTACTACATCACCTCCGTCCTAGAAGATAACGTCGGCCTCGACAGAAACCTCGCCCTGCTCATGGGAGGCGTCATCAACCTAATGTTCCCCATCGGCTCTCTGTTCCCAACTTTCACACTGGACCGCACCGGCCGGCGGAAACCCATGATGTGGGGGTCTCTCGGGCTCGGATTCTCCATGATGATGATAGCCATCCTCTTGAGCTTCCGGTCTGAAGGAGGCGACGTGTCGCAAGCCACTGCGTCCGCCAGTGTCGCTTTCTTTTTCACGGTAAGCAGAGACGCGTCGCATTAGGAATGAGAAGCTAACAAATCTTAGTACATGCTGGCGTTCGGTATGACAATGAACTGCATTCCTTGGGTCTATGTACCCGAGATCCTACCGCTACATGTACGAGCGAAAGGCACAGCTGTCGGTATCTCTGCGAACTGGATCTGGAACTTCTTCGTCGTTATGGTCACGCCTACGCTTCTCGACAGCTTGGCGTGGAAGGGCTACCTTATCTTCATGGCACTGAACTTTGCGTTCATACCGCTAATCGTATGTATTTGAAACGAGACCAGAGCCTCCATTCGCTAACGTGCTTGCAGTATTTCTGCTATCCTGAGACAGCCAATTTGACGCTGGAAGAAGTCGATTGGCTGTTCTACGAAGGTGATGTCGTGAAGCGAAGCCGACGTGTGGCGAAGGAGGGATGGGAACAAGCGGTTGGCACCGATCCTGCGACTATGGTTGAGACGGGTAGTGTGTCCAGCGGTAATAAGGCCGGACATACGACGGAGAAGGCAGAGCACACGGTACACTAATCCTCACTAGCATTCCAGCTGGGACGATGTGACTGCGCTCCTACACCATCGAGTACTTGGTATCAGTCATCATACTCACCTTTGATCAATGCGATGGATTGATGTCTATATCAAGCATCCGCATGCATTGCGGTCAAGAGACAAAAGACAAGCGAATGAGAAAGTGAACGTAGAACCAAGGAAAGGTGATATAGTCTATATGATGTGCGAACCTACATATCGTACAAGGTGGTGATGTATACTACAATGACTTCTCGGCAACCTTGGCGGCCTCGAGTCGTGACCTCATGTGAGGAGCAGTGTGGGATCCCGCGCTCTGCGGCTTCATGATCTGGCGAAGGATAGCGCGACGTGGCATGGTAATTCTGCTGCAGAGAACGACCGCTCCAGTCAACAAAGCAAGAGCTCCAGCTTGATGTGCGGAAGCCAACCACGTAGGGACCATGTAGATCAGCGTGCTGATGCCGAGGGTGACCTGGAGAGTGACGAGATGGACCATGCCTTGGACGCCCTTGTGGGCATCCTTGGTAAGCTTAGTCCGCACACCCTTGCCGAAGCGAGTGTATGCGAAGAGACTCATGATGGCAGTGAAGGTAGTTGTTGCGAGCATGCGGTGGTCAAGCTGAACGAGAGACGGGTTCTCGAGCATGTTGCGCCACCACAGGTCTGATTGGTCTGGGACGTGGCTGTAGAAGGGGTCGAATAGTTCTTTCCTGGGTGGGGTGAGACCCATACCCATCCACGGGAACTCGTTATAGATAAGACCGGCATCGAGACCAGCGACAAGGGCACCTGACATGGCAGTAGTGAAGACGAGAAGAGTAAGACCGAAGACAGAGCGTCTGAAGATGCGGAGTGCAGGGTGCTGCAGAGTCTTGATAGTCTCTGCTGCCTTGACTGGGTCGGCCAGCATGCGGTTCTCCTTGAGGATAGAAAGACCAGTGTATACCATTGAGCAGTAGACGGTGAATGCAGCGCCGAGATGGGCAGTCAAGCGGTACTGGCTGACACGGGGGTGGCTACCAGGTTCAAAGAGGTCGTCCTTGAGCCCACTCTTGACCATCCACCAGCCGATAACACCCTGGAAGCCGATCATGCCGCAGATGCCGATGAGCTTCCAGGCCATTGAAGGTGCTACCCTGCGACGTGCGATGAAGTATGCGGTTGGTACGAGCATCGTGATGCCAATGACGCGACCCCAGAGCCGATGCGCCCATTCCATAAAGTAGATTTGCTTGAAGTCGGCCATGTCCATACTCGAGTTGAGTTGGGCGAATTCAGGTGATGCCTTGTATTTGGTGAACTCGCTGTCCCATTCGGCCTGGCTCATAGGCCAGAGGGAGCCGGTGACAGGGCGCCATTCGGTGATGCTCAGCCTGTTGAACTTAGCAGGTGCGGTGGAGGAGGTGACGTCGGTGCCTACCCAGACTCTGTGAGACGAGTCAGACCACCAAACACGACTATGCCGAAAACGCTCGCAGCACTGCCCAGCAGCCAGTATGCGACGCTCTTGGAGGTTGTCTTGGGGAAGCTGCTCGACTGGCTCTCAGTCTTGGTCGCAGCTTCTGCGAGTATCGCCCGTCCCGCATTCGATCCCTCGATGGTCGCGGTACTGCGGAGAGGCTGGGTGGATTTCCACCTCACCGATTGCAGGACGGAGGGTCGGGATGAAGATCGTGAAGCGGAGACGGCGGCTCGAATCGGCGAATTGAGGCATGGCCTGCATACGAAGAGGCGTCGTGAGAGGCGTGGAGCAGCAGTCCGCAGCTGCGGAAATGCCTGGAATATTGAAGCCATTACAGCGACATCTGGGGAGGAAGGAGGAAGTTTCAAGAGCAGCAAATGTACATGTCATCGTCGGTGGTTCGACGGCGCGGCGGCGCGCCAAGAATGAACCCTGCATATCCACGCCCGTTGACAGGCGGAAGCGACGACCCACTCCGCAGGTTCGCAACTGCATCACCGGACCCCTCCTAGTGAAGATCGCCATTTGGCGTCTGCCGTGCTGGCAGCGTGATGCGCCCAGCCTCCACCGTATTTTGCGACCGCTATCTTCCCTTCTCCTATATGACTTTCACCGTCTCTCCATTGCGTACGTGACCATCCCGTGTTATTAGACCCGGCGTGCACTGCGTTACCCCACCCGTCCCGGTCGCATACCCAGCCGTCGTCGACCACCACGCCCCATGTACTTCCAAAGCAGCTTATAGCATAGCATGGATCCCGCCCATCAACCACCCACAGGTCACGGGAGCAACAACCTCGATCATGAGAACGAGCCGCAGATTGGTGGATTAGAGCGCAACGAAATATGGCCGTTGGGCGAGGGAGAGCGTACAGAGGGCGGCGCAGGCTCGAGTAGTACCCCATACGTCAGCCTCTTCTCGCCCAACGTACCCGCCATACCACCATCTGCGCCGTCCGACGTCCCCGACAGTCCCAGGGCACACGTGAGCCACTCGAGGTCTCTCAGCTACTCGCGCTCGATGCCGTCACTGGCCAACTACTCCAGCATGACATCGCGTGCGTCCAGAGCTCACGGTCAAGAGGAACGACCGCCCATAGTTCAGCTGCAAACCCGGATAGACCAAGCCCAAAAGAGCGCCGATGATCCAAACACCCCGTTGGAAGAACAAGGCAAAAGGCGCACGACGTTGGACCTGATGCGTACAGAGCACTCTGTTCGCACCGACATTAGTAGGTTGTTCAGCGAGAGCGCAGCCATGCCTGGAACTAGGGCACCTTCCTACAACAACGCGACGGGACCATTGTATTTGCGAGGTGAGTCTTACTATGAGATTCTCGTGTGTACAGGCTAACATTGTCAGTTTCAGGCGAAGCCATACCTCTGCCTGACCACCTTTACACCCGCGGGCTGCTCGAAGGCCGACACTCGGACATTACTATCATCGCCTTTGGCCAGCGATATCCTCTGCACCGTCTCATCCTCGACCGCGCACCCTTCTTCACGACCGCCCTCTCTGAGCCTTGGCTCGAAAGCCGGTCCAAGGAAGTCAAACTACACCCGGAAGAGATCGATTCCAGCATTACGCAAGCATCATTCGAGTTGGCTATACGTAAACTTTATGGCGTCGACATCTCGAAAGAATTGGACGCTGAAGCCATTGGTCTCTTCGCGACTGGCTGCTGGCTAGAGATGCAGGACCTCATCGACTCTGCGATCGAATCCATACTGCGGCAGATGGCACCGGAGACGCTTGCCTACCTCATCCGCTTAGTCACCTCCAACTACTATGGCCGATCTGGAGACCGCATACTTGAGTCGGCCAAGGCGATGCTAAGTAGGAACGGTTGGGAAATGCCTCTTAAATACTGGGACGATATGCCCGGCGACATAGTCCGTGAGCTTGTAGGGTCTGACGGGTTCTTTGTGGATAGCGAGTGGGACCGCTGGGTACTTTCCAAGCGTCTTCTCGACCGCCGGCTACGTCAAGCAGCCATCGAGGCTGGCCTTATCCAGCGGGGACAGAGGCCCATCCCACAAGCACCCAACTCTCTTCGTCTCATGGCAGTTCGCTTCGACGGTGTTTATCGACAGAACGCCTTGACAACGGCGCATTCCTCGTCCGACGCGCAGGCTGACTGGCTTGCTCTCTACACGCTGCCCGACATTGAGCGCATACTCGTGTTGCTAGACGAAGGTATCCACTACATTCACATGGAATACGAGCAGCTTGAATTTATCAGGAACGCTCGCGACGTGTTTGGCCTACCAGTGATGCCCGAAAGGGTCATCTCCAATGCGCTATGGCAGCAACTGGCCCTTCGCCAGAGGGTGCTCAACACCGATGAGTCTGCTCAGGAGCTGGGTCTATGTCAATCAACTCCAGACCCCGAAGAAGCGAACGTGGCGACGAAGACTGGGAGCGAGCTCACTAACAAAGGAAAGCAAAAAGAGATGGCAGATCCTATCGACGAAGGCGACATCGAGTCGGATAGTTGGGACGGCAATGGCAAGCCACGGAAGTTTTGGATCCCAAGCTCGGACTGCAACATTGTCTTGGGCAACGGCGCAGATCCTGTTGTTACGACATCCAACTCTTTTCAGCGCCATGCTTCACGCCTATCAGCCACGATACAGCCAGAGGATGCGCAATGGGCCACCGACTTTGCCTCTACTCCGTCGACATTGACGAACCCAAATACTCGCATGGACTTCGCCCAACGCCCAATCTCTGCTGGTGGCGGCAACGCTGGTCAGCCAAAACCAATCGCTTATACCGAGTTTCCTCCATTCCGCTTCTCGGCTGAGTTTCCTAATCCACGATTCCTCAAAGAGAAGAAGCGCGTCTATTCGAGGACGGTATCGTACGCAGGCTCTTTGTGGAACATCTACATCCAGAAAGTTCGCTCTGCCAAAAATATCCAGTTGGGCGTTTACCTCCACCGTGCCAAGGAGCGAGAGGTAGATGAGACTGGACATGTCAGTGGTCTCAGCCAACAGAACAACGGCTCGGTTGATGAACGTATCGGCCAGCTAGAGCGCGAGATGCTCATGCGTAGTGACCGACGCGACCGGCGACGCAGCACCCGAGTTCCGTTCATGGATCCTGCTGCAGAAGAGGATACCTCTGGCAGTGGTGGAGATCCCGACCCTGCTCTCGGCTCTCTAGGACTGCGCAACCCACTCTTTTCTAGTGGTAGTCTTGGCCGCCATCGCAGTCGTCTACCCACTCGCGGTATTCCACAATGGGGCTTCCAAAACCTGGCCTCTTCACCACCTCAAGATGGTGATACCATAGACTCTCCCTCTTTCGCTAACGCTCCCTACTCCCCATCCGAACATGACTCAGATCCATCCGATGACGACGACGAGTCAGACGCCGCCGCCTACATCAACCCCTCTCTCGCCTCTAGAGTCCAACGCAAAACGCGAGCCGTCATACCCGCACTCCCTCCCTATGTCGACGGCCGACCCACAATCAAAACCTATTTCAAGATCTACAGCCCCTCCAAGGGTGGAAGGATGCTCAGCATCTACGAAAGCGCGCCTGACCGCTTTAACTTCAGTCAGAGCTGGGGATGGAAGAGCAGCACTTTGATGCTGGATGAAATCACGATCAATAATGGCGGAGATGATACCCTGGCTGGTGCCAACCCAGCTGCAAGCAAGAAGACGGATGGCAAATTGAGATTCATGGTTGTTATCGGCAATTTGTGAATGGCGTATATGGGTGGAATGGTACCTATGGGATGGGTGCTGGGTTTTGGGGCTATGCATCAGCGATGGGTGTTTTGGTACAGGCAATAAGGATAAGGCGTCTCGGGTTTACGGTGGGATGGTCTAGATACCGATACCTATCTATACACATTCATAGTTTTCGCATCAACTCGCGCACAAGATTGAGGTAGTGGCCCCCTGTGATGGCATACGCTAGCAGCGGACCGAGGCTCAGAAGGATCGCGGCTGTGACGCGTGGACGCGACTGCTCGGTTTATCTGTACCATCACGTCAGACACGACACATCTACTGGTACTCCTCTCCGCAAATCCCGATCCGTCTACTGAAGAAGTAGATCTCGCAATAGTACCCAGTACTTTCGATTTTCCAGCGCTGGCGTTGAACGGCGCGTGCGGCATGCACTGGATGGACATTTACCACGATTAATCACAGCAGTCTGGGCCATATCCTCACGAAACTTAGGCCTTGAGAGGTCCATTGAGCCATATTTCATTGATTGTAGCTTGGTGCAATAGAGCTACTTGCTATCGAGTACATGATACCGCCAAATGAGCTGTTGTGCAGAAGCATCAATCGCGTTCGCTTCATTGCCCCCATCAACTTCCATCCTGATCATTACTCAAGCTTACGACACAGAAGGCTGTCTTCCGCTGAAAATCCGAGTACCCGGCAAATGAACACGGAAAATGAACTCCAACGCGTCGTCAATGCGAGCCAGGGTTTCCTGCACGCGATCGTTAAACTCGGGAGACCTGTTGACATCCCATCGCTCCTCCTCCAATCCCGCGCCTAGGTTGTGCAGGCAGACTGGTCCCAGATTCTGAAGCTGCTTACGAGGAATCGGGTGTACGGCGTGCACAACACGCTCGGTGATCTCCCTCTTCTCGGGGAACTGAGCCTTCGCGCGAGGATCGACTACGATGGTTGTCTTGGTGTAGAAGGGAGACTCGACGATGAGATCACGGGTAGTATAGCCGCTCCACAAGGTGACGACCTCCTCAAAGTCTTTGGGGGTAAACTGCCGCAGTTGCATGGGGCGAGTGGGCGCGATCATGCCAGGCGCGGTGCCCGAAGCAACTCCACTTGATGCACCACGCGCGGAAGGGCGGGAAGGAAGTTCGACTAGGGGGCGTGCAGTCGAGGGCTGCGCGAGAGTCTCGGGGCCGGGAGTCGGCATGGGTGTAATGCTTGGGTTGCTCATATTGTAAGATGTTGTAGTAATGGTGTGTGGACTCGTTATTGATATTAGTGTTTTGATGCGCTTCGCAGTATGGTAATGAGTCTTGGTGCAAAGAGTTGTTGAGTATGCTGGTTGTGTTGAGCAAGATGTTGCCTTCCTACTGACCTTATGTGCATTCCGCTGCCGCTTTGCTGTTGGCAGTAACTGACGATACGAAGCAAGTGTTCACGAGAGTTCGTTGGCCGCCACAGCTTTGCTGGCTTTGCATGATTCATTCCTGGTCTACATCAAGTCAACGAACGCTACCTCGACGGACTCTGGGCCGCCATGTTTGCCCGCTTTGACAACAAGAGCTTGGCAATGATCACTCTACCAACCCAAATCAATACACGTCACGCTCCTTGCTAACGCTACTCGGCACGCAGGTGCTATACGAAGGGAGCAGCGTCAATAGATGTCAACAACTTCTCCAAAAAGAATCTTCTTAATTGGCAAGACGTATGTCAAGAGCATGGCCTTCCAATTCGGTCCCCACAAATTGGTCGTCTCACGAACGGCATCGAGCAAACGAGAACACACGCAATGGGGCGATCGAAACACACAGCAAATCATCCAAGGGAATCTTCAATTAATGATCCACGGTACATGACAACGCCGATAAAAAACCGAATTATTCAGGACACTTAAACCTGCGCAACGTAATCCATACAATCACATGAATTCATCCTCCCCCTCATGCATGATCTGTCCAATAGCCTCCACCGTCCCACACATTCGTCTAGCAAGCTCACCATCAGGCTGAATCCTCTTCTCAGTCCAGTAGCCGAACAAGAACTCCAACTGATCTTGCGCGAGGCTTCGTAGGTATCGCGTTGGTACCGGATGGACAGCGTGGAGGGTCACATACTGTTCCGGCTGTTCTTGATCAGCATGCACATCGCGACTCTCAAAGCTGGCTACGTTTTGCCTTACCGTAGCAGATTCACAGTTTGGTGAAGGCTCTGGGAACAGAGGAGGTGCGAACATGGTGTCTGAGTATATGGGTAGTCGGATGCAGGCGTAGAAAGGCGAGGCGCGCATTTGATCCAGGGTTTGGTATCGACCCCAAGACGCAATGATGACCCTCTCGTGATCAAAATCTTGCAGTGGCTCTGCTTGAAACTCATTCCGTGGAGCCCCGACATTTGCGCCCAGTGCCGCGGAAGGTAATGCAGGGCTTTCGGGGTCTGCCCGCATACTTGCTGTTGGCGGGCTGTTCATGTCGATATGGTACATTATGATGTGTGAAAATTAGGCGAGAGTAAGGGAAAAGGGGATAGAACTGCTGTGCAGCAAGGGGAAGTTATATTTCCTGAACCATAGATCGTCTATCTTGATTCTGAGCTTGGAATGATGAAGAGTCCTTCCATTTCGCTGGCCACAAACCATAGTGCTGTCAACGCGAACACTATCAACATCTTTACACCGGTTACCGCCTGATAGGAATAGCCTGGCCTCATTGGCTGTCATGGTCATTCGCGTAAGAACGATCATATTTGTTGTGGTGTTGGCGATAACAACCATCTTCGTCTAAATGGTCAAACAAGCCTTTTGTCACTACTGATGATACGCTTTCGTATTTATAAAGTGATATCACAGATGGAATGCTTCATTGACTAACGGAACATGACTATAGCTATATCAGACAAGGCGGGAAACTTGTAGAACCCTACCCAGAGATTTACTTCCTACCGGCAGCACCACTAATGCCATCTACATTTGTGTTGATTAGTCTTTGTTTCATTCATTCGGGAAGGTCCACTTACTCTTCCTCCTCCAAGCCTGCTGCTCATGAGGAAATATAGCACCAGCCTCATCATAAGCCCTCTTGTTCATGTCATCCAAGAGAATGGCCGCTGCCCACTTGATCTCGACCATACGTTTCTCAGCATGTTGTCTCTTGGATTCTGACATCGCACTATCAAGAGTCTTCTGATGAATCTTGTTCAGCACTCGTTGGGTAGTTTCGATGTCTTTTACTGGGGTGCGCCCTCTGTCGGGCAGACCGATAAGTTCGTACGGATCTTTTCGCTTCTCTTCGTCGCTGTCGGAGTCGTCATCATCGTCGTCAGAAACGAGCTGATTTTGTGGGATCGGGGAGGACCGCCGTGGTCTTTCGCGTTCCGGTAGCATGCGCTGCTGGTTGTATGATTGACTATTCAAGTCATTTGTTCGGTTTCTGGAGGCATCGAGCTGTCGCTGTCTCTCCTGATCACGCCTCTCCTGATCCCGCCTCTCCTGATCCCGCCTCTCCTGATCCCGCCTCTCCTGATCCCGCCTCTCCTGATCTCGCCTCTCCTCCTCTCGCCTGTCCTGATCTCGCCTCTCCTGATCTCGCCTCTCCTCCTCTCGTCTCTTCTGCTCCCTTTTCGCGGCTAATTCCTGACGTGTTTGCTCAAACCTTCGTGCAGCATCAACCTTTTCCTGCTCTGTCCTCTCCGTTATCTCACGCGTCTTACGGTCCAGCTCGTCTTGTCTGCTCTTCGCTTCGTCAATGCGCAGTATCGTGTCCTCTTTCAGATTGTTTTCAATCTTGTTCCTTTCGAATCTTTCCTCGGCCTCCTTGAACTTACGAGCCTTCTCCTCCGCTGCCTCAATCGTCTTCTTCGCTTCAGCTTCCAACCTGGCTCGCTCCTTCACTGCTAGTTCATCCTCGTATCTGTTCTTCATCTTCTCGTTGCGGTTGTTGTCTTTGTTGAGTCGGTCGAGATAGAGCTCGTTTTTGTCTTGTTCGGAGGACCCTTGGATTTGAGCGGGCGCTGGGGCTCCATGCGAGTGCACTACAACATTCTGGGTGGGACCCTGGCCAATCATCGCTGGTGGTGGTATCTGCTGATTGATGAAGAAGTTTGGTTGAGGCAAGTTGAAAGAGTAATTCTGCTGCATCTGCTGGAGGAAGGACTGCTGGTGTTGTCCAAGCTGGAGGAAAGCCCATCCGCCATGACTTGTGAACACCAACTCCACAATGTTCTGAGCGGTTTCCATCAGATCGTTAGCCAAGAACGAGATGCCGAGGATGCTTTTGCTTCGTGCAATTTCTATCTCTTCTAGTATGATATGAAAAGCCATGATCAGTTCATCGTCAGGGTAAGTTGCCAACCTAAAAATTGACATCGGGTGCGGACGATCCAGCACTTTACGGCGAAATCGGCCTGTAATGTGGAAAGTGATCATGTCGCAAGATGGAAAAGATAAATCGGGATATCAAAATGATGCGAGTAGGAAGATGATAGATAGTAATACAGGAAGTACGAGTGTGAGGGCATGCGCATAGAAAAGGACGGTTTTGTACTGCGGGCGTGCTTTTGGTGTGATGCCTAATCATGGAATCCCCATGGCGGCTTCCAATACCCACGTTGTGTCGATGATTATGCATGTCAAGCGTCGGCCTGTGAGGATACGATCATCCTCATACGTGTTTGCCGCAAACATCGCGGGCATTCCAGGTTGTGACGCGCCAGGCTCCGTGAGCTGCGCTCAATCTTCAAACTAGATATGGTGAAGCAACACCAGGTCGAAACGTTCACAGATGTTGATGTAAAGAGCAAGGTAGGATCATTGTGGTTGTAGGAACTTGCAGCTTCTCCACCTAGGCACAACAGCCCTAGAGGAGAACGCGGGAGGAATAAAAGCCGATGATGTCATTATTACTAAGCGTCCCAGCCTTGGAAGGCCCGCTTACACTTCACCACGGTCGTCCATGATCATAGCTATCAGCACGTTTGGGCACCACTTTGATGCCATATGTATCTATCATATGGGCCCTGTATTGTTCGAAGTTCTCGCGATGCCAACCCTTGCAGGTGCTGATCGCTCGACAGCGCCATGGCGTGTTGTGTCACAGCCGCCTGAGCCTGCACAGCTGCCTGACAGTTTAAAGGGCAAATGCGAACACGCTAATCTAAGATCAATTTCGTGTTTAATTTTTCAAGCTACAGTTTCTCAACATCTCCATATGCGCAACAAGTTCCGACTTCGTCATGCTCCTCCTACCCGTCTCTTAAGCTACCTAGGTGCTTTTCACGTCCGTCCAACATAGCCTGACGCCTCCTACTTGGCTCCGTGCTCCGCCTTCCACGCCGCATACTCCCTGTCGTCCTTCTCTTTCTCCGTCTCGAGTCGGGTTCCGATGACATTACCATATGGGCCATATACTGTAACATAATGAATGTCTGGCAACGCTGCTGGGGGCGGTTGAGGAGCGGGAGCTGGAGGGGGTACAAAGGTGATGTTTTGCTGCGGAACAAAACCGGGCTGGAAGTTGATGTTTTGCTGTGGAGCTGGAATCGCTTGGATGGTAACATTTGGCATTGGCGCGGTCTGTGTGATTGAGAGAGATGACGACATGCGTGGAAATGTGCCAACGCTTCCAAAGCTTGAGCCCGGGAAAATACCCATGGTATTGCTACCCCTTTGTTCAAGGATGCGCAAAATCCTGTCATTAGTCTCCCCCCAGACAGGCCTTAAGAGGTCTGCAAAGATATTGCCAGACATTGAGTCGGCGATTGCATTGAAAAGACCGACGAGCTCATCATCCGAGAGAGGGTACAAGTGATGGTACGCCCAAGGATGGAGGTGCAAAAAGGGGTCAGGTCTGCGCGATGATCGGAACATATCGAGCGTGTATAAGCGGTGTTGTGAGTGGTTTTACCGTGCGTTGCGAAGAGGACAAGTTGGCTTTGCTTGGAGTTGACAGAGATGCGCTTTGTAACTAACTAGAAAGTGTAGTGTTTGATAGAAAGAGTCTGTGTTCTCAGAAGAAGGTTTATATTCTAAACAGACATTGAATTCAGCGCTTTTGCACAACTCTCGATTGCCAGCATGTTGTTTGAACGTGATCCTCAGAACGTGTCGCTATGCAGGATCACGATCAAGAGTTGACGTAGAGAGTGCGATCATAGTGAAGAAAACATTCCCTGTGCCGGCGTGTCATGATCTGTATGATGAATGAAGACATCGAATTATCAACAACATACTTGTGCTCACCTTACTGAGTGTATCCAGTTTGGCGACAACCTCGACGTGCATTCCATCTACTGAACGCTGATATACTTGTGAACGAGTACATGAGCGGCAACATCCTCATTCCACAATTAACATTGACCATTAGCGGCACTGGCGCCAACAGGATAAGCGTAGAATGTAAAATATGCATTGTTCAAGATCATCGGTTACAAAACATCTTCAATAAACTATCGTCATCGTCGTCACCATCCCCCACCCTTCACTAAAGATCATCCACCGTACCAACTAGCCTTAAAAACTATCACTATCACTGTCATAATCGAAGAACCCCCGCCTTCCAAAGCTCCTAGGGCTCCTCACATACCCAATGCGTGGTGTTACAATCCCTCCAATCACAAAACCCTGCACCGGCGTAGATGTCATAGTCAGTGTGGCCACAGGAGCAGGAATGCTGAGCACCTGAGGCTGTTGCACTTGCTGGTAAACCACGTTCTGCTGCAGCTGCGGCTGTACTTGCTGGTGGTAGATGACATTCTGCTGCGCTGGTTGTTGTACTGGTGGCTGTTGTACTTGTTGATGGTAGATGACATTCTGCTGTGCTGGTTGCTGTACTGGTGGTTGTTGTACTTGATGATGAACAACGATGTTTTGCTGAGGCGACTGCGCCTGGACTGGTGGTGGTGTTGGTGGTGCTGGTGCTGACAATTGAACGTTGATGTTACCACCCCCTCCCACTTCTCCGAGCATCACCGCGCCGTGCGTCCTAAGATACTCTTCGATCCTACTAGCCGTGCCTCGAACGTTGCTTCTTTCCGGGAACTTCTGCAGTTCTCTGTACATGTTGTTGTGTGTCTGAAGAAGGTAGTCCAGACTCTGCCTCTCGATCCAATCCAGGGGCCAAGGATGCTCAGGATAGTCATCCATTCCGCAAAAGTTAGGGGCATGCCTATATGAGAATGCCATTCCCCAAGGCATGATAAGCAAAGGTGCGCGTAGATGGTCTCGATATTATGTAGTATTGTGGTGGATTTCTTTATCGGGTCGATCTGTCGTTGGCGAGGTTTTGCTGATGCTGGTGGTGAGTATGGTCAAAAGAAGGGTTGGGAGACAAACTTTATGTACTTGATAGCGTACAGATTGTATCACGGTCTTGGACAGCCGTGAACACGCAGCTGTTGCGAAATAGCCTTCTGTGACAGGAGACCTAGTTCACTGACGACGGATACGATCTAGGAAACGCCATGCGTTGTCTTTGCCAATGGTGCATATACCACGCCTCGGAACCGTGTTTGCGAACGCGATATTCCAACGTTCGATGCCTCTTCACAGTAGTCAACAGTAACGTTGTGCGTGGAACAACACAGAAGTTGAGGTGTTCCTGTCACGTCAGCGAGCCTTCACAATTTCGCAACTAACGTACCCAACCCAATCCCCACTCTCCCTCACCCACATCCCCGTCCTAGATCTACCTCTATACGTCAAATTCCACAGCCTAGGACTATCTCGATAACATAACAGCATAACACTACCTACCAAGCACAATGTCAACCTCCCTAACCCTCAACGCCTTCACTCATCCCCACCCCTGGGCACCCACCACCATCCGGCTCTCGTCCACCCCATCTCTCATCTCCGCCCAAGCCTCCATAACACACCAACTCTACATCCTAGACTGCCGCGGCCACGATGCACGCGACATGCAGCGAACGTTGAACTACATCACAGCCGAACTGCGGATGCGAGAGATCGAAGACCTAGCTTTGGCAGAAGCCAGTCGCAAGATCGCGAGCGCAGAGGGCAAAGACAGCAACACTGAACCCTGGATCAAGAAAAAAGATGGAGGAGCACGGATGCGGGAAATGGAAGATGAAGATAAGCGCTGGGAGAAGGAAAGTGGCGGGAACCCGCGGTGGGGTGAGGGTAGAACTGCGCATCTGTACGGCAAGTAAGCGTTCACTTGTCACGGGACCAAGCCCTGATGTAATGATGAACTGGAAACGGATCGAGATCCTGCAATGCGCTATCAAGTAGTAATGTATATGATACATGTTGCGATCCAGTATTGCTTGGGTATCATACCTGTACGCCTGCAAATGCCCAAACTTTCGAGACGCTGTGCCTAATCAATCTTCCGCGTCTCCTCCGCCGCGCTCCATGCGCGCTCTGATGTCTCTCACTAATGCCTTCGCGTCTTCTACCTCTACACCGTCTTGACAGAGCTCGTTCGCTAGCTCCATGGCTCGTTGGTACATGCCGCGCATGTACTCCCATCGAGCGAGCCAGAGTCGGGCTTTGCTGGTCGTCGCAGTGACGCCAACACCACCGGCAGCTTCAGAGCCCACTTCTTCGTAGTCTGGCCCTTCTTCTTGTGCAAGTACTAGCTCCATGTATGCCGCGCATTCGTTCATGTTGTTTATCCTCTCATACAGCAGGGCGATCTGGTAGAGTACTTCTGGATCGAGGATACCTCCGCCGAGACCAGTAACTTCACTGCTCCCGAAAGAGGCTCCGACACCAGCATCATAATAGGAGCCTGCGACTAACGCGCGCTTGTATGATCGAATGCCATTCATGATCTTGCCCACTTTGCCGAAACATTGGCCGACCGCCATCCATAGCTTCGGATCGTAGGGTCGTAGGGCAGCGGCGCGTTGGTGATAGAACAGAGCGTACGAGTGCATCTCTAGCATCTCGTATGTCTGACCAAGTCCATACCAGGCGCGGTAGTCTTTCCGGTTCACGTCGACGGCGCACCGGTAGGATTCAATAGCGGCGTGGGTGTTCTTCATCTCCACAAACTCGTGGCCCATAAGCGTCCAAGCGGAAAGGAAGGTCCGGTCTAGAGTCAGAGCTCTTCGGAAATACATGACGGCTTTCTCATGCTCCGACTTGAGCGAGTAGTAGTTGCCCACCACGCAACATGTCTCCGGTCGGAATTTGTCGGTCGCTGTGGCGAGCTGTGCCAAGAAGGCAAGCTTGGGTCGCATGCCCATGACATACAGGATGTTGGAGTAATTGTCGAGATGATCGACCCGATGTGGATCTGATACGAGCAAGTCCGAGAAGATCTGTTCGGCATCGTCGAAGTCTTTGTTGTGGTAGTGGAGCAATGCCCGTTGGGTCTTTAGGAAGGCCGATGACGGGAAAATGGTCAGTATTTGCGACAGCGAAGTATGAATCTGTTCGTTGACCACGTAGAGCTCCTGAGATGACGTAACATGGAAGATGAAAGTCATGAGGTTTTGCGGTAGGCGTGTGACGATGCCATTGAGCTCTTCCATGGTGGTCAGTAGAGCTTGTAGCTCCTGCCACGCACCCCAGTTGTAGGTGTATTGGTGCACACTTTTGATCAGGTAGTCGATAGCAAGCTGCTCGTTCTTTCCCTTGGCCAGGACCATGCCGTATAGGTACTCCAGCCAGCCTTGCGGTTGTCGCCCGCTGTTGGGCAGGTCTCTGAACCACTCTTCAAGAACGGCAGATACTGTGGGCAGCTCCTTGTTCAATGTGACACCTCCGTCTTGAGGGCCGAGAATCATCTCGCTATCCTCGTTCATGCGCTTCTCCCCAGCTATGTATTTGGCATAGAGGGCAAGGAACAGCGCCTTCTGACTGATGCCCTTCATTGTATCGTTGGACAGCTTGGACTTGGATGGCGTGACCATCTTCGCCTTCCCCTTGGCGCCTTGCTTCGCCTTTGCTGTAGGCGTAGCAGGTGCCTGTGAGGCGCCCTTGGGTAGAGGGCCAGGCAGGAAGACGGCGGCGCATCGATCATACTCGCGGCAGTCGAAGTATGTCTTGGCGAGGAGGAACTTGTGCGTCTCACGTGCTTCTAGGCGTGCTTCGATGGGGTCTTTGCGTACGAGATTGGGTGTCTGCGGCGGTTGCGCATCCGACATGGGGGAGTCGACGTCGGTGTCCGAGCCTTCATCATCGGCCGATGGGAGCGAATCGAGTAATTCTGCGGCCCTTGTCAATATCAGCATGCAAAAGTCAGTCTACGTAACCATTGGTACTCACCATTTCGCCGAGTGATAGAGACAGCGCTCCGTGCAGCCGATGACGGCGTCCTGGAGCTGGGCCTTGAGTTGGGCCTCGTCGGCCGGCGATAGAGTTCCCATCGCGTCGCTATCAGGAAGAGATTACTATTTGCGCGCTTCAGATCATGGTTCAGGGCTCTATCGCGTGATGTTGCTGCCGCCGATGCGCGTGTTGATGGGGAGCTTCCTGTCGTGGTAGGGTGGGGCACAAACAATGGCCCGGCGAGCGGTTAAAGGTTGCGCCGCTGCGCCGCGGAAATTAGCCCCTTCACCGCCCGCACCCCTACATCTGCTACTGCCCCTCTATCTTGAACACTGCTGTCCAGAGATACCCAATTCACTGCGTTCAAGATGCCCACCACACTCAAAGAATTCGAGAGCGTATGGTCGCGCATTGTGGCCGACCTGCAGGAGCACTGCAAATCATACAAGCTGCCCCAGCAGTCTCTTGATTGGTTCACCAAGGTAGATATATCCCGAGAACGCGTCCAGGGTCCAGCTCGCTCACAATATCCCATAGTCACTGGACTACAACACTGTTGGCGGAAAATGCAACCGTGGCATGTCTGTTATCGACACCACTTCAATTCTGCAGAACAAGTCTCTTGACCCATCGTCAGAAGAGTATTTCCGTGCTGCCCTGCTCGGATGGATGATCGAACTCCTCCAGGCTTTCTTCCTGGTTTCGGACGATATCATGGACTCTTCAAAGACCCGTCGCGGCAACCCCTGCTGGTACCTTGCACCCAAGGTCGGTATGATCGCCATCAACGACGCCTTCATGCTGGAGTCGGCCATTTACGTGCTTCTCAAGAAGCACTTCCGTCAGGAGAAGAGTTACGTCGACATGATGGAGTTGTTCCACGAGGTCACATTCCAGACCGAATGCGGTCAATTATGTGATCTGTTGACTGCACCCGAAGACGATGTCAACCTTGACAACTTCAGTCTCGACAAGTTCACCTTCATTGTCATCTACAAGACTGCCTATTACTCTTTCTACCTCCCAGTCGCACTGGCACTCTACTATGCCGGTGCAGCTACACCAAAGAACCTCCAGACCGCAGAAGACATTCTCATCCCCATGGGCGAATACTTCCAAGCACAAGACGACTACCTCGATGCATTTGCTGACCCCACTGTTCTCGGCAAGATTGGCACCGACATCATGGACAACAAGTGCTCATGGCTGATCAACCAGGCCCTGAAGAAGGTCACTCCCGAGCAACGAAAGGTGCTAGAGGAGAACTACGGTCAGAAGGACTCGCAGAAGGAGGCCAAGGTCAAGGAGCTGTACCATGAGCTTAAGTTGAAGGAGTTTTACGAGCAGTGGGAAGAGGAGCGCGTTACCGAGCTGAGGGCGAAGATCGACAAGGTTGATGAGAGCGAGGGCTTGAAGAAGGTGGTCTTCGAGGTCTTCCTCCAGAAGATCTACAAGAGGAGCAAGTGAGCTGAAGACTAATTATACCATAGGTGGAGAAACACCTCGGGTGTCCACAGAATCTAAACGAACTGTCCGAACTTTCCATGTGGCTCGCAACAAATTGTCGCATCGATCAACTAAAATGCCATTGACACATATAAAGTAAAATACAACAGCTTGCAGTGAACCACCGGCGCAGATGCCATTGGAGGCGTGGGTGATGAAGGAACTTGCACATCCAATGGCATACACGTGGACGAATCGCGCTAGGCGCGGGCCGGCCAAAGTGGAGCGAGCCATCCCACCACCCTGTCGCGAGATCCAGTGACGCCGCGTCGCGTCTGCAGCCACGAACCTTTCGTCCCACCACTACTAAAACGACAACACGCATGCCTCTCGTTCTCGCGAACTCATACCCGTGCACCTGACGGGTACTTTGATGTGTTCTTATCTTTGCGCTAAGCGCAATCTGAAGGATGGTGGTACCTGATAATATGGGGGCCAGATTCTGCGACTCAGGCGCCCTGTCAATCAAAGTGGCGTGGTTTACGATGCCCCGTCCTGTGTAAGCGACCCTACTGGAAGTACTCTATCGTCTTCTGGTCTTTGCTACTCCACTGGACCAGCATGTTTTCCAACTTTGCCAGTGCAATATCTGGTAACGCTCCAGAGAGAGCAAGCAAAGATGAAGGGGCTTCGCTCACCTCGGTCCTCGAGACACCCACCCTACGGGTCGAACTGGCACTCCTCGTCCTCCTGAGCATCGATGCCATGCGAAACGACCTCACGGCTACCTTCGAGCCATACGACAACCCCGAACCGAAACCCTCCGTTGCAAACCGGCAGCTCGCACCCAAGACCAGAGCTCAGGCACCAGATCTCATGAGCTTCAACGAGCCGAGACAGACTACGAAACCAGCGCCTCCTACAAGGCAAACATCGCAAGAACATGAGTCCACACAAATGCAGGCTTTGCGACGAAGCGCCTTGACCTTCTTCGACAAATGGCGGGCGAGCGTTATGCATCGCATATGCGACGTCCTCTCTGTTCGGGGTGAGACTGTCCGGCAGGCGAAAGCAAAGCGGAAGCAAATGCTGGACCAAGCCGACAGACAAAATCAGGGCATCTCTTCGCTCATCGATTTCGACGACCTCGATCCCTTCGCGAACGCGGCTCCCAAACGACCCAAGAACACAAGACACGGGCACTATGAGGTGATCGAGACTAGGCTGCTAGCTCTTGAGGAAGATAAGCGTGTGTTGGTTTTACACTGCCTCCTGCTGCTCTTATTGAGTTTGGAGCAATACTCGGCATATTCGCGCATCTTGTTGCTACGTCTGGCAAGCAGTCTTAAACTAGAGGCTGATTTGCTGGGCGAGCATGAGAAGTCGGTTGCACAAGGTCTGCTAGCTACGGCTGCCTCTCAGATGGACGCCGAAGCGACAGCCAAGAACCAAGCGTCAAATGATGCTGTGTCACGCCGTTGGAAGGTTGGTCTCGCAACTGTGGGCGGTGCGGTCCTGATTGGTGTTACTGGCGGTCTTGCTGCGCCTTTGCTCGCCGCAGGCCTGGGTACTGTCATGGGCGGGCTGGGCTTGGGTGTGGTTTCGACGTATCTTGGTGCATTGGCGGGCAGCTCGGTGCTCGTTGGATCACTGTTCGGAGCCTACGGTGCGAAGATGACGGGGCGTCTAATGGACCAGTATGCGAAAGAGGTTCAAGATTTCGAATTCCTTCCGGTCCGAGGTATGTAAAGCGGAGATGAAGTCTTGCTTGAAGCTGAATGTACCAGATCCTGATCGACCGACGAATCAACGCGAGCTCGATTGGGCTGATGAGCAAGATGCGCGCGACCCACAGAAACGTGAACAGCATCGATTACGCGTATCCATTGGTGTTAGCGGCTGGCTAAGCTCCCCTTCCGACGTCAGCAAGCCTTGGGAGGTGGTCGACTCTGGTACAACTGAGCCATTCGCATTGCGTTTCGAGCTTGATGCAATGCTGCGTCTCGGCAACTCCCTCAACGATGTACTCTTCGGATACGCTTTTGATGGCGTCACATACACTGTCGTCAGTCGTACGCTTCTT
Source organism: Alternaria infectoria (assembly GCF_024043175.1). Classification (NCBI taxonomy): domain Eukaryota; kingdom Fungi; phylum Ascomycota; class Dothideomycetes; order Pleosporales; family Pleosporaceae; genus Alternaria; species Alternaria infectoria. The sequence goes on from NW_026250690.1 coordinate 1,161,479, forward strand.
GGCGCGCTGTACGCGGGTCTGTGGCCTCTTGGTCTGGTCAAAGCTGCCAGTGTTTTGGACAACCCTTTCCTCGTTGCACTTGCACGAGCCGACAAGGCTGGCAAGGTTCTTGCACATGCTCTTATCGATGGAGTGCAAGGGAAGCGACCTGTCACACTTACGGGTTACTCAGTGGGTGCACGTGTCGTGTACGCATGTCTGATCGAGCTTGCGGAACAACACGCGTTCGGTCTTGTCGAGTCTGCTGTTCTCATGGGCACTCCTGCCCCTGCCAACAGCAAGCGTTGGAGGCAAATACGGTCAGTTGTTGCGGGACGCGTTGTCAATGTTCACAGTACGGAAGATTATGTACTCGGCTTCCTCTATCGATCTGCCAAGCTTCAGGTAGGTGTCGCTGGTCTACAAAAGATCGAAAATGTCCATGGCGTGGAGAATTTCGATGTAAGCAAGCTTGTCAGTGGCCACGACCAGTATCGATACTTGGTCGGTACGATACTGGTCAAAGTCGCACTTGGTGATATGGACTTCAACAAGGTATCTGAGCAAGAACGCGCTCTCGAAGAGTCGGAGAGGCGAAAGAAACAGGCTCAAAAAGAGGCTAAACGCAAGGCAACGACTGAGCAAGCAAAGGAGCCTGTCGCCAGACCTCAGCCCCGAAGTCGACCGGTTGCTGCGGCTCACGCCTCTTCGAACTCTCTGATAGATCTCACAGAGCCAGAGCCGACCAAAGCTTCAGCCCCCAACAGCGATCTATCTGGTCTTTCCTTCACCTCCGCTGGTGTATCCGCGACTGAGCTCCCCCCTTCGAACGTCGAATCATCCACCCCAGCTCTGCATAAAACACCCATGGAAGAACCCAAGAGCTTTCCTGTTACCACTATGAGATCGTTCCCAGAACCACACGATCTATCAAGCCCCGAAAACTCGGCTGTCCGGCTGCAGAAGAAAGGGACCGAAGTCGCTGTTACCGAGGTTCTTGTCTTGGAAGGCAGTGATGCTGCTAAAGACAAGAGTATTGACAACGAGCATGATGACGAGTTTGACGACTTCGACTATGATGCCGAAGAAGTTAGTAGTGAGTTTGGAGAACTCAGCATGGTAGAGCCGCTGCCTATGGACGACTTCGATTATGGGTTGATGTAAGGACGCATGGACCAATCACGTCTTCCTGATAGCTCGCAAGGTTCACCCAACCTGACTAGTGGTCGTGAGATGGTACACCTCGATTATGCACGTTCCTTGTATGACGGCTTACATGTAAGGCACCAGCTTGGCTTTCAAAAAACCAAGACACGCTTCTCAAGCCTCGGATGATAAGCCGGATTAGTGAACGCGTTACGCGCGTAACGGTATAAAGTCATATGTCTTCAATCAAGTTCAGGAAAATCTTTCTAAATCCCAGTAAACTGATCAGTAGAAGCGGGCACTGTGACGTTAACACCAACCATCTTGCTCACTTCAACTAATCCATCATGCTATTAGCAACACATCCTACACCCACATCACTGCCCCCATCTTTCTCTAAACTCGGACCGCGGATATCTCTCTATACCCCACAAGCACACACCACTGGCGAACTTGTCATCCTATGTACGTGGCTCGGCGCCGCCCGAAAGCACATCGACAAATACGTCGCGGCTTACCGTGCCATCGCACCCAACGCCAAGATCCTACTCATCCAAAGCGACGTAACATCAGTCACAAGCTCCTACCCAGCACAACATAAAGCCATCATACCAGCCGTCGAAGCTGTGCGCTCTATACTGAGTGACTGCACTTACACCGCATCTACCAACATCGCTTCATCTCCAACCGCAAACACCACCAAAACGCACCCAACCCCCAAAATCCTCATCCACACTTTCTCAAACGGCGGCCCCATCTCCGCTACCGCCCTCCTCCTCGCCCTTCATACCCAGACCTCCGCACCCTTACCAATCACCGGTATTATCATGGACTCCGGACCTGCGGCAGGATACTACTGGAAATCATACAACGCTATGATTCTCTCTCTCCCACCAGGCCCAATCCGCTCGGCTGGCTACGTCTTCGTCCACGGTATCCTGATCATTTTGCGGGCGAGTGTGGCGTTGGGACGGTACGAGCACCCTGAGGTACTGGTTCGACGGACGCTGTTGGATGAGAAGTTTGTTTGTGGAGTGGAGGGGGGAAAGAAGAGGAGGGTGTGTTACTTGTATAGCAAGGCTGATCAGATGACGGACTGGGAGGATGTTGTTGCGCATAAGGAGATGGCGAGGGAGAAGGGATGGGACGTGGGAGAGGTGGTGTTTGAGGGGACGCCGCATTGTGGGCATTTTGTGGGGAATGAGGGTGTTTATGTTGGGCAGATGGGGAGGATGTGGGAGGGGACAGCATCTGGGTGTTGAACATTCATCATTCCAGTGTTTCAAGTAGAGTGACAAGTAGCTGGTTGATTGCTCTGCATGTACGTGGGAGTCGTATATGTTGGCTTGTCGCTCATTGTCTTGTTAATTATGACTCTGGTACTTCATCCGCCCATGGTATACTCGATTGCGCACCTGCCTTTTGAACTGTCATTGACGCCGCTCTATTAGCATGCGCAATTGCAGCATCAAGGTCAAAGTCTGCTCCCCTTGACATTGCTTTCCAACGCGCAACGGCAACCGTGTACGCGCCCGCAAACGTGTCGCCTGCGGCTGTTGTGTCGACAACCTTGACTTTGCGTGCCGGCACAACATGGCCTTGCTGAGATGACTCCTGTTGCTTTGCCGTCTTGTAGAACACGCCCTGAACACCCGAGTAAGTACGAGTCCGATTGCAAATCGGGGGGTTACTTACCTCGCCACCAAGCGTAATAATAACATTCTTTACCCCCCTCGCAATAAACACAGCAGCAACCTCATCCCACGAACTCCGCTTCTCGATCCCGGACAAAATCATCGCTTCCGTCTCATTAACGATAAGATGACCCAGCCCATGGTACGCTTCATCCGGCAACGGCACAGCAGGCGCAGGATTAATAATAGTCTCGACACCCTTCTCCCTGGCCGTCTTCATATTATGCAGCACAACCTGCAACGGCAATTCCAACTGGAAAAGCGCAACCCCCGCATCCTCATCCACAAGATCCTGCACCTCCACATCTCCATTCGCACCAGGACAAAACATAATCCTGTTTTCTCCGGACCCTGTCTCGACGATAATGACCGCAACACCCGTCTTTTTCCCTTTGAGGATCTGCACCTTCTCCGTCGACAATCCATCTTCCCGTAGAGCTTTCAAGAACCCCTCGTGAAACTCGTCGTCACCCACTGCACCCACCATCCTAACTTCGACATCGGAGTCCTGCGACGAAGAAGCTTGCGCTTTGGTGCGTGAGAGACGCGCACATGCGACGGCTTGGTTTGCGCCTTTTCCGCCCCAGCCAATGTTGAAGGATTCACTGGTTAGCGTTTCGCCGCCGACGGGAACGCGGGCTGTACGGGTTACGAGGTCGACATTTAGGGAGCCGATGACAGATATGACGGCTGATTTGGAAGACATTTTCGTTGTTGGGTATGCGAATGTGAAGTTTGGCGAGGGTAGGGTGTTGTATAGGATATGCAATGAGGCTCTGGGAGGTTAGCCGAAGACGCTATCTTGATTAGGTTAGCCGAGCCGACGATGTGATGTAATGCTGAGGGTGAGAGATCTTCCATTGGACTAATCGGAATGTCACTATTGCAAAAACAATTGAGAACTGATTCATCAATACATTCGTTTCTCAGTTTTTCATCACCTGCAGTCTCCCGAATCACCTGATTCTACAAGTTACCTACCTGGATAGGTATCTAACCCTGAAACCCTCTAACAACATTCACAACATCACCGACACGCCAATCATCCCTCGAAATGCCATTCAATCTGATCCTAGACCTACTTCCCGAGGATTTCGACCACCTCCATATATTGCCAGATCGCTGGCAAGAGCAAGAAACCACAATAACCCTCATCACGAAGCAAATCCAACGAGAGGAAAACCATCCCTTCGATCCGCACAGAGAACCCCTCCAGATCTCCCTCACAATCAACAATCCCCAAACCTTAGCAGAGCTAGGCGAGCAGCTCTCCAATTTGCCACCTAGGACCCGTGCCCTCACCCTCACGCTGCCCGAAAACCCGCCTGGCGCGAAGCTTGCCATGTCAGATGTCTCCTTGCCGGTCAAATACATCACACACCTACGCATCAAAATCTTGCCTGACGACTTCCCCGAATACGAGCCCACGCCAGAAGACTGGAATGAGCTTGCTCAGGCGTGGGGGGATGCATTTTTTTGCATGCCAGGGCGACATCACATCGAGAATGTGCTGTTGGATCTACACGGCATAGACCCTTTCATGGTACCAGACATCGTTCCTCTTCTAGTGGAGGTGACGACGGAGTTGTACACGAGAACGAAAGAAGAAAGTGGGAGGGAGTTAGTTTTTGGCGTTGTGGGTGCGGAGAGGCAGAGGCAGTGGATAGAGGGGCAGTTGCCGGGGAAGTCGGAGGATGACTTGTTTGACGAGGAGTTGGCTGCTGCGCGAAGGCAGCGTGGTGGGGCGTAGAGTTGAGTGGTATGTGGGGGTTTGTTGGGAGGCTTGATGTATGGTTGAGTATGTGTAAAGCCTATGTGACTTGTCGTTGCTTTCGGCCTTCGCTTATCATCCACATCGTCTCCGCTCGCGACTTGCTACGTACAGGCTCAGTGCTCGTCACATCTTCAAGAAAATCGCGTTAGCTGATAGAAACATTGCAACATTGATATTCGTGCCCAAACGGCGAGACCGTCATCCTGAAATCCTCTAATTCAACCAACCCACAACTCGACATGTGACGAACTTTTCGCAATCCGCCTCAAGTCGCATCGCGCATCTAAATACCACTTTCCATAGGGATATTGACTCCCAAGTTCCGCAACTTATCCGTAGCAGCCTCAACTAGCATACTATTCCGCTGTATGAGCTCCTGCACCTGCTCATTCTCTGCCTTCCTCGAGTAACTCGGTACTTTGACACCGGTACCTCTCGCTTGCTCGTGTTCGCCTGCTTGCTTGGCATTCCTCATAGCAGCTTCGATTTGTTGCGCTTGCTCCTTCTGTACCTCCTTGAGCCTGTTGAGACGCTGCCAGGCCGGACGTTCGCTGCCATCAACAGTGTCGGTCAAGGTCTCGCTTGCAGGATCAATGGCGCTGTCCATTGTCTGCAACTCTTCGATCCAGTTGCTTTCCTTTTCGCTGAGTTCACTGGAGCCGATGCTGACCATCTTTCGTCGAAGAGCTTCGTAACGCGCGTTGATCTGATCTTGTCGCGCGGTGACCTTCTCCAAACGCTCGTCGATGTTGGCGCTGCCGTATGTTGATCCGTTGTCTGAGCCGACTTGGTCGTTGCCGGTGACACTGTCGATGTTTGCTGCGATCCCGGACGTTCGGTAGATTTGATCCCTGAACTCTTCCTGCAGACGCGTTGCGCGGTTGAACAGATCCGATACGGCGAGTTGAAGTTTGGAAGTCTGCGCAGAGAGTACGCGATGAACATCCATAAGAAGCCCCAGGTTCGCAGGAGATAGCCTAATCTCATCCTTGAGAGCACCTCTATGCCGTGCGGGGATGTTGATGGAATTGTAAAGATCGAACGGTTCGTAGAGTTCTTTTGGTGGTTGCCAAGCTTGACGCACTTCCTTGTTGGGGCCAGTGATTGCCATGTATTCGGCGATTTCCTCCTGGGTAGGGAGACCTTCTTCAGGTGCATCGAGCAGAGCAGCTTGGGGTTCACCATCGACTGTGGTGAGAAGAAGGTAACCGACGTTCCCGTCTTCAATAACGGCGACTGCGGTGACTTCTTGCTCGTCTACATCGCCAGTGACGCGTCGCTGTAGGTATTGGTCCACGGAGGTGTTTGCCGATTCCAAGACGCGCTTGATACGGAAAGGTGAGCCCTCGGTCTGTGGCTGGGATAGCTCGGTCTCCAGCTTCCTGACCCAGGGCTCCATTGAGACGTAGAAGACCCCACTGGCGTGTGATACGAAGAATGAGAAGTCGGTGTGCACATCTGGCGTGATGCTCTGATTGAACGAGGGTTCATCGCTTTCCACCAGTGTAATTGTTTCCGCAATGATCAGCTCGTGTTCGGTTGGTTCTGTGGTGTCGATCTCGTCTTCCGGTGATGGCAGCCATCGCCCAACGATACCCTCAAGGTCCAAGCAGACATGTACCTTGCTCGTCTCGGTGAGCAAGCATACGACAGCGGTCGGCAGACCCTCTGCAGCCTCCTCTTCTTCGCTCTCGGAGAGAGTCTTCAGGGAGAAAACAATCATGTCGCTAAGCTCAAAATCATCGACTTCAGGCGAGATAGTGAAAGGTCCCTGTAGCAACGGCACCGCAGGCGCACTGTGTGGGCGAGCGAAGACCTGAACTGTGTCACCCTGCGCCCGCTCCTCTGCGAGAGGCTCCTCGTATAAGATGTCCGACAGCCATGACACCTGCTTCTCTGATGTTTTCAACTCGTCTTTGGGCGATGTCTCATCTTCTGAGAGCTCGGCGTAGTTGATGTTGATGGAGGAGGTAAGGGTTTGGAGGAATGTGTGGCTGCCGGGCGACTCAACCAACTGCCACTTGCTCGGTAGCAGAGGACAGAGCGCGTATACGTCTCCAAGTACCGTCGCGATCCACAGTGTCATCGGCGCCCAGCCATGGACACCTTCTTGGTCTGGGAAGTCGCCAAAGCATGCCGATGCAACTTCCAGCTCGACGGAGTCGGGAGAGAAGCCCTTGGAAGCTCCGAATTTGGAGGCGCTCAGATCGTCCTGGTCGCTGGTAGCGTTTGCGAGTTTGGGCAGATCGATGGAGAGCGATGGCTCACTGAAGGTAGACCTGTCGGCGCGGTTGATCTCCCACAGCCGAACTACGCCCGCCTTTGTGATGGTGACTAGGCAGCGCCCGTGATAGCCCAATGGATGCCATAGTGTTGTTGCGACGGGCGACTCTTCGAGAACGTGTACGGTCGGTCCCAACTGGAAGGCCTTTGGCTTCAACGGGCCGTCGTCCTCTCCAGCTCCGAGCAGCGACGAGTCGGGAAGGTGTATTACGTGTACCGTATGCGAGGTGGAGACGGCGAGGTAGTCTTCTTCGGGCGAAATGACGAGACGCGTGATCGGGAGTGGTATCGAGACTCGGAGTGTTCGGTATGCGGGCTGTTGGTCTTCCTTGAGGTTGACCAAGTCTGCCCATCGTATTTCGTTCCCAACAGCGACGAAGATCTCAGATCCTCTCGTTGCGATTGTCTTTCGCGGTCCCGGTTCCTGCTTCTTTGCTGCGACTCCATTCCCGTTTGTCTGCTTCGGCGCAAACAGATGATAGCCTGGGTTCGGTCGGCTGAGCCAGTCCGGCGTATAACCCAGTACTTTTGGCATGACGGCGAGCTCCCTCGGGTAATATTGAGAGAGTTAGGAGTGGGTATGGAATAGCTGCGTGGATTGTAGAGGTAAGAGTGTGGACAAACAAAAGTTCCAGCCGCGCGATACAGCGCCAAGACCGACGCGTCTCGAGAGCTCCGAGCTCGACTTTCGACTTCCGATCCTTACACTCACTCCAAAACAACCCTCAATATCTTCTCACTCCCCCGGGCCACGGTCGCTTCCTACAAATCTAGCTGACATCGAAGTTGAGGGCGCGCATCATGCCGGCGCTTCGCAGTACCATTGACCGCCTCGACAAGCCGAGTTCGTATGCGACAGCAAAGGTATGGCAGGCTACAACACATCGCATGAGTACTCAAAGACTGACTCTCTTCTAGAAGCGCAGACGCGACCGCAACGGACGTGACGATGACCGCGGCCGCTCTCCCTCGCCTGAAGACAAGCTCAAAGACGCAACCACCCTCTACGTCGGCAACCTTTCCTTCTACACCACCGAAGAACAGATCCACGAGCTGTTCAGCAAATGCGGCGAGATCAAGCGCTTAGTAATGGGTCTCGATCGATTCCAGAAGACACCATGCGGGTTCTGCTTCGTCGAATACTACACACACCAGGATGCGCTGGACTGCATGAAGTACATAGGCGGCACCAAGCTCGACGAGCGTGTCATTAGGACGGATTTGGACGAGGGTTTCGCCGAGGGAAGGCAGTACGGACGCGGAAAGAGCGGTGGTCAGGTGCGCGACGAGTACAGAGCCGAGTATGATCCCGGTAGGGGCGGATACGGCAGAGCTGTGGACGAGTACCACGAAGCGCAGTAAGATGACAATGGACTACGATCTCTCGGACCACCAGGACGTTAATCACGAGAAAAAACCTAGGCCATATTGATCAGAAGAACCTCGCGCCGCCGCGCCATCCCACATTGGCAAGCACTACTACGCTGAAACTGAAGACGACGAAGGGCACTTCAGTTACATGAGGGAACTCGCCCAACCCAATCTCAACTGGGTGTCGAAACACTGCAAAGAGGGCGTCTGGCGTCTATCATTCGGCAATGTTCATTAGTGCTTTAGTTATAAGCACATGCTCGTAGGGGGGAAAGATACCATACTAGATACCATCCCAAAACTCAGTACCATCTTCCAAAAACCCTCTCTTATGCTATACAAGAATGCCACCCAGCCATGCGCCTGTAAATGTCTAACATTTTCTGTCACTCATCTAGTCCGGTCCGCAAGTTCAAACTGCTGTCGCCTTTCCACGGCCTTTACAACCTCTCCCAACCACCAGACATGTATCCGTGGGTCATCCGTCAGTTCAGGATGGAAACTGCACCCAAACACATTGCCCTGTCGTACCGCTATTATATCTTCCGCACCCGGATGGTCATGTACCTGATTCTCCTGCAAAGGTTTCGCATTGGTCGACAGCGTAGCCATCACCTCAACTTCGCTTTCCAACTCCTTCCTCGCCAAGTCATCCACTGGTGTCTTACTCGGCGCAACAATCGTATCGTCCCTCTCACTCTCCCCTTCTTGTATGCCCACAGCCTTCTTACTCAGTAACAGCTTCTCTACAACAGGCGCGCGAATGAAGACGCATCGGTATGGATCGGTCTTGTTCGATTTGCTCGTCGACTCTAAGAAGGGCAGCTGGAGGTTTGCCTGGAAACTCTCGGTCTGTCGCCCGAAATGATTTCTGTTCACTCGCACGTCTAGACCTCCAATCAAGTCCTGGCCTCCCTTTTTCGTTCTATTGGCACTCTCTGCTAGCAGAATCAGGCCGGCGCATGTACCCCACGTTGGCTTGCGCTGCACCTTGACGAAGTCGCGGAGAGGCTCGAGCAGGGCGCTTCGTGCGGCTACGAGTGACATTGTTGTGCTTTCACCGCCGGGGATGATAAGCCCGTCGCATTGCGCGAGCTGGGCTGGTGTGCGGACCTCAATGAAGTGGAAGGTTTGCGACGAGGGGATGTTGGAGGATGCCGCGCGGAGGAGTTGGATGTGTTCGCTGAAAGCGCCTTGGAGGGCAAGGACGCCGACCGTTATATCTTGAGTACCGTTCTTTACCGTCATAGTAGAAACAAATCAGATCCCAGGAACTCCGTGACTGTAGGAAAAAAAGGAATTGAAGCGTCAAGGAAATGCACAGTCATGCAACGGAAAGTGACGGCAATGGCGAAATCCTTATCGATAAGCCCAGCCCCCACTAAAACGCGGTAATCGCCCGCGCGAGCACATGTCACCTCACACATGCGTTTGGTTCAGCCCTATTGATCCGCTTACCCCGACACGGTGCCACTCTTCGATCTACCTCTCCATCATCGACACTTCGGACCCCCATTGATGCCGTGAACGATCATGACATGTAGATCCCCACGCGTTCTACACATCACGTCAAGAAAGGTCGTACCTGCACTAAGGCTTCCAAGGCTCATATAAGGCCAGAGTCCTCCTAGTAGTCTAGTCTCACTACTTTAGCCGATAACGCAATCCGGCCCAGCATCAGTCTAGGAACAGTGGATGAAGGCGCTATGATTGACAAACAGGACGAAGAGCCAACGGGACACGGTCTCACGTGCTGGCTACTGGATACGCGAACACTATGGCCTGGAGAAAAGATCACAGATTCAGAATCAGTACGTCGTCGCTCACACACATGTCTGCCTAGAACATCAACTAATCATGCCTAGGCTAGAGAAGCACTCTCCCTCGTCACCCCCGAGGAACAAGACCTCATAAAACGCAAATACCACATCGCAGATGCGCGAATGAGCCTAGGCTCCGCCCTCCTCAAACGCCTTTTCGTCCACAAAACTCTCGGCATGCCATGGAAAGACATCCGCTTTGGCCGCAAACGCGATCCTAAACACGGAAAGCCTATCGCCTTGCTAATACCACCGCAACATGGCCCCGCTCCCGTGGAATTCAACATCAGTCACCAAGCCGGTCTCGTCGCACTCGTAGGCTGCGCAACCAATGAACTCGACGCAGAGGTTGGCGTGGATATAGTTTGCGTCAACGAACGAAACGACTATCGCGTTGTCGACGAGGAAGGCTTTGATGGCTGGGTAGACATGTACGCTGAGCTCTTCAGTGGGGAAGAACTCTTCGATATCAAGTATAATGTTGACCCATTTCCTCTTCTCGACGGCACGATGGTCACGCATGATATCTTGGGTCGGCACGACCGCTGTTGTAGGCGGAATGAGCATCTCAATGTTACATTACCAAATGGAGAAAAGAGGGAGTTGGACTCGGATCTTCTCATCGATGCGAAACTACGACGGTTCTACACATTCTGGTGCTTCAAAGAGGCGTACATCAAACTTGACGGCGAGGCGTTGCTCGCAGAGTGGATACCGCAATTGGAGTTCAAGCACGTGCGTGCGCCGAGGCCGGGGACGCCGGCGCGGTGTAGTACACATGGAACCTGGGGTGAGAGGGCGAGTGACGCGGAGGTCTGGTTTTCGATGAAGAGTGATGGAAAGGGGCCGACGGGCGTGAGGGGGTTGGGGAAGGGCGAATGTGGGAGACTGGAGGACACAAGAGTGGAGATCCAGGCTTTTGAGGAAGACTTCATGATTGGAGTTGCGGCGAGGGAGAAGAGGGATTCGGCGGTTGATGGGAGTAGGAAGAAGCTGCCGGATGTGTTGACGCATTTCAGGGGGTTGCATTTGGAAGAGGATGTTATGAGTGTTGCGAGGAGTACTTGATACTTTACTTTCCAGGAGAGCACCCATACCAGGCAGCTCCCTCAGCCGCTGCAAAGTGGCAAGAGCAGATTACATGCCAAAGTGTTCTTCAGAACCAGATTTTGCAACCTTAGCCCTCAGCCCCCATCTACTGGTTGTGGCTCGCCGAATATCTGTCCAAGGTGATAGCTTTCTTTCTCGCGTTCACGGTCGTGGTTTGGAAGCGACTTAGGTGCTTTTCCATGTTCAGACTCGTCATCCGGCGATGCTAGTTCGGCGACAGGTTCACTGTACTGTGGTCAGCAAAGATTCCAAATTACCGATTGTACAATATACCCTTGTACAGAAGATCGAGGATTTCTGATAATGTAGGGTGCCAGTGCAGATAGTGCTGTCTCGTCAAATGTCTCGGGTGAGATCAAAAATCGCATCATGTCGTCGTGAGTTGGTGCGGCTGGTGCTAAGGCCGACGCTGCTTTGCCGTCCTGGGCTACTTGCAACAGTCCGGAACGAACGCATTCGTTGCAGAACAAATCCGGGCTACCCTTCCAAAACACGTTCAAAACATTTTCAGCAGATGGTCGGTTGCTGGGGGTATGGTTCAGCATGTGACATGTCAAATAAATGGTGGCGCTTGGCCAAATCTGTGGGGAGATTCTGCCAGCCATATGTTCGATGGCCTCAATGATGTTATCTGCATAGTGATGCATGTCTGGCTTCATAGGATCTAGTTCCAGTGCGCATAAAATCTCGAAGTAGACACACCCGAGCGAGAACACGTCTGATTTCCGATTGCGAGGTTCAGAATTATGTACCTCCGGGGCCGCATACTTGCGGGTGATGGAATCAGGGTGGCCTGTAGTGTCACTCCGCGTATCTGCACCGTAGTCGAGAGAGGATCCAAAGTCCGTATATATGAAAGAGCCCTTGTGTACCAGAATGTTGTGAGGTTTGATGTCTTTGTGTCGTACTTTCTGGGCGTGCATGAATTGCAATCCGCTAGCGAGGCATCCGAAAGCATAGTCCAAGGTGTTCATCTCACTCTGTGTGAGGAGACCCTCATGAACATCGTCAAGGAATTTGTCCAGTGAACCCCCATCAGCGACAGGTGTCAGTAAAATGCCTACTTCACGCTTCCCTACGTAAGTGGCAAAGATCCGGGTGATATGATGATGTGGAGCTAGCCGTTGGATGACTAGGATCTCGTTATGAAAGATTCGCCTCCTCTCAGCAGCAGAACCGCGGACTCTGAAGACCTTGCGAGCGAAAACCCTGCCGGTATTTAGGTCCACAACCTCCTCCACGTTGGAGCAACCACCCTGTCCTAAATTGCGGAGTAATTTAAGAGGCAGCTCTTCGCCAGGCTCCAGAAGGTAATTTCGACCCTCTTCAATATGTAGAGTCCGTTTGGGGCCGCTGTCGCCGTCCATCGCCACCGGAAACTATACGCGCGTGACGCCGCGCAGTCGCTGGATGGACGATGTTAGGCGTAGAGTGCGACTGACAATGGTCAGCCTGCTCACTATACAGATATGCAATCACACGCCAATGTACTTACAAGTCGCCGCTAGGCCAGCGGCTCTACTGGCAATACTGACGGGTGCGAGAGACTAACATGGGCGCACAAAGCTGAGATAGTGTTGCGTAGAGAAAGTCGGGATATGCAGCGTCCTTGGAACTCTTGGAGGTTGTTTTATTAAGCTGGAGAAGAAACGAGGTCTTGAATTTTTGAGAAGGCTGAAAGTGAAGCATGCATGAAGTGAGAAGGCGGGCTCACGTCACAATGCATGGCGCAAGCTGAGGGCGGCATAGGCGATTGGCTCCAGGTGGAGGCACTGCCTACAACCATATCAACTCCCAAAGCCGGCTTTCGACCGTAATTCTGAGCGCTGCAGCGATGTTTGTCAGTGATAATGATATTTTAGACATCATATCGAGGTGAAGGATGGGCATTCGGTTTGTTGAGAGGAAACAGGTCGCATATACATAGTATACGCGATAGCACAGAGTCCTTCTCGAATCTCAACATAAGTACCATGAATCGCCAGGCAAAAGGGAACTATGCATCAATCGTTTAAATCGGCAGTTCGCTGTTGTTGGAGTACAAGGAAAAGAGAAGCGCGGCGAGCCTGTCATGTTTGGTAGCGTGGCTGAGTAAGCCCAGGTCCCGATTCCGAGATGGCCTCGGCGGGCGCGTCAGTCCTATCCCCTCAATGTAAGCTCTCTAGAACACTACCTGGCCCTCTCACAGTACAACGAACCCGACGAGCGCGCCGAGAAACGCAACATGTCGAAGCGCCTCATATTGGTGCCTAGTCTGAAGATGCCGAAGAAGATACGCGTCATGATTGTTAGACCCTGAGCGCATAAGGTTTGATAGCTACGTCAACGCTCCCGAAGTCCATCCGCAGCTATACCCAGATGTTTATCACACCCCTCACCAACCCAATATCACGCCCACAGTTTCCGCCTTGCTCTTACACAGTCAATTGAACGATATCTCGAAGCCCCCATCCTCAAAGCGATCCAGAAACCGCCACAATGTCTTCCAACTCGCTCAACTACCCGCTCCTCGCCATTCCAGCCTACTATGTCTTCTCTCTCGTCCCGCACATATACGCAGCTAGCCTTCTCACAGCCAACGGCTACAAGATCAACAACGCGAACCCCAAGGCAGCGTTGTCACCAGAAGCCGTGAAGGGCAAGGTGCCCGATGCTGTGTAAGGCTTCCCCACTCTGCCCACCCGAGATCCCTTGCTAGTCAGGTACTAACAGATCTGCAGCTTCAAAAAGTACCAACGCGCCGAGAACGCCCAGTCGAACAACATGGAACAAATGCCCCTCTTCGCCGCCGCCGTCATCGCTAGCATCGTTGCCGAACGCACCACCGCAACAGGGATAGGACGAGAGGTCATCTCAGGCGATGCAACAGGCTTGACAACATTTGTCACAGCTTGGTTTGTAGTCAGGGCAGCGTACTCTCTGGCATATGTACAAATCGCGACTTACTCGAAGAGCATGATCAGGAGTGGCCTTTGGTCTATCGGCAGCGGGCTAGCGATATACCAGATCTACAAGGCTGCTGCGATCTTGGGCTAGATATCGGGAATAATGAAGCGGTATTCTGAGCGTGATGGATACGACTTACAACGTTGGAACAAGAGGAAAAGTCCAAAACTATTCTTTAGAACCCATGAGCAATGATATCAGTTACTACTCAGTTCAGGTGTGCCGATAGTTAGGAACTTCAGAATCCACAATACCATCGATCGACACTTGCCAGTGTAACCTCGCGTCGCCGTCCCAACACGAACAAGGTCCAAACACGAACACGCACAACGGTAACACGAGTATATCACGCATGGTGGCGCAGTCACACTGGGATTGGTCTGGAACTCACGACGAAGTTTATTGAATGTACCAGTAACACAATGAATCTGCAGGAGACATTGACGACTAGCAGGTAGCCGTAATTCCACGCAGCCGCCTATATTTGGCCCATCAACTCTGATATCTCGCGAGCGTGATGCGATAACCAACCTTTCACTGCATGCGCTCACTTTCTACTGAAGATATAGTAGCTGCTTTCTACATCACATCATGATTCACCCCGAATCGTCGCACTCACTTCGCTTTGTATTGGCTTGTCTTCTACGCTGTGCCGCGACACAATCATCTTCAGCCTCTTTCCTTTATCCGGAAAGCGCTTCTCCCGTCTTGACAATCAACGTTTACGATTTTGTAAACGTCAAATGGATGTCCAACTACGATCGAGCTTACTTATACTTCTGGTGCGATCCCAATAGTGGGACCGGCAAACAGGCAGAATGTATGTAACCACCCTCGCAAGGTTTCTCAGTTACGGTCACCATCAAATCAGATGAACTTGCTGAAGCTGAGATACTGTAGTTCATGAACTGAATTTACGGGAGGTCGAATCAACCGGCGAAATGACCTTTTCGCCCCAGGAAAAATTGGATACAAGTAGCGGTTGGAGCGGTCACATCGCATGTTACTTCGACATCCAATACTATGGTGGCGGCAATGACGGGCAGCAAGGTCCACTTTTCACGATCGTGTCAGATATCGATAGTGCTCCAACTCTCTACGATCAAGCGTTCACATCGCTCCTGACTCCTACGACCAGTGAGGTGACGATGACCTCCCTGCCATTCTCTTCAGCCATTACTTGGTTGCCAGTCTCTAGCGTAACAACGGTATACGATCAACCGTCTACATCGCTCACCACATCTACTACTAGTGAGATGAAGACGTCCTCCATGGCACCTTCTTCAACGACTATGTGGTCGCCAGTCTCCGGCGTAACAACGGAGAAGGACAACAAGACACTCTCGGGTGGTGCAATAACAGGAATAGCATTGGGCGCAGCGTTTGCAGTGGTGGCATTGGTAACAGTAGGATGGTTCTTCTGTCGGTACCATCGGAGGATTAAGGCGTTAGAGACAAGAATGTCTGGAGCTGTCGGCACAACGGAACATCCATCGCAGAGACCGATACCCATACTACCTGCGGAGAAGCGTGATAGGCCACAGGCTGAGTTGTCTGAATTGGTGGCATAGAATGCGGGAACCGATGTTTTATTGTAAAGAGTCGGACTGGCCGAATATCAAGCTTTATCAGCGTTACCTCCCCACGCTCCATGTTCGCCCTCCGCCTTTGGCTTCCCGATCCTCTCTAGCTGCGCCTTCATGCCCGTACTCGTCGCCATAGTCCTCATGGCCTCGTCACAGTACTCTACACCGTCCCGAAAGTAGAAGTTCTTGCCAAAAAGCTCCACAGTTAGACCCCAGTTATCCTTGCCCGCCACCTTCCTTCCGTTACCGTCTTCAATGTGTCCTCCATCCACCACCTTCACCACGGCGTTAACGACTGTCTCCATGGGTGTCATGAAGCTCTCTGGGAGGGACCCCCATTCCTCTTCACTCAACAGGCCGGTGCGAACGATGCTTGGGCAGACCGTGAACGTTCTAATGCCAGCGTGGTGGTATGCTACTGTGATAGCACGGTTGAAGTGTATTACTCCCGCTTTAGCACCAGAGTACATAGGGCCAAACTCGGCTGGATAAAGTCCACCACAGCTTGCAGTCATGACTAGGGCCGCGTCATTGTTCTCTCTGCCATGCTTGACCAGGGATTTCCGGAAGTAGTGGAACGCGAGCCATGAGGTGTTTATCACTGCCGTGTAATTGACATCGACTACGAGGCTGTTCGGCGGTGGAGGCGGCGCGTCGAGAGCATGTTCTTCGTAGAAATCTGGGTGTTGGTGATCAAGTCAGTTGGTGTCTGATTTGCCATACGAACAGGATTGCTACGCACTGTCTTTTTCGGCGATACCAGCGTTCGCGAAGACGAAGTCGAGACGACCTGACTTTGACCATGCTGATTCGAAAGCTGCTACCAGCGAGGCGTAGTCGGCTACATTCGTCTGGTGAGCATGCGTATTCTTGAGTAAGAACGTGGCTTTCGTGAGATTATCAGCGCTGAGGTCGACAAGGTGCAGGTCCCACTCTTCATTAGTACGGGCTGCGAGGGCTTCAGCAACAGCGAGTCCCATTCCACTAGCTCCGCCAGTAATGAGAGCTACTTTCTTGACCATATTGAGATTGTTGAGTCGAGTAGATGAGTGATTCTTGTAGAAAGTGAGTGTTACAAATTAGATGGTTTGGGGTGCAAGAAGGAAGTCGTTGGAATTTATAGATTATGCGTATGAGGGCGACCGAGCGCGCTTGAAGAACTAGAAGGGCTGAAACTGATAGTACTAAGGTTGCGATATCCCTGCTCTGCATCAACATTCCACCGTAATAAGGTTGCGATATGTGCGATGAAGGTCCCTTCTGCGAGCACGTGATGCCAAGACACACGCTAGAGCCACTCCGTGTGTGCATCGGCGTGAGGTGGCCGACGTCATTCTGACTCATTCTCACTCATTCAGCGCCGGCTTTACAATCGGCCGGTGGCTGAAGCGCAGCCTTGCGTAGACATCCGGGTCTAATGCGCGAATGCGCTGCGAGATGGTAACAAATGCGGCGTCCAGGGTGCGCATCACGCTTTGGATGGCGTCGTCAAGCACCGGCTTTGTCGGACTAGACAATGCAGCGAGAAAAGGCGCCTTTTCATATTTAGACCAAGAGTCCAGCCAAGTCTGTTGGAATAGTGTCCTTTCTTGACGAACTTAGGCCCGTACTTGGACTTCAGCGAGTGAACTCGACGTTGGTTGGGGAGGTCAAGAGGCAGACTGTCCCTCATGCTGTCCTGTGCAGACTTCTTTTCCACCCGACCGCGCTGGTAGTTATGCCGTCTCTCCTCCTTCCGTAGCTGGCGCTTCAACATTGTGCCGCCTTGACTCGACATGCCGCCGTCGAATGTCTGAGCAAGGCCTCAAGGCGAGCGCAATGGGGACTAGAGTGTGGTGTTGTGGGCAAGGCGCAGGAACTTCGGTGGTGAGAGAACTGCGGGTTGGGGCCTGAGCGGCGGTCGTAGAGAAGCGACGGTCTCGAGTAGGCGTCAGTGGCCAGGAAGTCACCATGGCGAGAGAGCGTCGTTGATCAGGAAGCGGCAATCGCGGGTGATCGTCGACGAGGGAGCCGCGAAGTTGATGGCTGGTGCCATCGTGGGGCTCTAATGGTGATCCTGCGACGTCTTGGGCTCTCGTCCTTCGTTGGCTGACAAGGAGCATAGACGCGATAAAGGCGCGCAAGCAGCGGGTGCAAGCAGCGGATACATGCCAGCGGTGATGTCGTGACTCCGGCGTTGTTGTGGTGCGAATCGAGGGCGGGTTTGGCGGGCCAGAACAAACAACCAAAACTACGGTCGCATCACTCTGACAACCGGGCCGTGCAGGCGCTGGCGAAGGGGTATCGCGCGTTCAGGGCAGAGGCGTAATCGGCGTCAAGGTACAGTCGCGAAGATGTAGTCGCGAGGATGTAGTTATGAAATTGATGATATAATCGCAGCGGCTGCCTGCTTGGCGCAACAGTGTTGTCAGATGTGCACGACGTCATTGAAGATAGGATGCAGGTGTGGCTGCATAAGCGGTGTCAGGTCGGAGGCTGCAGATAAACGAACGATTTACTAAAGTTCCGTCCGAACCCAGTGTCTGCCAAAATGCTTTTGCACGCATACACATCGGCATCGAGATGTCGCAAGCCGGCGTAAGCAGGGTGGAAATGATGGGCTCGTCTATCCGTATCGAGTTGCGTTAGAGTAGCTAAATAATCAGACAGGATGTCGGATCGACACGGATTACAAAGAGCAAAGGCTTTCCTGTGGAGGTATATTAGAGAAGACACTGTAGACATCTTCAGGAAAGAGCGACTGAAGTCGCTCGTGCAGATTGCGCTGCACAAAACCAGTTGTTTGTATCTTTCTAGGCATGGAGAGGCGGCCTTGCTCACACCTGCGGTAAACTGTCGCAAGCGGTCGAGAGCCGCATGGCATACTTCTTAGATCAAGCAACGCGCAAAAGCATCAATTGAGGATAGCGCGACCAACAGATTCAAGATGTTCTTCAAGGTAGGCCCGAACTTGAATCGTAAGTGTGGGACCGTTATCTCGGTCGTTCACGTCGGCAGTATTGATGCGCCAGGGTTCACGCATCCTAGCCCCCGCAGTATTTCTTCTGGAATCTCAACATCCCCGAAGGCTTGGTTCTGCATCCTCACTCGCTCGTTTCCTTGTTCAATTCGTTGCAGCTGGTATTACGGAAAGGATGTTTTCGTCAACTCCCCTCAAGACAGCCGCATGGCTCGCATTCACAGCTTCTTTGAGCTCAGCCACACCCCAGTATGGCACTTCTCCAAAGGTCCAGTTCAAGCACTGGCCTGCTGAGGCAGCGACAGCCCTCTCCACCATGATCGCAAAGAACGCCAATCAAAGCAACTATGCGGTCTTCGACATGGACAACACCAGTTACCGCTACGATCTCGAAGAATCGCTTCTTCCTTTCCTTGAGAACCGTGGCATCCTCACGCGCGACAACTTGGATCCCAGCCTCAAGTTGGTCGATTTCAAAGACACTGCAAACTTTACCGAATCGTTGTACAGCTACTACAACCGTTTGTGTGAGATTGACGACTTCGTCTGCTATCCATGGGCTGCACAAATCTGGTCTGGCTTCACACTGCGCGAACTCAAGACCTACGTAGATGAGCTTATGGCATACAACTCATCCATTCCCACGAAGTACTGGGACGGTGACGAAGTCACATCCAGCAGCGTAAACCCGCCGAAGGTGTTCCGGGGCCAGGTCGAGCTCTACAATGCTCTCATGGACAATGGCATCGCCGTCTATGTTATCAGCGCTGCGCATGAGGAGCTTGTCCGCATGGTGGCCAGCGACCCGAAGTACGGATACAACGTACCACCTCAAAACGTCATTGGCGTTACCACTGTCCTGAAGAACGTTACCTCCGGCGAGCTCACCAACGCTCGCAAGCAGATCACAGAAGGAACCTACAACGAGACCGCTAATCTCGACCTGGTAGTAACTCCGTATCTGTGGACACCTGCTACATGGTTTGCCGGAAAATGGGCTGCTATCCTTACCTACATCGATCAATGGAAGCGCCCCATCTTGGCTGGTGGTGATACTCCCGGAAGCGATTCGTACATGCAATTCCATGGGGTCGACACAGCAAAGGGTGGCGTGCATCTGTGGATTAACCGTAGAGACGCGTACTTTGAGCAATTGCAAGAGGAGATCAGGAACAACACTCAGGCGCAAATTGCTAATGGCAGGGAGGTTACGGCGGACAAGAACTGGGTTGTTGTCAAGCCCGAGGAGATTCTGTAAATATGTCATGCAAAGGTGGAGAGGCAGAGATGCGATAGATAGTGGCGGATGGATGGTAGCCCGCACTCCAGGGCTGCCGGAGAGACAAACCACGCTAGTTGACGTAATCGCTCGGCTAAGCTTTCTTCCAGCCCGCTTTTAGTCTTCCCTTTCTCGTGCCTGTTATCGACGCGTCAAGCTCACCAACCACCTCACTAATCCACGCGTCGCCACTAACCATGCAAATGACGCGTGAAATCAGAGCGCATGCATGAAGGGATAGTAAGTCGCGCTCTCGTTGCCTTCCACCTTGTCCTTCCTTCGATGATGATCCCACATTACACTTGAACCGAGATTCTTTAGTTCCGGCCCTTCCTTCGTGCGCCTCGTGGTTTGCGAAAGCTAGCCCGGGTGCACTGGGTTGGGGCAGACTTTGGTTTCGATGCGCGAGTAGAAGATAGCTCTGATTTGCACAATATTGCACCTGTAGAACCAATTTGGATGTTAACAGTACTAACGGAGACTAAGTAGTTCAACGTACAAAAGTTTCTATAATCTAATATAGTGGTATCTAAAGCGCTCGCACGGTGCGAAACGAATGCCGAAAGAAACTTTATCAAAAAGAAATCCTAGCTTTTATCTTTCTATCAGAGCTACATTAGCGTCTAGTTTACTCTAAACATCTTTCTATACCTTGTCTAGCTAATTATCTATTAGGTATATAGGTATATTTATATAAAGTGTATATTTGCTAAGAAGCTATTTAGGTAGAAAAAGACTCTAAGTACACCTTTCTTCTATAATTACGTAATAGCTCTATTCTAGTAAACTAAAAGCTCTTATACTATTTTATAAGATAGAGTAAAGCTCTAAATTTAGCTATCTAGTATATATACTAAAGATAGGCTTTCTTATAAAACTATTCTATTAAAAGTATATATTTACAAAAATAAAAGAAAAGAAAGAAAACATATTTTTATACTAGCTCTAAAGTAGTAAAAGAGTAAAAGCTTTAAGAAAGAAAACTAGAAGTTAAATTTATAAAAATAATAAAAACTTAGTATATAAAGTAACTATCTAGTTAAGAGTGTATATATAGTTAAGAGTGTATATATAGTTAAAAGTTATAAGTAATAAGCTTTCTCTAGCTTATATAATAGGCTTATAGCTAGACTTATAGTACTTTTAAAGCTATTACTACTAAAAAAAATAGATTATAAGTAAGATAAATAGATAAAAAGTTATAAAGATAAAGTTACTTAGTTAATAATTATTATAAAGTAAAAGCATTTATAGAAATAAAAAAAAGAACTTTTAAAAATATTATATTATCTAAGGCTAATATAACTATAGAGTAGTAATAGAAGCTAGTATAAACTAGTTACTAGACTTTTATATATTATAAAAGTCTACTATAACTAGTAAAGTATATAAAGAAAAGATAGTTAAGCTTCTATAGCTAGCGTTTAACTATAAGCTTACTAGGCTTTTTCTTGCGTAAAGAAGTAGTTAAAAGATCTAACTACGTAAGTTATAGGCCTACTAAAAGTAGCATTACTATTAAAAGTAATATTATTTCTAGTAAAGTTACTACTACTAGTCTACTTACCTCTTTCTATTACTAGAGTAGTATTTTATTTACTAGTAAGTAGAGCTTCTTTCTTAATAAAATTAGACTTATCTTTTATAAAGTTAAAGAGTTATAAAGCTAATATTTTATTATATAAAATTACTAGTTAAAGAACTCTAGTAGACTTTTTAACTACTTTAGTAAAGCTATAGAAAGGCGTATTACCTATTACCTAGTTCTATAGAAGTATCTTATACTAGACCTTATACTTATAATACTTAGTAGTTTTATAAATAAAATTATAGTTTAGGTTAAGCTTATTATTACTAATATTATTATAGTTCTTTTTAACTAAAGCGTTACTAGTAGTAATAGATAGTAAGCGCTTTTAATACTTATAGAATATTAATTTAGTTAAAGTAGAGAGCTTTTATATAGTCTAAGACCTAGAATAGATAAGAAACTAATTTTTATCTTTAATCTTTATTCTAAGTTTAGCTATAATATCTTTATAAAGGTCTACTATACTTTATAATAGCTTATTATTTAGAATTCTAGTATTCTTATTCTAGTCTATAATCTTACACTTATACTACTAAATAGTCTTACTTATCTTAACTAGTATAGTAAATAAGTTATTCTTATAACGCTTAATCTTAGCTTTAACTTCTTTCTTAGTGTAATATATCTTACTAATAAACTAAGATTTAGTAATATACTATAGACTTATATAGACTACCTATTAAATAATAGAGTTAGTTAAATACTAGATATATAATATTAGACTATAATTAGGTATATTATTTTAAAAAGACTAGAAATAAATTACTACTAAGCTATAATAGTAATTTTAAGGTATTTATACCTATAGCTAAGTTAGTCTAAGCTCTTATAGGCTAAAGCTTAATATTATTTTCTCTCTTAGACTAGATTACTTTTAATCTAACTCTAAGTATATATAATAAGTAAAAGAAAGTAAGTAAAGTTTAGAATAGACTTTTCTAGTCTATAATAGCTTATACTAAGTATTTATAGATATAATACGCCTATAAAAGATAGAAATTTTAGTAAAAAAATCTAGTAATCTAGAAGATTATAAAATTATGTATAAATACGTTTTTCTATACTAGTAGCGCTAGCGTAAGGCTATACGTCTAAGCTATTTCTAGCTAGTTAGATTTCTTTTTTTTATTTTCTACCTCTTAATTACTTTATAATAGTAAGTATTAGCTTTTTTTACTTATTATTTCTAAAATTCTAAGAAAGTCTAAAGTAGCTTATTATAGCCTATTTTAGAGTATAGTAAAGTAGTTTAGTTTAAATTAGAGGTTTTTAGCGTAAATTATACTAAATTACTACTAACTAGCTTATAGTACTCTAACTAAGACTATTAATATATACTTTATACTAATTTACTTTCTTTCTACTTATATTTACTTATTATACTTTACTTTACTTTATTCTAAGCTTTAATAGTCTTTTTTACTTTAACTTAACTATAGTTACTAATAATTAGATTACTATAAGCTACTTTTACGTACTTAGACTTCTTAAGATTAGTTACGCGCTATATACTAGTTACTTATAGTTATAAAAGCTTAATAAGTTTTATATATTTAACTACTATAGCTATACTTTTTTAGTTCTTAGTAATAAGAAAAAGTATACTATCTTTACTAGTATAATTAGAAAGGTTACTAGCGTACTATTTAGAAATTCTATTATCTAAACTATTTTATATAGCTAGTATTAGGCTATAAATAAGTAGTGCTTTACTATAAGTACTTATTTTACTCTTTTCTAGCTACTATTACTCTTTATTAGCTTTTATAAAGCTAATAAATAGTAAATAGCTCTAAAATAGATAGTTTTAGTTTATTTTAGCTTATTTTAGGCTCTTTTACGCTAATACTAACTAATATAGCTTCTAGAGAATTTTATTAACTTAGAAGCTATATTTAAGATTATCTACTAATTATTAGCTAACTATAAGCTCTTTAGTAAGAGGCTTATTATTCTATATTCTTAAGCCTTTAATAATACTTTAATACCTACTTTACTAGCTATAAAGAACTTTAAGTGTAGTAACTTACGCTACTTAAAAATAAACTTAGTAGAGAAGTATAAGAGAGTTTATAATAATATTATTAGATAAGTTTTAATTTATATTAGCTTACTTTAGCCTAATCTAGTATTTTATAAGCTTTTCTATTCTCTTTAGAGTTAGTAAAGCTTTTATAGAATTTAAAAGAGCTAGATTAGTTTATAATAGCTTATTTTAGACTTTTTTAACTAACTTTAGTAGTAACTACTTTTTTAATTAGAAGTACTTATAATTTTATTCTAGCGTACTCTATAGCTATATTACTACTTAGTTTAGCGCGTATTTTAATAATAAGACTAAGGCTAAAACTATAGTTACTAGCTTTACTAATAGTACTACTTATATATTTAAGAAGAGAGTAGCTAAAGTTACTAGTGCGCTTAATACTAGATTACTATTTAAGTAATTAGTAAGTTCTAAAATACTCTTTTCTAAACTCTTATAACTCTAATTAGCTTTTTATAGATTACTAGTAGCTACTTTACTCTTTTTTACTTTTTTTTAGCTCTTTCTAGCTTATTTTAGCTTATACTAACTTTTTTTATAGTATTTAGCCTTAAAGCCTACTAAGTAGACTATTATTTCTAATATTAATACTTTATAAAACGCTATTTAAGACTTTTAGATAAAGCTTACTTTCTAGCTTAAGAGTAATAAAGCTACTACTAAGAAGAGCTAGCTTAAGAAGTAGATTAAAACTAAAAAAAATAAAATTAAGTACTTTAGAGCTAGTATAATCTAAGTTACTTTTAACTAATCTCTAATAGTTTTTTATAGCCTCTTTTAGTTTATACTAAAGTAATATAGAGTCTTTTAGTATATTTAAGTAAAGTTTAATAAAGTTTATATAGAATTAACTAGAGTTAAGAGATATTAACTAAAACTAACCTTTTTTAGCTTTATATAAGCTATTAAAGCTTAGTCTAGTCTAAATTAATACTTATAAGTAGATTTATTCTTATAAATATAAAAAAGTCTATATCTATAATTAAAGTTATTTATCTATATAAATTTACCTAAAATATAATATTTAAATTTTTTAAAACTAATTATAAAGCTTAAAAAACTATTAATTCTTATACTAAAAAGTAAGTTAAAGTTAAATAGTTATAAGCTATTCTAGTCTAAGACACTATTAAATACTTTAAAAAACTCTATATAAAGAAAAAAAGTAAAGATATACTCTAGTTTATACTAGAATAGCTTATTATAGCTTAATATAACTTATTCTCTCTTTTTATAAAGCTATCTATAGTATCTCTTTATAAGCTAGGCCTTTAAAAACTTTCTATACTATTAAATACTTTTCTTATTTTAAAACTTTTATAGCGTATTAGCTAAGATATTTAGACTTAGTTTTTATAAGTTTTCTTTCTTTAGATATTTAACTTATTTAATTAAGTATTTCTATTAGTTATTTTTATTACGCTATCTTTTAATAATATATTCTACTTTATATATATTATTACTAAATTCTCTTAAAGTATTTTACTTAGGCGCTTTAAAGTATAAAATAGTACTTTTTAGATTAAAAAGCTCTAAAAGTAACGTATAGAATACTAGATAGATACTATTAAGTTCTAGAAAGTTAATCTAGAAGGCTAAGAGGCTAATTTAGTTTATAATCTTTCTAAGTCTAAGAAACTTCTAATCTAGCTTTTTCTTTAAGTAAGTACTTCTAATATATTAGTTAGAAACTAGAACTTAGTCTTCTATCTTAAAGAGTATTAGCGCGTAGTACTTATTAGCGTACTCTTTCTAGTAAGTATTTACTAATTTAATCTTTCTATAGTACTTCTACTATAGTTTAATTACTTACTTAGTAAAGCTAGCTTTTATAAAGCTTTCTCTTTTACTAAAAGCTAAATTAAGCTAATCTACTTTATAAAAGTACCTTTTATAGTAAACCTAGAAAAGAGTAATTCTAGTAGTAAAGTATATACTATTATTATATATAAACTCTCTAATAAATATTTAGCGTATCTAATTATTTTATTTTAAAAAGTAATAGTAGTAAAGGTACTACTTTAAAGTTTAGTTCTATCTTTTAGTCTAGCTATTAGTTTAAGAATAGAAAGCTAAAGTAAAAACTCTTTTAGTATTAAAATAGTAAAGAAAAGTATTCTAATGCTTAGAGTTTATTAAAAAGTCTTAATCTAAAATAATACGCTTTAGTATACTATAAAGTTAGATAACTTTATATATCTAAGCCTATACTAGATTAGTACTATTCTAGTTAGCTTATACTAGTATATAATAAGCTATTTTAGTTAATTTATTTATAATAACTAATATAGTATTATACTTTTATTAAAGTTAGAGAGTAGTTATAATTACTTAATTATAGACACGTAATTACTTAGCTCTTAGATATATAGCTAGAGATTTTATTCTAACTTTCTTTTGTAGTAGAATAATTATAATATACTTAATTATCTCTAATTATTAATTATCTCTAGCTCTAATAGTTATAAGCCTAGCTACTTAATTATAGAACTAATTTCTACTACGTATTAAAGCTTACTAGAAAATAGATTAGTTAATTTTATTTCTACTCTACTTTCTCTAAATATTCTATAATTAGAACCTCTTCTATGTAATTACTTACTTACTACCTACTTCTCTATATCTTTATATTAATTCTACGCTTTAACTTTATAAATATAAGTAATTATAATATAGCTATCTTAGCTATAAGTGTACTTCTTAAAAAGTAATTTAATTAGAATACCTAGTTTGCGCTTCTTAAATAATACTATAATAAGAAAGATATCTAAAAAGAGATTAATTCTAATTTTCTAAATATTAAATATATAGATACTTAGAAACCTAAGTTCTTTAACCTTTTAGTTCTAGAGCCTATAGCTCTAGCTTCTTTCTCTATAGAGCTAACTAAAAATTAAAAGAATAAGTATAATAAAGCTATCTATAAGTATAATACTTTTTTATAAAATTATAATTATAAGACTAAGAATAGTACTACGCTTATAGCTTGCTAGAACTATAAGTCTAAGTAGTAGTTAAGAAAGAGTAAGAAGATTAATAATATTAAGACCTAGATTATATATACTATTACATTTAAGTATCTATTACTTATAACTATAAGTAATAATAAAAGAATAGTCTAGTTTCTTATAAAAACTCTTAAGACTATACTTACTTTTATAAATTAGACTACGTAATATATAGTTTATATAAAGTATTATACTTATCTTAAGAAGACTTAGAGAGAAACTACTAAGAAGTAGTTTAATAACTAGCTAATAATCTACTAGAAAGTAAAGATCTTTAAGCTCTTAGAGGTTAAAGAACTTTTTATAATTACTAACTTTCTTACTATAATTAAGAAGTTTAATTCTAAGTAGGCCTACTAGTAGTAATATAATTAATTATTTACTATAGCTCTTAGAAAGAATATATTAAGCCTTAGTAATTTTAGTAAAGTATTTAGTGTTATTCTCTAGAAGATATTAATTACTACTAGAAAGAGAAAAGCTAATATAATTTTTAACGCTATTATAGATTAACTCTCTACTCTTACTAAGTTAGGTAAGAAGTAGTTAAGCTTACTATTTAAGCCTTACTTCTATAAACTTAATATAAAGTATAAGTAGAAGTCTATCTTATATTACTAATTATAAACTATAATTACTAGATTTAAGCTACTAAGTATTTTACTAATAGAACTCTTAGCTTAAGATAAGTAAAAGATTTAGAAGCGCTACTATAAAGAGAAGTAAAGTAGCTTATATAAGAAGGTTAAGTAATCTAGCTAGAAGATAAGCTTTCTAGCTTCTAAGTACCTAGGTAATATAGTCTTAATAATTATTTACTCTAAGAAACTAATTACTAAGTTTAGGTCTTCTATCTTTAGTATAGGCTTTAAGCCTTATACGCTCTTAGCTAGTATAATTCTTAATAGTAGAGCTATAGTCTACTTAGTTAATAATAAAGCTTTAATTAAGCTTAATTTCTTTATTAAAACTAATAGAGAAATAGTTAAGGTAGGTAGCTAGATTCTACTAGTTATTAGTATTAGTAATTATATACTTTATTTTATTCTTAGCACCTCTAAAGAACCTAAGAAAGCTAATCTTACGCTTACTAGTGTTAAGATTATCTTTAGTTTCTATACTAATATTATCTTAGAAAAGCTTTTTAAAAATAGTAGTATATAGTATATAGGCTATAATTATATAATTAGAATAGACACGCTAAAAGCGTCTATTATTCTTATAACTCTTAAGTATAGATTTAACCTCTTATTTATTAAATATAACTCTTTTATCTATTTTTTTAATCTTATTATTATAAATACTATTACCTACTTATAAGTTCTATAAATACGTACTAGTAACGCTAATCTTTAGTACTAAAAATCTAGCTATCTAAGTAAGTAAGCCTTTAAGGCTCTTATTAAAGCTGCCTAGAATATAAAGATTATAAATATATAGTGTAGTAAATATAATAATTACGCTACTATTTATATATCTTAAAGAATCTCTTATTATTCTTATAAGCTATTACTACGTTTTTTCTTTAGAGTATTATAGAACTTATTTAACTTTTCTATAAGCTATACGCTTAATAAATAGGCTTTAATTATTAAGAAAAATTATTTAGGTAAGCTATATAATTATAACCTAAAGAATAAAACGCTAGACTTTATAATAGAAGTTATTATAAGCTTTATAGCTATAGTTAAGCGCTACTATTAGTAGAAGATTATAGAAATCTATTAGAATAATAATACTATAATATTATCTTAGAGAGAGTACTTAAGATATAAGAAATAGGCTAAAGAGAAGAGAATTATAATTATAACGCTTCTACTATATACCTATAAGCCTAATAGCTTAGTAGAAAGAGCTAGCTAAGAGCTTATTACTAAGTTAATTAAAATGCGTATAAGCGCTAATTTTCTAGCTAGACTCTAGCTAGTAATTATAAACGTAGTAGCTTAACTCTATAAAATAAGTTTATTATAGCTTTATAGCTATTAATCTCTAGATTAGATATTATATAAATAGTTTAGAAAATACTTCTAATATTATTAGCTACCTAAGATTAGGTACTAAGCTACTAATTTTTGCCTAGATTAGAGTAGAATCTATACTTATAGCTATTAAGCGTATCTACTTAATAGTAATTACGCAGCTAGAAAGTACTATTAAAACTTTAAAGTTAAGCTTTATAGCTATATAGAATATCTTATTAGCTATTAAGCTTCTAATATATATTATATATAGATACTAGTAATTAATTAGGTAATTATAACTTATAATATTACCTTTAATAAGTAGAAGTTCTATTAACGTAAGCGTAAAGAGAAGCTAACTAGAGATTAAGCACTTAAGTAGATTAAAATACTTAATAATAGTAAGCTTATTAATTCTTTAAAAGAGTTTAATATTCTTTCTATTAATTAAATAGTAAGTATAGTAGAGCTATTAACTACTAAGTAAGATTTTAGAGGTAACGTAGGCTATAATTAAAGTAATAAGATTAGTCTATCTATTAAATATAATTAAGGCTTTATTAATTTAATAGAGATAGAGTATAAGACTAGTATTTTATTAGAAATTTCTAATAATTAGTAGCTTTCTACTAGGCTTACTACTTTAGAACTTACGCCTAAGTATAAGATTTTAGAAATAGGTAATTAAAGTAATTATAGAGTTACTAATAGTTAAAGAGTAGTATACACGCCTAAAGAAGCTAACTTATTAGAGTTTAGAAGTAGAGAGCTTTCTATACATAGATTAGAAGATCTAACTCTATTTATTAAGTTTATTATAATAGACTCTAGTTTTATAGAAATAGATAAAAGACTAGCTTAACTAGAGTAAGCGCTAAAAAGACTAAGAAGTAGACTACTTAAATTAGTAGCCTTCTCTTAATAATTAATATAGCTATAAAATTAGCTAGTAGCTAAATTCTCTAAAATACGCTATAGTAGAAAAGTTATAGATAAAAAGTCTAAGTGCTCTCTTTTTATAAATATCTATTAACTATTAAAATACTCTAAAAGTAAGAGTAAGTAGCCTACTTAGCTTAGTAATTAACTAAAAAGTAATAGCGTAGGTAGCGTAAATATAGTAATTATAGGCTTAGTTAATAAGTAAGCCTAGATTAACTTTTATAAGACCTATTTCTTTAGTCTTTAAGAAAACTAAAATAATTAAGCTAGCTATAAGACTATAAACTCTATTATTATAGCTACTACGCTTAGTAAGTATAAGCTAAAAGCTACTTACTAATACTATAATAATCTTTAAAAGCTGCCTAGATTATAGAAATAACTAATCTAGTATCTAATACGTACGCTTTTTAAAGATACCTCTAAGAAAGAGATTAATTAGCTAAGTAAGAAGAGAATCTAGATAGAAATCTATAGGTTAAAAGCCTAAGATTAGCTACTTTTATTAAAATAGGTATAGACTTATAAGTATAATTAGAATAGCTATCTTTTTAAATACAAAGCTTAAATTATAGTTTATAGTAATCTTTAGAAGAAGAACTTAATTAATATAACTTATATAGTAATACTTACTATAAAGTTCTTTTACGCTATAATAGTAATTACTATCTAAAGTAATCTAGAGATTAAATAGTTTAATATTATAGAAGCGTTTCTTAATGTAAAGATTATAGTAGAGAATCTAGTAATTTATAAGATACTAGATAGCTTTAGAAAGCTAGAATTATATATATAGCTTAACTACGTGCTCTATAAATTATAAAACTCTTTACTATTATAGTATAAAAAGTTTTTAGAAATGCTAAGAGCTATTAGTATAATAGCTTCTTAAGAAGAGCTTTATCTCTTCTTTAATTAAGAATATAAGATTCTTATTCTCTTCTATATTAATAATATTCTATTACTCTATTATAAAAATATAGAGTAATAAGTAATAGCTATATAGACTAAGATCTCTAGTAAGTATAAGATCTAAGATTAGAGAGATATAGAATAGTTTCTTAGTATTTATATAATTAGAAACTAATATCTAAAGATAATTATACTTATTTATAATATATATATAGATAAGATACTTAAGAAGTTTAAGCTTAGAAATAGATCTTTTTCTCTAACGCTTTTACTATTAGAGAAGCTAATTAAGAATACTAGAGAAGTAACTAAGCCTAAGATTAAGAGATACTAGAAAATAGTTAGCTTTATACTTTATATAGTAATTGTTATAATAGATATTTAAGTACCTATTAGGTTAATTACGTACTTTCTCTCTTTTGTACTAGTATTTTACGCGCTTACCTATATATATTACGCTACTCTTATCTAATCTTATAAGAGTAGTAATTACAATTCTAATTACCTAAATTTATTATTTCTAGCTTAATTTTCTCTATAGTTATAAGCCTAGCGCTTTAAAGTATAGATATTACTCTCTCTATATAATAATAACACTATAAATAATATATTTAGACGCTTCTCTAATCTTTATTTAACTCTATACCTTATAATAAGTAAAGTAACTAGCTTTCTACAGCTCTTTCTATATTAACTACCTACGCTTATAGTAGCGCTTCTCTTTAATAACTCTAAGCACGTTAGTAATACGCGCGCTACTTACTACCTTCTCTATAAGTAGCTATAAGTAACTATAGCTTTTTTATAAGCTTAATACTTATTTTAATAAGTAGCGTAATCTTTAAGAAATACTCTACTTAGTCTAAGTAGTTTACGTAGCTTAAATTTAATACGCGCTCTCTAGAAGTATAGAAGAAGATTAATCTAGTAATACTTTTTTTTAGTAACAGCCTTTTTAAAGCTTCTAATTATCTTATCTATCTAGAGAGAGAAACTAGTAAGCGTAATAAGAAGGCGCTCTAGAATAAGAAACTAGTAGTGTAGAGACTTAAATCTACTTTTTTAGTAAGTACCTAAAGTAGGCTTAGAAAGCTTAAGAAGTAGGTTAACGTAACTATTAACCTACTTCTACTACTTTTAGTGTAGATTAAGCTAGCTAAAAGCTAAAACTAGTTTCTTTATATAATTATAAAGTCTCTTAAGACGTAACTATAGCTTTATAATAATATAACTAAGAAGTAGATTAGAAAGAACTACTATACTTACTTAGGTAAGGCTAAGCTAGCAAAGACTAACTTAGAGTAGTAGTACTATAAGTAGAATACGCTTTATATATACGTAAAAGCGTATAAGCTTTCTAAAGTAAATAGTATACTTACTACTTATAACTTCTTTAATACGCTAATACCTAGAATAGTAATAGACTAAGTAATTTAGATAAAGCGTAATATAATTACTACTTAGGCGCTTAGTATAAAGATCTTTACGCTTCTTTAGCTTAGAATTTTCTTTTTAGCGCTTATATAGTATTAGGCAGCCTACTCTAAGTTATATAGAATCTTTACCTCTATTAGAAAAGCTCTATCTACTAATAAGGCTAGTGCTAATTCTAAGTTACTAAACTAAGCTAAGCTTACTACTTACTCTTACGCTACTCTAGAGTCTTAGACTTACTACTAGCTTATTAAAAAGTGCTATAATATACTTACTACTATTAGAGCTAAGTAGAAGCGCCTTTAATAGCTTTTATAAGAGAATAAAGATATAATTATTAAACGCTTAGATATAAAGCACTTTAAGAAGGCGTATATAAAGCTTATTAGTAAAAGATACTCTATTCTAAGCCTTTTAGAAAGCTTATATAATAATAATAAGTACTTTAAAGGCGTAGTTACTACGCTTCTTAACCTAGATATACTTTAGCTAACGCTAGGTGTCTACTCTACTATAGACTATAACACTTACTTTTTCTTAGCTAGCACTATTCTTAATAATAGAGTAGCTATCTACTTAGTTAACTACTTCTCTCTATTATTAGACTTTAAACTAGCTAGAACTCTTAAGATAGTTAAGGTAAGTATATAAGCTTTTTCTATTTTTAGTTATAGTACGCGTATTTTAAAGAGCTTTATTAAGCTTATAAGTAGTAAATGCGTTAATCTTACACTTACTAGCGTTATAGTTATAGAGCGCTTCTATATTAATATAGTCTTAGAAGCTTACCTTAACTAATCTAGAATCTAGTATCTAGGTCTTAATAACACTTTTTATACTAAGTTACTAGTAAGAAGTACTATAGTAGCTACTTTGCAGCGTAGGCTAAATCTTATATTTATAGAATATAAGCTAATTACTATTTATAACACTTCTATTATAAATATAATATCTAGAATAAAATCTAGCTTTACTTTTTAGCTGCGCAGTAATTTAGAAGACCTTTAGTATACTTACGCTAGCTACTTAGGCCTTAAGAC